>NC_135967.1:47919995-48519995 GCF_053455715.1 Rhinoraja longicauda | reverse complement strand
TAAGAAGTTTTACCTTCCAAATCTTTCTCATTAGTTAGCTGGATAAAATATTGAATGTTTGTGTTTAATATATTAAATTCATGAAGTCCACTTGGAATATCTCAGCAGAGGCTTTGTTTGCAGACCATGCTTGCTGCTCAATGAGTCTTGGCTTTGGGTTCAACGATTGAGATCCAAGTGCACACTTTCCATTTATACACAGGTTGCTGTTGGTGAAGTGCTTCTTCGAATCCTGTTTGCATGAAAAAAGGAATGCTTGAGACCTCCCAGTGATCCTGAAACAATCTACTTTACTCCTTCTGATGATCACTAATAATCAAGCTCAGTGCAAATCTTTGAGAGAGAGAGACTGTCGAATTTGACAATAGACAATAGATGCAGGAGTAGGCCATTCGGCCTTTCGAGCCAGCACCGCCATTCAATGTGATCATGGCTGATCATTCTCAATCAGTACCCCGTTCCTGCCTTCTCCCCATACCCCCTGACTCCGCTATCCTTAAGAGCTCTATCTAGCTCTCTCTTGAATGCATTCAGAGAATTGGCCTCCACTGCCTTCTGAGGCAGAGAATTCCACAGATTCACAACTCTCTGACTGAAAACGTTTTTCCTCATCTCCGTTCTAAATGGTCTACCCCTTATTCTTAAACTGTGGCCCCTTGTTCTGGACTCCCCCAACATTGGGAACATGTTTCCTGCCTCTAACGTGTCCAACCCCTTAATAATCTTATACGTTTCGATAAGATCCCCTCTCATCCTTCTAAATTCCAGTGTATACAAGCCTAATTGCTCCAGCCTTTCAAACATACGACAGTCCCGCCATTCCGGGAATTAACCTAGTAAACCTACGCTGCACGCCCTCAATAGCAAGAATATCCTTCCTCAAATTTGGAGACCAAAACTGCACACAGTACTCCAGGTGCGGTCTCACTCGGGCCCTGTACAACTGCAGAAGGACCTCTTTGCTCCTATACTCAACTCCACTTGTTATTTGGAGAGCTCCTTCCATTTTGTGACATCTTTATGTAAGAAATAAATGTTTGAAGCTGAACAAACACTGTAGGAGGAACCGAGCAGGTCAGGCAGCTGATTCCAACATCTGCAGTCTCTTATGTTTACATTTTTGAAGTTATGATTGTAGTTCCAGGCTCAATACTTAATCATTGCAATCATCTGTATATTTTAGAAGCATAGCTATTATTTATTTTTAGAGATTTAATCCAAATATTAAAGCAGGAGTGAGAAATTTCGGACAGGTGCTTCACGTGCTCATGCCTTGTGATTTAATTGACCTCACCTTTTGTAGCCTCTTAAGTTAATTCCTTCATCAAGGAAGCTTCTTCATGCAAGAAATGTCTCTGGAAACACAACCATGAACCTTTCTGGTCTGGAACCCTTTGTCAACATTCATGCATTTGTAAATGTCAAATACTAGAGGGCATAGCTTTAAGGTGCGAGGGGCAAAGTTTAAAGGGTAGAACATAAAACAGCACAGGAGCTGGTCCTTTGGCTCACAATGTCCGTACTGACCATAATGTCAAACTAAACTAATCTCTGCCTGTACATGATCCATATCCCTCCAGTCCCTAAATATCCATGTGCCGATATAAAAGCCTCTTTAACATTGCATGCTTTCACAATGACATCCGACAGCACATCACAGGCACCCACCATCAACTGTGCTCCTCTCATTTTAAAGCTATACCCTCTAGTATTTGGCATTTCCACCCTGGAAGAAGGTTCTGCCTGTCTAACCTCTTTATGCCGCATGAACTGTCCTGGATCTGAAACACGAGCTACTTCACTTTCCACAGATGCTGCCTGACCTGGTGAGATTTTCCAGCATTTTCTGTTTCATTTAAGTGAGGAAACATGTTTGCTCATTTTACCCATTCTAAACAAATGTCTCCGATCAGACTCATGAACTGAAAGGAAGAATAAGAGGGAGACGCAAGGAATTTAAGATGATAGTTTACAACACAAACTGCTGGAGTAACTCAGTGGGTCAAGCAGTTTCGATGCTGACCCACCAGTGCCGTTAGGTGTTCACTGGTCAGCGTAAACTCGGTGGGCCGGCGGGCCTGTTTCCATGCTGTATCTCTAAACTGAACTAAACTTATTTTGCTTGGGCAGTTTACACCCCAGCGGTATGAACGTTGACTTCTCCCACTTCAGGTAGTCCCTGCCTCCCCTCTCTATCCCCTCCCCCTTCCCAGTTCTCCCACCATTCTTCCTGTCTCCGACTACATCCTATCTTTGTCCCGCCCCCTCCCCTGACATCACTCTGAAGAGGGGTCTCGACCCGAAACGTCACCCATTCCTTCTCTCCAGAGATGCTGTCTATCCTGCTAAGTTACTCCAGCATTTTGTGTCTACATTAAACGTAACCTTTCCACAACACCTGATGTTTTTCTTTAGTGTATTCAAGCAAGCATCAGTATATCAATTGTGTCCTAGTGCGAGGAGCCTACAGAATGTTAATTATTTATCAGTGCAGCCTCTGACAATAACACTTAAGATGTCTGGAGCCTTGATCAATAGTGCACTTCAGCCTGGAGTTTATAAAGGCAGATCCTGCCAGGAATGAATGACATGCCTCTTTTCCCCTAAACTCATTTTTTGCCACTCATAGCGAAGAAGGATCTACCTTTGTAAGTAGGAATCTGGAACTTGCTTTGTTTGCTTTTGAGATTGAGAATGAAGACATCAATGATTCCGTGTCATGAAGTAGGATGACTTCCTTCAAAGTCTTGCCAGAGCTTTTGAAATTCACAGAGGCCGGCATGGTGGCGCAGCGGTAGAGTTGCAGCCTCACAGCGCCAGAGACCCGGATTCCATCCTGACTACCGGTGCTGTGTGTACGCAGTTTGTACGTTGTCCCTGTGACCTGCCTGGATTTTCTCTGGGATCTCTGGTTTCCTCCCACACTCCAAAGACGTACAGGTTTGTAGATTAATTGGATAGGTATAATTGTAATTAGTGTGTAGGATAGTGCTAGTGTGGGGATCGCTGGTCAGCACGGACTCGGAGGGCCAAAGGGCCTGTTTTTGCGCTGTGTCTCTGAAGTCTAAAGTCTACAATGTACATTGTGATGTTCTCCTGGTTAAAGAAGCTTGACTCAGGCAGATTGCATCAGTGCTTTGTTCCATGTTGGTGAATATTGCTGAGATGCAGATAGACACCACTAGCCGAGATGAATCAGTAAACGCACAGCCCCCAATATCTCTAAACTAAGCTAAATTCCTTGGAGATTTTGAGAGATAAGAGTGTTTATTTATCACATGCATTATTTATGAACCGAAAAACGGAAATGCGTACATTAATCTTATTTTGTCATGTTAATCCAATTTTATTCTTCCCACATTCTCATTGACTCCTCCAAGATTCTGACACTCACCCACACATTAGGGTCAATTGACAACCGCCCAGCCTGAACATCTTTGGGATGTGGGAGGAAACCGGAGTACCTGGGTAAACCATACAGACAGCGGCGGAGGTTGGGATCGAACCTGGGTCTCTAGCACTGTGAGGCAATACTTCACCAGCTGCTCCAATGTGCCCTCCAGAGCAAGAAAGGGAATAATGAATGCAGAAAACAGAATCCTTACACCATTCGGCCATTCACTCTTCTATTCTCCTCTATCCAATTCCACTTTTAAGGCCCCAAATCCATTAATTGTACAAACAGTGAACTTCAGAGGGCAACATTAAAATGGTCGTTTTGGTCATTTAATGAGATACCATTGTGTAAAAGGAAAATAACAATTGTAAATTCGACACATTGACCAGCACATTTTTCTTACAAACATTGTACACAGCCACACTTAGTGATACCAATCTTGATACCCGCCTGAAGAAGGGTCTCAACCCAAAACATGGCCTGTTCAATCCCTTCCCACATGCTGCCTGACCCACTGAGTACTTCCAGCACCTGCAGTGTTTGGTGTCTTGATGTCAATCTGGTTGGGTGACCACATAACCAACTCAAACTTCCACATCAAACGTCTTCTATGAGCTCAGCATTGAAGCTAAAAATAAATGAACTCTGCCTTTTTTTAGCACACTATTCTGGGAAGCACACCTGCATGGAAGTGAGAGAGAGAAGTGGAGAGAGATTCAATTCTCAGTCAACATCCACTAACAACACACAAGATGCTGGAATCTGCAGCACAACACAAAGTGCTTGAGTAACACAACAGGTCAGGCAGCATCTGGTGAGACCACACCTGGAGTACTGTGTGCAGTTTTGGTCTCCTAATTTGAGGAAGGCCATTCTTGCTACTGAGGGGGTGCAGCGTAGGTTCACCAGGTTAATTCCCAGGATGGTGGGACTGTCAAATGATGAAAGAATGGAGGGACTGGGCTTGTATTCACTGGAATTTAGAAGGATGAGAGGGGATCTTATAGAAACATATACAATTATTAAGGGATTGGGCACGCTAGATGCAGGAAACATGTTCCCGATGTTGGGGAGTCTAGAACCAGGGGCCACAGTTTAAGAATAAGGGGTAGGCCATTTAGAACTGAGATGTGCAAAAACTTTTTTCACAAAAGGAGTTGTAAATTTGTGGAATTCTCTGCCTCAGAAGGCAGTGGAGGCCGATTCACTGGATGCATTCAAAAGAGAGTTAAATACTCTTAGGGCTAGCTGAATCAAGGGGTATGGGGAGAAGGCAGGAACGGGGTACTGATTGTGGGTGATCAGCCATGATCACATTGAATGGCTGTGCTGGCTCGAAGGGCTGAATGGCCTACTCCTGCACCTATAGAGCTACTCCTCATCTTCATCTAGTTTGGATTTGAGATGTGAGGATAGGATAGGGTTTGAATTATCCGCTCTACCTTTGGTTTTCTGAGTGTAAGTAAAGCAGCGTCTGCCTGAATAGTAAGGAAGTATGTGCATTCTGTAAGACTACATGCATGATTACTGTAGAAACAAGGAACTGCAGATGCTGGTGTATACCAGAGATAGACACAAAGTGCTGGAGTAACTCAGCGGGTCAGGCAGGACCTCTGGAGGAAAAGGGTGGGTGATGTTTCGGACTGGGTCTTTTCTTCAGACTGAAAGAGTCCTGACCTGAAATCTCACCCATCCTCTTTCTCTAGACATGCTTCCTAACCCACTGAGTTCCTCCAGCACTTTGTGTTTTGCTGATAAATGTTGAGTTCTGTATAGCATCAAGACAGATAGAATTTTGCAAATACTTTTGCTGCCAGCCCTTATGTACCCTGTTTGCATTGCGGAGATAGTGAAGCAGGAGAAATCTAACATAATCGTAACCCGTGTAGAAACAAGGAAGTGCAGATGCTGGTTTACCAAAAAAGACACCTTTTGCAAGTAACTTGCTGGGTTACTCCAGCACTTTGTGTCTTTTTTTCCCTCTGGTCTAATGTTGTCTTGTGCACTGAGATTAGAATGATACCGGCATACAGTGAAAAGCTGTGTTTGTGTGCTCTCCAGTCAACTCAAACTACTCGAGTACAATCAAGGCGTAAACAAGTACAACTGGTAGTGCCCAGAGAAAAAACACAGGAGTGCATAGAGATTTAACAGAGTGAAGCAATCATTGTGGATACTGTTACATTCTCTTCTGGGGTTTCTGCACTCTGGCCCCATCTAATTTCAGTAACAATTGTGCCAGATCTGCAAAAATATAAACACGAAATAATTTACAACAGTGAACTAAACAAGTGGTGCAGTGGTACAGTCATTGCCTTACAGCACCAGAGACCCGGGTTCGATCCTGACTACGGGTGCTTTATATACAGTGATTGTACGTTCTCCCTGTGACTGCATGGGTTTTCTCCAAGTGCTCTGGTTTCCAAAGACGTTGGTTAATTGGCCTCTGTAAATTGTTCCCAGTGTGTAGGATGGAATTAGTATACATGTGATCGCGGGTCGGCATGTACTTAGTGGGCCGAAGGGCCTGTTTCCACGCTGTATCTCTAAAGTGAATTTATATGGATTTCATGCATTCAGGATTCCTGAATCCTGAAATCACTGCTCAAACTGATGCAGTGAACTGGCGATGAACTTTCTGGTTCTATCCTATTATAATTTAACCTTTGTGAAATGAATCACAGGCAGTTCACATCGTCACCCACAGACGTATCTCTCGCCAAACAACCCCTGGCTTGCAGAAGATTGAAGTCTGTGTAGATTTTCAGGAAGAAATGTATACCTAAAGAAAGAATCCTCCTGAGAGTTAGATTTGGCTTTGGGCCATTATCACTATTATTTCAAGATGTTTTAACTTTTAACTAAAAATTCATCACTTCACAGTCCATTTTAGAATAATGGGAAAAACCACAGTAATTAACAAAACACAAAGTGCTGGAGAAACTCAGTGGGTCAGGCAGCATCCATGGAGGATAGGGACAGACGACCCTTCTTCAGACTGACCTACTGAGTTCCATAAGACCATAGATAGTGGTGAATCTGTGGGATTCATTGTCACAGATGGCGGTAGAGGCCAGGTCATTAAAGTGGAGATTAGCAGGTTCTTGATTAGTAAGGAAGGTCTTTGTGAGAGGCAGGAGAATGGGGTTGAGAGGGAAAAGTAGATCAGCTATGGTTGAATGGTGGAGACCGATGGGCCAAATGGCCTAATTCTGCTCGTATGACATGTGGTCTTATGAAAATCTGAGGGCCTCCCATTCAACCCTGTTGTTGGCCGGGCCAAGGGTTCTTATGTCTTTGTTATGTCTTTGGTAATGAGGGGGAAGTTTTAATAGGAACTTGAGGAGCAACCTTTTTTACTCAGAAGGTGGTGGGCATGTGGAACGAGCTGCCAGAGGAGGTAGTTGAGGCTACAATAGCAGCATTTAAAGGACACTTGGACAGCTACATGGATAGGAAAGGTTAGAGGGATTTGGGCCAATACAGGCAAATGGGACCAGCTTAGATGGGCTGAAGGGCCTGTTTCTGTGCTGTGTAACTAATTGCAAAGCTTCAGACGCCAGAGCTGACAAACAGCACTGCCAGCAGCCTCGCCCACTCCGCAGCAGATCTGGAATGGAAAGATCCGGAAATCTGTGGGCGGATGGAAAAAGAACAAAACTGAAGCAAGGGCAGCAAGCCTCCATCATTCTGTTAACTTTCTTGTCACAGCGATGACGGTTGAGAGGTAGTGTGTGAGCCTTTGGCTTATTCATTCAAGCACCTTACGACTGGAGAGACAGTTTTTATCTCTCCAGACCCTCAGGACTTTCAACAGGAAAATTATGTTCCTTGATTTCCTTCCAATCCTTCCGCCTCAACACATAAATCAATGTCTCGGACTTCATCTCGTGGAATTGGACTAGGGTTGCCAACTTCCTCACTCCCAAACACGGGACAAGGTGACGTCACCACCCGGCCCGGGTGGCCGCCATTGGTGGAGCGGGAGCACGTGGCCGCTGGCTGGGTGAGGTCACGTGGGGCGCGGGGCGGTGATGTCATCCTTTGTCCCTTATTTGGGAGTGAAGTTGGCAACCCCGCTAATACGGGACAAGGGCGGTCCCGTACAGGACAAACCAATTTAACCCAAAATACGGGATTGCCCGACTAATATGGGACAGTTGGCAACCCTAAATTGGACCCTTCTCTTGACTCTGCCCAAGTCCTCATAACTTTAAACACATTGATTAAATCTTCAACAATCTCCGTACAAGGTGTGATTTTTAAATTATCAGTATAAAAAGAGACTGGCACCTGAACAAGTTTCATCAGAAAAAATATTGGGCTTCATCTTGTGAGGATTGTAACTGAATGGTTGGATTTAATCAGCATTCCACATCTGTGCATTTTCAAAAGGACTCATTAATGAAAAGACGAGTCAGCTTTCAGCAGTTGGAGGGATACGTGTGTGGCAGACGAGAGAAGACAGGTAAATATCAGTGCCGTTTAAAAATCTCCAAGTGTTTTCTGATCAGGGACATTGTTCATTAAAAGTGGCAATTAACTTCCTCTGGTCATAAGGTCATAAGTGATAGGAGCAGAATTAGGCCATTCGGCCCATCAAGTCTACTCTGCCATTAAATTATGGCTGATCTATCTCTCCCTTCTACCCCCAATCTCCTGCCTTCTCCCCATTATCCTTGATACCCGTACTAATCAAGAGTCTGTAGATTACAGGGACGAGTTTCACCCTGGTCACTCCCTCTTCTCCCCTCAGGCAAGAGGCACACCTCCAGATTCAGGGACAGTTTCTTCCCAGCTGTTATCAGGCAACTGAACCATCCTATCAATAACTAGAGAGCTGTCCTGAGGTACCATCTACCTAATTGGAGACCCTTGGACATCTTTAATCGGACCTTACTAGACTTTGTCTTGCACTAAACGTCATCGGTAGCAAAGACTGCAAACTAAAATATTTATTTCAAGAGGGCATACAAAAATAGGGATGCAATGCTGAGGCTCTATAAGGCACTGGTAAGGCCACATTTGGAATATTGTGAGCAATTTTGGGCATCATATCTGAGGAGGGATGTGCTGGCTCTGGAGAGGATCCAGAGGAGGTTTACAAGAATGATCCCAGGAATGAGTGGGTTAACGTATGATGAGCGTTTGTCGGACTGGGCCTGTACTTGCTGGAGTTTAGAAGAATGCGGGGGGATTTCATTGAAAGGCTTGGATAGAGTGGATGTGGAGAGGATGTTTCCACTAGTGGGAGAGTTTAGGACTAGAGGTCACAGGACATTACATTAAAGGACTTTTTTTTAGGAAGGAGATGAGGAGAAATTTATTTAGTCAAGAGGATGGTGAATCTGTGGAATTCATTGCCACAGAAGGCTGTGGAGGCCAATACACTGGATGAATTTAAAAGAGAGTTTGTTAGAGCTCTAGGGGCTACTGGAATCAAGGGATGTGGGGAGAAGGCAGGCACAGGTTACTGATTGTGGATGATCAGCCACGATCACAATGAAGGGCCAATTGACCTCCTGCACCTATTTTCTATGTTTCTATGTTAATAAACTAAACTGAACTAAACTTGGACCCTGGCTTAGACTGAGGCAATGCCAGTGAGGGACTACACACATTCTATGAGCAGTCGTGTGGATTTGCAGCCCAGGTTCATGGTGACTGTTTTATTCACAAAATGCTGGAGTAACTCAGCAGGTCGGGCAGCATCTCGGGAGATAAGGAATGGGTGACGTTTCGGGTCGAGACCCTTCTTCAGACTGATGTCAGGGGGGCGGGACAAAGGACGGATATAGGTGGAGACAGGAAGATAGAGGGAGATCTGGGAAGGAGGAGGGGAAGGGAGGGACAGAGGAGCTATCTGAAGTTGGAGAAGTCGATGTTCATACCACTGGGCTGCAAACTGCCCAGGCGAAATATGAGGTGCTGTTCCTCCAATTTCCGGTGGGCCTCACTATGGCACTGGAGGAGGCCCATGACAGAAAGGTCAGACTGGGAATGCGAGGGGGAGTTGAAGTGCTCGGCCACCGGGAGATCAGTTTTGTTAATGCGGACCGAGCGCAGGTGTTCAACGAAGCGATCGCCGAGCCTGCGCTTGGATTCGCCGATGTAAATGAGTTGACATCTAGAGCAGCGGATGCAATAGATGAGGTTGGAGGAGGTGCAGGTGAACCTTTGTCTCACCTGGAAAGACTGTTTGGGTCCTTGGATGGAGTTGAGGGGGGAGGAAGAAAACAGTCATGGTGACTGTTGTTTGCCTGTTAATTGGGTGGTAATCCTGGTCATTGAGTTGGTGCTTTGTGTAATCATTGGCTTTGGGAGCTGCCAGGATCAATGTTCTGAAAGGTTTGTGATTGAGGTTGTCATCTACTGGTTGAATTTAGCAAAAGGAGTTCATTAGATTACACGAGATGGAGTCCATCTGTAAAACAGGGCGGCACAATGGTGCAGCGGGTAGAACCACTGTTTCACAGCGCCAGAGACCCAGGTTCAACCCTGACCTCGGGTGCTGTCTGTATGGAGTTTGCACGTTCTCCCCGTGACCTCCGTGCTCCGGTTTCCTCCCACATCCCAAAGATGTGCAGGTTTGTAGGTTGATTGGCCCTCTGTAAATTGCCACTGGTGTGTAGGGAGTGGGTGAGAGAGTGGGGTAACACGGAACTAGACTTTAGTTCAGTTTGGTTTATTATTGTCACGTGTACCGAGCGAGGTACAATGATTTTGTTTCTGAAATATACAATTACTTCAGCCCTGGCAAGCTATTATATGTCACCAGAACAGCCCAACATAACATTGTAAAAGAGACCATTTTATAGTCCCATAAAAATGTAATCAAGATTTAAATTTTTTAATGACATTAATCACCTTTAGGTTCGGAAACAAAACAGAGTAATTTTTGTTCTGGGGATCTGTGGTAACATGTGAACAAATCCCAGGCTTTTATCACCTGTGCTGCCCTAAAGCAACAGAGTTATTGATCTTAGAAAATACCGGCCTGCTTTCAACAACAAGAACGGTACACATACGATCTGATCTGCCAGTGAGTGAAAGCAGATTAATGTTATAGTTTATTCACAAAATACTGGAGTAACTCAGCAGGTCAGGCAGCATCTCAGGAGAGAAGGAATGGGCGACGTTTGGGGTCGAGACCCTTCTTCAGGCTGATGTCAGGGGGGCGGGACAAAGGAAGGATATAGGTGGAGACAGGAAGATAGAGGGAGATCTGGGAAGGGGAGGGGAAGAGAGGGACAGAGGAGCTATCTAAAGTTGGAGAAGTCGATGTTCATACCACTGGGCTGCAAGCTGCCCAGGCGAAATATGAGGTGCTGTTCCTCCAATTTCCGGTGGGCCTCACTATGGCACTGGAGGAGGCCCATGACAGAAAGGTCAGACTGGGAGTGGGAGGGTGAGTTGAAGTGCTCGGCCACCGGGAGATCAGATTGGTTAATGCGGACCGAGCGCAGGTGTTGAGCGAAGCGATCGCCGAGCCTGCGTTTGGTTTCGCCGATATAAATAAGTTGACATCTGGAGCAGCGGATGCAATAGATGAGGTTGGAGGAGGTGCAGGTGAACTGTCTCACCTGGAAAGATTGTTTGGGTCCTTGGATGGAGTTGAGGGGGGAGGTAAAGGGACAGGTGTTGCATCTCGTGCGGTTGCAGGGGAAAGTGCCCGGGGATGGGGTGGTTTGGGTAGGAAGGGACGAGTGGTCCAGGGAATTACGGAGGGAACGGTCTCTGCGGAACGCAGAAAGGGGAGGGGATGGGAAGATGTGGCCAGTGGTGGGGTCCTGTTGTAGGTGACGGAAATGTTGGCGGATGATTTGTTGGATCCGCTGGCTGGTGGGTGTTATAGTTTAGATCTATTGTCACATGTACAGAGGTGCAGTGAAAAACTTTGATCTGCATGCAATCCAAACACATCAGGTAATGCTATCCATAAATGCAATCAAGTCAAACTCAAGTCCAATAGGTAGAGCGTGGGTTTCCTCTAGGTGCTCTGGTTGATTGAAGGTTGGCATGGACTCGCTGGGCCAAAGGGCCTGTTTCCATGCTGTATCACTAAAGTAAAGTAATTATAAAGTGAGATTAATTATGAAGTAATATTAAAGTGAGATTAATTTTAATGTGAAAGGAGAAAGAAGAGAGCCTTTGTGGCAGCGTTTTCACATGAAGTTGGTCGGTGTATGGAACAAGCTGCTGGAGGAGGTAGTTGAGGCAGGGACTATAACAACGTTTAAAAGACATTTGGACAGGTACATGGATCGGAAAGGTTTAGAGGGATATGGGTCAAACAGGTGGGTGGGACTGGTGCGGATGGGGCATCTTGGTGGGCATTGGTAGGTTGGGTTGAAGAGCCTGTTCCAAAGACACTCTGACTGGGCAGCAGGATGGCGTAGCAGAAGCATTACTGCCTTATAGCGCCAGAGACCTGGCTGTGATCCTGACTAATGGTGCTTGTCTATATAAGAGTTTGTACGTTCTCCTCGTGACCCGTGTGGGTTTTCTCCGAGATCTTCAGTTTCCTTCCACTCTCCAAAGACGTACAGGTTTGTAGGTATATTGGATCGCTGGTCGGTGCGGACTCAGTGGGCCAAAGGGCCTGGTTCCCCACTGTATCTCTTAACTAAACTAAACTGTATATGAAGAACCTAAGTACCAACAGCTGAATATTTCATGACTAATGCCCTGAGTAATCTTTCATACGGTAAGTGTAGAATCTCGGCATCCTGTGCTACATTCTATTTGCTTAGAGCTGTTCTCATTGATCAAGTTCTTGGTTGATTGATTAGTTTAGCAATGAAATGGAAGCAAAGTTCTGAAAGTGAGGAGTGACAAAGATTCTAATTCTTCCACTGAATTGGAAGAAGGCCATCACAGCTTTGTCAGTGTTGTTTACAGCGACCTTTAAGGTATTGACTCACTCCACTGAGCAAACAGAGGCTGACCTTTGCCGATGCGCTGGTCTCAGTGGGAGCAGCTGCAGAGATTATCTGATGGGGAAGTGGTTATCTTTAGAACCCAGCGCCAAGCTGTCACCCAGAGTGGGGCTACAGACATCTTTAGGTGAAGATTTCAAAGCTCCCAACTTCACATCTCCTTTCACCACAAAACACCATCGCTGGACTAGAAGACACAAAACAAGCGCTGAAGTAACTCAATGGGTCAGGCAGCATCTTTGGAGAACATAGGCAGATGACGTTTCAATCAAGACCTTTCTTCAGACTGATTGTCGGAGGTTGAAAAGAAAGCGGGAATAGAGGAGGGGTGAGACAAAGCCTGGCAGGTAATAGGCCGACACAGGCCAGGAAGGTTATTTGATAGACAGATGGTTGGACAAGATGAAATGGTAGAAGGTGTGAGACAAAAGGGTTGTGAATTGTGAAGTTAGAGGAAGGAATGTAGGTGGAAGGGACAGGGGCTTCACTGCGATTCCTCTACCATACGTTTAGAGGGACCGGTACCTGTCTAAGTGTTTCTCAAACATTACGATAGTCCCTGCCTCAACTACCTCCTCTTGCAGCTCAGTCCATACACCCACCACCCACTGTAAACAAAAGTTAGGTTTATTATTGTCATGTGTACAGAGGTACAGGGAAAAGCTTTGTTTTGCAAGCTATCAGATTATACTATGCATAAATGCAATGTTCAAACTCAAGAACAATAGGTAGAGCAAAGGGGAAGATACAGAGTGCAGAATGTAGTTCTCGGCATTGTAGCGCATCAGTTCCAGAGACAAAGTCCAATGTCCTCAGTTGGGTAGAGGTACCTGCTTTAAAAACACCCAGACTGGATATTTTTAAAGCGAAGATTGACGGGCTCTTGATTGGTACAGGTGTCAGAGGTTATGGGGGAAAAAGCAGGAGAATGGGGTTGAGAGGGAAGGATGGGTCAGCCATGATTAAATGGTGTCGTTGGCATGATGGGCCGAATGGCCTAATTCTGCTCCTATGACTTATGAACTTTTAACCTCCCTTCAAAGCAATCACTGAATGCATTGAAGAACACAACATGCTGGAGTAACTCAGTGGGCCAAACAGCATCCCTGGAGAATATGGATAGGTGACGTTTCCCCGCTGAGTTACTCCAGCACTTTGTGTCCCTTTGAGTAAACCAGCATCTGCAGTTCCTTGTTTCTACTGAAAGTATTAAGGTGGTTGGGAAGAGCCAGGTTGTACAGCAATACAGCAGATATCAGCAGGGGTGTCGGCACGGTGGCGCAGCGGTAGAGTTGCTGCCTCACAGCGCCAGAGACCCGGGTTCAATCCTGATTACGGGTGCTGTCTGCACGGAGTTTGTACGTTCTCCCCGTGACCGAGTGGGTTTTCTCTGAGATCTTCGGTTTCCTCCCACACTCCAAAGGCGTGCAGTTTTGTAGGTTAATTGGCGTGGGATAGTGTTAGTGTGCGGGGATCGCTGGTCGGCGCGGGCTCGGTGGGCCGAAGAATCTGTTTCTGCACTGTATCTCTGCACTAGACTAACAAAACATGGCAGATTATGTGGTCGATCTTAATGCCAAAATGTATCCATTGAGTTAATTGAAGTGAATTACTTCAGGCAATCCGAACCTGCGTCTAACATTCTTCAGAGAAACAAGCTCATTGTTTGGAGCTACCTATTAAACCAGATGAGCTGTCAAAGGCCTTCCCTCTGATGGCCCTGCTTTTAAACTGACATCACAAACAACCTTGTCGACTGCCAAATCTTTCATGCAATTGTAAAATATTCACACAAAGAGACTTCAAACTATGACTCCGATACACCCACAAAAAAATCTGCATAATCATTGTCATGTAGCAATCCTTTATTCATTCTAATTGTGAATGAGCTTTGTGAAAATTTACAATGGGATTATGTTGGAAATACTCCAATGATTTATGCTTTAATGGCCCTGGATTGTAGGTTGCACTAAGGCTGTTGTCGATATCAATCACTGGGGTTATTAATTGGTCAGGATCTACCATCAGTAGCTGGAGTGCATTTATTTCAGCTCTTTAATAATGCGCTGGAGACCTGGTGGAGAATAAAGACACAGCATTCAACACCTCAGCAGCCATGGGTCTTCCCACTGGGTTGGCGGTCTCAATGCACCGCAGGTGGGCTAGCAAGTGGAAGTGTCTATTACAGAGATCAATGCAAGCATGTGAACAGACCGCAGCATCGTGGACATTGGACTTGGGCACCGAATCTGAGGAAGGACGTGCTGGCTCTGGAGAGGGTCCGGTGCTGGTTTACCACAGTGATCCCAGGAATGAAGGATGAGGGGGGACCTCGTTGAAACGCACCAACTAGTGAAAGGCCTGGATACGGGAGATGTGGGGAGGATGTTTCCACTAGCCGGTGATTCTAGAACCAGAGGGCACAGACTCCGAAGGCAGCCAGCTCCGCAGATGGTGAGTCCGGTCCGCGGGCTCTGTGAACCAGAGCCCCAGGTGGTCCCAGCTGGAGGCCGCCAGCTCCAGGTGTTTGGCCGACGGTAGGCCGCAGCGTGAACGGAGACACCACCCAGAAACAAAGGTCGCGTCTCCGTTCGGAAGAGACAATTTTACAGTCCCCCCCCCCATAGTACACAACCACAAAAAACACTACATCACATCTAAACACTACAATTAAGACAAAAAACAACCAAAAAAACACAAAAGACAAACGGACAGCAGGTGAGCCCCAGCTACTGGGGCAGCGCCGCCATGATAAGGGAATAAGGTTTAGTGCAAGGTAAAGCCAGTAACGTTCGATCAAGGATAGTCCGAGGGTACAGATCTGAGAGGGATTTTAAAAGATCATAGTTAAAGTAGGAAATGTTACTGTAGGAGTAGAGATGTAAGAGTGTGGGGGTATAGAAAATGTGATGGTAGATCTGTGTCTGTGGCCTGGGTTGGGCGGCATGTGGGAAATGGCGATGATCGCTGTGTGATCACAATACGCTGCGGTACCAGGCAACTGCTACCAACCATGAGGGGGTGCAGGCGAAGCTCGGATATCACACGGAAAATCCTTTGGGCAAAGAAGTCAATAATTGTTGCAACTCCTGCCTGTTCTAATCCATACTTTCTCACAAAGCAACGTATCACATTTAAAGATGGTCAATAGTTGAGGATATGAATGGGGATTGGTGAATATTCAGTAGTCTTGCTGGAAGGGGCTGTGGAAATACGGTTCAGAAGAACATTTAGCCTTTCTGCACTTGGGCTTTGAATTCCTGAATGATTAGGAGCAGCACAGGGCGGCACGGTGGCGCAGCGGCAGAGTTGCTGCCTCACAGCGCCAGAACCCCGGGTTCAATCCTGACCATGGGCGCTGTCTGTACGGAGGTTGTACGTTCTCCCTGTGACCTCGTGGGTTTTCTCCGGGTGTTCTGGTTTCCTCCCACATTCCAAATACGTGCAGGTTTGTAGATTAATTGGCTTCTGCAAATTGTCCCTCGTGTGTAGGATAGTGCAAGTGTATGAGATGATCGCTGGTCAGTGCGGACTTGGTGGGCCGAAGGGCCTGTTTCAACTCTGTATCTCTAAACTAAATTAAACTAAAGAGATATTGCACTTCATTGAATTCAACCAAATATTGCAATTTGAAACTCTTGACTTCAAGAATCATTTATTTAGTTTTTGCTAAATTAATGCTGTTGGTAAATCCTGGGTTCAATAATTGACAAAAGGGCAGTGGGTGAAATGGGTAACTGAGGCAGAGGGACCCATGTTTTCACTGGAGGAAGGGGAGTTCTCCTGATTTAGATTCATCACATTAATCCGAAGGAGGGTCCCAACCCAAAGCACCATCTACCCATGTTCTCCACAGATGCTGCCTGACCCGCTGAGTTACTCCAGCACTCTGTGAAACGTCACCTATCCATGTTCTCCACAGATGCTGCCTGACCCGCTGAGTTACTCCAGCACTCTGTGAAACGTCACCGATCCATGTCCTCCACAGATGCTGCCTGACCCGCTGAGTTACTCCAGCACTGTGTTTTTTGCTCAAGATTCCACCATCTGCAGTTCCTTCTGTCTACTTGACACATTTAGAATGTTGTGCCCATGACATGCCCACATTGACTTTAGGAATTTCTCCAATACAGAGGAAAATCCATGGTTATTGCCTTCCTCCCATCTACTGCCATCGGGAAGAAGGTCCAGGAGCCTGAAAACCGTGACCTCCAGGTTCAAGAACAGCTTCTTCCCAGCAACCATCGGGCTGTTGAACCCTGCACAACACTGACCTCAGCAACTGTGATCTTCCATGGACTGTGCCTTTAGATGCTCCACTGACTTCAGTTTTGCACCATTATGTTTAATTAATTCATCGATGATTATATATTTATCTGCGTGTTTTCGCATTTACGAGCCTGATGGACCTCAGCAAGTAAGAATGTCATGGTTCCATTGCCAATTCGTATGACAATTAAACACTCTGGACCCTTATTATAGCATGAAACTTTGGTCAACTCCAGGAGACACAAGGAACTGGAGATGCTGGTTTACGGAAATAAATGAACTCCTGTTTTATTTATTTAAATGGTTAATGTTAATTTTATTTGCGATGGTTTATTAAGTCCATCAAGATGGGAGAGGATTGTTACTGAAAAGTGTTCAATCGTTACCTGTTATTAATGCAAACATTTGTTACTGGTCCATGAAGTCACACAGTGTGGAAACAGGCAATTTGCCCCACCTTGCCCGTGCTGACCAAGATGTCCCATCTACAAGGTCCCATCTACACATATCCTTCTAAACCTTCCCGATCCATGTACCTGTCCAAATATCTTTTAAATGCTGTTATAGACCCTGCCCCAACTACCTCCTCTGGCAGCTCGTTCCGTACACCCACCACCTCGGAGTGAAAACGTTGCCGCTTGGGTTCCTATTAAATCTTTTGCCTTAAACCTCTGTCCTCTGATTTTTTATTCGATGTTTGCTTTTAATTACAGAAGGCCAATTTACTCATCAAATGCTCTCTGTTCATCAGAGAAGGTAAGCTGTCACAGCTTTAATGGGAGAGATGGATAACGACCACATTGACCATTACCTGAGCCGTTTCACGCCGGCTGCTTAGTGACAGGAAATCACGCAGAACCCAGAGGTGACATTGATCTGCTTCAGGTCCAATACAGGTGTGCACGCAGGCAGCAAGTTAAACAGTACGTCACGTCTTATTGAACTACATTAATTTTGCACAAAAAGCACAGTGCTGGAGGATCTCAGCGGGTCAGGCAGCATCTGTGGAGGGGATGGACAGGTGACTTTTCAAGTCCAGACCCTTCCTCAGACTGTTTAGCATGTTCTCTTGGATTACAATGATCAGTTCCTACATGGGAAATCTAAAATGTGTTCAACCAGTAATACTTTGTTGGTTCAATAGAACAAGGACTGAAATGTGTTGCTAATGTATCAGTGCAATTGCTTTTAAATCAGAACTCAGGTCAGAGCCATTTTAACAGCAACACCAAGCAAAGGCTCATTTTAAATGGGTTTGTATCTGTCTGAAAAAATCAGAGGGCCTCAAGTGATTTCAGCATTGTCTAATAACGCAGAGAGCAGTCATCTCATATTGTGTTGCACTGTGCAGATGATACTATTACCAAGACATGCATCAGCTAAACAAGGTCAGCGTGTTTGCAAGGGGACATTTTAAAACATTTCATTTTCTTTTGCATTGAGCAAACCGATGCAGGGATTTATAGCTGAAACTATTTAACAATGGTGTTCAGAATCCACGTTGAATCCAGATTTAGTATGATGTCGTTGCCAGACCAGATTAAATCCAAGTTTAGCATCAAAAAGTTAAGGTTTCAAATTAAGTTGACCACCCAGGGAGTTGACAGACCCAGAAGTTAGACCCACAGAAGACCCAAATAAGACCCAGAGAAGTCCCAAATAAGACCCAGAGAAGACCCAAATAAGACCCAGAGAAGACCCAAATAAGACCCAGAGAAGTCCCAAATAAGACCCAGAGAAGTCCCAAATAAGACCCAGAGAAGACCCCAATAAGACCCAGATTTGCTCTTGGACAATTAACAACGGAGTTCACTATACTCATCACACTGTCCGATCAGCAGTGAGACAAGGGAACAGGATATGGCACCCACACCCCCCACCCTGTCACCCCACACCCCCCTCTCCCCACCCTGTCACCCCACACCCCCCTCTCCCCACCCTGCCACCCCACACCCCCCTCTCCCCCTCCCTGCCACCCCACACCCCCCTCTCCCCCTCCCTGCCACCCCACACCACCCCTCCCTGCCACCCCACACCCCCCTCTCCCCCTCCCTGCCACCCCACACCACCCCTCCCTCCCACCCCACACCCCCCTCTCCCCACCCTGCCACCCACACCCCCCACCCTGCCACCCCACAACCCCCACCCTGCCACCCCACACCCCCCACCCTGCCACCCCACACCCCCCTCTCCCCACCCTGCCACCCACACCCCCCACCCTGCCACCCCACACCCCCCACCCTGCCACCCCACACCCCCCTCTCCCCACCCTGCCACCCGACACCCCCCTCCCTGCCACCCACACCCCCCTCCCTGCCACCCACACCCCCCACCCTGCCACCCCACACCCCCCTCCCTGCCACCCCACACCCCCCTCCCTGCCACCCCACACCCCCCTCCCTGCCACCCCACACCCCCCTCTCCCCACCCTGCCACCCCACACCCCCCTCTCCCCACCCTGCCACCCCACACCCCCCTCTCCCCACCCTGCCACCCCACACCCCCCTCTCCCCCACCCTGCCACCCCACAACCCCCTCTCCCCACCCTGCCACCCCACACCCCCCTTTCCCCACCCTGCCACCCCACACCCCACTCTCCCCACCCTGCCACCCCACACCCCCCACCCTGCCACCCCACACCCCCCTCTCCCCACCCTGCCACCCCCCTCTCCCCACCCTGCCACCCCACACCCCCCTCTCCCCACCCTGCCACCCCACACCCCCCACCCTGCCACCCCACACCCCCCACCCTGCCACCCCCCTCTCCCCACCCTGCCACCCCCCTCTCCCCACCCTGCCACCCCCCTCTCCCCACCCTGCCACCCCCCTCTCCCCACCCTGCCACCCCCCTCTCCCCACCCTGCCACCCCCCTCTCCCCACCCTGCCACCCCCCTCTCCCCACCCTGCCACCCCACACCCCCCTCTCCCCACCCTGCCACCCCACACCCCCCACCCTGCCACCCCCCTCTCCCCACCCTGCCACCCCCCTCTCCCCACCCTGCCACCCCCCTCTCCCCACCCTGCCACCCCACACCCCCCACCCTGCCACCCCCCTCTCCCCACCCTGCCACCCCACACCCCCCACCCTGCCACCCCCCTCTCCCCACCCTGCCACCCCACACCCCCCACCCTGCCACCCCACACCCCCCACCCTGCCACCCCACACCCCCTCTCCCCACCCCACACCCCCCTCTCCCCACCCCACACCCCCCACCCTGCCACCCCCCTCTCCCCACCCTGCCACCCCACACCCCCCACCCTGCCACCCCACACCCCCACCCTGCCACCCCACACCCCCTCTCCCCACCCCACACCCCCACCCTGCCACCCCACACCCCCTCTCCCCACCCCACACCCCCCTCTCCCCACCCCACACCCCCCTCTCCCCACCCTGCCACCCCCCTCTCCCCCTCCCTGCCACCCCACACCCCCCACCCTGCCACCCCACACCCCCCTCTCCCCCTCCCTGCCACCCGACACCCCCCACCCTGCCACCCCACACCCCCCTCTCCCCCTCCCTGCCACCCCACACCCCCCTCTCCCCACCCTGCCACCCCACGCCCCCCTCCCTGCCACCCCACACCCCCCACCCTGCCACCCCACGCCCCCCTCCCTGCCACCCCACGCCCCCCTCCCTGCCACCCCACGCCCCCCTCCCTGCCACCCCACGCCCCCCTCCCTGCCACCCCACGCCCCCCTCCCTGCCACCCCACGCCCCCCTCCCTGCCACCCCACACCCCTCTCCCTGCCACCCCACACCCCCCTCCCTGCCACCCCACGCCCCCCTCCCTGCCACCCCACGCCCCCCTCCCTGCCACCCCACGCCCCCCTCCCTGCCACCCCACACCCCTCTCCCTGCCACCCCACACCCCCCTCCCTGCCACCCCACACCCCTCTCCCTGCCACCCCACACCCCTCTCCCTGCCACCCCACGCTCTCTCTCCCCTCCCTGCCAACCCACGCCCCCCTCCCTGCCACCCCACACCCCTCTCCCTGCCACCCCACACCCCTCTCCCTGCCACCCCACGCTCTCTCTCCCCTCCCTGCCAACCCACGCCCCCCTCCCTGCCACCCCACACCCCCCTCCCTGCCACCCCACACCCCTCTCCCTGCCACCCCACACCCCTCTCCCTGCCAACCCACGCTCTCTCTCCCCACCCTGCCACCCCACACCCCCTCCCTGCCACCCCACACCCCTCTCCCCACCCTGCCACCCCACTCCCCCCACTCCGTCTTTGGAGTGTGGGAGGAAACCGGAGCACCCGGAGAAAACCCATGTGGTCACGGGGAGAACGTGCAAACTCCGTACAGACAGCGCCCGTGGTCGGGATGGAACCCCGGTCTCCGGCGCTGTGAGGCATCGACTCTACTGCTGCCGCCCCCTGCTGGAGTTTGCAGGAACTCCCAGTGCCATGTGAGTGGTTTCTCCAGGAATTTCACCAATTTGACGGTGAGTAATCTCGCAGTTCCCAACAAATGGGGACGTCCAACCGCCTCTGGAGGTGGTGCCGGCTTCACGGGGCCAAAGAGGAGAGTTGGGGCTTTGCAGATGAACGCCTCAGTCCGCTGTGACTGATTACACAAAACATACAACAGTACAACTTGGACACTTCAATGATTACCTATTCCTTTAGAATGTCCTGGCCCTTCGGCCCACTGAGTCTGTGCCAACCAGTGATCACCCGTTCACACTAGTTCTGTTATCCCAATTATAGTGGCCAACAGTCTGTCTCAGCCCTTCTTTGTTTTTTAGTGTGTGTTAAATGTATGTTTTAGTGTTCTTTAGCTTTGTTATATGTGGGGGGGGTTGGGGGAAACGTTCTAATCTCTTACCTCGACGGAGATGCGTTTTTTTTCCGTACCATATCTCCGTCGGCACTGAGGCCTAACATCGTGGAGCTGGCGGTCTTTGCTGGAGACCGGCGTCGGGAGCTCCAACCGCGGGAGCCTGCGGACTTACCATCGTGGAGCTGGCGGCCTTTGCTGGAGACCGGCGTCGGGAGCTCCAACCGCGGGAGCCTGCGGACTTACCATCGTGGAGCTGGCGGTCCCTGGTTAGGGACCGACTTCGAGAACTCCAACCACAGGAGCTTCGACCGTCACGGTCGTGGGAGAATAAAGAGGAATGAAGATGGACTTGATTGCCTTCCATCATGGTGAGGAATGTGGGGAACCCATTGTGGTGGATGCTTATGTTAACTTTTATGTAGTTGTGTGTCAAACTATCAACCATAGTCTGACTGTATGGTAAATCGCATATCGCTGTACCTTAATTGGTACACCACTCTTTCCAGTTTAAGGACATACTTCGTATAGCAAGTGAGTAGAACTGTACATGATTCTGGAAATGTGGCCTCACCAACATCTTGTACAAACATTAGAAACAAGGAATAGCAGACAGCTGTAAAAAAAACTAAAGTAATGCAGGGTAGGAAGCACATGAATGTAAAAGAATCCATCACTGTAAATACATACAGAATATGGAAGTGTGGAAGCAAGTATCTGTAGATGCTGGGTTACCAAGGAAAGACACAAAGTTCTCATTGAAACATACAGAATAGTGAAGGGCTTGGATAGAGTGGATGTGGAGAGGATGTTTCCACTACTGGGAGAGTCTAGGACTAGAGGCCACAGCCTCAGAATTAAAGGATGTTCTTTTAGGAAGGAGATGAGGAGAAATTTATTTAGTTGGAGGGTGATGAAACTGTGGAATTCTTTGCCACAGAAGACTGTGGAGGCAGTCAGTGGATATTTTTAAGGCAGAGATAGATAGATTCTTGATTGGTACAGGTGTCATAGGTTATGGGGAGAAGGCAGGAGAATGGGATTGTGAGGGAGAGATAGATCAGCCTAATTCTACTCCTATCACTTATGACCTCATGACCTGATAAAGTGTTAAAGTAACTCATGGGGTCAGGCAGCATCTCTGGAGAAGAAGGTTATGTGACGTTTGGGGTTGGGACCCTTCTTCAGACTGCGGATGCTGCCTGACCCATTGAGTTCCAATCTGATAACACAACCTTAATCAGAATAAACTGAGTTCTTTGCTGTTTTATTTAAGTTGCATCTTTTGTGAAAATATCAGTTGACTGAACAAGTAAATGTGTCGGGCAATTTTATCTTTATAGACATTAAGAGTCATGTTTAATACTGAGTTACTATTGGCCTGAATGTAATGTTATGGGTAGTGTCAGTGTTTATTTAATTCAACACTACAGCCAATTATATTAACTATAACACTTTATAATCTAAGTGATTCATTTGCAATATAATACAATTTTAAAGCGTAAGTCAAAGTGAATTACTTTTCATTTGGTACAATGGAGAACAGACAAACTCTGGTAGTTTAGTGCAGTCTCATGGGTGAGGCATCTTGTACTCACTGAAAGATCTTTATTAGTGAAGGTAACTCAGGGGCTGCCGTGCTTAAAGGAAGCTTAATCCACAGCATCCGTACAAAATGCTTCTGGAAGGATGTTGTTAACCTGGAACAAGTGCAGGGAAGATATTGCCTGAGCTACAGGGAGAGGTTGGGCAGCAGGCTAGGACTTTATTCCTGGAGCACAGGAGGCTGAGGGGTACGGTTGCCAACTTCCTCACTCCCAAATAAGGGACAAAGAGTGACGTCACCGCCCCGGGCCCCACGTGACCTCACCCAGCCAGCGGCCACGTGCTCAGGGCCTGAGCGGCAGCCATCGGTGGAGCAGGAGCACGTGGTCGCTGGCTGGGTGAGGTCACGTGGGGCCCGGGGCGGTGACGTCATATTTTGTCCCTTATTTGGGAGTGAGGAAGTTGGCAACCCTACTAATACGGGGCAAGGGCGGTCCCGTACGGGACAAACCAATTTAGCCCAAAATACAGGATGTCCCGGCTAATACGGGACAGTTGGCGACCCGACTGAGGGGAGATCTAAAAGAGATGTATAAAATCATGAGGGGAATAGATTGGGTAAATGCACAGTCTTTTACCCAGAGTAAGGGAATTGAGAACCAGAGGGCATAGGATTAAGTCGAGAGGGGAAAGGTTTGAAAAGAACCTGAGGGGCAACCTTTTCGCACAGAGGGTGGTTGGTGAGTGGAGCAAGCTGCCAGGGGCGATGGTTGAGGCAGGTTTGACAATGGCATTTAAGAGACTTTAGGATAGGGGCGTGGATATACAGGGAATGGATCACGTGCAGGCAGGTAAGGAGAGTTGGTCTTGGCATTAAGCTTGGCACAGAAATTGTGGGCCGAAGGGCCTGCTCCTACACTGGTCTGTGTTCTATGTTTCAACAATGAATATCTGTGCCCTAGATGCTTATTTTGGCTGACAATGAATAACCAGTTGTTTGCAGCTTTCATATTTAATTGGGATTGGGTTTTTTGGATGATGTTGGCAGGTGGCATATTTGAGGAGTGAATCAAATAATATTGGTTCTTTGTAACAGGCAGGATTTGTCAAAGGGATCAATGACATCAGTTGAGTTGAGTTTGGTTTATTATTGTCAACCAATAAGGACATTGGGAACAATGAGGAACAGTGAAAATCTTTTGTTGTGAGAAAAGACGATATGTGATTACAATCGAGCCATTCACAGTGTACAGATACGGGACAAAGGGAACTACCATTCAGTGCCTGATGTAACATTGAAGATGTTTCAATGGGTGACACGGTGGACCAGGGGTAGAGTTACTGCCTCACAGCTCCAGAGACCCGGATTCCATCCTGACTACAAGGGCTGTCTGTACGGAGTTTGCAATTTCTCCCTGTGACTGGATGCTCCGGTTTCCTCCCACACTCTAAAGACTTGCAGGTTTCATTGGCTTCTGTACACCGCCCCTAGTGTGTAGGATAGAACTATTGTACGGGGATCACTGGTCGGTGTGGACTCGGTGGGCCAAAGGACCTGTTTCCATGCTGTGTCTCGAAAAACTGAAAACCAGATATCAATGGGGAACGTTCTTAAGGTCAGGCAGCATCTGTGGAGAGAGGGACAGGGTTAATGTTTCAGGTTGACGACCCTTCATTAAAGAATGAGTCAAACGGCCTGAAACGCACACAGACCACTCTCTCCGGATGCTGCCTGTCCTGGTGAGTGTTGGTTGCCTCATTGTTGCCATGTCACCCATCCTCTGTGTTTAGCAAAGGCATAATGCCTGAAGGGAGAGATTTAGCATTGATGTTGTCAGACCGTGAAATGCATTTCTCGGGATTCATTGGATGAACAGAGTATTTGAATCTAGCCATTTTTGCTTCTAACACTTGCATTTTATTACCTGAATTCACCCCAACATTAGGGATGCAGTTATAACTAGAGAAAGTCATGAATATTATTGCTATTGTAATAAAGGGCTTAGTGGCACAGCCAGTGACCAATGCCTCGCTGGTTCAGTGACTCCAGTTTTATCCTGGCCTCGGGTGCGGTCTGTGTGGAGTTTGCACCTTCTCCCTGTGACAACATGGGTTTTCTCCGGGTGCTCTGGGTCCTCCCACATCCCAAAGACGTGTGCTTCAATGGGTAAATTGACCGCTGTGAATTGTCCTTGGGTTGTGAATGATAGAATCTGGGGGAGTTGTTGATGGGAATATGGTGAGAGTAACATGGGATTAGTGTTGAGGGGTGGTTGATGGTGGGCATGGATTTGGTGGGCTGAATGGCCCGTTTCCATGCTATATCTCTCTATGACACAGTGGTGCAACAGTTGAGTTGCTGCCTTGCTGGGTTATATCCGGGTTCTCCGGTTTCCTCCCACACTCCAAAGACGTGCAGGTTTGTGGGTTAATTGGCATTGGCATGTTGTAAAGGTGTCCTAGTGAGTGTAGGTTAGTTAGTGTACAGGGTGATCACTGGTCGGCAAGGACTCGGTGTGCAAGAAGGGCTTGTTTCCGTGCTGTATCTCTAAAGTCCAACGTCTAAAGACTCTGTGAACAGGATGAGATGAGAGGCTTATTCCACAAGTCCTCCATAGTAGAACATAGGACAGTACAGCACAGAACAGGCCCTTCGGCCCACAATGTCTGTGCCGAACATGATGCCGTTAACCCAATCTCTTCTGGCTGCATGTGATCCATCTTCCTCCATTCACTAAAAGACACAAGTGAAAGCACCAACATCTATTCCACATTGCCTGAAGTCACAGATTAATGTTGAGAATTTGAGATGTTAAATTTTGTTGCTGGCTTTACGTTTCCCTTGGTAATTGCCCTCTCACGTTGTGCTAGAGATTACAGACGAGACCGTGATGTGATGAATCGGCTGCAAAGGCGGTCGCCAATGAGGAATTTATCAATGCAACCTGTGTTGAAAATGAAGGGAACAGTTCCATAATCATAAAATAAGGACAAGAAGTAAATCACTTGCCTACTCTCCATCTTCACCACCACATAGAAAACACGAAAATAGACTGCAAATTGATTCAACAAGGTCGCTGCATAATCAGCCGCAGAGTTGTTTCTGCGCATCTTTGTACATTTGCCTCTCTTTTGATTTATCTGCAAAATCGTCTGTGCTTTAATTTATTGAGGTTTTCAGTGAATTGGACAGAGTGTATAAAATCATGAGGGGAATAGTTAGGGTGAGTCTGTTACCCAGTGTTGGCGAATCAAGAACCAGAGGACATGGGTTTAAGGTGAGAGGGTAAAAAGATGAAATAGGAAACTGCGGGGGAACATTTTTACTCAGTCGGGCAGGATTTGAGCTAACGTCTTTAGGCAGATACACACCTGCATGTCGATGGGTAAAAGAGGCCTGATGCTGTCAGGAGCGAGAGAGAGTTCTGGATGTGTAGAAAAAGAAGTGGTACCATCTCCGACAGGAACTATCTCAGCAATCCCCAGAAAAAGACATTGTGACCATCTAAACCAAAGCTGGAGTGACTCAGTGGGTCAGGCAGCATCTGTGGAGAACATGGATAGGTGACGTTTCACACAGTGCTGGAGTGACTCAGTGGGTCAGGCAGCATCTGTGGAGAACATGGATAGGTGACGTTTCACAGAGTGCTGGAGTAACTCAGCGGGTCAGGCAGCATCTGTGGAGAACATGGATAGGTGACGTTTCACACAGTGCTGGAGTAACTCAGCGGGTCAGGCAGCAACTGTGGAGAACATGGATAGGTGACGTTTCAGGTCAGAATCCTTCATCCGATCAGCCCGTCACACTGTGGTACTCAAGCACTTTGTTTTTTTTGTTGTAAACCAGCATCTGCAGTTCATTGTGGATGAGAAATCAGTGTCTGAAACCGCTTCCTAAACATAGATAAAGGCCGTCACGGTGGTGAGGGGGCAGAGAGGAGTAGAAATGAGCTGGGAATGAGACTGGAGGGGTAGCAGGAGATGGCGTGGCAGATGTTTGGGGAGGTATTTCACAACAGATGAATTCCATTGAGGAAGAGAGAGTCCATGAGATGGATGCTTCATCTTCAGCTGTACGAGGATGCTCAGGGTAGGAGCAAACGGGAGGAAAAGACACACTTTTGCAAAGATTCGTGCGGCATGGTGGCGCAGCTGTAGAGTTGCTGCCTCATAGCGCCAGAGACCTAGGTTAGATCCTGACCTCGGGTCCTTCTCTCCACAGATGCTGCCTGACCCGCTGAGTTACTCCAGCATTTTGTGTCCACCTTCGATTTAAACCAGCATCTGCAGTTCTTTCCTACACATTATCTGAATGGTGTCAAGTTAGGAAAAGGGGAAGTACAACGAGACCTGGGTGTCCTAGTGCATCAGTCACTGAAAGTAAACATGCAGGTACAGCAGGCAGTGAAGAAAGCCAATGGAATGTTGGCCTTCATAACAAGAGGAGTTGAGTATAGGAGCAAAGAGGTCCTTCTGCAGTTGTACAGGGCCCTAGTGAGACCGCACCTGGAGTACTGTGTGCAGTTTTGGTCTCCTAATTGGAGGAAGGTAATTGTTGTTATTGAGGGAGTGCAGCGTAGGTTCACTAGGTTAATTCCTGGGATGGTGGGACTATAATATGATGAAGGAATGGAGCGACTGGGCTTGTATTCATTAGAATTTAGAAGGATGAGAGGGGATCTTATAGAAACATGTAAAATCATTAAGGGATTGGACACGCTAGATGCAAGAAACATGTTCCTGATGGCCATGTTCCAGGGGCCACAGTTTAAGAATATGGGGTAGGTCATTTAGAACTGAGATGAGGAAAAACAGTTTCAGTTTCACACAGAAGGCAGTGGAGGCCGATTCACTGGATGTATTCAAAAAAGAATTGGATAGAGCTCTTGGGGCTAATGGAATCAAGGGGTATGGGGAGAAGGCAGGAACGGGGTACTGATTGTGGATGATCAGCCATGATCACATTGAATGGCGGTGCTCGCTCTAAGGACTGAATGGCCTCCTCCTGCACCTATTGTCTATGTGTCTATGTATATTCCAAGCACCCACCACCCACTGTGAAAATTGTACTTCTTGTCAACGAGATCAGCAATAATGACATTCAAAAGCAATTAAAAATTAAAATATACCATTAAACATATTTAAAAGTATTGATAAATTAAAACACAACAGGAAGCAATTAAATGCACTTAAATCAATGCACTTAACTAGAAACCAGAGATCACGGTGTGTTTACACTTAAGCAGATCGAGGATCGGTGAGTTGTGACTCCTCATCATCCTGGTCCTCTCCCCTCCCCCACAGTGCTCACCCCCCACCCCTCCCCCACAGGCTCATCCCCCACCCCTCCCCCACAGGCTCATCCCCCACCCCTCCCCCACAGGCTCATCCCCCACCCCTCCCCCACAGGCTCATCCCCCACCCCTCCCCCACAGGCTCATCCCCCACCCCTCCCCCACAGGCTCATCCCCCACCCCTCCCCCACAGGCTCATCCCCCACCCCTCCCCCACAGGCTCATCCCCCACCCCTCTCCCACAGGCTCATCCCCCACCCCTCCCCCACAGGCTCATCCCCCACCCCTCCCCCACAGGCTCATCCCCACCCCTCCCCACAGGCTCATCCCCCACCCCTCCCCCACAGGCTCATCCCTCACCCCTCCCCCACAGGCTCATCCCCCACCCCTCCCCCACAGGCTCATCCCCACCCCTCCCCCACAGGCTCATCCCCACCCCTCCCCACAGGCTCATCCCCCAACCCTCCCCCACAGGCTCATCCCCCACCCCTCCCCCATAGGCTTCATCCCCCACCCCTCCTCCAGGCTCATCCCCCACCCCTTCCACAAACTCCCCAATTCTGCCTCACACCCCTCTTCCCCTCCCCTCCACATCGTCTTCCCCCCACATCCCCTCCCCCCCATCCCCTTCCCCCCACATCCCCCTTCCCCCCACATCCCCTTCCCCCCACATCCTCTTCCCCCCACATCCCCTCCCCCCCACATCCCCTTCCCCCCACATCCCCTTCCCCCCACATCCCCTCCCCCCCACATCCCCTTCCCCCACATCCCCTTCCCCCCACATCCCCTTCCCCCCACATCCTCTTCCCCCCACATCCCCTCCCCCCCACATCCCCTTCCCCCCCCATCCCTTCCCCTCACACCCCTCTTTCCCCCCACATCCTCTTCCCCCCACATCCCCTCCCCCCATATCCCCTTCCCAACAGCGGTAAAGTTGCTGCCTCACAGCGCCAGAGACTTGGGTTCGATCCTGACTACGGGTGCCGTCTGTACGGAGTTTGTACGTTCTCCCTGTGACAAGTGTGGGTTTTCTCCGAGATCTTCGGTTTCCTCCCACACTCCAAAGACATTCAGGTTTGTAGTTTAATTGGCTTGGTGTGAATGTAAATTGTCCTAGTGTGTTCAGGGTCGTGTTAATGTGCGGGATCGCTGGTTGCGTGGACTCGGTGGGCTGATGGGCCTGTTTCCACACTGTATCTCTAAACAAAACTAAAACATAAAATGTCCCAGGAGAAACAAGGAACTGCAGATGCTGGTTTACAAAAAAAAGACACAGGGTGCTGGAGTAACGCAGCGGGTCAGGCAGCATCTGTGGAGAACATGGATAGGTGACGTTTCACAGAGTGCTGGAGTAACTCAGCGGGTCAGGCAGCATCTGTGGAGAACATGGATAGGTGACGTTTCACAGGGTGCTGGAGTAACGCAGCGGGTCAGGCCGCATCTGTGGAGAACATGGATAGGTGACGTTTCACAGAGTGCTGGAGTAACTCAGCGGGGTCAGGCCGCATCTGTGGAGAACATGGATAGGTGACGTTTCGGGTTTAGACCCTTCTTCAGACGGGTGAAATCTGCCAGCATTGTTTTTGATTTACATTGTGACCATCCACACACAGACAGTGGCTGCACGGACTGGTTTGTATGAGCACTGCTGGACACAGTCGTGTTGTCATTATCCCCCGGGACCGCTTGTAATTAAGTACAATAGATGAGGACTGGCACGTAAAAATAGTTTACACTCCCAGAGATTGCCAACTCGCGTGGCCTTTCAGCACGTAACACTTCAAGGATCTAGATATGGGCGGCACAGTGACACAGCGGTAGAGTTGCTGCCTTACAGTGCCAGAGACCTGGGGGGGGGGGGGGGGGGGGGGGGGGGGGTGGGGGGGGGGGGGGAGAACAAAGGAAGAGCCTCGACCCGAAACGTCACCCATTCCTTCTCTCCAGAGATGCAAGCCTGACCCGCTGAGTTACTCCAGCATTTTGTGTCTACCTTCAATTTAAACCAGCATCTGCAGTTCTTTCCTACATTGTAAATTTGAGCAGCGCCCTTTATTGTGGGCGACTATTTGCATACCTTGAGTACGCAAACAAAGAATTTCACTGTGACTTGTGACACTGTGACAATAAAGCATTCATTCATTCATTCATTCATTCATTCATCTGGGGAGGATAGATTTAAGAGGGACCTCAGGGGGAACCTTTTCACCCAGAGGATGTCTGTATCTGGAACCAGCTGCCAGGGGAAGCTTTTGAAGCGGATACAACGACAACTTTTAAAAGACATTTGGACAGATAAACGGATAGGAAAGGTTGACAGGGCAATGGGCCAAACACAGTCAAATGGGACTTGCACAGTATACCAACTTGGTTGGCATGGACAAGACCTGCCCATACCGGCCAACAATGTCCCAGCTACACTAGTCATAGAGTGATACAGTGTGGAAACAGGCCCTTCGGCCCAACTTCCCCCACACCGGCCAACATGTCCCAGCTACACTAGTCATAGAGTGTGGAAACAGGCCCTTCAGCCCAACTTGCCCACACCAGCCAACAATGTCCCAGCTATACTAGTCCCACCTGCCTGCTTTTTTGTGGTAGATCGGATTAGTTTAGATGGTCTGCATAGACATGGTGGGCCGAAGGACCTGTTTCTGTGCTGAATTACCCTGTATCTGACCCACAATGTCCCCAGTATCAGCCAATGTGCCATCCAAGTGTCCAGTTCCAGATTGGACAAACGTACCCATGTGGGATGGCAACGTCACTCTCAGCGCACCAGAGAATGTGTTTTTCTAAACGTCGGATGTGTTATTTGTTTTTGAAGGAGTTGTAAAAGAATATAAACCACACTCTCAGCCCAGGGGTGGTGGTGAGTCAGTCGGGGGGAGGGGTAAGATTTGCAGCTGGTGTTTCTGGTCTTTACACAGCTGGGTTATAGTTAAGATAGACGCAAAATGCTGGAATAACTCAGCGGGACAGGCAGCATCTCTGGAGAGAAGGAATGGGTGGCGTTTCACAGAGTGCTGGAGTAACTCAGCGGGACAGGCAGCATCTCTGGAGAGAAGGAATGGGTGGCGTTTCAGGTCGAGACGTCAGGGGAGAGAGAAACTAGAGATAGAGAAGGCTCAGGTGATAAAAAGACAGATCAAAGCAGACGATGATAAAAGGAATGTTAAATGGTGTATTGTTAGCTGAGGGGAAGGTGACAACAAACAGCACCACCATTCATTGTGATCATGGCTGGTCATCCACAATCAGTAACCCGTGCCTGCCTTCTCCCCATATCCCTTGATTCCACTAGCCCCCAGAGCTCTATCCAGTGAATTGGCCTCCACTGCCCTCTGTGGCAGAGAATTCCACAAGTTCACAACTCTCTGGGTGAAAAAGTTTCTTCTCACCTCAGTTTATAAACAGTAAAATGAATCAGAAAAACAGTGAATCTAGTCTGAGAACTCGGGTGGGGGAGGGACAAAGAGAGGGGGGAGTCAAGGATTACTTGAAGTTAGATAAATCAATATTCATACCGCTGGGTTGTCTAAGTTTCTCTGGGATGCGTGAGTGGTTATTTTGAGCGTTTGCACTTGCTGCGTGAACTGGGTCTGTCCAGGGATATTGTCCACTTGAATTACTCCAATGAAACGTCCTGGAAAATATCTGGGGAGGAAACTCTTCACCGTCATGAAGCTCAGGTGCCCAGTGTTGGTAGCCTTGTGCCCAGAGGTGATGTGACCCTCCCCAGTGCTGGCAGCCCAGTGTTGATGTGACCCTCCCCAGTGCTGGCAGCCTTGTGCCCAGTGTTGATGTGACCCTCCCCAGTGTTGTTATCCTTGTGCCCAGAGGTGATGTGACCCTCCCCAGTGCTGGCAGCCATGTGCCCCAGTGTTGATGTGACCCTCCCGTGCTGTTATCCTTGTGCCCAGCGTTGATGTGACCCGTGCTGGCATTCCCAGGGCTGGTGTGGCTGACTGGGAGAGTGCCCGTGATGCCACACTTGCCTCACTGTGGCTCAGTGGCCAAGCAGGTAGAGCACCAGAGACCCAGGTTCGATCCTGACCTCGGGTGCTGTCTGTGTGTGGAGTTTGCACGTTCACCCCCGTGACCACGTGGGTTTCACTCTCACACTCCAAACGCGAGCAGCAGGTTTCCTGGTAAAATTGTTCCTTGTAAATTGCCCCTAATGTGCAGGGTGGGAAAACAAATGTGGTGATAACTGGGAACTAGTGGTGAACCGGTGACCAATAGCCACCCTCTACTTTTAGACATTTCACTCTAGGTAAATGGTTCTGACTGTCTACCCTATCTGTGCCTCTCATCATTTAATATCCTTCGATCAGGTCTCCCCTCTGACACTCCAGAAAAAAACAATCCTAGTCTGCCCAACTCTCCTTCTAACTAGAGATTTTGCATTGGATCAGATGGACTGTAGGAAGGAACTGCAGATCTAATTAAAACCAAAGATAGACACAAAAAGCTGGAGTAACTCAGCGGGACAGACTGCATCTCTGGAGAGAAGGAATGGGTGATGTTTCGGGTCGAGTCTGGAGAAGGGGTCTCAACCCGAACGTCACCATTCCTTCTCTCCAGAGATGCTGCCTGACCCGCTGAGTTACTCCAGCGTTTGTGTCTATCTTTTTATAATTAATACCCTCTAATCCAGGAAGCATTCTGGTCAAACCTCTTGAACACTCAGAATCCATTTTGTCACAGTAAATTGGATGGATTTGTGATATTAATTCATCCTAAATGGGTTATTGTTAACCAAGCTGCTATTTACTGATGATCATTAGCTTGCCTCTAATAGCCTTGGCTATTTTTCTACATCACACACAACATTCCATCTCGGACTAATTCAATCATTGGACATCAAGGGAATAATTTAAAAGCCCGTAATCACAGTTTGTCATGCCTTCATATCATAAAATAATTATTTTGGTTCACTTTGCATGTTGCATTTCATTTTTAATTTGGAAAATCACTTTTTGGCATGTCCAATAGTCCTTTGGTGCAGAATTTGATAGAGCAATTTCCCCCCTCAGTCACAGAGTCATGGATTTGTACAGCACAGAAACAGGCCATTCGGCCCAGCTTGTCTATAATAATAATATGCCTTTATTGTCATTGTACAAACATTGTGCTACATCTGAAACAGTGCGACATTGCAAATCTTTCAAAGACAATCGCACAAAACATAGGAACCAACACAACAAGTACCAATATCAATAAAAACCAATAAAAACTAATAAATAATGAATGAGTTTTGCACCTGTTGAGTCTATGTTGACCAAGTTGGCGTACTGGGCTAGTCTGTTTGCCAACATTTGGCCTGGACCTCTCTAATTCCTTCCTATAATATATCTGCCCAAATTTTTATAAAGAGTTCTAATTGTATCCACTTCTATAGATTCTTGTGGCAGCTCGTTCCAGATACAGATTACCTTCTGAGTGAAAAAGTTGCCCCGAACTCCCTCTTAAACCTCTCGGTTCTCACCATAAGCCTCTATTTTTAGACCACTACCCTGGGCGTTCACTATATCCGGGCCCCTCATGATCTTGTACACCTCAGTACGGTCACCCCTCAGCCTCCTACGCTCCAGAGGAAAGACCCCCAAGCCTTTCCACCCCGTCCCTGTAACTCAAGTCCACAAGCCCGCGTACCATCCTGACGAATATCTTCTGCACCCTTTCCAACTATAGCTGGATGAGCAGAACTGTACACATGACTCCAAGCATGGCCTCACCAACGACTCACCAACCCTTCCCAATGAAGGCAAATGTGCCAAACGCCTTCTTCACCACTCGCGAGAAGCTGGAAAGGGTGCAGAGAAGATTTCGGAGGACGTTGCCAGGACTCGAGGGCCAGAGCTATAGGGAGAGGTTGGGCTGGCTAGGACTTTATTCCCTGGATCACCGGAAGATGGATGATCTTATAGAGGTTGATAGAACATAAAGGGAATAGATAGGGTGAATGCACAGTCTTTTACTCAGAGTGGGGGAATCAAGAACCAGGGGGCGTAGGTTTAAGGAGAAGGATTCAATAGGAACCTAAGGGGCAACTTTTTCACTCAGAGGGTGGTGGGTGTACGGAATGAGCTGCCAGAGGCAGGTACTATAACAGCATTAAAAAGACATTCGGACAGCTAAAAGGCAGACAAAGCATCAAGGGATATGGACCAAACGCAGGCAGGTGGGACTAGTGTAGCTGGGATATGTTGGCCGGTGTAGGCAAGTTGGGCTGAAGGGCCTATTTCCATACTGTATCGACTTCTCCAACTTCAGATAGCTCCTCTGTCCCACCCTTCCCCTCCTCCTTCCCAGATCTCCCTCTATCTTCCTGTCTCCACCTATATCCTTCCTTTGTCCCACCCCCGACATCAGTCTGAGGAAGGGTCTCGACCCGAAACGTCACCCATTCCTTCTCTCCTGAGATGCTGCCTGACCTGCTGAGTTACTCCAGCATTTTGTGAATAAATCGATCTGTATCGCTCTATGAAGGGTTTCGAGGGATGCAGGCCAAACGCAGGCAGGTGGGACTAGCTTAGATGGGGCATTTTGGTGGGCATGGATGAGTTGGGCTGAAGGGTCTGTTTCCGTGCTGTATGAGCCTGTGACTATCACAAAGTGAATTCAAAGGGTGCTGTGGTATTAATGGGAATATCGTCCAATAGTCTAGGGAGGCTGCAATTATAGGTGTATTATATAAGTGCATTATATAGGTGCATATATAAGGGCTGCATTATAGGTGATTTTCTATTAAGTGATGTTATGCTTTGTATAATTTATTGAAAACATTCATAGGGTAACATTAGATTAGGTTTGTTAATGTCACATATACCGACCTACAGTGAAAAGCTTTGCTTTGCATGCTATCTAACCAGATCAGATATACTGTACACACTCAAGTCAAACTCAAGATCAAGAAGTGGAGCAAAAGGGAAGATACAGAGTGCAGGATATAGTTCTCAGCATTGTAGCGCACCAGTTCCACAGACAACGTCCAATATCTGCAATGGGGTAGAGGTGAATCGGACAGAACCCTAGCTTATGGAAGGGCCGTTCAGAAGCCTGATCACAGAGGGGAAGAAGCTATTCCTGAGTCTGGTGGTGCGCGCTCTCAAGCTTCTGTACTTTCTGCCGGTCGGGAGCGGGGAGGAGGAGGAAGGTACAGAATATTGTGTAGCAAGGAACTGCAGATGCTGGTTTACACCGAACGTAGACACAAAATGGTGGTGTAACTCAGCGGGACAGAATATGACTTTGCTCATTTTGTCCATAATGGTGGGCAGATTTGTTTCCATCCAGCAAATGATTAAGGGTGCTGATCTGAGATCCACTACACTCCAAGTTTTTAGTGAACAGATTCAAGTTGTTACAAGGTCCTGGGAGGGATTTGAACTTGTGTTTCCCAGGAGTTGCGGGGCGGTATAATCGTGGACAGTGCTATGAATGATTGGGGCATGGCATCCCATCACTGGAGAATAATGCATCACCTCACAGTGGCTGTGAATCCTTACTGAGTTATTCAGCCACAAGCTGACCCAATGTGGAATAATTCACTCTTATCACTGACAGACTTTGTACGTGGAATAAATAATTTCAAACCCAGTAAACGGACAATAATTAATTTCCTGAGGATGATGACAGGTGGGGAGGGAATAATTCATTGTGGGGGAGTGAGATGTAAACACGGACTAATTCATTATGCTACAGTGGGAAGATGCAAACATGAACAATTATTGGGGCCACAGACTACTCCTGCGGGCTCCAACATCTGACAGCTGCCCTCATGCTTGAAAATCTTCAATATTTCATAAGGACAAATTAGTTATCGATTAATCCATTATCCCAGGGCAGCGTCTAGTAAATAGGGAATCGTTCATCGTCAACCAGTGACACACAGTGACGGGCGACCATCCATAATCCCCAGCTGACAGACCGGGAATGGGTAGGTATTGGTGATCACTGGGAATGAGTGAGTTTACAGGTGTATTCCTGGGTACAAGCCGGAGAGAGTACAGGCAACAAGCCGGAGAGAGTACAGGCAACAAGCTGGAGAGAGTACAGGCAACAAGCTGGAGAGAGTACAGGCAACAAGCTGGAGAGAGTACAGGCAACAAGCTGGAGAGAGTACAGGCAACAAGCTGGAGAGAGTACAGGCAACAGGCTGGAGAGGGTACAGGCAACAAGCTGGAGAGAGTACAGGCAACAAGCTGGAGAGAGTACAGGCAACAGGCTGGAGAGAGTACAGGCAACAAGCCGGAGAGGGGACAGGCAACAGGCAACAGGCCGGAGAGAGTACAGGCAACAAGCTGGAGTACAGGCAACAAGCGGAGAGAGTACAGGCAACAAGTCGGAGAGAGTACAGGCAACAAGCTGGAGTACAGGCAACAAGCGGAGAGAATACAGGCAACAAGCTGGAGTACAGGCAACAAGCCGGAGAGGGGACAGGCAACAAGCTGGAGAGAGTACAGGCAACAAGCTGGAGAGGGGACAGGCAACAAGCTGGAGAGAGTACAGGCAACAAGCTGGAGAGGGGACAGGCAACAAGCGGAGAGGTACAGGCAATAAGCTGCAGGAAAGGCAACAAGCGGAGAGAGTACAGGCAACAAGCCGGAGAGGGGACAGGCAACAAGCGGAGAGAGTACAGGCAACAAGCTGGAGTACAGGCAACAAGCCGGAGAGGGGACAGGCAACAAGCCGGAGAGGGGACAGGCAACAAGCGGAGAGAGTACAGGCAACAAGCCGGAGAGGGGACAGGCAACAAGCTGGAGAGAGTACAGGCAACAAGCGGAGAGAGTACAGGCAACAAGCTGGAGTACAGGCAACAAGCGGAGAGAGTACAGGCAACAAGCCAGAGAGGGGACAGGTAACAGGCCGGAGAGGGTACAGGCAACAAGCCGGAGAGGGGACAGGCAACAAGCCGGAGAGAGTACAGGCAACAAGCTGGAGTACAGGCAACAAGCGGAGAGAGTACAGGCAACAAGCCAGGGTACAGGCAACAGGCCGGAGTACAGGCAACAAGCCGGAGAGGGTACAGGCGACAAGTTGGAGAGAGTACAGGCGACAAGCCGGAGAGAGTACAGGCAACAAGCCGGAGAGGGGACAGGCAACAAGCTGGAGTACAGGCAACAAGCGGAGAGAGTACAGGCAACAAGCCAGAGAGGGGACAGGCAACAGGCCGGAGAGGGGACAGGCAACAAGCCGGAGAGGGTACAGGCAACAAGCCGGAGAGGGTACAGGCAACAAGCCGGAGAGGGTACAGGCAACAAGCCAGAGAGGGGACAGGCAACAGGCCGGAGAGGGTACAGGCAACAAGCCGGAGAGGGTACAGGCAATAAGCCGGAGAGAGTACAGACAACAAGCCGGAGAGGGTACAGGCAACAAGCCGGAGAGAGTACAGGTAACAAGCCAGAGAGGGGACAGGCAACAAGCCGGAGAGAGTACAGGCAACAAGCTGGAGTACAGGCAACAAGCCGGAGTACAGGCAACAAGCGGAGAGAGTACAGGCAACAAGCTGGAGTACAGGCAACAAGCCAAGGTACAGGCAACAGGCCGGAGTACAGGCAACAAGCTGGAGTACAGGCAACAGGCTGGAGAGGGAACAGGCAACAAGCCGGAGAGAGTACAGGCAACAAGCTGGAGAGGGGACAGAGAAAATTTACGAGGATGTGGCCAGGACTAGAGGGTGTGAGCTACAGGGAGAGGTTGAGAAGGCTGGGACTCTATTCCCTGGAGCGCAGGAGGATGAGGGGTGATCCTATAGAGGTGTATAAAATCATGAGAGGAATAGATCGGGTAGATGTACAGAATCTCTTGCCCAGAGTCGCTGAATCGAGGACCAGAGGACATAGGTTTAAGGTGAAGGAGAAAAGATTTAATAGGAATCTGAGGGGTAACGTTTTCACACAGAGGGTGTTGGGTGTATGGAACAAGCTGCCAGAGGAGGTAGTTGAGGCTGGGACTATCCCAACATTTAAGAAACAGCTACATGGATGAGACAGGTTTGGAGGGATATGGACCAAACGCAGGCAGGTGGGACCAGTGTAGATGGGGTATGTTGGCCGGTTTCCACACTGTATAACTCTATGACTATACAGTCACTGAAGGAAGACAGGTCATTTTCTTATGGCAGTCAGCGTGAGGATATGTTCCTTAGAATTGATAGAGGAATATAACATTAGGAGAGACATAGAGAGGGTAGACAGATGGCACTGGGCCTCGACTCGCTGGAGTTTAGAAGAATGAGGGAGGACCTCATTGAAACTTACCGAAGAGTGAGCGGCTTGGATAGAGTGGATGTGGAGAGGATGTTTCCACTAGTGGGAGAGTCTAGGACTAGAGGTCACAGCCTCAGAATTATAGGATGTTCCTTTAGGAAGGAGATGAGGAGGAATTTCTTTAGTTAGAGGGTGGTGAATCTGTGGAATTCTTTGCCACAGACGGCTGTGGAGGTCGTCAGTGGATATTATTATGGCAGAGATAGATGATTAGTACGGGTGTGCTTGTTACGGGGAGAAGGCAGGAGAATGGAGTGAGGAGGGAGAGATAGATCAGCCATGATTGAATGGTGGAGTAAACATGTTGGGCCGAATGGCCTAATTCTTCTCCTATCACATGAACAAGAATTTATGACAGTCAGAACCTTTGAAATGTCAAATACTCGAGGACGTGGCTTTAAGGTGAGAGGGGGGGGGGGGGGAGGTTAAAGGAGGTGTACAGGGTCGAGTTGTTTACACAGAGGGTGGTGGATGCCTAGAGTGTGCTGGTGCTGGAGGTACTTTGATGCACAGCCTAACTCTAAGCAGCAGTGTATTTGCTGCAACCCACGTACTCATTGAAGGTGATGGGTGCAACCTCACTGAGTGCAAAAGCAGACACAAAGTGCTGGAGTACTGCAGGTACAAGCACAACATCTAACGTACTCTCAGACAGGTACATGAATAGGAAAGGTTTAGAGGGATATCAGCCAATGCGGGCAGGTGGGGCTGGTGTAATTGGGGCATCTTAGGGGTGGCACGGTGGTGCAGCGGTAGAGTTGCAGCCTCACAGCCTCACAGCCTCACAGCGCCAGAGACCCAGGTTCGATCCTGACTATGGGCGCTGTCTGTACGGAGTTTGTACGTTCTCACTGACTTCGTGGGTTTTCTCTGGGTGCTCCGGTTTCCTCCCACACTCCAAAGACGTACAGGTTTGTGAGTTAATTGGCTTTAGTAAATTTGTAAGTGATGTCGGATAGACAAGTGATGTAAGTGTAGGATAGACCTAATGTACGGGGTGATTGCCGGTCGGCACGGACTCGATGGGCCGAAGGGCCTGTTTCCACACTGCATCTCTGAAGTCTAAAGTCCTTTTTATTTATGTAGTATCTTAAGTTCAGAAAAATAATTGACAAACGAAGACATATCTCATGCAATAAAAAAATCTCCCATTAAAAATAATCACTAGAACGCAGAGATTACATTTGTAAAGGCAGTAAAAATAATTGCACTCAGGCAAATTTGCCAACCACTGTGTATTGTATGTTGATTGGTTACTAAATGATGTATTGCGATGAGAGTGGATGATTTATTCAACTACTTAGACAATTAGCCAAGAAAATTAGTCAACAAGGAAACAGCTCTGCCTGCGCATGTGATTCCGACCCTGGCCAATTAGTCAAACTCTGGGCCATTACCGTTGTGCAAGATTTTATGTTCCATAGGGAATAACGTTTAATGCCAGGTAAAGTCCAATTAAAGACAATCCAAGGGTCTCCAATGAGGTAGATGATAGCTCAGGACTGCTCTCTAGTTGGTGATAGGATGATTCAGTTGCCTGATAACAGCTGGGAAGAAACTATCCCTGAATCCGGTGTTATCCCTTGAGCTGCTGCAACAGCTTTGACCTTCTCTTTGTTTGTCTGCTGACCCTCAGAATTCATTCATTTTCCTAACTACCAGTTTCATCAACAATCCACCTCCGTGGCAATCCTGGCGTCACTAGGAGAGGAGAATCCTGGAGACCAGGAGAGAGAGAACAGAGGAGGAGCTGGCGTTGGGGGGAACTGCCGAGAACCAAGGGAGACCACAAATGGAATGTGTTAAAATGGTCTGTGTAAAATGGAGTACTCTGTAACTTTGTCAGCGCCCCTTGTGTGGCGACTCTTTGCATACCCGGGCTATGCAACACAAGAATTTCACTCTGACTGGTGTCAAGTTAGGAAGAGGGGATGTTCAACGAGATCTGGGTGTCCTAGTGCATCAGTCACTGAAAGGAAGCATGCAGCTACAGCAGGCAGTGAAGAAAGCCAATGGAATGTTGGCCTTCATAACAAGAGGAGTTGAGTATAGGAGCAAAGAGGTCCTTCTACAGTTGTACTGGGCCCTGGTGAGACCGCACCTGGAGTACTGTGTGCAGTTTTGGTCTCCAAATTTGAGGAAGGATATTCTTGCTATTGAGGGCGTGCAGCGTAGGTTCACTAGGTTAATTCCCGGAATGGCGGGACTGTCGTATGTTGAAAGGCTGGAGCAATTAGGCTTGTATACACTGGAATTTAGAAGGATGAGGGGGGATCTTATTGAAACATATAAGATAATTAGGGGATTGGACACATTAGAGGCAGGAAACATGTTCCCAATGTTGGGGGAGTCCAGAACAAGGGGCCGCAGTTTAAGAATAAGGGGTAGGCCATTTAGAACGGAGATGAGGAAGAACTTTTTCAGTCAGAGAGTGGTGAAGGTGTGGAATTCTCTGCCTCAGAAGGAAGTGGAGGCCAGTTCGTTGGATGCTTTCAAGAGAGAGCTGGATAGAGCTCTTAAGGATAGCGGAGTGAGGGGGTATGGGGAGAAGGCAGGAACGGGGTACTGATTGAGTGATCAGCCATGATTGCATTGAATGGCGGTGCTGGCTCGAAGGGCTGAATGGCCTACTCCTGCACCTATTGTCTATTGTCTATTGACGTGTCACATCTATATACTAAAACTCGTTTGTTTGTTCTTGAACTACAGCCAAAACAGTACACGAGAGTGCAACAGTTTTAGGCCCACCTTACTCACCGTCTAATGGAAGAAGTTTCATTGAAATCGGTGTTATATTTTTTAAGTTATTCACATTTTAAAGTTTAAATCTATCTCCTAAGGAGGGAGGGAGGGAGGGAGAGGAGAGGGTGCTCCAATGCAGGAGAGGTTTGGGCCCAACAGGTCCACTTGGTCTTGTTTGACAATAAAGTATGATTCATTCATTTTCCCAATCAGACACTCCCCTGGCCCTATCCTCACTACCCCTGCCCTCTCTTTACCCAGTTCTGACAAAGATTCTTCCACCTGTTCCTCTCTCCACAGATGCTGCCTGACCTGCCAAGCGTTTCCAGCGCACCCTGCAGTTTGACAGTCCTCTGAAGGCAGATGGGGGGGGGGTGTATGGGTGGGAAGGTGAGAGGCGTCAAGGTGGCGCAGCGGGTAGAGCTGCTGCCTCTCAGCTCCAGGGACCCAGGTTTGATCCTCACACCGGGTGCTGTCTATGTGGAGTTTGCACGTTCTTCCCGTGACCGTGCAAGTTTCCTCCGGGTGCTCCGGTTTCTCTTCTCATTCTACAGACGCGTGGGTTTGCAAGTTAAATGCCCCGTGTGTAAGGAGTGGATGAGAAAGTGGGATAACATGGAACTAGTGACAATGGGTGATTGATGGTTGGCATGGACTTAGTGGGCCGAAGGGCCTGTTTCCATGCTGTATCTTTCAATCAGTCAGTCAATGTCAATCAATACATCCGGGAATTACCCTGCCCTTTACTTACACAGTCAAGCCAAAGAGGCAAGAACGTTTAATTGTCCACTGTAACAGCAACACAACAGTGACATTCTCATGTGTAGGAAGGAACTGCAGATGCTGGTTAACATCAAAGTAAGACACAAAATGCTGGAGTAACTCAGCGGGCCAGGCAGCAACTCAGGAGAGAAGGAATGGGTGACATTTCGGGTCGAGACCCTTCTTCAGACTGATGTCAGGGGAGGGGGCGGGACAAAGATAGAATGTAGTTGGAGACAGGAAGACTAGTGGGAGAACTGGGGAGGGGATGGAGAGAGAGGGAAAGTGAGGGCTATTTGAAATTAGAGGTAATTGTTCATACCGCTGGGGTGTAAGCTACCCAAGCGAAATATGAGGAGCTGTTCCTCCAATTTGCGCTGGGCCTCACTCTGGCCATGGAGGAGGCCCAGGACAGTCAAGTCAAGTCAAGTTTATTTGTCACATACACATACACGATGTGCAGTGAAATGAAAGTGGCAATGCCTGCGGATTGTGCACAAAAAAGAATTACAGTTACAGCATATAAATAAAGTTAATAAGTTACTATAGTGTAGACAAAAATTTAGTCTCTGGGGTTATAAAAGTTGACAGTCCTGATGGCCTGTGCGAAGAAGCTCCGTCTCATCCTCTCCGTTTTCACAGCGTGACAGCGGAGGCGTTTGCCTGATCGTAGCATCTGGAACAGTCCGTTACTGGGGTGGCAGGGGTCCCTCATGATCTTGCTTGCTCTGGATCTGCACCTCCTGATGTATAGGTCCTGCAGGGGGACGAGTGTAGTTCCCATGGTGCGTTCTGCCGAACGCACTACTCTCTGCAGGGCCATCCTGTCCTGGGCAGAGCTGTTCCCAAACCAGACTGTAATGTTGCCGGACAGGATGCTCTCTACAGCCCCAGAGTAGAAGCAATAAAGGATCCTCAGAGACACTCTGAATTTCCTCAGTTGTCTAAGGTGGTAAAGGCGCTGCTTTGCCTTACCCACCAGTGTGGCAATATGCGTTGCCCACGTCAGATCCTCTGTGATGCGGACTCCCAGGTATTTAAAGCTGCTCACCCTATCCACAATAGACCCATTTATCTCCAGTGGCGTGTACGTCCTTGGATGTTGAGCCCTTCTGAAGTCCACAATCAGCTCCTTCATTTTAGTGACATTCAAGAGGAGGCTATTGTCCTGACACCAGAGTGCCAGATCAGCCACCTCCTCCCGGTAGGCCTTCTCATCGTTGTTGGAGATCCGGCCCACCACCACAGTGTCATCAGCAAACTTGATGATGGAGTTTGAGCTGAACCTGGCCCCACAGTCATGTGTGTACAGGGAGTACAGTAGGGGGCTAAGGACGCAGCCCTGGGGGGATCCTATGTTCAGGTTGAGGGAGCTAGATGTGTGTTCCCCCATCCTGACCACTTGGGGCCTGGCAGTGAGAAAGTCCAGGACCCAGGCACACAGAGGGGTGCTAAGCCCCAGTTCCAGCAGCTTCTCAACCAGTCTGCTGGGGACTATTGTGTTGAATGCTGAACTAAAGTCAATGAACAGCGTCCTCACATAGCCCCCCTGGCTGTCCAGATGAGAGAGAGCGGTGTGTAGAACCTGGGAGACCGCATCATCCGTGGACCTGTTCGGACGGTATGCGAACTGTAGTGGGTCCATGTTGCGAGGAAGGAGGGCGCAGATGTGCTTCTTGACTAGCCTCTCAAAGCATTTCATGACAACCAAGGTGAGGGCCACCGGTCGGTAGTCATTTAAACACGCTGGAGAGGCATTCTTTGGCACCAGTACAATGATGGATCTTTTGAAGCATGCAGGGACCACGGACTTGGCCAAGGAGAGGTTGAATATTGTGGTGAGCACTGGAGCAAGCTGAGTAGCACAAGACTTTAGTACTCGCCCAGATATACCATCTGGGCCTCCAGCTTTCCTCGTGTTCACATGCGTCAGAGCCCACCTCACCTCATGCTCGGACACCGAGAATGTGTGCACATCCCCAGCGGTGGATCCCCCTCCAGCCTCGCTAGCCAGCGCCCCGTCGGTGCTGTTTTTAGACGGCGGGGTCAGGAAGGTCAGATTGGGAATTGGGAATTGGGAGTTAAAGTGCTGAGCTGGTTTACATCAAAGATAGGCACAAAATGCTTGAGTAACTTTGCGGGACAGGCAGCATCTCTGGGGAGAAGGAATGGTTGACGTTTTGGGTCGAGACCCTTCTTCAGACTGATGTTAATAGCGTCACGAGGGAGTCTGCAACCAGTTTTAAATGTAATCGGACAATCCTGGCTCTTATTTCTGAATTCCTCGGGTGGGTTCTTCAAGAAGATCAATATTACACTGTGAAATATCGGGTAATATCGTGTTGAAACAACATTACTGTGACATCTGTACGACCTCGTTGGGAGACAATAAGAAAATTATGTGATCTCTGATTTTTAGTTAACATTAGAAGTACAGCATGGAAACAGGCCCTTCGGCCCATCAATTCCATGATTACAGGGGAGTGCGGAATCAGGACACCTTTAAGAATAAGGGGTAGGCCATTTAGAACGGAGATGAGGAAAAACTTTTTCACCCAGAGAGTTGTGAATTTGTGGAATTCTCTGCCTCAGAAGGCAGTGGAGGCCAATTCTCTGGATGCTTTCAAGAGAGAGTTAGATAGAGTTCTTAAAGATAGTGGAGTCAAGGGATATGGGGCGAAGGCAGGAACAGGGTACTGATTGTGGATGATCTGCCATGATCACAGGGAATGGCGGTGCTGTCTTGAAGGGCCAAATGGCCTCCTCCTGCACTTATTGTCTATTGTCTATTGACCATCGATCACCCGTTCACACTAGTGTTGTCGGTTAACCCACTTTCTCATCCACTCCCAACACACCGGGGGCAATTTACAGAGGGCAATTATCATACAAACCTCATACAACACAGTCATTGGGACGTGGGAGGAAACCAGAGCATCTGGAGGAAACCCACGCAGTCACAGGGAGAACGTGCAAACTCCACACAGACAGCACCCGAGGTGGGGATTGAAGCGGGCTCTCTGGAGCGGTCAGGCAGCTGCTCTACCCGCTGCACCGCTGTGGTGATCCTCAAAGTCAATCCCTCTCTCCCTGAGATTCCCAGCCTGAACCAACCTGCTCTGTGTGCAGTGACGGTCACAGAAGTTTCGGGGTGGTGTTGCAATTGAATATAAACATTGCCCCTTGTGATACGCAAACCCAGTTGGAGATTTGAAGAAGGACCCTGACGTGAAACGTCGCCTGTCAATTCACTCCACAGATGCTGCCTGACCCGCTGAGTTCCTCCAGCACTCTGTGTTTTGCTCAAGATTCCAGCACCTGCAGTTCCCTGTGTCTCCAAATGGAGTTTTGTTGGATGAGGGGAAATTGGCCTTACTCATCTTTGGAGCCTTCCCCATACAATGTCATTGTTCTGTCTGGGACAAATGACAATAAAACACTCTTGACTCTCTCTTGACATCCTGAACCAAGGTGTTGTCAAGCTTGAAACGGTTCAGAGAAGATTTACGAGGATGTTGCCAGGACTGGAGGGTGTGAGCTATAGGGAGAGGTTGAGTAGGCTGGGACTCTATTCCTTGAAGTACTGGAGGATGAGGAATAATCCTATAGAGGTGTATAAAATCATGAGAGGAATAGATCGGGTAGATGCACAGAATCTCTTGCCCAGAGTAGGGGAATCGAAGACCAGAGGACATTGGTTCAAGGTGAAGAGGAAAAGATTTAATAGGATTCTGAGGGGTAACTTTTTTACACAAATGGTGGTGGGTGTATGGAACGAGCTGCCAGAGGAGGTAGTTGAGGCTGGGACTATCCCAACGTTTAAGAAACATTTAGACAGGTACATGGATAGGACAGGTTTGGAGGGATATGGACCAAGCGCAGGCAGGTGGGACTAGTGCAGCTGGGACATGAATGAATGAATGAATGAAGGAATAAGTTTATTGGCCAAGTATGTGCATATACAATGAATGTGCCTTGGTGCTCAGCTCACAAATGACAACACAAACATACAGTTAACAATTAAGAATTAACATTAGTATAAGAAAATAACTGCAGATGCTGGTACAAATCGATTTATTCACAAAATGCTGGAGTAACTCAGCAGGTCAGGCAGCATCTCGGGAGAGAAGGAATGGGAGACGTTTCGGGTCGAGACCCTTCTTCAGAATTAACATTGTTGGCCGGTGTGGGGAGGTTGGACTGAAGGGCCTGTTTCCACACTGTATCACTCGATGACTAGTGTAGCTGGGACATGTTGGCCGGTGTGGGCAAGTTGGGCCGAAGGGCCTGTTTGCACAGTGCATCACTCTATGACGCTAAAAGCTTATCTGATACCTGTCCCATGACTGTTTTCATTTGTTTGGGCAGAGAGCAGAGATGTTGGATTATGAAGTATTTTGCCCTTGCCCTTGCCCAGTGCTTTTTTTTACATCCTTTATTTTCTCCTTTCATGAGCATTGGAAGAGAGGCCACTTGCTGCCCCGAGATAGCGATTAAATTGTTTCTTAAGTTGTGTAGTGCAAGTAGGGTTGCCAACTGTCCTGTATTAGACGGGACATCCCGTATTCTGGGCTAAATTAGTTTGTCCCGTTACAGGCGGCACGGTAGCGCAGCGGTAGAGTTGCTGCTTTACAGCGAATGCAGCGCCGGAGACACAGGTTCGATCCTGACTACGGGTGCTGCACTGTAAGGAGTTTGTACGTTCTTCCCGTGACCTGCGTGGGTTTTCTCCGAGATCTTCGGTTTCCTCCCACACTCCAAAGACGTACAGGTATGTAGGTTAATTGGCTGGGTAAATGTAAAAAAAAAAAAAAAAAAAAAAAAATTGTCCCTAGTGGGTGTAGGATAGTGTTAATGTACGGGGATCACTGGGCGGCACGGACTTGGAGGGCCGAAAAGGCCTGTTTCCGGCTGTAGATATATGATATGATATGATATGATAGGACCGCCCTTGGCCCGTATTAGTAGGGGTTGCCAACTTCCTCACTCCTGAATACGGGACAAAGGGTGACGTCACCGCCCCTCGCCCCACGTGACCTCACCCAGCCAGCGGCCACGTGCTCCCGCTCCACCAATGGCGGCCGCCTGGGCCGGGAGGCGGGTTGTGTGGCCACTGGCTGGGTGAGGTCACGTGGGGTGCGGGGCGCGGGGCGGTGACGTCACCTTGTCCCGTTTTTGGGAGTGAGGAAGTTGGCAACCCTAAGTGCAAGCCTCCAATACTTAAATATTTCTTTGTAAGTCGACATAAAAAGGATTATTTAAATGAGTACTTTATTGGTGCCTGGTGAAATTCAGTTTGATGCAATCTAAACGTCTCATGTATCATGCATGAACGATTGTTTGATTCTGAGACACTGCCTTGAATTATAAAGTGGTAGTTTTGGTATTTAAGTCTTATTGGAAGAATTGTGAGGCATGGTTTTATCTCAACTGTACATTGACCTTCAGTTTACTTAAAATGATTACATTTTAACCAGCATAAAATGACACCATAACAGATTGGAAAGTGGGTTTGTGTTTACGACTAATTCAGCATAATTGTATATTTTCTCAACGTTGCGTCCGCAGTAAGTGTGTGGATGGTGGCAGCGCTGTGGCAGAAGGGGGAAGGAAGCCAGTTAGTATGGACCATGGACACACTGATCACTGGTGACTGACCATCAAAGTGTAAGAAAATAACTGCAGGTGCTGGCACAAATCGAAGGTATTTATTCACAAAATGCTGGAGTAACTCAGCGGGTCAGGCAGCATCTGTGGAGAACATGGATACGTGACGTTCCGGGTCGAGACCCTTCCTCAGATCTGAAGGGCCCGTTTCCATGCTGTGTTTCTGAACTAAACTACAACGCTCTGTGAATGTGAGTGCCTCGTCTCTGAGGCCAAGGAGTGAAGGGGCGGCCACTCGGAGCTCTGGGAGAATGCTGGCACGATTCCCGGCAAACACTTCCCCATCTCCCACCCACTCCGCACATTATCTCCACAGAACCGAGCGTTAAAAATAACTCGTCTCCTCGCAACCGCACAGTCATCGCAAACACGCTGAAGATGGAGATGTAACTGATCAATAACATTGATCCTGCCATCTCCACTGTGGTCAGAGCTGTGACCCCCCTCCCCTCCCCCCTGTGGATCAGTGTCAGGGTCTCCGGCAGACACACAGTGCTGGAGTATCTCAGCGGGTCAGGCAGCATCTCTGGAGAGAGGGAATGGGTGACGTTTGGGGTCGAGACCCTTCAGACTGAGCAGAGACAGGATCTCTGCCTCATTGTGGACGTTTACAAAGGGCGTTCACGATGGAGCAGCTATTTAGCACACAGGAGCCGCGGCCTCCCAACACCGGAGACCCGGGTTCCATCCTAACATGGAACCAGTGTGAACGGGTGACAGACAGACAGACGGCCGGCGGGGCCCGGGTTGTTTCCATGTTGTGTCGCTCAACTAAAAGCTGAGAAACTGAGGGTGAATATTTTGAACTGCAAGTGAAGAACCGGACTTCAAATGGATGAAGGAACTGCAGGTGCTGGTGGGTCTCGACCCGAAACGTCACCTATTCCTTCTCCCCACAGATGCTTCCCTTTTTCAGACTGAAAGCAGTGTTGGCTAGGGAAGGCATGATCTCTACATTGTATCCCAGTTCCCCAGCCAACAATGGCCTGAACTCATTTGTCTCCAGCCCTTCTCTGGCCTCCAGCTCTTTCCCCCACCCCTCAAACCCTACCTTTAGTCTGAAGAAGCATCCCAACCCGAAACGTCACCTATCCATGTTCTCCACAGATGCTGCCTGACCCGCTGAGTTACTCCAGCACTCTGTGTCTATCTTCTTTAAGTGGATGAAGATGTAAGTGGGAATAATGTAAAATGTCAGTCCCTGTGAACATCAGTAAGGGAAGGAGGGGGGAGGGGAGGCGAAAGGGGAAATGGGGAGGGGGAGGAGGGGAAGGGGGAAGGGGGAAAGTGGGAGAGGGAGGGAGGGTGGGGGGTGGGGGGGTAGGTCGGGCATTGAGCCCGTCACATTAATCATGTTAAATGCTCACAGATCCCCTGCATTCATTAACTCTCAGCCACGGTACATTTATGGCTTTGTGCTGCACTGATGTTGTTAAACGACAAACCTCTGCCACAGGGGGGGGTGGTTAACAAGGACAATCACAGCACACCTGCCAATCGCCCGGCTGCATCACGCTTTATAAAGGTCACTCTGACAAAGGCTCTGTTAGTAATCATTATAACGAGATTAATTATGTTAATCACATCGCCTGCGCCCCTCACCACATTTCAATGTCAGATAATTAATCCGAGCCCTGGGTGGAGAAACAAACTCCTTCCTCGCATAATTGTTTTACATTTGCATAGAATTGGCAGCCTGCAGTCTGGTCTGGCTAATCTCTGAACAGATACAGCCACAAAAACAGCCACAAAAACAGGCACGACTCCGGGATGTGGGAGAAAACCGGGCGGCCGGAGAGAACCCACGCGGTCACAGGGAGGACGTGCAAACTCCACACGGACAGGGAAAACTGAGGTGAAATAAAACTCTTTCACCCAGAGAGTTGTGAATTCTCTGCCACAGAGGGCAGTGGAGGCCAAATCACTGGATGGATTTAAGAGAGAGTTTGATCGAGCTCTGGGGGCTAGTGGAGTCAAGGGATATGGGGAGAAGGCAGGCACGGGTTACTGATTGTGGATGATCAGCCATGATCACAATGAATGGTGGTGCTGGCTCGAAGGGCTGAATGGCCTCCTCCTGCACCTGCTGTCTATGTTTCTATGACCACACCTGAGGTCAGGCTGGAACCTGGCTCTCCGGTGTTGGGAGGCAGCAGCTCCTATGTGTTAAATGGTGGGTCCATCGTCCATATCAGAACAGTGAACGCCCTTTGTAAACGCCTCACTGGCATTAGCGTATATTTAGGTGCTATAGAAATGCACGTCTTGCACTTTTTTTCATCTTGGCAATGGCCAAAGAACCGTTCTGTAATAAAGTGTGAGTGAAATCAATAGCTTGTCCACAAAGAGCTGAGTGCAACGAGCCAGAGACCCTGCCTCTGATCAGTCTGAAGGAGGGTCTTGACCCGAAACGTCACCCATTCCTTCTCTCCACAGATGCTGCCTGACCCACTGAGTTACTCCAGCATTTTGTGTCCACCTTCGATTTTAACCAGCATCTGCAGATTTCATTCCCACTCTAAAGTCTACAATATATCTTGTGATGTTCTCCTGGTTAAAGAAGCTGGACTCAGGCAGATTGCATCAGTGCTTTGTTCCATGTTGGTGAATCTTGCTGAGATGCAGATAAACACCACTAGCCGAGATGAATAGCCCGTGAGCTAAGGAGTTTTATGAGATTAAGGTGTATTTTTTTTTTATTAGTTGAAATTCAGGATGAGAAAGACATTCATAAATCTCTTTTAATTATTGTAATTGACTTCCCTGGGGAAAATAGAATCTAATGAAGTGTTTGGATCCATTGATTGCCAATTCAAGGGTTCACATCTCACAGAGAAGCGGTTGCTGGGAAATTCGCATTGAGGTAAAGCAGACAAGCGGCCTAGTGCATGAACTGTGTCAGTGGGGTATTTCAGAAAGAACACCATGACAACACTGCCCATCACTTACCTTGTAGATGAACACAGGTACTTAACACAGAGGGAGAGAGACAAGGAACTGCAGGTGCTGGCTTACAAAAAACACACACAGTGCTAGAGCAACTCAGCGGGTCAGGCAGCATCAGACTGGGGCGCGAGGTTACTGAAACCCCTGCACTAACTGTTCCACAAATGGTCACCACTTGATCCACTCTTTAAATTGTTCCCGTGTGCGAGATGAGATTTAATTTGATTTTCTATCTCGTATTGCATACCGTGAGGCCATTTGGCCCATCAGAACTATGCCAGCTCTCAGCCCAACCCATCCATGCTGACCAAGATGCCCCATCTAAGCTGGTCCCACCTACCCACATTTGGTCCATATCCTCTAAACCTCGCCCATTTCTTCTCTCCAGAGATGCTGCCCAACCTGCTGAGTTACCCCAGCATTTGTGACTATCCCCTAAGCCTGTCCATGGACTATCCTGTCCATGTACCTGTGCGAATGTCCTTCAAATGTTGGCCTCATGCCCATCAATACCATTCCCCACATCGCCCCTGTAACCCATCCTCTCTCACACGCACAATAACACTCCATTCCCCAACCACCCGGCCACACCAGTGGCAACGTGCAACTGGGGCCTGTGGTAGGAAACTGGAGCGTTCGGGAGTGACCAGAACTGCACAATACTCCGAACATAGCCGAACCAAAGTCTTATGAAGCTGCATCGTGACTTCCTCACTCTTATACCAATGCCCGATCAATGAAGGCAAGCACAGGTGAGTACTACGGACGAGTACTACAGGCGAGTGCTACAGGGTGAGTAGTACAGATAAGTTCTGCAGGTGAGCGCTGCAGGTGAGCGCTGCAGGTGAGCGCTGCAGGTGAGCGCTGCAGGTGAGTGCTACAGGTAAGCACTGCACGTAAGTACTGCAGGTAAGTGCTACAGGTAAGAATCTCACTGTGACACACACACACACGCACACACGCACACACTGAGAATCAGTGAGATTCTTTTTGTGGGAGAACAATCAGTGACATTCTATCACATTGTTGCCCAAACACCTGGTGCAAAGCTGTGGTAACATCTTGAGTCAGAAGCAGAGACACGCAGATACCGATGTTAAGGGAAAAGTCGAACACAGCGGTAGAGTTGCTGCTTTACAGCGAATGCAGTGCCGGAGACTCAGGTTCGATCCTGACTACAGGTGCTGCACTGTAAGGAGTTTGTACGTTCTCCCCGTGACCTGCGTGGGTTTTCTCCGAGATCTTCGGTTTCCTCCCACACTCCAAAGACGTACAGGTATGTAGGTTAATTGGCTGGGTAAATGTAAAAATTGTCCCTAGTGGGTGTAGGATAGTGTTAATGTACGGGGATCGCTGGGCGGCACGGACTTGGTGGGCCGAAAAGGCCTGTTTCCGGCTGTATATATATGATGATATGACAAGTTCTCAACTTTTAAAATATTAATTTTCCCCTATTACCATTGTGGAGAACATGAAATTAATGATCATACATTTTGCAGAGCGGAGATACAGCAAAATATAATTCAACGTCAGACTCATTTACATTGGCCTACTTTACTTTGTCAGCTGGGAGTTCAGCAAATACAAACTAGTTTAGAGATACAGCTAGGAGACTGGCTCTTCGGCCCACCGAGTCCATGCCGACCATCAATCACCCATTCCCACTAGTTCTATGTTATCCCAGTTTCTCATCCACTCCCTGCACACGAGGGGCAATTTACAGAGGGCCAATTAATCTGCAAACCTGCACGTCTTTGGGGTGTGGAAGAAAACCGGAGCACCCGGAGGAAACCAATATGGTCACAGGGAGAACGTACAAACTCCACACACAGACAGCACCCGAGGTCAGGATCGCCTGAACCTACCTGATCTCCCAGTTGCCAAACACTTTAATTCCCCTTCCCACACTGACCATTCTGTCCTGGGCCTCCTCCATTGCCAAAGTGAGGCCCAACACAAATTGGCGATCAGCACCTCATATTTCGCTTGGGCAGCTTACACCCCAGTGGTGATTCTTGATTTCTTGAGCTTCAAGTAACCCTTGCATCCCCTCTCCTCCCCCCCCCCCCCCACCACCCGAGTCATCGTGCTAGTTTCAAAGTCGAATTGTTGAGTCTCGTTGTCTGTAACTCATTTTCACCTAGGCCACAGCTAACAACGGCCTGTTGCCTTTATCATCGTTACTTTATTGCATATCTTTCATTCATTTGTTCTATATCTCACTACATCACCGTCTATATCTCTCGTTTCCCTTTCCCCTGACTCTCAGTCTGAAGAAGGGTCTCGACCCTAATCGTCACCTATTCCTTTACTCCAGGGATGTGGTCTGACCCGCTGAGTTACTCCAGCTTTTTGTGTGTATCTTCGGTTTAAACCACCCACCCACCACTGGAGAAAAACGATGGGGGACATTTTGTGTTGGAGCCCTTCTTCAGCTGCTCCTGGAGCTGGTAGCAGTGAGATGAGAGTGTGGCCAGAGTGGTGTGGGTCATCATCATCATCATATATATACACAGCCGGAAACAGGCCTTTTCGGCCCTCCAAGTCCGTGCCGCCCAGCGATCCCCGCACATTAACACTATCCTACACCCACTAGGGACAATTTTTACATTTACACAGCCAATTAACCTACATACCTGTACGTCTTTGGAGTGTGGGAGGAAACCGAAGATCTCGGAGAAAACCCACGCAGGTCACGGGGAGAACGTACAAACTCCTTACAGTGCAGCACCCGTAGTCAGGATCGAACCTGAGTCTCCGGCGCTGCATTCGCTGTAAAGCAGCAACTCTACCGCTGCGCTACCGTGCGAGTGAGAGTGTGGCCAGGGTGGTGTGGGTCAGTGAGAGTGTGGCCAGGGTGGTGTGGGCCAGGGTGGTGTGGGTCAGTGAGAGTGTGGCCAGGGTGGTGTGGGTCAGTGAGTGTGTGGCCAGGGTGGTGTGGGTCAGTGAGAGTGTGGCCAGGGTGGTGTGGGTCAGTGAGAGTGTGGGGGGGTGGGGGGGGGGGGGTGGGTCAGTGAGTCAGTGAGAGTGTGGGGGGGGTGTGGGTCAGTGAGAGTGTGGCCAGGGTGGTGTGGGTCAGTGAGAGTGTGGCCAGGGTGGTGTGGGTCAGTGAGAGTGTGGCCAGGGTGGTGTGGGTCTGTGATGATGCTGGCTGCCTTTATGAGGCAGCGACTCCTATAGATGCCTTCGATGGTGGGGAGGTGAGTACTGTGTGGATCTTCGATGGTGGGGAGGTGGACCTTCGATGGTGGGGAGGTGAGTACTGTGTGGATCTTCGATGGTGGGGAGGTCAGTACTGTGTGTGGACGTGCTAGTTTTCACCAGCGATGCCTCTCTATAGATGCCTTCGATGGTGGGGAGGTGAGTACTGTGTGGATCTTCGATGGTGGGGAGGTGAGTACTGTGGATCTTCGATGGTGGGGAGGTCAGTACTGTGGATCTTCGATGGTGGGGAGGTCAGTACTGTGTGTGGACGTGCTAGTTTTCACCAGCGATGCCTCTCTCAGGGACCTGTGTGCCTCCATTCCTGGATCCTGACCCCTCTGCTCTGCTCTGCTCTCTGACAACATGCTTGGAAACATCTGGTCAGGCCCCCCAGACCCGCAGATGCAGAGAGGAGGTGAAGTGAAGCTTTCTTCCCTCCGCGGTCCGGTCTGCCTCTGTGTAAGTTTGCAGCCCAGTGCGTGTGTATCCCAGACACTCTCTATATCCTCTGACAGCTAAAGTCAGATCACGGGTGTGATTTTCTGATTCCCCTGAGCTGCACAGAATCGCAGTCTTACAAACGAGGTATAATATTTTAATGACCAGCCTGTTCAATTAACTGAAAAATGTCTGTTATGAAGGTCTCTCTCTCTCTCTCTTGCGCATTTTCAGTTTTGCAATGAACTGTTTTAGAAAAATCTCTGCAGTCTTATTTCGCTGACGAACATCAGACTGTTCGTTCACTCTCTGTTCGTGCGCCTCTCTGAGCTTGTGACTGGTTTATTTTGTAACTGCACCGATCCACCATGATTCTGTAATTCTCCATGGAAAAACCTGAAAGGAAAACACATTTTCAAAAATTATAATAAACATTTATCAGTTGTATTTCTGTTAAGATACAACGCAGAACAGGACAGCACAGGAACAGGCCCTTCAGCCCACAATGTCCATGCTGGACATGCTGCCACGTTATACTCATCTCCTCTACCTGTTCGTGCCCCAATCCGTGCATATCCATACACCTATCTAAAAGGCTCAGCCGCCACTATCGTATCTGCCTCCACCACACCCAGTGTGTTGCCCCCACCACTCTCTGTGAAAACACTTGTCCCACACATCTCCTTTAAACTTTCTCCCTCTTGCCTCAAAGCTATAGACAATAGACAATAGAAAATAGGTGCAGGAGAAGGCCATTCGGCCCTTCGAGCCAGCACCGCCATTCAATGTGATCATGGCTGATCATTCTCAATCAATACCCCGTTCCTGCCTTCTCCCCATACCCCCGACTCCGCTATCCTTAAGAGCTCTATCTAGCACTCTCTTGAATGCATTCAGAGAATTGGCCTCCACTGCCTTCTGAGGCAGAGAATTCCACAGATTCACAACTCACTGACTAAAAAAGTTTTTCCTCATCTCTGTTCTAAATGGCCTACCCCTTATTCTTAAACTGTGGCCCCTGGTTCTGGACTCCCCCAACATTGGGAACATGTTTCCTGCCTCTAACGTGTCCAACCCCTTAATAATTTTATACGTTTCGATAAGATCCCCTCTCATCCTTCTAAATTCCAGTGTATACAAACCTAGTCGCTCCAGTCTTTCAACATATGACAGTCCCGCCATTCCGGGAATTAACCTAGTAAACCTATGCTGCACGCCCTCAATAGCAAGAATATCCTTCCTCAAATTTGGAGACCAAAACTGCACACAGTACTCCACGTGCGGTCTCACTAGGGCCCTGTACAACTGCAGAAGGACCTCTTTGCTCCTATAGATTGGATGAACCAAACTGGCAGGGGTGCTGAGGAAGAGGATTTCTTGGAATGTTTGAGAGATGGTTTTCTAAACCAACATGTCGAGGAACCAACGAGAGAACAGGCCATTCTAGACTGGGTATTGAGTAATGAGGAAGGGTTAGTTAGCAGTCTTGTTGTGCGAGGCCCCTTGGGCAAGAGTGATCATAATATGGTAGAGTTCTTCATTAGGATGGAGAGTGACAAAGTCGATACAGAAACAAGTGTTCTGAACTTAAAGAAAGGTAACTTTGAGGGTATGAGGCGTGAATTGTCCAAGATAGACTGGCGATTGATGCTGAAAGGGTTGACGGTGGACATACAATGGAAGGCATTTAAAGGTCGCATGGATGAACTACAACAAGTGTTCATCCCAGTTTGGCAAAAGAACAAACCAGGAAAGGTAGTGCATCCGTGGCTAACAAGGGAAATCAAGGATAATATTAAAACAAAAGATGAAGCATACAGATTAGCCAGAAAAAGTAGCATACCAGAGGACTGGGAGAAATTCAGAGTCCAGCAGAGGAGGACAAAGGGCTTAATTAGGAAAGGGAAAATAGACTATGAGGGAAAACTGGCAAGGAACATAAAAACTGACTGCAAAAGCTTTTATAGATATGTCAAGAGAAAAAGATTAGTTAAGGCAAATGTAGGTCCCTTGCAGTCGGAAACAGGTGAATTGATCATAGGGAACAAGGAGATGGCAGACCAATTGAACAAATACTTTGGTTCTGTCTTCACTAAGGAAGACATAAACCGTCTGCCGGAAATAGCGGGGAACCGGTGGTCTAATGAGATGGAGGAACTGAGGGAAATCCAGGTTAGTCGGGAAGTGGTGTTAGGTAAATTAAATGGATTAAAGGCAGATAAATCCCCAGGGCCAGATAGGCTGCATCCCAGAGTGCTTAAGGAAGTAGCCTCAGAAATAGTGGATACATTAGTGATAATTTTTCAAAACTCTTTAGATTCTGGAGTAGTTCCTGAGGACTGGAGGGTAGCTAATGTAACCCCACTTTTTAAAAAGGGAGGGAGAGAGAAAACGGGGAATTATAGACCAGTTAGCCTAACATCGGTAGTGGGGAAAATGCTAGAGTCAGTTATTAAAGATGTGATAGCATCACATTTGGAAAGTGGTGAAATCATCGGACAAAGTCAGCATGGATTTACCAAAGGCAAATCATGTCTGACGAATCTTATAGAATTTTTCGAGGCTGTAACTAGTAGAGTGGATAAGGGAGAACCAGTCGATGTGTTATATCTGGACTTTCAGAAGGCCTTCGACAAGGTCCCACATAGGAGATTGGGGTACAAACTTAAAGCACACGGTATTGAGGGTTCAGTTTTGAGGTGGATAGAAAATTGGTTGGCGGACAGGAAGCAAAGAGTAGGAATAAACAGGTCCTTTTCGGAATGGCAGGCAGTGACTAGTGGGGTACCGCAAGGCTCAGTGCTGGGACCCCAGTTATTTACAGTGTATATTAATGATTTGGACGAGGGAATTGAATGCAACATCTCTAAGTTTGCGGATGACACGAAGCTGGGTGGCAGTGTTAGCTGCGAGGAGGATGCTAGGAGGCTGCAGAGTGACTTGGATAGATTAGGCGAGTGGGCAAATGCATGGCAGATGCAATATAATGTGGATAAATGTGAGGTTATCCACTTTGGCGGCAAGAACAGGAAAGCAGAGTATTACCTGAATGGTGACCGATTGGGAGAAGGGGAGATGCAACGTGACCTGGGTGTCATGGTGCACCAGTCATTGAAAGCAAGCATGCAGGTGCAGCAGGCAGTGAAGAAAGCGAATGGTATGTTGGCATTCATAGCAAGAGGATTTGAGTTTAGGAGCAGGGAGGTTCTGCTGCAGTTGTAAAGGGCCTTGGTGAGACCGCACCTGGAGTATTGTGTGCAGTTTTGGTCTCCTAACCTGAGGAAAGACGTTCTTGCCTTAGAGGGAGGACAGAGAAGGTTCACCAGATTAATCCCTGGGATGGCGGGACTTGCATATGAGGAAAGACTGGATAGACTGGGCTTGTACTCGCTGGAATTTAGAAGACTGAGGGGGGATCTTATAGAAACATATAAAATTCTTAAGGGGTTGGAGAGGCTAGATGCGGGAAGATTGTTCCCGATGTTGGGGGAGTCCAGAACCAGGGGTCACAGCTTAAGGATAAGGGGGAAGTCTTTTAGGACCGAGATGAGAAAACATTTCTTCACACAGAGAGTGGTGAGTCTGTGGAATTCTCTGCCACAGAAGGTAGTTGAGGCCAGTTCATTGGCTATATTTAAGAGGGAGTTAGATGTGGCCCTTTTTGCTAAAGGGATCAGGGGGTATGGAGAGAAGGCAGGTACAGGCTACTGAGCTGGATGATCAGCCATGATCATATTGAATGGCGGTGCAGGCTCGAAGGGCCGAATGGCCTACTCCTGCACCTATTTTCTATGTTTCTATGTTTCTATGTTTCTATACTCAACTCCTCTTGTTATGAAGGCCAACATTCCATTGGCTTTCTTCACTGCCTGCTGTACCTGCATGCTTCCTTTCAGTGACTGATGCACTAAGACACCCAGATCACGTTGTACATCCCCCTTTCCTAACTTGACACCATTCAGATAATAATCTGCCTTCCTATTCTTACCACCAAAGTGGATAACCTCACATGGCCTCTCGTTGGTGACATTTCCAAGCTGGGAAAAAGGTTCTGACTGTCTACCTTCTCTATACCACTCTTCATTTTATATACTTCCATTAGTTCTCCTCTCAGCCTCTGCCGTCCCGGAGAAAACAATCCAAGTCTGTTCATCCTCTCCTTATTGTTAATGCCTTCTAATCCAGGCAGCAGCTGGTAACCCTTTCAAAAGCCTTCACATCTACAGTGGAGCGACCGGAACTGCACATAATACTCCAAATACAACCAATGTCCTATAAAGCTGCATCATGACTTCCTAACTCTTGTATGCAATGTTCCTATATCCAATGCCCTGATCGACGAAGGCAAGCGTACCACATACCCTCACTGCCCTACCTCATCCACCTGTTGCCACTTTCAGGGACTGTCGGATCTCGTCATTGAATTGCCAGATTGCCAGAGCAATCTTTTGCAGATTTCTTCCACATAAGGCGGCAGTGGTGAGTTGCTGCCTCACAGCACCAGAGACTTGGGTTCCATCCCGACTACGGGAGCTGTCTGCACGTTCTCGCTGTGACCACATGGGTTTTCTCCGGGTGCTCCGGTTTCCTCCCACGTCCCAAAGACATGCAGGTTAATTGGCTTCTGTAAATTGCCCCCAGTGTGTAGGGAGTGGATGTGAAAGTGGGATAACATGGAACTAGTGTGTATGGGTGATTAATGGTGGGTGTGGACTCGGTGGGCCGAAGGGCCTGTTTCCATGCTATGTCTCTAAACTAAATAAACTGAACATTCATTGAAGAATATAAGAAAATAACTGCAGATGCTGGTACAAATCGAAGGTATTTATTCACAAAGTGCTGGAGTAACTCAGCAGGTCGGGCAGCATCTCGGGAGAGAAGGAATGGGTGACGTTTCGGGTCGAGACCCTTCTTCTAAAGAAGAGTCTCGACCCGAAACGTCACCCATTCCTTCTCTCCCGAGATTCTGCCCGACTTGCTGAGTTACTCCAGCACTTTGTGAATAAATACCTTCGATTCATTGAAGAAGCTCTCTTGACATAGTCCTGAATAGTCCAGCTCCCATGTTTAAATTAATCCTTTCAATAGACTAACCCAGCATAAGACATTTTCACTAAAACTTCCCCATCCTTCTGTGATTGTTTTACACTTCCTAATTAGACTGCCTTAAATCTTCTGTTGACACAGGCTGATGAATCTGGCACCAACTCTGCCTCGATTGTACTTTCTGCTAATTAAACATGCCCACTTGTTTATTCAGTGGCTTGTTAAAATAGATTTGATTTGTGAAGAGCCCAGTTCTAGCAGGCGTGACTCCATGGCACAGCGGTAGAGTTGCTGCCTCACAGCGCCAGAGACCTGGGATCAATCCTGACTACGGGTGCTGTCCACACGGAGATTGTACGTTCTCCCCGTGACCGCGTGGGTTTTCTCCAGGTGCTCTGGTTCCTCCCACACTCCAAAGATGTGCAGGTTTGTAGGTTAATTGGCTTCGGTAAAATTGTTGCTAGTGGGTAGGATAGTGCTGGTGTACGGGGGGGATCGCTGGTCGGCACCGACTGGGTGGGCCGAATGGCCTGTTTCCGCACGGTATCTCTAAAATCTAAAGCAAAGAGAGGGAAAAGTAGGCTTTGCCATCTGGCTCCAACAGTTAACCCTTTCAGTGCAGGAGAAGACACACAGTGCTGGAGGAACTCAGCGGGTCAGGCACCATCTGTGGAGATCGTAAAATGTCGTCTGTCCATTCGCTCCACAGAGCTGGTGAATCTCCACAGCAACCTTCCAAATCTAAGTTGCTGCCCATCAACCTCGGCGATCCAGGTTCGATCCTGACCCCGGCTTCTGTCTGTGTGGAGTTTGCACGATCTCCCTCCGGGTGCTCCGGTTTCCTCCCTCATCCCAAAGACGTGCGGGTCAGAGGGTTAGTCATCTGCTGGACGTTGCCCCCATGTGTGCGTGAGGGTTGGAGAATCGGGGTGGGGTTGATGACCATGTGGGAGAGGTGAGAGTACACAGGGACGAGAGGACAGACGGGATTGATGATCTGGCTCAGGTACTAGCATCGCCTCGATGGGCTGAAGGGTCTGAAGCAAAAGCAAACAAATTGCTGTAGGAAACCAGAGGACAGGAATGAAGGAGACTGCAGAGAGGGGTGGACTTGGGTGGTGAATCTGTGGGATTCGTTGCCACAGACGGCTGTGGAGGCCAAGTCAGTGGATATATTTCAGGCAGAGATAGATAGAATTTTGATTGGTACAGGTGTCAGAGGTTATGGGGAGAAGGCAGGAGAATGGGGTTAGGAGGGAGAGATAAATCAGCCGTGATTGAATGGTGTAGACTTGATGGGCCGAATGGGCTAATTCTGCTCCTATCACTCCTGGCATCGCATTCAAGTCATTTACTACCCCATCTACACCTCACGCTGCCTCGGCAAGGCCAGCAGCATCATCAAGGACGGGTTTCACCCTGGCCACTCCCTCTTCCCCCCTTTCCCATCAGGCAAAAGGTACAGACGTGTGAGAACGCACACCTCCAGATTCAGGGGCAGTTTCTTCCCAGCTGTTATCAGGCAACTGAACCATCCTACCACAACCAGAGAGCAGTGCTGAACTAATATCTACCTCATTGGTGACCCTCGGAATATCTTCGATCGGACTTTGCTGGCTTTACCTTGCACTAAACGTTATTCCCTTATAATGTATCTGTGCACTGTGAATGGCTCGATTGCAATCGTGTATTGTCTTTCTGTTGACTGGTTAGTACGCAACAAAAGCTTTTCACTGTACCTCACTACAAGTGACAATAAACGAAACTAAATACCCATGATTCGTCTAATTTTTATTTTTTTTATCAGGCCTCTGGCGATCCAGAGAAAACAACCCAAGTCTATCCAACCTCTCCCAGAAGCTAAACCCCCCTGAACTAAAGCTGAAGTGGGCAGCATCTCTGGAGGACATGGATAGGTGATGTTTTGGGTTGGAATCACTCTGACGTTGGTTACTGTTGCCAGGCACCAGATGTCAGGATGGCATTAAGACATTTACATATAAATAAACCAGCAACCAAGGAGCTGGATGTACGCGGAACACAACACTACAGTAACTGTGTAGGAACGATCTGCAGATGCCGGTTAAAATCGAAGGTAGACACAAAATGCTGGAGTAACTCAGCGGGTCAGGCAGCATCTCGGGAGAGAAGGAATGGGTGACTTTTCGGGTCGAGATGATGCCTGACCCGCTGAGTTACTCCAGCATTTTGTGGCCACTGAGGCAGGCATGCTCTTTGCTCTGCATGCAAATGTGTTTATCGAAACGTATAAGATTATTAAGGGGTTGGACATGTTAGAAGCAGGAAACAAGTTCCCAATGTTGGGGGAGTCCAGAACAAAGGGCCACAGTTTAAGAATAAGGGGTAGGCCATTTAGGACTGAGATGAGGAAAAACCTTTTCAGCCAGAGAGTTGTGTATCTGTGGAATTCTCTGCCTCAGAAGGCAGTGGAGGCCAATTCTCTGAATGCATTCAAGAGAGAGCTAGATAGAGCTCTTAAGGATAGCGGAGTCAGGGGGTATGGGGAGAAGGCAGGAACGGGGTACTGATTTAGAATGATCAGCCATGATCACATTGAATGGCGAATCTGGCCCGAAGGGCTGAATGGCCTCCTCCTGCACCTATTGTCTATTGTCTATTAATCATTCCATCTGCATGCTGGTGACCCCCTCTCTCTCCTTGAATGAGTAACAGCATGGGCTAGTAAGCTGCCATTCACGCCAGGACCCGTGGAAGGTGCAGCAAGAAACTACAGGTGGTGGTTTAAACCGAAGACAGACACAAAAAGCCGGAGTAACTCAGCGGGTCAGGCAGCATCTCTGGAGAGAAGGAATAGGTGAGGTTTTGGGTCGAGACCCTTCTTCAGACTGAGAGTCAGGGGAGAGGGAAACGAGAGATGTAGACGGCGATGCAGAGATATGGAACAAATGAATGAAAGATATGAAAAAAAGTAACAAAGATAAAGGAAACGCCATTGTTAGCTGTGGACTAGGTGAAAACAAGTTTCAGACAATGAGACTCAACAAGATGACTGAAACTAGTCCATTGACTGAGTTGGTGGAGAGAAGGAGAGAGTGGGGATGCAAGGGTTACTTATGCAACCTATAATCACCTATTTCTTTCCTCCATAGATGCTGTCTGACCCACTGAGTTACTCCAGCTATCTTCATAAGATCATAAGTGATAGGAGTAGCATTCAAGAGAGAGCTGGATAGAGCTCTTAAGGATAGCGGAGTCAGGGGGTATGGGGAGAAGGCAGGAACGGGGTACTGATTGAGAATGATCAGCCATGATCACATTGAATGACGGTGCTGGCTCGAAGGGCCGAATGGCCTCCTCCTGCACCTATTGTCTATTGGCTATTCAGCCCATCGAGTCTTCTCCACCATTCAATCATGGGTGATCTATCTCGCCCTCCTGGCCCATTCTCCCGCCTCCTCCCCATAGCCTCTGGTTCGGGTCTCGTGGAAGGCTGGGCTGGACATGTGGGGTGGGCTTTGAGAATTTGCACTCAGTGTTCAGAAGCAGCAGGCACTGCCCTGACACGTCACTGAGCTAATCAAAGCTGCCCACTGCAGTTCCATCACGTCCCAGAATAGCCCAGGCTCAGTGCAGTTCAGTTTGTTGTCACGTGTACCGAGGTACAGTGAAAAGCTTTTGTTGCGTGCTAACCAGTCAGCGGAAACACAACACGTGATTACAATCGAGCCGTCCACAGTGTACAGATACATGGTAAGGGAATAACGTTTAGTGCAAGGTGAAGCCAGCAGAGTCTGATCAAGGATAGTCCGAGCGAGGGTCACCAATGAGGTAGCTAGTAGTTCCGCACTGCTCTCTGGTTGTGGTGGGATGGTTCAGTTGCCTGATCAACACAGCGAGGGTCATCAGAGGTTGATGGTGGGGATCAGTTCCTGATCAATGCAGCGTCAAACCCTGATCTGCTGAGGTGTTGATTATCCAATCACAACTCATTACCTCACTAAATATTTTGTTATTCAAAAAATTAGAAGCTAATAAAAAATTCATTAGGATTTAAATCAAGGATTGTGAAACAGCGGTGGCATATCTGTTAACTTAACCCGTCAATCTGCTGCGGGATTGTCGGTCGTTGCTTCACAGCGATTGCTGCTCTGTTTGGGTGCAGGAGGGACTCTGAGATCTGGCGTTATAGTGAGTGAACAATGACACAGAACCACTGCCTCGCAGTGCCAGAGGCCCGGGTTCCATCCTGACCTCGGGTGTTGTCCGTGTGGAGTTTGCACGCTCTCCCCGTGACCGCGTGGGTTTCCTCCGGGTGCTCCGGTTTCCTCCCTCAATCCAAACACGCGCGGGTTTGTAGGCTGATTGGCCCACTGTAAATTGTCCCCTGGTGTGTAGGGAGTGGGTGTGAAAGTGGGATAACGGAGAACAAGTGTGAATGGGTGATCGATGGTCCGTGTGGACTCTCCAGGCCAAAGAGCCTGAATCCTGGCTGTATCTCTAAAATAAATGAAGCGTTTGTTTTCATTCTGCCCACTCCCTCCACAGATGCTGCCTGGCCTGCTGAGTTCCTCCAGCACTTTTTGTTTCTTGCTCGATTCCAGCACCTGCAGTCCCTTGTTGGGTGTGAAACTAATGTCTTCAACCTAAGTAAAGGCAATTCCAGAAATTAAAAGGTGGGCTGGCTATAGTGCAGCAAGAGGCAGCTTGGAAAGTGAGAACATAATGAGCACTGTGCCACCCTCTCTCACTGGTTACAAGCTCGCATCTGTATGGTTGCAAATGCGTTCAGGTACAGAGCATTTTACCCTGTTTCTTCTGCCCCTGGCCATCCATTAGAAGGATGAGAGGGGATCTTATCGAAACGTATAAGATTATTGAGGGGTTGGACACGTTAGAGGCAGGAAACATGTTCCCAATGTTGGGGGAGTCCAGAACCAGGGGTCACAGTTTAAGAATAAGGGGTAGGCCATTTAGAACGGAGATGAGGAAAAACATTTTCAGTCAGAGAGTTGTTAATCTGTGGAATTCCCTGCCTCAGAAGGCAGTGGAGGCCAATTCTCTGAATGCATTCAAGAGAGAGCTAGATAGAGCTCTTAAGGATAGCGGAGTCAGGGGGTATGGGGAGAAGGCAGGAACGGGATACTGATTGAGAATGATCAGCCATGATCACATTGAATGGCGGTGCTGGCTCAAAGGGCCGAATGGCCTACTCCTGCACCTATTGTCTATTGTCTAGTGCCTGTCTACAGGTGTCAGGGGTTATGGGGAGAAGGCAGGAGAATGGGATTAGAGAGGGAGAGATAGATCAGCCATGATTGAATGACGGAGTAGACTTGATGGGCCGAATGGCCTAATTCTGCTCCTATCATTTATGAACATGAACCACCTTGCACATCGTCCAATGATCAGTCTGAAGGTTCCTGCGGCACTTTTCCCCAGTTACACTTGGCCTGTTCTTTCTCTTCACACAAGGACTCGAGTAAAATCCTCGGTACACGTCACAATAATAACGTTAAAACCCAAAGCCACACCTGCCAGCTTTTAATGCCCACCCGCAGAGGGTTGAGGTTACAATAAAGTGTGAAAACACACACCTCCAGATTCAGGGACAGTTACCTGAATCCTTTTCACTGTACCTCGATACACGTGACAATAAACTAACTAACTTATTAACTAACTAACAAACTGTAATCATGTATTGTTTTTTCACTGTACCTTGGTGCAGGTGACAATATACTAAACTATCAAGCTAACTAAACTGACTAAAGGCACAACATGCTGGAGTAACTCAGCAGGTTAGGCAGCATCTCTGGAGAGAAGGAATGTGTGACGTTTCGGGTCGAGACCCTTCTTCCGGCTGAGGCCTGAGTTACTCCAGCTTTTTGTGTCTACCTTCGGTTTAAACCAGCACCTGCAGTTCCTTCGTACACATAACTTACTAACTAACAAACTGTAGACGGCTCGATTGTAATCATGTATTGTCTTTCCGCTGACTGGTTAGCGTGCAACAAAAGCTTTTCACTGTACCTCGGTACACGTGACAATAAACTGAACTCATCGATTCCAGAAGGACGCTGGGGCAGCTGAATAAAGACACACAGCATGACTCACCCTGGCTGCTTGGACAGGACAATTTGCTGTTAAACTAGTGACGAGAACCATTTGTGATTTGATGGCAAACATGTCACGGTGAAGACCGAGCGGTCTGTTTGGATAAACTCCTCCTCCAGCTTTGACAGCCACTGCCTTCTTGGCATGGTACTCAGTGCTCCAGCAATATTGATTTTATGCTTTATGTACGAGGCAGGAAAGCCTCTGAAGATTTATCGAGGGCACATTGGCTTCAGTTCCTACACTTCCCCAGTGACAACCAATTATTCCATGAAGCAAAATTGTTGGGATAATGGAATGATTTCCACACCCCAAGGATAAATCAATATTTAACAGCAACCCGAGCGGCAACTCTCACTCAGAGGGTGGTGGGCATAAGAAACGAGCTGCCAGAGGAGGTAGTCGAGGCAGGTACTATAACAGCATTTAAAAGACACTTGGACAGGTTCATGGATAGGAAAGATTTAGTTTAAAGAAGGGTCTCGACCCGAAACATCACCTATTCCATTTCTCCACAGATGATGCCTGACCCACTGAGTTGCTACAGCTTCTTGTGTCCAAGGTTTAGAGAGATGTGGGCCAAAAGTGGGAAGGTCGGGCGAGTGTATTTGGAGCATCTTGGTCGGCATGGGCTAGTTGGGCCGAAGGGCCTGTTTCCATGCTACATGACTCTACTTAAAACTAATGAAAGGGAGTAAATGTAATTTATGTACAACATAAACACTTTAACCCTGTACCTCACCGTATCTGTACATCTAGGGGTCGCCAACTGTCCCTTATCAGCCGGGACATCCCGTATTTTGGGCTAAATTAGTTTGTCCCGTACGGGACCGCCCTTGTCCCGTATTAGTGGGGTTGCCAACTTCTTCACTCCCAAATACGGGACAAAGGGTGACGTCACCGCCCCGTGCCCCACGTGACCTCACCCAGCCAGCGGCCACGTGCTCCCGCTCCACCAATGGCGGCCGCCCGGGCTGGGAGGTGACGTCACCTTGTCCTGTATTTGGGAGTGAGGAAGTTGGCGATCCGATGTGCATCTGACACCAACCACGAGTCAACTTGATTTAATGAAACGGCAAACCTGACGTTCTAGTGGCAGGTGGATTCAAGTCAAGAGTGATTTATTGCCTCAGTCCCGGATAGAACAATGACATTCCCACCTGCAGCAGCACAACAGAATATGTGAACATAGTACACTGTACACAATATAATAAATGGAAAAAAAGCCACACACACACACGTAGACACACACACATAGACACACACACGCACACACACATAGACACACACACACACACGCACGCACGCACACACACACATAGACACACACACGCACGCACGCACACATAGACACGCACGCACACACACACACACATAGACACACACACACACACACATAGACACACACACGCACGCACACATAGACACACACACACACATAGACACACACACACACACATAGACACACACACACACATAGACGCACACACACATATAGACACACACACACACACATAGACACACAAACGCACGCACACATGGACACACATACACACACGCACGCACGCAAGCACACACACACACACATATAGACACACACGCACACACACACACACACACACATAGACACACACACACACACACACAAACCTTTATCCATACATACATACTGTATACCAAACACCCAATAAAAGTGCAAACAGACCAAACCAATGGCCCGATCTATGTGGTTCAGTGCTGGTGTAGAGGCCGCATTGTTCAATAGCCCGATGGTTCTGTTTCACTCTGACTTCAGCACTTCAGGAGTTAACATATTTTCATCAAACGATATTCTTTTAACAGATTTATTCCTAGTACGTGGGTTTCCGTGACATTCATAACCCTAATCTGCTTCCCTTGAAACAGTGACTCATCTCAGTAAAGCAGTTAGCCCCACACACAGATTGAGAAGATTCTGCTCCAATGGTAACGGGTGTGACATGATCATCGAAGTCTGAAGAATGGCCCCGACCCGAAGTGTTGCCCATCCGTGTTCTCCCGAGATGGCGAGCAAGAGAGAAGAGAAATGCACATGATCTCTGTTACTCTACCCGAGATGCACAGAGTCTCGTGCCCAGAGTTGGGGAATCGAGGACCAGAGGACATAGGTTCAAGGTGAAGGGGAAAAGATTTAATAGGAATCTGAGGGGTAACTTTTTCACACAAAGTGTGGTGGGTATATGGAACAAGCTGCCAGAAGAGGTAGTTGAGGCTGGGACTATCCCAACGTTTAAGAAGCAGACAGATACATGGATATGACAGGTTTGGAGGGATATAGACCAAACGCTGGCAGGTGGGACTAGTGTAGCTGGGACATTGTTGGCCGGTGTGGGCAAGTTGGGCTGAAGGGCCTGTTTCCACACTGTATCACTCTATGACTCTCTGAGATCCAGCCTCCTATATATCGGTGAGACCAAGTGCAGGCTGGGCGATCGTTTCACTGAATACCTATGCCTTCCGCCTTGGCCTACCAGATCTCCCGGTTGCCAAACACTTTGAATTCCCCCTGCCATTCCCACACTGACCTTTCTGTCCTGGGCGTCCTCCACTGTCAGAGTGAGGTCACACACAAATTGGAGAAACAGCACCTCATATTTCACTCGAATTACTGCTGCGTTTTTCAACCCAACGGTATGAACATTGATTTCTCTAATTACAAGTAACTCCTAGTTGCTGCTACTTTCACCATTTGTATCTCTTCGCTATCACCTCCTCCACACCCAACAATCGACCATTGTAGGCTCCAAATCTGGCCAGGTAGAGTCCTGTTGGTACTCAGTCAGTTGGGTTGGGATACGATGTGATACGATACATTATGATAGAACTTTATTTATTCCAGGAGGGACATTGCTCTGCCAACCATCATAAAAACACACAACACATGAAACATGAAATGAAAGTGACAAGTGGAAAAGATTGGGGATGTGCAAAGATTGGTGGGTGGGGTCAGTCTCAGACTACCCCACGACAGACGGGGGAGGAGTTGTACAGTTTGGTAGCCACAGGGAAGAAGGATCTCTTGTGGTGTTCTGTGCTGCACCTTGGTGAGACCAGTCTGTTGCTGAAGGTACTCCTCAGGTTGACCAGTGTGTCACGGAGGGGGGTGAGCTGTATTGTCTAAGATGCTCTGCAGTTTGAGGAGCATCCTCCCCTCCAAGACCTTCTCCCGTGAATCCAACTCCAACTCCGCCCCCAGGACGTAGCCAACCATCCTGATGATCTTGTTAATCCTGTGGGTGTCTGTGGCCTTCGCCCTGCTGCCCCAGCACACGACAGTGAAGAAGATCGTACTGGCCACCACCGATTGGTAGAATATCTGCAGCATCTTACTGCAGACGTTGAAGGAGCAGAGCCTCCTCAGAAAGTACAGCCGGCTCTGTCTCTTCTTGTACAGGGCCTCAGCGTTCCTGGACCAGTCCAGTTTACTGCCCAGGTACACTCCAGGGCACAGTGTGTGTACTCCTTGGTAAACTGCACATCCACACCCTTGATGGAGACAGGGGACAGGGGTGTTCCTCTCCTCCTGAAGTCAATGATGTCCACATCATTAACAGGTCTGTCACCAGACTTCCCAAGTCAGGCCACATGATCCGGGGAGCAAGGATCAGCGGGAAGGTCCTTCCATCTGTGCAACACCCCACACCAAACTCTTCACCACCCCTTCCCTTCACACCACCTGCAGTAACACAGTGCATGGTCGTGCTCTGGGGAGCATTGGAGAGCAGAGGGATCTAGGAGTGCAGGTGCAAGGTTCCTTGAAGGTCGAGTCGCAGGTAGATAAGGTGGTCAAAAAGGCTTTTGGTACATTGGCCTTCATCAGTCAGAGTGTTGAGTATAGAAGGTGGGAGGTGATATTGCAGTCGTATAAGACATTGGTGAGGCCGCATTTAATGTACTGTGTTCAATTCTGGGCACCATGTTATAAGAAAGATGTTGTCAAGCTGGAAAGGGTACAAAGGAGATTTACAAGGATGTTGCCAGGACTAGAGGGTTTGAGCTGTAGGGAGTGGTTGAATAGGCTGGGACTATTCCCTGGAATGCAGGAGGATGAGGGGGTGATCTTATAGAGGTGTATAAAATCATGAGAGGAATAGATCGGATAGATGCACAGTCTCTTGCCCAGAGTAGGGGAATTGAGGACCAGAGGACATAGGTTTGTGAAGGTGATTTAATAGGAATCTGAGGGGTAACTTTTTCACACAGAGGGTGGTGGGTGTGTGGAACAAGCTGCCAGAGGAGGTAGTTGAGGCTGGGACTATCCCAGCGTTTAGGAAGCAGTTAGACAGGTACATGGATAGGACAGATTTGCAGGGATATGGACCAAACGCGGGCAGGTAGGACTAGTGTAGCTGACATGTTGGCCGGTGTGGGCTAGTTGGGTTGAAGAGGCCATTTCCACACTATATCACTCTATGACGCTATGACTCTAACATCTCTGATCAATGTCCAGCCCAAGCAATGTGTAGGAAAATACCTGCAGATGCTGGTACAAATCAAAGGTATCACAAAAGGCTGGAGTAACTCAGCAGGTCAGGCAGCATCTCGGGAGAGAAGGAATGGGTGACGTTTCGGGTCGAGACCCTTCTTCAGACTGATGTCAGGGGGGCGGGACAAAGGAAGGATATAGGTGGAGAGAGGAAGATAGAGGGAGATCTGGGAAGGAGGAGGGGAAGAGAGGGACAGAGGATGTCAACTTCTCTACATCAGCGAGACCAAACTCAGGCTCGGCGATCGCTTCGCTCAACACCTTCGCTCAGTCCGCCTTAACCAACCTGATCTCCCGGTGGCTGAGCACTTCAACACTCCCTCCCATTCCCAGTCTGACCTTTCTGTCATGGGCCTCCTCCAGTGCCATAGTGAGGCCCACCGGAAATTGGAGGAACAGCACCTCATATTTCGCTTGGGCAGCTTGCAGCCCAGCGATATGAACATTGACTTCTCCAACTATCTAAAGTTGGAGAAGTCAATGTTCATATCGCTGGGCTGCAAGCTGCCCAAGCGAAATATGAGGTGCTGTTCCTCCAATTTCCGGTGGGCCTCACTATGGCACTGGAGGAGGCCCATGACAGAAAGGTCAGACTGGGAATGGGAGGGAGTGTTGAAGTGCTCAGCCACCGGGAGATCAGGTTGGTTAAGGCGGACTGAGCGAAGGTGTTGAGCGAAGCGATCGCCGAGCCTGAGTTTGGTCTCGCTGATGTAGAGAAGTTGACATCTAGAGCAGCGGATACAACAGATGAGGTTGGAGGAGATGCAGGTGAACCTTTGTCTCACCTGGAAAGACTGTTTGGGTCCTTGGATGGAGTCGAGGGCCAGCCCAAGCAACTTCACCGCTGAAATCCACACGGCATCTGCACTGTGTGATGGTCTACTTGTCCATGACCAATCTCCCATTCTCCCATTTGGAAATCCATCCCCGCCCCTCACTGCAAGCCCCATCCATCTCCAAGGTTGATGGGCCTGGGATTAGGCTGGACAGGTGTGGATACAGCTGGACCAGGCTGGACATGGCTGGACACAGCTGGACATGGTTGGACACAGCTGGACCAGGCTGGACACAGCTGGACACCGCTGGACACGGCTGGGCCGGGCTGATCCTGTGTAACAGGACAATCTCAAGGCTCCACCACAATCCCGGCTCCCTCATCCCCCCCCACCCCCACCCTCCCCACACTGTGTGATTGCTCCACATCCAGCTGAAGGTTTGCTTAAAACTGCCACAGTTTTCAAGATCATTAAGGGGGGTGGGTGTGAAGAGTGAAAGAATCAATTATCGGAAATGCCAGGAGGAGTATTTTGGGATTGGGCGCCTACAGAAATTCTGGGTGGAAATCATTGCACTTTTGAATTAATTAAAACTTGCAACAAATCCTCTCTATTTCATTTCCAAACTTTAAAAATCCAGAGGTAGGAATGGTGTCAATTGAAGCATCTCACCAGGGATCTTCCTCCCTTCCTTCCTGATGACTACATCGTGAAGAGAAGAAATGGGGAGAGAATCCAGAAATCAGAGGTGCAAACGGACTTGGGAGTGCTGGTGTAGGATTCCCAAAAAGTTCATCAGCAGGTCGAATCAGTGGTCAGGAAGGCAAACACCATGCTTTATTTCAAGTGGACTAGAATACAAAATCAGAGATATCTTATAGAAACTTACAAAATTCTTAAGGGGTTGGACAGGCTAGATGCAGGAAGATTGTTCCTGATGTTGGGGAAGTCCAGAACAAGGGATCACAGTTTAAGGATAAGGGGGAAGTCTTTTAGGACCGAGATGAGAAAGTTTTTTTTCACACAGAGTGGTGAATCTGTGGAATTCTCTGCCACAGAAGGTAGTTGAGGCCAGTTCATTGGCTATATTTAAGAGGGAGTTAGATGTGGCCCTTGTGGCTAAAGGGATCAGGGGGTATGGAGAGAAGGCAGGTACGCGATACTGAGTTGAATGATCAGCCATGATCATATTGAATGGCGGTGCAGGCTCGAAGGGCCGAATGGCCTACTCCTGCACCTATTTTCTATGTTTCTATGTAATGCTGAGGCTCTGTGAGGTGCTGTCAGGCTGCATGTGGAGTATTGTGAGCAGTTTTGGGCATCATATCTGAGGAAGGATGTGCTGGCTCTGGAGAGGGTCCAGAGGAAGTTTACAAGAATGATCCCAGGAATGAGTGGGTTAACGTATGATCAGCGTTTGTCGGCACTGGGCCTGTACTCACTGGAGTTTAGAAGGATGAGGGGGAACCACATTGAAACGTACAGAATAGTGAAAGGCCTGGGTAGAGTGGATGTGGAGAGGATGTTTTCACTAGAGATAGAGAGAGAGAGTCATAGAGAGTGGTACAGCATGGAAACAGGCCCTTCGGCCCAACTTGCCCACACTGGCCAACATATCCCAGCTACACTAGTCCCACCGGCCTGTGTTTGGTCCATATCCCTCCAAACCTGTCCTGTCCCCATACCAGGGGGTATGGGGAGAAGGCAGGAACGGGGTACTGATTGAGAATGATCAGCCATGATCACATTGAATGGTGGTGCTGGCTCAAAGGGCCGAATGGCCTATTGTCTATTGTCTGTCCATGTACCTGTCCAACTGCTTCTTCAATGTTGAGATAGTCCCAGCCTCAACTACCTCCTCTGGCAGCTTGTTACGTACACCCACCACCCTCTGTGTGAAAAAGTTACCCCTCAGATTCTTATTAAATCTTTTTCCCTTCACTTTAAACCCATGTCCTCTGGTCCTGTATTCACCTACTCTGGGCAAGAGACTCTGCATCTACCCGATCTAGAGAGTGAATGTAATTTGGAAAGTGCAGTGAAGGTGTGTGTGACTCCAGGGAACCATCTTCTCCACATCCTGGTAAAAGGTGGATGTCCTTGCAATTGTTCAGATTATTCATGTGGAATATTTAGGCTCAACAAGGACTAGGGGGTTTTGTGTAAAGGCAGCTGCTGACAATACTGAGTGTGATGCTATTGGATGTCTGGGCACTAACTATGGATCAAGGGTGTTTGTACAGTTTTTGGAACACAGAAGATTAAACAGTGCAGCACAGGAACAGGCCATTCAGCCCACAACATCTGGGCTGCACATGGTGAACAAGACTAACACTTGCCTGCCCCTCCATTCCCTGCATATCCAACTGCCCATCTCAACTCTCCGAAATGCCACTCTTGTATCTGCCTCCACCACCACCCCTGGCAACATGTTCTAAGCATTTTACCCTCTGTGTAAAAAAACGTACACAGCATGCAAAACAAAGCCTTTCACTGTACCTCGGTACACCGTGACAATAACAAACTGAGAGCTGAGAGCTGGAGAGGCTGAGACGATGATCAGTGACGCTGGGCTTCCAGAGACAGTGTTTGCAGCTGTTTATCACGGCGTTTGGATCAGCAATCAGAGCACAGAATGGAGACTTTAGACTTTAGAGATGCCGCGCAGAAACAGATCCTTCAGCCCACCGAGTCCGCTGCGACCAGCGTTACACTAGCATTGTCCAACACACTGGTGACGATTTACAAATTTACCGAAGCCAATTAACCTACAAACCTGTACGCAGTGTTGCAGTGATCATTGTTTAGGTGCTGGAGCTGTTAAATTCCCCGCTGTTTATTTTGGCGTTTTTTACAGAGGTGCCGGAGTGGTGCTCCGGTGAGCCTCAGTGGCACTGCGCCCCTGCCCGCACGTCTTTGGAGTGTGGGAGGAAACCGGAGCACCCGGAGAAAACCCACGCGGTCACAGGGAGAACAGACTACCTTTGTTCGGACTGTGCTGCCTTTACCTTGCACCAAACGTCACTCCCTTATCATGTTTCTGTACACAGTAAGTGGCTCGATTGTAATCGTGTGTTGTCTTTCTGCTGACTGGTTAGCACGCAACTAAAGCTTTTCACTGTACCTCTGTAACTCAACTGAACTGAAACTGAATTGAACGTACAGACAGCACCCAGAGTCAGCACCGAACCCAGAGTCAACACTGAACCCAGAGTCAACACTGAACCCAGAGTCAACACTGAACCCAGAGTCAGCACTGAACCCAGAGTCAGCACTGAACCCAGAGTCAACACTGAACCCAGAGTCAACACTGAACCCAGAGTCAGCACTGAACCCAGAGTCAACATTAAACCCAGAGTCAACATTAAACCCAGAGTCAGCACTGAACCCAGAGTCAACATTAAACCCAGAGTTAGCACTGAACCCAGAGTCAACACTAAACCCAGACTCAGCATCACACCCAGAGTCAGCATTAAACCCAGAGTCAGCATTAAACCCAGAGTCAGCATCAAGTACCTCCGGCTTTATTTCCACGCACCAGGTTAAGATTTTAGATTTAGATTTTTTTTTCAGTCTTTCAGTTTGCCTCTGGAAAGCAGCTGAATAAAATATGCAAGTCATGCAGCAGGTATTGACATCTAAACATAAAGAGCCTTCTGAAGTATAATCTCATTACTTGTAATGAAGATTGGAAAGAGAACCTAATCTACGTCTATATTACAAATGCTATTGTTCTAATCTATTCCACTGCCTCAAGTACTTTCTCACCCCTCTCCGCATGCTTGACACCAGCTCCAGTCACCCTTTGATCTTTCCATCTCCAGCCTTCTCTCTCCATCCCTCCCCCTAGTTCTCCGACCAGCCTGACTGTCTCCCTGATTAGGTTTTATCTTTGTATGCTTCGTTGCCGCCTTCCCCTAGCTAACAATGATCTAATCTATATTTTTCTTGACCCGCATCCCTTTTCAAGATTCAAGATAGCTTTATTTGTCATCCAATATTGGACGAAATTCAGTCACCCACAGTCCAACAATAAAAGCATTAAATAGGCATTAAAATTACACAACCCAAAAACACACAAAAAAAGAAACATCCATCAAAGAAACATCCATCACAGTGAGTCTCCTCCAGTCCTCTCCTCACTGTGATGGAAGGCCACAATGTCTTTCCCTTCTCCTGCCGTCCTCTCCCGCAGTCAGGTTGTTGTGGTTGCAGGCCGCGCCGGACGGTCCGCAGCGGGCCGAGCCCAAGGCGAGTCCCAGCCGCTCCCACAGCCTCCGAAGACGGCCGGCTCATTGATGTCTCATTTTCACACCTTACCCTTCCTTATCTCTGTGTTTCCCTCTCCCCTGACTCTCTGTCTAAAGAATGGTCTCGACCCGAAACGTCGCCCGTTCCTTCTCTCCAGAGATGCTGCCTGACCCGCTGAGTTACTCCAGCATTTTGTCTCTATCTTCCTTTAAAATTAGTTGCGGGTTATTTATTTATTTAAAAGAACACCTTCCCCTCCCCCCCAGACACAATCACACAGCACGGAAACAGGCCCTTCAGCCCAACTTGCCCATGCTGTCCAACATGCCCCATCTACACTAGTCCCACCTGCCTATCTAAATGTTTCTTGAATGTTGGGATAGTCCCTGCCTCAACTCCCTCCTCCGGCAGCTCGTTCCATTCACCCACCACCCCTTTGTGTGAAAAATTACCCCTCATGTGTTTGCTCCCTTCCACTCTGTTCCTTGTAAAAAAGGAACAAAGTGCTGGAGTAACTCAGCGGGTCAGGCAGCATCTGTGGCGAACATGGATAGGTGACGTTTCACAGAGTGCTGGAGTAACTCAGCGGGTCAGGCAGCATCTGTGGAGAACATGGATAGGTGACGTTTCACAGAGTGCTGGAGTAACTCAGTGGGTCAGGCAGCATCTGTGGAGAACATGGATAGGTGACGTTTCGGGGGTGGGGACTCTGCCTCACACTAATCGTAGTAGGGGGGAGAAAGCTGGGGGTGGGACAAAGCCAGACAAGTGATAGGTGGAGACAGGGGAGGGGGGATGGGTTTGATTGGCAGATGGCTGGACAAAGGACAGAGATGGAAATATAACCGGGAGTGAGATAAGGAGTTGGGAGGCGTGAAATATGAAGCCAGAGGAGAGGATGTAGAGGGAAGGGGGAAGGGGAAGGGTGTGGGGTCAGTTGTGGAGAGGGGTGCGTCTCCAGGTAGAGCACGGGGAAGGGGGGGGGGGGAGGGGGCGGCTAGTATTTTGTTGGCTGGATGCCTAAAATTGGAGAATTCAGTGTTCATACCATTGGGCTGTTAGCTGCCCAAGCGGAATATGAGGTGCTGTTCCTCCAGTTTGCATGTGGCCTCACACTAGCAATGGAGGAGGCCCAGGACAGAAAGATTAGTGTGGGAATGGGTTCCTTGTTCCTTGTCTGAGGAAAGGTCCTGACCCGAAATGTCATCTATCCATGTTCTCCACAGATGCTGCCTGACCCGCTGAGTTACTCCAGCACTTTGGGTCCTTTTTTTGTAAACCAGCGCCTGCAGTTCCTTGTCTTTGTGGCCTTGTCCTTTGTGGTGGATCCACTCTACATCATGCCTTAAGTATCAGCCAGAGATGGCCATTAGCCAAGGTGCTAAATGTGTTGTAAATATGGCCGCAGCCAGCACTGTGCTTCAGTGTACTTATTCTCATTAAAACCTGTTAAGGCAGGAACATTTAATGATGCCATAACTGGGTTTATTAGGGAAATGTCCCTGTGATGTGTATTTTTTGCCAAGAATCTGCTGACAAGTGTAAATGGGGCAGTTTGTTGTATTTCAATCCTGGTTAGATCTGTCATTCTTCATGAACGACAGCACAGGAACACTCCCATCAGCCCACAATGCACCGTGTTTTTCAAGGAATGTTCTATGTTCTAAACACAAGACATACAGCACAGTACAGTACAGCACAGGGACAGGCCCTTCGGCCCACAATGCCGGTGCCGAACATAATGCCAAGGCCTGGACAGAGTGGATGTGTTTCCACCAGTGGGAGAGTCTAGAACCAGAGGGCACAGCCTCAGAATAAAAGGGTAGGGCAATCAAGAACCAGAGGACATAAGTTTAAGGGAAGAGGTACATGTGGCAATAATCATGGAATCAGCGCGGAAACAGGCCCTTCGGCCCAACGGGTCTGGGCCGACCATGATCCCCGCATATCAACTACCATATTAACTAGCGACAATTTTTACATTTACCAAGCCAATTAACCTACAAACCTGCACGTCTTTGGAGTGTGGGAGGAAACCGAAGATCTCGGAGAAAACCCACTCAGGTCACGGGGAGAACGTGCAAACTCCGTACAGACAGCACCCAGAGTCAGGATCGAACCAGGGTCTCTGGCGCTGTAAGGCAGCAACTCTACCGCTGCGCCACTGTGCCACCCTTGTACCGATTTATGAGTTTTTGATTAAAAATCAGAAGTTCTTTTGTCAATTCAAGGTAATCCAGGAGTACGTGAGGTTTGGAGAACAGCGGCTCTAAATAACGCAACAATGTCATGAAACACATTTGAATCAAATTCATTTCCATTCAATTAATAAAGCCATTATACTCCATAAAATAAATTACTCCCATCAACATAACAGGCACAGAACTTTCAACTTAATATGTTTGGATAATACATTTCCCAGATTTTAATGTTTGGAATTTAAATTGCAGTTTCAGATTTCTGCAAGGTGATCAGATCTCATGGAGGTCATTAATGGTGGAGTTCTGTGGGTAATGTAGAACATTATGCCAAGACCATCACGTATCTGCCTGCACATAACCCATATCCCTCCATTACCTGCATTGCCATGTTGCTAACCAAAAGTTTCTTAAACACCGCTATCGTATCTGCCTCCACCACCACCCCTGGCAGCGCGCCCCACGTCCCACGCCCCACGCCCCACCACACAGCTTTTGCTAACATTTCCTCGTCTGCTAAAGTTTAGTTTAGTTTAGTTTATAGATACAGCACGGAAACAGGCCCTTCGGCCCAACGAATGCACACCGACCAGCGATCCCCGCTCACTAACACTAGTCTACACACAAGAGGGAGAGTTACCGATGCTAATTAACCAACAAACCCGTACGTCTTTGGAGGGGCCTGTGGGGGGAGGGAGGTCTGGGGGGGGGGGGGGGGGGGGGGGGAGGGGAGGAGATTCTGGGGGGTGGGGGAAGAGGGGAAGGGGAAGAGGGTAGGGTGGTCTGGGGGAGGGAGGTTGGAGTGGGTGAGGGGAGTGGAGAGATTGGGAGTGTTTGACATCACTGCAGCATTTGGAGATATCGACATCCCTTTGAAGTGACGTTGCCGTGAAGCAATTAGATGGAGATGCGGAGAGATGGGGGGTTGCCTTGGCAACAGGAAGCTGCTACACTGGGGTTGTCAAGGGAACCAGAGGCTTCTACACTTGGCCAGGGCATTCAGGTAAGATGTTCGGTTATCTCCTGACAGGCAACTGAACCGTCCTATCACCAGCTGGAGAGCGGTCCTGACCTCCCATCTACCTCATTGGAGACCCTCAGACCATCTTTAATTGGACTTTACTGGACTGCATGGGGCCAGAGCCAGGGGACAAAACGTTATAGATACAGCATGGAAACGGGCCCTTCGGCCCACCCAGTCCGTGCCGACCAGCGATCACCCTGTACACTAGCACTATCCTACCCACTAGGAACAATTTTACCGAAGCCAATTAACCTACAAACCTGTACATCTTTGGAGTGTGGGAGGAACCAGAGCACCTGGAGAAAACCCACGCAGTCACGGGGAGAACGTACAAACTCCGTGCGGACAGCACCCGTAGTCCGGTTTCCTCGCACACTCCAAAGACGTACAGGTTTCATGGTTAATTGGCTTCTGTAAAATTGTAAATTGTCCCTGGTGTGTGTAGGATAGTGTTAGTGTGCGGGGATCGCTGGTCGGTGCAGACTCGGTGGGCCGAAGGGCCTGTTTACACGGTGTATCTCTCAACTAAACAGAAAATGACGCTGCCATTTTCTCTCAACAGAAAATTAAGCCGTCATTTTCCCGAGTCGTTTGTGGAGCATCTTATCACTGCACAGGTTGCCGTGGAAACCTGCGTCTGGGGACCTGGAGAGTGAGGACTGTTTGGTCTCGCGCTGTCGGGCGGGAGTGGTCGGGCTCGCTGTCCAACAAACACCCCCCCATTCATCCCCCCCCCCCCCACCTCTCTGTGCCCAACCTGCACCCTTGTCCCTGACTATCTCCCTCCCTCTTTCCCCAACCCCCACATTAAACAAAACATTTGAAATACACTTGGACAGGTACATGGATAGGAAAGGTTTAGAGGGATGTGGACCAAATGCGGGCAAATGGGACTAGTTTAGATGGGGCATGTTGGTCAGCATGGGCGAGTTGGGCCGAAGGGCCTCTTTCCTTGCTGCATGACTCTATGGCTCTTTCCTTCCTCTTGCTTCACACTTCGTGCCTCTTGTCTCCGTTTCATCTCTGGCCTTTGTCCACCCATCTGCCAATCCCCCCTCCCTCACCTGTATCCACCTATTTTGTTCCACCTCCACCTCTCTTCCAGCTTTCTCTCCCTACCACAATCAGTCTAGAGAAGGATTCCGACCCAAAACGCCACCTATCCATGTTCTCCAGAGATGCACAGGAAAAAACTGCAGATACTGGTTAAAATCGAAGGTAGACACAAAATGCTGGAGTAACTCAGCGGGTCAGGCAGCATCTGTGGAGAGAAGCAATGGGTGACGTTTCGGGTCGAGACCCTTCTTCAGACCGACGTCACCCAATCCTTCTCTCCCGAGGTGCTGCCTGACCCGCTGAGTTACTCCAGAATTTTGTGTCTACCTTCTCCAGAGATGCTCTCTCTCCAGAGTTTGGTACGATGACTACATTTAGAAGACACTTGGACAGGTATATGGACAGGAAAAAGTTTGAGAGATATGGACCAAACACTGGGGACTAGTGTAGATGGGGCATGTTGGTCAGCATGGGCAAGTTGGGCCGAAGAGCCTGTTTCTCACTGTTTGACACTATGATTCTATGACTGTGCTGCCTGACCCACTGAGTTACTCCAGCACTTTGGTGATTATTTTTATTAAATACCAGTCTTCCTCTGAAACATCTGACCCAGGAGATTGGCTTCAGAATCCCATCAGCCCCTTCAATCCCCATTTAATTTCTTAGATTGGTAAGTATACAAAACAAGCTGCCAGCGGAGGTAGTTGAGGCAGGTACCATGACTGCATTTAAAAGACATTTGGACAGGTACATGGAATAGGTCAGGTTTAGAGGGATATGGGGCAAACGCAGGCAGGTGGGACGAGTGTAGATGGGGCATGTTGGTTGGCGTGGGCATGTTGTGACTCCATGACTCTATGAGCACGAGCTGCTTCTCTGAGGATCATACATCTCTTAATCATCCTTGGACAAACCTGAGACCAAGTACACAAAGTGCTGGAGTAACTCAGCAGGTCAGGCAGCATCTCTAGAGAAAGACACAAAAAGCTGGAGTAACTCAGCAGGTCAGGCAGCATCTCTGGAGAAAAAGGAATAGGTGATGTTTCAGGTCAAGACTCTTCTTCAGACTGTGAGTCAGAGGAGAGGGAAATTAGAGATATCGAAGGTACATAGAACAAATGAATGAAAGATATTCCAAAAGCAAAGATGATCAAGGAAAGGCAGTGCCCACCAGGGTCTATTGTTGTCTGGAGAACATGGATTGGTGACGTTTCGGGTCAAGACCCTTCTTCAGACACACTTAGGTTTACACAGGAGTCAAGGAGGATGGAAACAGAGGAAAATGAACATGGACCCAGATCAGAGCAGGTGAGATGGTGTGAAGAGATGGAGAGGTGGCATTTGCCTGTGTCCTTGTGGAAGGTGAGGGGTTACTGGGGGTGAGGAGTGGGAGAGTGGGGAAAAAGGACGTGACCCGGGCAGTCCTGATTCCACGTTTATACCGACTTCCCTGCTCACTTTGATTCCTTGTTTACGTGGTCACCAGGACTGCATTAGCAACCTAGTTGTCATAGATACAACATCGATGTTTATCCAAAATGCGAAAAGCCTCATACGAAATCTCAATATTCAGGGAAGAGTGGGTGGGGAGAGGGAGGGGGGGAAGGAGAGAGAGCGAGAGAGGGGGGGGGGAGAGAGAGAGAGGGAGAGAGAGAGGAAGAGAGAGAGGGAGAGAGGAAGAGAGAGAGGGAGAGATGGGGGGAGAGAGAGAGAGAGAGAGAGAGAGGGAGAGAGAGAGAGAGAGAGAGGGAGATAGAGAGGGAGAGATGGGGGGAGAGAGAGAGAGAGAGAGAGAGAGGGAGAGAGAGGAAGAGAGAGGGAGATAGAGAGGGAGAGAGAGAGAGAGAGAGAGAGAGGGAGAGAGAGAGAGAGCGGGAGAGGAGGAGAGAGGGAGAGAGAGAGAGAGAGAGAGAGGGAGAGAGAGGGAGAGACAATAGGCAATAGACGATAGACAATAGGTGCAGGAGTAGGCCATTCAGCCCTTCGGGCCAGCACCGCCATTCAATGCGATCATGGCTGATCACTCTCAATCAGTACCCCGTTCCTGCCTTCTCCCCATACCCCCTCACTCCGCTATCCTTAAGAGCTCTATCCAGCTCTCTCTTGAAAGCATCCAACGAACTGGCCTCCACTGCCTTCTGAGGCAGAGAATTCCACACCTTCACCACTCTCTGACTGAAAAAGTTCTTCCTCATCTCCGTTCTAAATGGCCTACCCCTTATTCTTAAACTGTGGCCCCTTGTTCTGGACTCCTCCAACATTGGGAACATGTTTCCTGCCTCTAATGTGTCCAATCCCCTAATTATCTTATACGTTTCAATAAGAGAGAGGGAGAGAGAGAGGGGGAGAGAGAGGGAGAGAGAGGGAGAGAGAGAGAGGGGGAGGCAGCACCTGTGGAAACAATGGGAAGACGCTACTTTGGGACATTAACAGAGAAAACAATGCATTTTTCAAGTTGCAGAGCTGGGGTCACTGGGAATATCTCAGCTCAGGTGCTGCCATGGTTACACAGCGCCCTGCTTGATAAATTATTATTTGCAAAGGGTGCAGAGGAGGCATTTGATAAATTATTCAGAGAGAGATTAGAGAACGAAAGAGAGAAAAGAAACAAATGGACAATGACTGATGTATGTGTGGTACTTTGTCACTGTACCGAGGTACAGTGAAATTATTTTTCATATACAGTTCAGTACAAATATCACTATACATAAGCACTCAGTTACATCTTAGATAAGCACCTCAGATACAGTACGTGGATATCAGTAGTCCACTGAGACACGACGCAGAGCCACCAGGTTGACTGATGAAGGCTTTTGGTGCGTTGTTTTTGCCTCGATAATTCCATGACCTCTATCAAAGCACGAATCTTCACTGTGGTCTGAAACAAACGTCTTTGTGAAGTTTGCTTCACACACATCCTGTTGACAAACTCACATTTCAATTGAGGCCACCAAGAATTACAGGTGAGGACACAGAGTGCTGGAGTAACTCAGCGGGTCAGGCAGCATCTGTGGAGAACATGGATAGGTGACGTTTCACAGACTGCTGGAGTAACTCAGCGGGTCAGGCAGCATCTGTGGAGAACATGGATAGGTGACGTTTCACAGAGTGCTGGAGTAACTCAGCGGGTCAGGCAGCATCTGTGGAGAACATGGATAGGTGACGTTTCACAGAGTGCTGGAGTAACTCAGCGGGTCAGGCAGCATCTGTGGAGAACATGGGTAGGTGACGTTTCACAGAGTGCTGGAGTAACTCAGCGGGTCAGGCAGCATCTGTGGAGAACATGGATAGGTGACGTTTCACAGAGTGCTGGAGTAACTCAGCGGGTCAGGCAGCATCTGTGGAGAACATGGAGAGGCAACGTTTCGGGTTGAGAATGTAGATATGAATGAAGTGAAGACAAATGTAGGTCCCTTACAGTCAGAGACAGGTGAATTTATAATGGGAAACAAAGAAATGGCAGAACAGTTAAACAAGTACTTTGGTTCTGTCTTCGCTAAGGAAGACACAAACAATCTCCCAGAAATACAAGGGGACAGAGGTTCTAGTGGGAGGGAGGAACTGAAGGAAATCCACATTAGTCAGGAAATGGTGTTAGGTAAACTGTTGGGACTGAAGGCAGATAAATCCCCAGGGCCTGATGGTCTGCATCCCAGAGTACTCAAGGAGGTGGCCTTAGAAATCATGGATGCATTGGTGATCATTTTTCAATGTTCTCTTGACTCTGGATCAATTCCTGTGGACTGGAGGGTAGCAAATGTAACTCCACCTTTTAAGAAAGGAGGGAGAGAGAAAACAGGGAATTAGAGACCAGTTAGTCTTACATCCGTGGTGGGGAAGTTGCTGGAGTTGATTATTAAAGATGTTATAGCAGCGCATTTGAAAAGCAGTGACAGGATCGGTCAAAGTCAGCATGGATTTATGAAGAGGAAATCTTTGACTAATCTTTTGGAATTTTTTCAGGATGTAACAAGTAGAATGGATAAGGGTGAGCCAGTGGATGTGGTGTATCTGGACTTTCAAAAAGCCTTTGACAAGGTCCCACACAAGAGATCCGTGTGCAAAATTAGACCACATGGTATTGGGGGTAGAATATTGACATGGATAGAGAACTGGTTGGCAGACAGGAAGCAAAGAGCAGGAATTACCGGGTCCTTTTCAGAATGGTAGGCAGTAACTAGTGGGGTGCCGCAAGGCTCGGTGCTGGGACCCCAGTTATTTACAATATATATTAATGATTTAGACGAGGGAATTAAATGTGACATCTCCAAGTTTGCAGATGACACCAAGCTGGGTGGCAGTGTGAGTTGCGATGAGGATACTATGAGGCTGCAGGGTGACTTGGATAGGTTGGGTGAGTGGGTAGATACATGGCAGATGCAGTATAATGTGGGTAAATGTGAGGTTATCCACTTTGGTGGCAAGAACAGGAAGGCAGATTATGTATGGAACAAGCTGCCAGAGGAGGTAGTTGAGGCTGGGACTATCCCAACGTTAGACAGGTACATAGATAGGACAGGTTTGGAGGGATATGGACCAAACGCAGGCAGGTGGGACTAGTGTAGCTGGGACATGTTGGCCAGTGTGGGCAAGTTGGGCTGAAAGGCCTGTTTCTACGCTGTAGCACTCTATGACTCTGGAGTACTGGAGTGACTCAGTGGGTCAGGCAGCATCTCTGGAGAATATGGATAGGTGAAGTTCTCAGAATGAAGAACATTATAGAAACAGAAAAATAGGGGCAGGAGTTGGCCATTTGGCCCTTTGTGCCAGCACCACCATTAAATATGATCATGGCTGATCATCTAAAATCAGTACCCCGTTCCTGCTTTCTCCCCATATCCCTTGATTCCTTTAGCCCTAAGAGCTAAATCCAACTCTCACTTGAAAACATCCATTGAATTGGCCTCCACTGCCTTCTGTGGTAGAATTCCACAGATTCACAACTCTCTGGGTGAAGAAGTTTTTCCTTATCTCAGTCTTAAATGGCCCTCCCCTTTATTCTTAAACTGTGACCCCTGGTTCTGGACTCCTCCAACATGGGGAACATTTTTCCTGCATCTAGCTTGTCCAATCCCTTAATCACGTTATTTGTTTCTATAAGATCCCCTCTCATCCTTCGAGATAGATGCCCCCTCTACAGAGAGAGAGAGAAGGGAATTAAACCGATTCTTATATCAGACTTCCGGCATGTGAAGATTTTGTGCTGACCTCTGTGGCAACGAGCCCAGCTTCCACATGGCTGCTGGTCTCTGCATGTACTTCTGTGAAGCTTAGTAACGTGAAGCTTTGTAACCTCACCCGCTACAGATCTAGGGAGATACAAATTGAAAAGTTTCCATCATCTATCTGCCCGCCATCGATGACCCCTGGCACTCTTTGGATGAAGAAATCTGAAATTGAAAAGCGACTGCAAAGATGGAAAATGCCTTTGTTCCTTCAGAGGCATCATGGGAGATTTGTTTGAGGTCACAAGTGGATTTGTTGTGTTATTGACATCTGACGGTGGTGTTTACTGTCTTCACTATTGATGAAGGAGAGTATTATGTGCAGAAGAGGTTTACCTGATTGATGCCTGGGTTAAAGCTCAATCCGTGCTTTCAGATGACAAATCATATTAGGTACCTTAAGAAAGGGACAATAGACAATAGGTCCAGGAGGAGGCCATTCTGCCCTTCGAGCCAGCACCGCCGCCATTCACCATGATCATGGCTGATCATCCACAATCAGTACCCCGTTCCTGCCTTCTCCCCATACCCCCTGACACCGCTATTATTAAGAGCTCTATCTAACTCTCTCTTGAAAGCATCCAGGGAATTGGCCTCCACTGCCTTCTGAGGCAGAGAGTTCCACAGATTCACAACTCTCAGACTGAAAAAGTTGTTCCTCATTTCCGTTTTAAATGGCCTACCCCTTATTCTTAAACTGTGGCCCCTAGTTCGGGATTCCCCCAACATTGGGAACATGTTTCCTGCCTCTAACGTGTCCAATCCCTTAATAATCTTATATGTTTCATTATAAAGGAGCAAAGAGGTCCTTCTGCAGTTGTACAGGGCCCTAGTGAGACCGCACCTGGAGTACTATGTGCAGTTTTGGTCTCCAAATTTGAGCAAGGATATTCTTGCTATTGAGGGCGTGCAGCGTAGGTTTACTAGGTTAATTCCCGGAATGGCGGGACTGTCATATGTTGATAGACTTGAGCGACTAGGTTTGTATACACTGGAATTTCGAAGGATGAGAGGGGATCTTATCGAAACGTATAAGATTATTAAGGGGTTGGACATGTTAGAGGCAGGAAACATGTTCCCAATGTTGGCGGAGTCCAGAACCAGGGGCCACAGTTTAAGAATAAGGGGTAGGCCATTTAGAGCAGAGATGAGGAAAAACTTTTTTAGTCAGAGAGTTGTGAATCTGTGGAATTCTCTGCCTCAGAGGGCAGTGGAGGCCAATTCTCTGAATACATTCAAGAGAGAGCTAGATAGAGCTCTTAAGGATAGCGGAGTTAGGGGGTATGGGGAGAAAGCAGGAACGGGGTATTGATTGAGAATGATCAGCCATGATCACATTGAATGGCGGTGCTGGCTCGAAGGGCCGAATGGCCTCCTCCTGCACCTATTGTCTATTGTCTATTGTCTAAGATCCCCTCTCATCCTTCTAAATTCCAGTGTATACAAGCCCAGTCGCTCCAGTCTTTCAACATTCGACAGATAGCAATGCCTTTTTATTCATGTATGCGGGAGTGGAGAGCAACCCTAGTATGGCTGCACACTCGCTGTCCCTCGTGGTCCCACACACTTGAATTGTGCACAGACAGTACATTTATACCTGAGTATTCACGGGTAGTTAATCACACACATTCCTCAACACATTCCTCTACCAGTTCTTACCCTTTCTGGCACCAGTTCTTGTCTGGATCAGACTTGTCTTTCTGTGTGGTTTTACTTAACAATCAGGGAGCTTATCTTTTTAGTCACACCTTGGATCTGTTTCTTTTGTCATGCACAACATCGCAATTTCAGCTAATCACAGCATTTTATCTTGTTTCCACATATTTCTTGCCTGAGTCAGTCCTCTGCAGTTCTAAAACTCTTTCACCTGGGTTAGAGGGTATTAACTACAAGGAGAGATTGCACAGACATGGATTGTTTTCTCTGGAACACTGAAGAAGGTTCCCGGACCCGAAACGTCACCCATCCATTTTCTTCAGAGATGCTGCCTGGCCCGCTGACTTACTCCAGCACTTTGGTTTATTTTTGGTGTAAACCAGCATCTGCAGTTCTTGTTTCTGCAATACTCCAAGTGTGTCCTCACCAACGTCTTGCACAACTGTAGCATGAACTCCCAACTTCTATATTCAGTAAAAATAGACACAAAAAGTTGGAGTAACTCAGTGGGACAGGCAGCATCTCTGGAGAAAAGGAATATGTGACGTTTCAGGTCGAGACTCTTCTTCAGTTCGCTGACTGATGAAGGCCAGCATGCCAAAAGCCACTTCAAATTATCTTGTGGGAAGAACATTCTTGCTATTGAGGGAGTGCAGCGTAGGTTCACCAGGTTAATTCCTGGGATCGCGTGACTGACATATGATGAAAGAATGGAGTGACTGGGCTTGTATTCACTGGAGTTTAGAAGGATGAGAGGGGATCTTATAGATAAATATAAAATTCTTAAACGATTGGACAAGCTAGATGCAGGAAAAATGTTCCCGATGTTGGGGAGTCCAGAACCAGGGGTCACAGTTTAAGAATAAGGGGTAGACCATTTGGGACTGAGATGAGGAAAAACATTTTCACCCAGATAGTTGTGAATCTGTGGAATTCTCTGCCACAGAAGGCAGTGGAGGCCGATTCACTGGATGTTTTCAAGAGAGTTAGATTTAGCTCACAGGGCTAACAGGAATCAAGTGACATGGGGAAAAAGTGGGAACCGGGTACCTATTTTAGATGGTCAGCCATGATCATATTGAATGGCGGTGCTGGCTCGAAGGGCCGAATGGCCTACTCCTGCACCTATTTTCTATATTTCTAGTGTGGGTGAGGGGTGGAATCAGTGGGATGTGGGGCTCACAGGAATATTGGGTTAGGGTACAATTCGTGTAAACTGGGTGATTAATGGTCAGCATGGACTCAGTGGGCCGAATGGCCTTTATCTGAGCTGTATCTCCCTGCAACCTCTGTAAGACTTCGGATGGCGGTGGGCAGAGGAAGAGATCGGTGGGGGAGCGGGCGGGGGGCTCTAGGTCGGCAGCGGGAGGCGAGGGGACGGCCTGTTCACTGGCCAATGTGGAGGAGGAGTGGGAGTGGGTCTAATGGGCGGAGTGGGCCCCTGGAGGCCCTGCAGCAGCCTGGGCCTCAGTTAGACCGGGCACCACTGTAGGTCCTGCAGCAGCCTGGGGCTCAGTTAGATCGAGCACCAGTGGAGACCCTGCAGCAGCCTGGGGCTCAGTTAGACCGATCTCCACTGTAGGCCCTGCAGCAGCCTGGGGCTCAGTTAGACCGATCACCACTGTAGGCCCTGCAGCAGCTTGGGGCTCAGTTCGACTGGGCGCTGCTTCAAGAGGCTGAGCGTGTGGATCGGACGTGGCCTACAGCGGCACGGAGCAGTGGAGCAGCGGTGGAGACATCAACAACAACCCAAACCTATCAGGAGTGGACGAGGGCATTCGATTCAATTTGAGATACCAGCTCTCAAGACAGATGGGTACAGCAATTCATTCTTCCCTCACACAATTAAAGCGTGGAATAGTCTTCACCCTACTATAGATACTCAACCAGACGCAACTACATTTAAGGCAGCTCTTCCCCAAGAAGCCCTTCTTGCTTAAGTCCATACTCCGCCACCTCCAGTTTAAATTCCATTTGGGATATTTTGGGGGACCAAGAACCAAGAACATTGCCTGGTCAGGCCGACCCCGGCAATGACGTTAGGTGCCATCGCCACGACAACGGGCCTTCATGGCCAAGTTAAGACTCAACATTTTTAACGTCATTGAATTGGGTACAAAATGGCACCTAAAATGTGGCGACTCTTGTGTACAGACTCACTCCGCACCTACACTTGTAAACGCAGTACGATTGTGCCTAATGTAAAACAGCATCGTCACTGAAACGTACGCAGAAAAATAATTTCACTGTAGTTAGGTACATGTGGCAATGAATCAATGATTAGAGGCAATGAATCATTGATTAGATCCAATATCTATCTCTCAACCAATATCACGATAGAAAAAGCGATTATCAAGTTGGCTTTTACGAAGCTTAATTTGCACAAATCCTTTGCCCCGTTTCCTCCATTATAACAGTAACTACACTGCAACATTTCTTCATTATTATTAAGTGCGTTGGGACCTATTGGGGTCACGCAGGGTGTCGTATAATTGCAGGCCCTTCTTTCTTCTAAAATAATGACTAAAGCAGAAAAGCAGTGATCCCTCCTCAGAGAGCAGCAATTTTTGATTCAAAACCTAATTAGTGGAATTATCAAATGGAGCTTAATGCCAGAGTCTAATGCTTCTAATGTGCTATTAGTGAACGTGCAAAGGAAGGAGACTCTTGGTAATAGAAACATAGAAACATAGAAAATAGGTGCAGGAGGAGGCCATTTGGCCCTTCGAGCCAGCACCGCCATTCATTGTGATCATGGCTGATCATCCATCATCAGTAACCCGTGCCTGCCTTCTCCCCATATCCCTTGATTCCACTGGCCCCTAGAGCTCTATCCAACTCCCAACTATAAATCTGAATGATGTTCTATGTTGAATAGAAGACTGTGAAGAAGATGGCTGGAATGTGGAGAAGGATCCCACCCCAGATATGGAGCGTTCTCCACCATTGTCTCCTTAACAGCATCAGGGAGGTACGAGGATGTTGGCGGGACTCGAGGGCCAGAGCTGTAGGAAGAGGTTGAGCCAGGTGGGGACTCTATACCTTGGACAGATACAAATTGTTGAAGTAACTCAGCGGGTCAGGCAGCATCTCTGGAGAGAAGGAATGGGTGACGTTTCGGGTCGAGACTGAATCAGTCTGAAGAAAGGCCTTGACCCAAAACGTCACCCATTCCTTCCCTCCAGAGATACTGCCTGTCCTGCTGAGTCACACCAGCATTTCAGAGTAATTGTCGGGGTAAACCAGCATCTGTAGTTCCTTCCTACATTCTATTCCTTGGAGCGCAGGAGGCTGAGGGGTGATCTTACAGAGGTGTGCAAAATCATGAGGGGAATAGATCGGGTAGATGCACAGAGTCTTTTCCCCATGCAAGGGGAATCGAGGACCAGAAGTCTTTGATTTAAGGTAAGAGAGGAAAGTTTTAATATGAACCTGAGGGGGAACTGTTCACACATAGAGAGTGGTTAGTACATGGAATCAGCTGCCTGAGAAGGTAGTTGAGGTAGGTACTATAACAGCATTTAAAAGACATTTCGACAGGTACATAGAGTCATAGAGTGATACTATGTGGCCCATGCTTCCAACATCTATCTATATACATTAATTAAATCATTAGTTAGCTGTTCATGCATATAATATATACAACTAATTATTCACTGTGACAGATATACACAAATATAAAATTATTAAAACATAGATTTACTCAGTCATGTCAACATTATCTGCCCAGTACAAGCTGAGGACAACATGTCAGACTTCTCCACACCAGCCACGCACTGCACCCCTTCTGTCACATCCTGCTATGGAATCCTTGTGTTTACAGCATCCTCTGCCAAACTGCATTTCACTGTAAGTTCATATGTTCTCGGAGCAGAATTAGGCCATTCGGCCCATCAAGTCTACTCAGCCATCCAATCATGGCTGATCTATATCTCTGTCTCTCAGCCCCATTCTTCTGCCTTCTCCCTGTAACTCCTGACACCCACACTAATCGAGAATCTGTCAATATCTGCCTTAAAAAATGCCCCAATGATGAATTCCACAGATTTGCCACCGTCTGACTAAAGAAATTCCTTCTTTATCTCCTTGCTAAAGGCACGTCCTTTAATTCTGAGGCTATGCCCTCTAGTCCGAGACTCTCCCTCTAGTGGAAACATCCTCTCACACGAACAAGTACAACTTTGTGTGAAAGGCCTGGATAGAGAGGATGTTTCCACTAGTGGGAGAGTTTTGGACTAGAGGTTATAGCCTCAGAATTAAAGGATGTTCCTTTAGGAAGGAGATGAGGAAGAATTTCTTCAGTCAGAGGGTGGTGAATCTGTGGAATTCTATGCCACAGAAGGCTGTGGAGGCCAAGTCAGTGGATATTTTTAAGGCAGAGATAGATAAATTCTTGATTAGTGCGGGTGTCAGGGGTTATGGGGAGAAGGCAGGAGAATGGGGTTGGGAGGGAGAGATAGATCAGCCATGATTGAATGGCGGAGTAGACTTGATGGGCCAAATGGCCTAATTCTGCTCCTATCATTTATGACCTTATGACCTAATGAAAGATGGACAGACAGGAATTGAGCCAGCCTTGTCCATGCCTGGGTTACGCAGGCAAACACAGGCTCCAATCCCCCCCCATCACATCCTCCCAGACCACATGCCATCTCCTCTTCACAGAACGAGCCTGTTCATTTGAAAATTAATGAGCGCAGAATTAAATTATTTATATTTTATTTGCCTATGAAATATTAACTAATTGAATGGCAGAATAATTGTCCTGGACCCGGTAGATGTTGCAATTGGTCCAAGACGTTAAACAACAAGCTTGGGTTGACAGATGAATATTTTTCCTATTTTCAGGTCTGCCCTGTGACACGCTACTGTTGAATATTATATCCTGGTTATTAATCTCCACGCAACAGGGGTTTAATTGCGCTGGTACCTGACAGGAGAGTTTTGCTCATTTAAGTGGAGAGCACATGTGATAAATCAATATACATCTTATTAACCAACCCACAGGTTTCACCTTTCCTTGACCGAGCCCTTACTCCGACACGACGTTAAAAATGTGTGGCCAGGCCGACCCTAGCAACTCCGGCCCACTGCCACTGCCGGGACAATGGGCTTTAATGTGCAAGACTTCAACGGACACAGAGTGCTGGAGTAACTCAGCGGGTCAGGCAGCATCTGTGGAGAACATGGATACGTGACGTTTCACAGAGTGCTGGAGTAACTCAGCGGGTCAGGCAGCATCTGTGGAGAACATGGATAGGTGACGTTTCACAGAGTGCTGGAGTAACTCAGCGGGTCAGGCAGCATCTGTGGAGAACATGGATAGGTGACGTTTCACAGAGTGCTGGAGTAACTCAGCGGGTCAGGCAGCATCTGTGGAGAACATGGATAGGTGACGTTTCACAGAGTGCTGGAGTAACTCAGCGGGTCAGGCAGCATCTGTGGAGAACATGGATAGGTGACGTTTCACAGAGTGCTGGAGTAACTCAGCGGGTCAGGCAGCATCTGTGGAGAACATGGATAGGTGACGTTTCACAGAGTGCTGGAGTAACTCAGCGGGTCAGGCAGCATCTGTGGAGAACATGGATAGGTGACGTTTCACAGAGTGCTGGAGTAACTCAGCGGTCATCAATAGCATTTGAATTAGTGGCAGTGTCAAAATCATTCAGGAAACTCCCTTGCAGCTAAAGTCCTGTCCTCTTTCTTAGTTTATGTAAAAGTGCCGTGCCACCATATCTTGATCCAAGTTCACAAGGTCACAAGTTATAGAAGTAGATTTAGGCCATTCGGTCCATCGAGTCTACTCCACCATTCAATCATGTCTGATCACTGCCTCCTAACCCCATTCTCCTGCCTTCTCCCCATAACCCTTGACACCCGTTCTAATCAAGAATTTGTCTACCTCTGCCTTAAAAATATCCATTGACTTGGCCTCCACAGCCGTCTGTGGCAATGAGTTCCACAGATTCACCACCCTCTGACTAAAGAAGTTCCTCCTCACCTCCGTTCTAAAAGAGCGCCCTTTAATTCTGAGACTATGACCTCTGGTCCGAGACTCTCCCACCAGTGGAAACATCCTCTCCACATCCACTCTGTCTGTGCCTTTCATTATTCTGTGAGTTTGAATGAAAATAATGAAAGGCATTGATAGAGTGGGTGTGTGTAGATGGAGCATCTTGATTGGCATGGGCAAGTTGGGCCAAAAGACCTGTCTCAATGCTGAATGACTATGACCCTCCGTGCAAGAATCTTTGGTTTTATAAGTAAGGAGAACAAAATTGATTAGATGGGGAGAGGGGAGAGGAGGGGGAGAGAGAGGAGGGGGGAGAGTAAATAAGGAGGCCATGATAATGGAATTGTAATTGAAAGGGCAGGTGGGCCTCTGTTGTTCCTCCGTTGTTACAGGTGAGATTATCAAACACAGATGGAGGTGGCGAGCAGGATCCTGTTTCGAGGCAAACATCTGTCATTGAATTGAGACTGTGTTTTCTCGATGGTGCACCCCGTGTGCTGAGGCCACTGTGGCCAACAGTCGGGCACAGAGTGGGTTGTGGGGTCTGGGCCACCGGGAAAGAGACAGGGAGAGAACAAGAGAACGAGAGAAAAAAAAGGGTCCCGTCCCGAAACATGGTCTGTCCATCCCCTCCCCAGATGCTGCCCGACCCATGGACCCTCCTGCACCTCCTGCTTGGCCAAGGGGACGTTGGGAAAGGAACTGAGAGCAAGAGATTAGTTTAGTTTAGTGATACAGCGCAGAAACAGGCCCTTCGGCCCACCGGGTCCGTGCCGACCAGCGATCCCCTGCACATTAAGACTATCCCACACACACACGAGGGGCAATTTACCAAGCCAATTAACCTATAAACCCGCACGTCTTTGGAGTGTGGGAGGAAACCGAAGATCTCGGCGAAAACCCACGCAGGTCACGGGGAGAACGTACAAACTCCGTACAGACGGCGCCCGTAGTCAGGATCGAACCTGGGTCTCCGGCGCTGCATTCGCTGTAAGGCAGCAACTCTACCGCTGCGCCACCTATATGATGCAGAACTGATACGAGGGAGAGCGGAGGGAGGGAGGGCAGAGTGCGTAGGGAGAGTAGAGGGGGTAGGGAGGGAGGGTAGGGAGCAAAAGGAGAGTAGAGGGTGTAGGGAGAGTAGGGGGAGGGTGGGAGGGAGAGTAGAGGGGGGAGGATGGGAGGGAGAGTAGTGTAGGGAGAGTAGAGGGGGGAGGGTGGGAGAGTAGTGTAGGGAGAGTAGAGGGGGGTGGGTGGGAGGGAGAGTAGAGGGGGGAGGGTGGGAGGGAGAGTAGAGGGGGAGGGTGGGAGGGAGAGTAGAGGGGGAGGGTGGGAAGGAGAGTAGAGGGTGGGAGAGTAGTGTAGGGAGAGTAGAGGGGGAGGGTGGGAGGGAGAGTAGAGGGGGAGGGTGGGAAGGAGAGTAGAGGGTGGGAAAGTAGTGTAGGGAGAGTAGAGGGGGAGGGTGGGAGGGAGAGTAGAGGGGGGAGGGAGTAGAGGGGGGAGGGTGGGAGAGTAGTGTAGGGAGAGTAGAGGGGGGAGGGTGGGAGGGAGAGTAGAGGGGGAGGGTGGGAGGCAGAGTAGAGGGTGGGAGGGGGGAGGGTGGGAGGGAGAGTAGAGGGGGAGGGTGGGAGGGAGAGTAGAGGGGGAGGGTGGGAGGGAGAGTAGAGGGTGGGAGGGAGAGTAGTGTAGGGAGAGTAGAGGGGGGAGGGTGGGAGGGAGAGTAGAGGGGGGAGGGTGGGAGGGAGAGTAGAGGGGGGAGGGTGGGAGGGAGAGTAGAGGGGGGAGGGTGGGAGGGAGAGTAGAGGGGGGAGGGTGGGAGGGAGAGTAGAGGGGGGAGGGTGGGAGGGAAAGTAGAGGGGGGAGACAAGGGCGAAAGTGAAGAGGATAAATAAACAGGCAGGGGGAGGCAGAGCAGCAGCAGAGTCGCTGCCTCACAGCATCAGCGAATTGGATCCTGACCTTGGGCGCTGTCTGTGCGGAGTTTGCACGTCCTCCCCGTGCCGTGACCTCGTGGGTTTGCTCCGGCCTCCTCCCACATCCCAAGCATGTGCGGGTTTGTAGGTTGACTGCCTTCTGCAAGTTGCTGCCAGTGTGTGGGGTGGTGCTGGTGCATGGGGCGACGGCTGGTCAGCACGGGCTCTGCGGGCCGAAGGGCCTGCTCCACACTGCATCTCTCCAAACCTGAACAGTGGAGCCAGGGGACGGAGAGGCTGAAAATCGCAGAAGGATGAGAGCAGAAGCTGGAATCAAAGCACTGGTTGTTGTAGACCATCGACCACGTCCAATAGTGCTGCCGTTTCAATAGATCATACAATCAATCGGTTCCAATTTGTATCTGCGTCTTTAACATTGCAGATTTGTTATAAAATGCCGCTTCTGCATAATCTGCAGAATATTGACCTGGTGCCCAATCCGCAGTCTGCCCGACAACACAGCTACTTGATCAGGAGCTCAAGGGTGTTCAGTACAACAAGCAAAACTCCTCAACCTCAACCTCTCCCACTGGACAGTGGAGACCACACTGACTGGTGGCTTCACCACCTGCTTCAGTAACGCAGGCACCCAGGGGTGAAGGAGACAACAGAGAGTGGTGGACACTGCCTGGCCCATCACACACTGACCCCCCCAGCACACACTGACCCCCCACCACACACTGACCCCCCACCACACTGACCCCCCCCCACCAGACACTGCCTGGCCCATCACACACTGACCCCCCCAGCACACACTGACCCCCCACCACACACTGACCCCCCCCCACCAGACACTGCCTGGCCCATCACACACTGACCCCCCCCACACACTGACCCCCCATCACACTGACCCCCCCCCACCAGACACTGCCTGGCCCATCACACACTGACCCCCCCCACCTCACACTGACCCCCCCACCTCACACTGACCCCCCCACACACTGACCCCACACACACACTGACCCCCCCCACATACTGCCCCCCCACCACACACTGACCCCCCCCATCACACACTGACCCCCCCATCACACACTGAGCCCCCCATCACACACTGACCCCCCCAACACTCACTGCCCCCCCACCACACACTGACCCCCCCACCACACACTGCCCCCGCCACACACTGACCCCCCCCCACCACACACTGACCCCCCCCACCACACACTGACCCCCCCCACCACACACTGACCCCACCACACGCTGCCCCCCCCACCACACACTGACCCCCCACCCACACAGTGGAAATATCAACACACTAACTGTGGCACGGTGGTGCAGCGGTAGAGTTGCTGCTTTATAGCACCAGAGATCCGGGTCAGTGTGTGGTGGGGGGGGTCAGTGTGTGGTGGGGGGGGCGGTCAGTATGTGGTGGGTGGGGGCGGTCAGTGTGTGGTGGGGGGGGGTCAGTGTGTGGTGGGGGGGGCGGTCAGTATGTGGTGGGTGGGGGCGGTCAGTGTGTGGTGGGGGGGGGGGTCAGTGTGTGGTGGGGGGGGGTCAGTGTGTGGTGGGGGGGGGGCGGTCAGTGTGTGGTGGGTGGGGGGGGTCAGTGTTTGGTGGGGGTCAGTGTGTTCAGTTTGAGTTTGTGTCTAAGATGTAATCACAAGTGATAGCAGCAGAATTAGGCCATTCGGCCCATCAAGTCTATTCCACCATTCAATCATCCCTCTCAATCCCATTCTCCCTCTCAATCCCATTCTCCTGCCTTCTCCCCATAACCCCTGACATCCGTACTAATAAAGAATCTATCTAACTCTGCCTTAAAAATATCCATTGACTTGGCCTCCACTGCTGTCTGTGGCAATGAATTCCACAGATTCAACGCCCTCTGACTAAAGAAACTCCCCCTCATCTTGTTGGTGAATTGTACAGCATCTGCCTTGCACGGGGTTTCAGCTCGGTACTTGCTTGGCCCAGAGCCAGCTCTGGCACCTGCCCATGAACACGTCATTGGGTACAGAACACAAACACCTAATTAATCAGGGACAGGAGTTAAAGCAGGCAGTCATCAGACCGGACAAAGTTTCTGCACAGTCACGGTGACTGTGTGTGTGCGTGTGTGAGTTCCGGTAATGGCCAACATCTGGTGTGTGTTTGCCTGCTGTTTGTAACTGAGACAGGGAGGGGAGGGGGAACCTTGCCCATGCCAACCAAGTGGACAAATCAGGCTACTGCCATTTCCCTGCATTTCACCCATTGCCTTCAAAATCCTTCCTACACATATCTCCATCAGTCCATGGAACAGTGCAGCACAAGAACAGGCCCTTCAGCCCACAATGTCTGTGCCAAACACGATGCCAAACTCAGCTAACCTTCTCCGCCTGCTTGTGGTTCATATCCCTGTATTCCCTGGATATCGATGCGCGCATCAATAGAACACAGAAGAGTGCAGCAAAGAACAGGCTCTTTAACTCATGAAGTCTGTGCTGAACATGATGCCAAGACCAACTCTTACCTGCCTGCACATAACCCATATCTAGGGGTCGCCAACTTCCTCACTCCCAAATACGGGACCAGGTGACGTTACCGCCCCGCGCCCCACGTGACCTCACCCAGCCAGCGGCCACGTGCTCCCCCTCCACCAATGGTGGCCGCCCGGGCCGGGAGGTGGGTTGCTATGCAACCTCCGTTAAGCGGCGCCCGGGCCTCCGGACCTAGTCTATCCGGAGCTAAAATGGCGGAAACCTAGAGTGTCGGGACCTAAACCGTCGGGTGCTACAGCGCCCCTCGGGCCTAATACGGGATAAGGGCGGTCCCAAACCAATTTACCCAAAATATGGGATGTCCCGGCTAATACGGGACAGTTGGCAACCCTAGCCATACCCCTCCACTCCCTGCATATCCATGTGCTTGTCCATGTCCTTTATGCCACTAACACATCTGCTTCATCCATCCAAAAGCCTGTCAAATGTCATTGTCTACGCTACCCCGGCAGCACGTTCCAGGCTCCCACCACCCTCTGTGTAAAAATCCTGCCCTAAACATCTCCTTTAAGCTTTGCCCCTCTCACTTTAAAGCTACGCCCTTTGGTATTTGCCATTTTCACCCTGGGAGAAATGTCATGACAGTCTACCCTATATAAGAAAATAACTGCAGATGCTGGTACAAATCAAAGGTATTTATTCACAAAATGCTGGAGTAACTCAGCAGGTCAGGCAGCATCTCAGGAGAGAAGGAATGGGTGACGTTTCGGGTCGAGACCCTTCTTCAGACTGATGTCAGGGGGGCGGGACAAAGGAAGGATATAGGTGGAGACAGGAAGATAGTGGGAGATCTGGGAAGGGGGAGGGGAAGGGAGGGACAGAGGAACTATCTAAAGTTGGAGAAGTCGATGTTCATACCGCTGGGCTGCAAGCTGCCCAGGTGAAATATAAGGTGCTGTTCCTCCAATTTCCAGTGGGCCTCACTATGGCACTGGTGGAGGCCCATGACAGAAAGGTCAGACTGGGAATGGGAGGGGGAGTTAAAGTGCTCGGCCACCGGGAGATCAGTTTGGACAACGCGGACCGAGCACAGGTGTTGAGCGAAGCGATCGCCGAGCCTGCGTTTGGTTTCGCCGATGTAAATAAGTTGACAGTCTACCCTATATATATTCCAGTAGCTAGTTGTGAACTAAAATGAGTCTAAAATAATTAAATTCACTGTCAGCAACCTTGCAAATGTCATACACATTCCAAGAACAAATAAAAAATTAACTGAACACACGAGAGACTGTAGATGTTGGAGTCCTGAGTAAAAGAAACTAACTGCTGGAGGAACTCAGCGGGCCGGGCAGCATCTGTGGAGGGAAATGGAGATGTTTCTTCACTTTGAAGAAGGGTCCCAACCCGAAACGTCACCTGCCCAGATGCTGCCTGACGAGTTCCTCCACCACTTTGTCTTTGGCCAAAAATTAACTATTCATAAAGTGATACAGTGTGGAAACAGGCCCTTTGGCCCAACTTGCCCACACCGGCGAACAATGTCCCAGCTACACTAGTCCCACCTGCCTGCGATTGGTCCATATCCTTCCAAACCTGTCCTATCCATGTACCTGTCTAACTGTTTCTTAAATGTCGGGATAGTCCCTGCCTCAACTACCTCGTCTAGCAACTCATTCCATACACCCACCACCCTCTGTGTGAAAAGATTACCCCCCAGATTCCTATTAAATCTTTTCCCCTTCGCCTTGAAACTATGTCCTCTGGTCCTCGATTCCCCTACTTTGGGCAAGAGACTGTGTGTCTAAAACTGAGTGATATTGAAAACAAATAAATCCACATCGAGACAATGAGGTTCAGATAATACTTTACTCAGATCTTCACAAAAATATATCAAACTAGAATTTCCAACAAATAATAAAGTGATTTAACTACTTAATTATCTACTTAACACGTTTCTGGATACTTTTGAGTCTTGGAGAAGGAGTGAAGGGTAAGTGCCCCTGAGATGCTGGCCTGCGTGCACCGAGGTGAGTGAGGTACAGGAACCTGCAGTATCACTGTTCAAGATTCCGCGTGGAAACACAGCCAAAATGCTGGCTGCTGCGTTCACATAAATTAACACTGAACTGCATTGCAAGCACCCCAAACTGGATTTAAAACAGGACAGAGTCAGCGAAACAAGCAAAATACCTCAGATATTCAGAAAATATAAAAGTAAATATAGTGCCAAAGATAGTTTAATTGCTGGTTTGAAAGATACAGCGCGGAAACAGGCACTTCGGCCCACCGAGTCCACGATAACCACCCCCTTCACACCATTTCTATGTTATCCCACTTTATCATGCACTCCCTACACACCAGGGACAATTTGCAGAGGCCAAGTAACCCACAAACCCGCATGTCTTTAGGATGCAGAAGGAAACCGGGGCACCCGGAGGAAACCCACACAGTCACAGGGAGAACGTGCAAACTCCACACAGATGGCACTCGTGGTCGGGACCGAACCTGGGACTCTGGCGATGAGAGGCAGCAACTCTAGCCGCTGCATCACTGTGCTGCCCACTAGTTAATGTGAGTCTGCCTCATATGTGAGGCAGTGTTACCTGAACAGAGAGCATGAGCTGGACAAGGTTGTGAGCTGAACATATTTGGGGCCATGGGACTTTGGAAATAAACCTCTAATCCCTCAGTGAGAGGCAGTCAATAAGGAGACAAAGGAACTGCAGATGCTGGTTTACAAAAAAAAGACACAAAGTGCTGGAGTAACTCAGCGGGTCAGGCAGCATCTTTGGTGAACATGGACAACTGACATGTTGGGACCTTTCAGAGTGACGGAGCTGTTAATAATTCTGTTTCAAAAGAGGAGGCAAGAATGTTGGGGCATTAACTGGACATTTTGCAGGGGGTGGGTGGATTTGAAGATCGGGGCATGGTAGGGATCAGCAGTTTCGGGGTGGGGCAGGGGGCAAACACAACATACCCACTGGGGGTGGGTATAAATGTGACCGTGAGCATTAAACAGGTGGGCATGCATGTGAACACAGGTGGGCATGCATGTGAACACAGGTGGGCATGCATGTGAACACAGGTGGGTGTAGGTGAGATCCACACCCACTGTGGACAGGACCTGTAGGTTGTCTTCAACCGATGAAACCAATGACCACTGCTGTTAAACATAGAAACAAGGAACTGCAGATGCTGGTTTATACCAAAGATAGACACAAAGTGCTGGTGCAACTCAACGGCACAGGCAGCGTCTCTGGAGATAATGGACAGGTGACATTTTGGGTCAGGACCAGATGTTTCTTCTGCCCCGAGAGTCTGAAGGTCCTGACCCATGTTATTCCTGCAGAGCTGCAGCCCGAGTTGTTCCAGAGCGGTGCGCTAGAGGTGCAGCTGAACGTGCGTCTGTTACTGGGGCTTCTCAGCTGCTGCCTCCTGCTCCAGCATGTATTGTTCCCTCAGCTTGGCCTTCTTCTCCATGTTCCACTTGGTGAGGTTTTCACGTTGTTTAAAAGCCTGTGCGTGGAACAAAAGAGTGGCTGGTCAGTGCTGTGGGTGGTCTTTAGTTTAGAAATACAGCATGGAAACAGGCCCTGCAGCCCTCTGTCTCCACGCTGACCAGCGACTGGTACAGTAGTTCTATCCTACACACTGGGGACCATTTACAGAAGCTAATTAACCAACAAACCTGCACGTTTATGTTTGGAATGTGTGACAAAGCCGGAGCATTCGGGGGATCTCACACAGTCACGGGGAGAACGTGCAAACTCCACACAGACAGCAGCCCAGGTCTCTGGCGCTGTGAGGCAGCAGCTCTACCCGCTGCGCCACCATGCCGCCCTGTGCATTGGGAGTTTTAGAATAATCACTGAGTGGTCAAAGATGCCCAGAGCTTCACACGACTGATGCATGGACCAGAGGTCGAGATGACCTTGCCCAACACCCACTCCATGGGCATCTGCTCCCACCCTCCCCAGAGACATGACACACAGCGGTCCCTTGGTCCGATGGTCCCGGCTGGGAGGGAATAAACAGGCCCGTCTCAGCTGGGAGAGACCCACCAAATCCCAATGACGTGTGGGTTGGCACCTCGATCCACGTCAATGACTGGCATCAAGCGGAACGTATCCAAGCTTGCCGATGATCCAGAGCCCGCTGGCAGTGTGGGCAAATACAGTGGGGGGGTTACTGTCAGGCCAAGGGAGTGGTCAGGGACTTGATGCGTGGACAATAACGTGGGCAGTGTGAGCTCATCCACTCTGTGGGAAGAACGCAAAGGAAGAGTGTTTCTCAAATGGTGTGCAGAGCAAATGTATTGGTGTTCAGAGGGACCGACCACCACTGTGCGATGAACGCAAACGGTATGTAATAAAAAACAACTGCAGGTGCTGGTTTAGACCTAAGATAGACACAAAACTGCTGGAGTAACTCAGCGGATCATGAAGGTGCTGGACGAACATAGAAAATAGGTGCAGGAGTAGGCCATTCGGCCCTTCGAGCCTGCACCGCCATTCAATATGATCATGGCTGATCATCCAACTCAGTATCCCGTACCTGCCTTCTCTCCATACCCCCTGATCCCTTTAGCCATAAGGGCCACATCTAACTCCCTCTTAAATATAGCCAATGAACTGGCCTCAACTACCTTCTGTGGAAGAGAATTCCACAGATTCACCACTCTCATCTCAGTCCTAAAAGACTTTCCCCTTATCCGTAACTGTGACCCCTTGTTCTGGACTTCCCCAACATCGGGAACAATCTTCCTGCATCTAGCCTGTCCAACCCATTAAGAATTTTGTAAGTTTCTATAAGATCCCCCCTCAATCTTCTAAATTCCAGCGAGTATAAGCCGAGTCTATCCAGTCTTTCTTCATATGAAAGTCCTGCCATCCCAGGGATCAATCTGGTGAACCTTCTCTGTACTCCCTCTATGGCAAGAATGTCTTTCCTCAGATTAGGAGACCAAAACTGTACGCAACAGAGCCTCATATTGCACTTGGCGAGCGTACAACCCAGCGGTGTGAACACTGCACTCTCTAGTTTTAGGAAACACTCCCCTCCCCTCGCTCCTCCCCTGCCCACTTGCCTCCCCCTTCCTCCCCACTAAAGGCCAGTGAAGCGGTTCCACCATCTGCCAGGATTAATCCCCCGGGATCACTCACACTGTCCCTAGTAAACAATCAGTCCATCAGGGAACCTCCCTGTCTGTGCTCACCTCTGCCGGCCCAGCTGTCCTGGGATGTTCTCACTTCAACCCCCCCCCCCACAATCAGTCTGAAGAAGGGCCTCCACCTAAAATGTCACCTAATCCTTTTCTCCAGAGATGCTGCCTGACCCGCTGAGTTACTCCAGCACTCTGTGAAACGTCACCTATCCATGTTCTCCACAGATGCTGCCTGACCCGCTGAGTTACTCCAGCACTCTGTGTCCTGCATAAACCAGCACCTGCAGTTCCTTGTTTCTACATTGATGACGATGTAACTCTCTGGCTGCCTCTTTGGCGAGGGGCAAGGAGGGTGGGCAGAGGAGGTGCCACCACAAGTTGGCAGAGAACGTACCTTCTTGCCTGAAGCCACCATCACCACACAGGCCACCACACTCACGGCGATCATCAGGTAGCAGATTTGTACCCTTATCTTGTTCCTCGCTGCGTAAAGCATCTCGATGCTGTGGGGAAGATTATCAGGCGAGTTGGAGAGAACGTTAGCAAAATCACCCAGACATCAGGATCATTGCAGCTCCCAGAGCCGGTCGGCATGGTGACTCGTGTTTCACACACCCCCCAACACTCGCTAACACAACCTTCACCACCCACCCCTCACTGAGAGAGATACAGCACAGAAACAGGCCCTTCGGCCCACTGAGTTCATGCTGACCTGCAATTACCCGCACATTAGCACCACCCTTCACACACGGGGGATAATTTACATTTATACCAAGCCAATTAACCTACAAATTAACCTACAACACACGATGCCTCAGAAAAGCCACCAGCATTCACAAAGACTCTTCACACCCCTGCAACAGTCTGTTCGAACTCCTTCCATCGGGCAGACGATACAAGGCCTTCTATGCCCGCACCTCCAGACTCAGGAACAGCTTCATCCCCGGGGCCATAGCTGCTATGAACCGGTCCTGCTGAGCCGGATGGCCACAACGCATAGATCAACTTGCACTTTACCCTGTCCAAAACTGTTACAACTGTTCGTTTCGTTGGGTTGCTGCTGTCTAAATTACCTAAATTATTGCATCGTATGGGAGGCGCATTCCCAATCTCGTTGTACCCCTGGGTACAATGACAATAAAGATATATTGTATTGTATTGTATTGTATTGTCATTGGAGTGTGGGAGGAAACCGGAGCACCCGGAGAAAACCCACGCAGGTCACGGGGAGAACGTACAAACTCCGTACGGACAGCGCCCATAGTCAGGATGGAACCTGGGTCTCTGGCGCTGTGAGGTAGCAACTCTACCGCTGGGCCACCGAGCCACCCCATTTGCAAATGGGGCAAAGTTTAAAATAGATGTGCAGGGCAAGTTTTTTTTTAAACACAGAGGATGGCGAGTGGAGGCAGATACAAGAGGGGTGTTTGGATATGCAGAGAATGGAGAGATATGGATAACGTGCGGGCAGATAAGAGTTGGTCTTGGCATCATGTTCAGCTCACACATTGTGAGCCAAAAGGGCTGTTGTTGTGCAGCGCTGTTCTATGTTAAGAACATAGTACAGCACAGGCCCTTCGGCCCACAAGATCCGTGCCGAACACGAGTCCAAGACCAACTCTTACTTGCCCACACGTGATCTATATCCCTCCATTCTCTGCATATCCCTGTGCCTATCTAAATGCCTCTTAAACACCACCATCGTATCTGCCCCAAACTATTCTACGCAAGGAAAATCCAGCAGTTTCTTCCCAGCTGTTATCAGGCAACTGAACCATCCTACCACAGCAGAGAGCGGTGCTGAACTACGATCTACCTCATTGGTGACCCTATCTTTAATCGGACTTTGATGGCTTGCACTAAACGTTATTCCCTTATCATACCCTTATCACTGTAAATTGCTCGATTGTAATCACGTGTTGTGTTTCCGCTGACTGGTTAGCACGCAACATAAGCTTTTCACTGCACCTCGGTACACGTGACCATAAACTACACTGAATTCCCCGATCTATCACTACAACGCACACACCATCACGTCAGGTGAGGGGATAAACATTTAACAGGGTCCTGGGTGGCATGGTGGTGGGTATATGGAGCGAGCTGCCAGAGTTGGTAGTTGAGGCAGGTAATTTAGTTTAGAGATACAGCGTGGAAACAGCCCCCTGGGCCCAGCGAGCCCGTGCCGACCAGCCATCACCGGAACACTAGTGCTATCCTACACATTGTGGACAATTTATAGAAGCCAATTAACTCACAAGCCTGCACGTCTTTGGAATGTGGGAGGAAACCGGAGCTCCCAGAAAAACAGTTAAAAGCAGCAAGCATCGTTTTAAAGACGGGTACATGAATGGGAAAGATTTACAGGGATATGTACCAAATGCAGGGAAATGGGACTAGCTTAGATTAGGCACAGGTAGACACAGAGTGCTGGAGTAACTCAGCGGCTCAGGCAGCACCTGTGGAGAACATGGATAGGTGACGTTTCAGTGCTGGAGTAACTCAGCGGGTCAGGCAGCATCTCTGGAGTAAAAGGATGGGTGACGTTTCACAGACTGCTGGAGTAACTCAACGGGTCAGGCAGCATCTGTGGAGTAAAAGGATGGGTGACTGAAGAAGAGTCCTGACCCGAAACATCACCCATCCTTTTCCTCTAGAGATGCTGCCTCACCTGCTGAGTTACTCCAACACTTTGTGTCTATCTTTGGTGGAAACCAGCATCTGCAGTTCTTTGTCTCTACATTTTGTTTTAGATGAGGTAAGATGGGCCGAAGGGCCTGTTTCCCTGCGGTTTGACTATGACCCAACCTCGTCCAAGATTTATGACCAATAAGGTATTTCATAAGGACCAGGTGCAGGATTATTAAACGGTTGGAATGTGACTTACGAGACCATGTCTGGTATATCCTGGTCCTTCTTGAACCGCCCCACCCAGAGCAGAACTTTTCTGTCGTACGCTGAAGGTATCCGGCCATTCAGATTGAAGGTTGCTCTTCCTGTCAGAGATAAGTGCAATATTAACCAGAGGTGGAGATTTAACAAACTCACATCATGCATTCTGATTGTCCCAGTGCAGTTTCAATTAACCTGAGGAAATGTCTTTCTGCAGTTGTACAGGGCCCTAGTGAGACCGCACCTGGAGTACTGTGTGCAGTTGTACAGGGCCCTAGTGAGACCGCACCTGGAGTACTGTGTGCAGTTTTGCTCTCCAAATTTGAGGAAGGATATTCTTGCTATTGAGGGCGTGCAGCGTAGGTTCACTAGGTTAATTCCCGGAATGGCGGGACTGTCATATGTTGAAAGACTGGAGCGACTAGGCTTGTATACACTGGAATTTAGAAGGATGAGAGGGGATCTTATTGAAACATACAAGATTATTAAGGGGTTGGACACGTTAGAGGCAGGAAACATGTTCCCAATGTTGGGGGAGTCCAGAACCAGGGGCCACAGTTTAAGAATAAGGGGTAGGCCATTTAGAACGGAGATGAGGAAAAACTTTTTCAGTCAGAGAGTTGTGAATCTGGGGAATTCTCTGCCTCAGAAGGCAGTGGAGGCCAATTCTCTGAATGCATTCAAGAGAGAACTAGATAGAGCTCTTAAGGATAGCGGAGTCAGGGGGTATGGGGAGAAGGCAGGAACGGGGTACTGATTGAGAATGATCAGCCATGATCACATTGAATGGCGGTGCTGGCTCGAAGGGCCGAATGGCCTCCTCCTGCACCTATTGTCTATTGTCAGTGAACATCAGAGAGAGATACAACACAGAAACAGGCCCTTCGGCCCACTGAGTCTGTGCCAGCCATTGACACCAATCCTACATTCAATCTATTTTTGTCCTCCCCACCTTCTCATCACTTGCCCCCCAGATTCCACCACACACCCACACACCAGGGACAATTTATAGCAGCCAGTTTAACCCACGTCTTTGGGATGTGGGAGGAGTCCCAAGCACCTGGAGAAAACCCACGCAGTCACAGGGAGAACGGTGCAAACTCCACCGAGAGCAGTGGAGGTGGGGATTGGCGCTGGAGGCAGCAGTTCTACCCGCTGTGCCACTCACGTTAAGCGGGCAAGCCTAGGGTACATGGTGGCAGTCAGACCCTGCAGTTGCGCTGCGTCTGATCGCCGTCCGGTGGGAGGTGCTGCCTGAGGAGTTGAGAGTCATTGAGGTGGATCCCATAGATGTGACTGACTGTTGCCACTGTGGCTCGGTGCGGGGGTGAACGGAGCGGCTATAAAGCAGGCATAAAGCCCACAACGGTCTGGCACAGGGAGAGTGGGCCATCACACAGGGTCGCCAACTGTCCTGTATAGGCCAGGACGTCCCGTATATTGGGCCAAATTGGTTTGACCCGTACGGGACCGCCCTTGTCCCGTGGTAGGCCCGGAGGCCCTGCCGCCGCCTAATGGAGGTTGCGTAGTAACCCGCTTCCCGGCCCACCCAGACCATGCTGACCATCGATCACCCGTTCACACTAGTTCCATGTTATCCCACTTTCCCATCCACTCCCCACACACTGGGGGCAATGTACAGAGCTCGATTAACCTACAAACCCGCACGTCATTGGATGTGTTACGAAACCGGAGCACCCGGAGGAAACCCATGGGGTCGCAGAGAGAGCATGCAAACTCCACACAGACAGCATCCAAGGTCAGGATCGAACCCGGGACTCTGGCGCTGTGAGGCTGCAGTTCTACCCACTGTGCCACCCCTAACACTTACTCTATTTTTTGTGAATGTAATAACCTGAAGGAGAACGAAGTCAGTGATTACATCACACTGAAGCTGCCACCACTCATTACACACCCCACATCACTCAGCACACCCATGGCCATTCCTATGGTCCCATTTCAAGAAAGGTCCTGAGCCAAAACAATGTCTATCCATCCCCTCCACAGATGCTGCCTGACCCGCTGAGTTACTCCAGCACTCTGTGAAACGTCACCCATCCATGTTCTCCACAGATGCTGCCTGACCCAGAGTTACTCCAGCACTCTGTGAAACGTCACCTATCCATGTTCTCCACAGATGCTGCCTGACCCGCTGAGTTACTCCAGCACTCTGTGAAACGTCACCCATCCATGTTCTCCACAGATGCTGCCTGACCCACCGAGTTACTCCAGCACTCTGTGAAACGTCACCTATCCATGTTCTCCACAGATGCTGCCTGACCCGCTGAGTTAATCCAGCACTCTGTGTGTTTCTGATGTACTTTTGAAAGCAAACATTGAACTGTTCTCTTGTTCATTAATCCTGGTCTCCAGATCCAATCAAACCCCTCGCGAACTTCACAATTTCCCCATCTCACTGGCTTTTCTGTAAATGGTTTTGAAAGCAAATTCTCTGCCTACATCGCACCCTTCAGCCTGCAAATATCACGGCATCAGAGAGCAAGCAAGGAGTTGGCCTTCAACAGGAAATCGTACAGGCGGGCGGTCTGATCTGTGTGTCAGATCTCATACGTCAGTGGTTAGGCAATCACCGCCCTTTACAGTAAACAGAAACTAATTCCCCGCTGCCCTTCCCTGCGTTTAATTCCGCTTTTGCAATAAGTGCTTCACCTCTCTCAACAAAGTTCAGCTGCATTTCACTGAGAGCTCCTGCTGTTCAACAGACACCACCCGACCTTATGTTTCAGAGTGTTAACTGCTAGGGAATTATAGAATGGAACTATAGCTAATTTACAACAACAGTAAAACACTGGAGCAAATAGATTCCTTCTTTCCAGAGATGCTGCCGGGGCTGAGTTACTCCAGCATTTTGTGTTTATCCCCCTTCTTGGGCCGTGATTTAAGGTCAGGTTAAGGTGTTGCAATCTTTAGCGTTGATAATACAATTTCCCAAACAGTTAAAACAGAGTCATAGAGTGGTACAATGTGGAAACAGGCCCTTCGGCCCAACTAGCCCACACCGGCCAACATGCCCCAGCTACACTAGTCATAGAGTGATACAGTGTGGAAACAGGCCCTTCGGCCCAACTCGCCCACACCGGCCAACATGCCCCAGCTACACTAGTCATAGAGTGATACCGTGTGGAAACAGGCCCTTCGGCCCAACTAGCCCACACCGGCCATCATGCCCCAGCTATACTAGTCCCACCTGCCTGCGTTTGGTCCATATCTCTCCAAACCTGTCCTATCCATGTACCTGGCCAGTCACTAAAATCAACCGGGGTGGGGTAGCATGGTGGCGCAGCGGTAGAGTTGCTAACTCACAGTGCCAGAGACCCGGGTTTGACCCTGACTACGGGTGCTGTCTGCACAGAGTTTGTTCGTTCTCCCCGTGACCGCGTGGGTTTTCTCCGAATGCTCCGGTTTCCTCCCACATTCTAAAGACATCCAGGTTTGTAGGTTAATTGGCTTCGATAAAATTGTAAATTGTCTCTTCTTCATCAGTCTGAAGGGTCTCGACCTGAAACGTCACCCATTCCTTCTCTCCAGAGATGCTGCCTGACCCGCTGTGTTACCCCGGCATTTTGTGTCTACCTTCGATTTAAACCAGCATCTGCAGTAGTTTTCCTGTAAATGGTCCCTCGTGTGCAGCACAGTGCTAGTGTGTGGGGATGGCTGGTCGGTGCGGACTCGGTGGGCCGAAGGACCTGTGTCCGGGGCTGTCTCTGTAAACGAAGCTAAATCGCTGCCCAAATATAAACTGCTTTGAATAAATCTGCCTCGGTGAACATGAGCTCACTGGCCACAGGTGAACAGAGAGATTTCCCAATGTTCTTGTGACTGGCTCCAGTGCTGAGTCACTGAGTTTACGTTCAGGGATTATTTCACCTTGACTGGGTGATGACGAACTGTCTTCAGGACTGTGTTGCTGGGGAAACGTGGGGAGAAAGGGTTGGGGGAGGGGTAAGGCAGAGGGTGTGGGAGGAAAACAAGGGGGGGGGGGGGGGAGAGAGAGAAGGAGGCAGGGGGAAAGGAACAACACAACAAAATAAAAAAGAAGGAAATGTTTAACTGCAGATGCTGGTTTACATGTTACATAAAAACAGAGAAGTAGAATAGATAGGAAAGGACACAGAGTGCTGGAGTAACTCAGCGGGTCAGGCAGCATCTGTGGAGAACATGGATAGGTGACGTTTCACAGAGTGCTGGAGTAACTCAGCGGGTCAGGCAGCATCTGTGGAGAACATGGATAGGTGACGTTTCACAGAGTGTTGGAGTAACTCAGCGGGTCAGGCAGCATCTGTGGAGAACATGGATAGGTGACGTTTCACAGAGTGTTGGAGTAACTCAGCGGGTCAGGCAGCATCTGTGGAGAACATGGATAGGTGACGTTTCACAGAGTGCTGGAGTAACTCAGCGGGTCAGGCAGCATCTGTGGAGAACATGGATAGGTGACGTCACAGACTTTCTCAGTCTGAAGAAGTATCTCGACCCGAAACGTCACCTATCCATGTTCTCCACAGATGCTGCCTGACCCGCTGAGTTACTCCAGCACTCTGTGAAACGTCACCTATCCATGTTCTCCACAGATGCTGCCTGACCCGCTGAGCTACTCCAGAACTTTGTGTCTTTTTGTTGAAACAACAAAATAAAGAGCAGCGGTCGGAGCAGAGAGAGAGGAATGGATTATCCTTCAGTTTCTGGGGAAATGGGGTTGGACTTGGCCACATGATTGGGTTCTGCAGTATTTCCAGACAGACAGCAGGAGATTGGAAACCCCAGTTACAGTGGGTGTGGCAGAATTACAATTACACCAGGCAGTGTTTGCCACGTCAGTTCAGCAAATAGTTCCAGGAAGCTCTGGCTCCGTTAAATGTACAGGCAGTTTACAAACAAGAACCCAGCTCCCCGTCAGTGGGAGAGTGAGATACCGTCACCCTGTCACCCCCCCCCCCCCCCCACCCTGGGGTGCCAGGACCAGCTGGACAGCGACTCCCGTCTCCCACAGACGCTACACGACCCGCCGGGCACCCCCTTGTAGACCCCAGGGTTCTGCTACAAGCACTTCACACGCTGCCCGACCCACCACACCCTCCCTCCCTCCCCCTCCCCCTCCCCCTCAGATGCTGCCTGACCCACTGGGCATCCAGAGCTGGGGCATCCAGAGCTGGGACCCCCCTCTCTTGAACCCCCACCCTCCCCCTCCCCCTCCCCCTCCCCCCGTCCCGTCCCGGCTGAGACTCACCGTCCCGGGCGGCTGGGGCTGGGATTGGGGCTGGGTTGCCCCGGGCGGGGGTCTCGGGGTTGCCCCGGGCGGGGGTCTCGGGGTTGCCCCGGGCGGGGGTCTCGGGGTTGTCCCGGGCGGGCCGGTGAGCGGTGGCGGATGAGCGGAGGGTCCGGGTCCGGGGGGCGGTGGACGGGCTGCGGGCGGCGGCCAACAAGCGCCGGGACACGGAGACAGACAGAGACACCGCTCGTTGCATCATGATCACAGACAGAGTGGGGGAGAGAGGGAGGGGGGGGGGGAGGGACTGGGGGGGGGAGGGACTGGGGGGGGGGAGGGACTGGGGGGGGAGGGGGGAGGGAGGGACTGGGGGGGACTGGGGGAGGGACTGAGGGAGGGACTGAGGGGGGGGAGGGACTGAGGGGGGGAGGGAGGGAGGGACTGAGGGAGGGACTGGGGGGGGAGGGAGGGAGGGACTGAGGGGGGGGAGGGGGAGAGAGGGAGGGGGGGGAGGGAGGGAGGGACTGAGGGAGGGACTGAGGGGGGGAGGGGGGAGAGGGAGGGAGGGACTGAGGGGGAGAGGGAGGGAGGGAGGGAGGGAGGGGGAGAGGGGGGGAGGGAGGGACTGAGGGGGGGAGGGTCAGAGAGGGGGAGGGACAGAGAGGGGGAGGGACAGAGAGGGGGGGAGGGACAGAGAGGGGGAGGGACAGAGAGGGGGGAGGGACAGAGAGGGGGGAGGGACAGAGAGGGGGGAGGGACAGAGAGGGGGGGGCAGAGAGGGGGGGAGGGACAGAGGGGGGGAGGGGCAGAGAGGGGGGAGGGACAGAGGGGGGGGGAGGGACAGAGAGGGGGGAGGGAGGGAGGGACAGAGAGGGGGGGAGGGACAGAGAGGGGGGGGGAGGGGGAGGAGGGGGAGGGAGGGACTGAGGGGGGGAGAGGGACAGAGAGGGGGAGGAGGGACAGGGGGTGGGGAGGGACAGAGGGGGGGGGGAGGGACAGAGAGGGGGGGGAGGAGAGGGGACCGCCCGCGGAAGATGCAGCCGCGGGGATTTCCACCGCCTGGAACATTTCCCGATGATCAAATACTTTACAAGAACGATCCCAGCAATGAGTGGGTTAACGTATGATCAGCGTTTGTGGGCACTGGGCCTGTACTCGCTGGAGTTTAGAAGGATGAGGGGGGACCTCATTGAAACGTACAGAATAGTGAGCGGCCTGGATAGAGTGGATGTGGAGAGGATGTTTCCACTGGTGGGAGAGTCTAGGACTAGAGGGCACAGCCTCAGAATTAAAGGACCTTCTTTTGGGAAGGAGATGAGGAGGAATTTCTTTAGCCAGAGGGCGGTGAATCTGTGGAATTTTTTGCCACAGACGGCTGTGGAGGCCACAAGTCAGTGGATATCTTTAAGACAGAGATAGATAGATTCTTGATTAGTGCGGGTGTCAGGGGTTATGGGGAGAAGGCAGGAGAATGGGGTTATGGCTTAGACGATGGGCCGAATGGCCTCATTCTGTCCTATCACTTGTGACCTTATGAACATTAACTACCTTGCCCTCTCCACAGTAGCTTTCTGAGCTGCTCCACACACGCACACACGTACATGCACACGTACACGCACACACGTACATGCACACATGTACACGCACACATGTACACACACACACACACACGTACGCACACACACGTACACACCCCCCCCACACGTACACACCCCCCCCCCCCACACGTACACACACATGTACACACCTCTGCACACACACACCCACATAGAAACATGGAAAATACGTGCAGGATTAGGCCACGCGGTCCTTCGAGCCAGCACCACCATTCAATATGATCATGGCTGATCATCCATGGCATTTTCCCCATACCCCTTGAGCCCTAAGAGCTAAATCTAACTCTCTTGAAAACTTCGTACACATACACACACGTACACACATACACACACACACAAACACGTACACATACACACATATACATACACAGACACACACACACACACACAGACACACACACACAGACACACACACACAGACAACCCTGATCCAGCAGCACCACCTGCCGTAACGAATACACCCGACAGTGTGAACATTGACAGACAGTGCTGGAGTAACTCAGTGGGTCGGGCAGCATCTCTGGAGAGAAGGAGTAGGTGGCATTTTGGGTCGAGACCCTTCTTCAGACTGAAAGTCAGGGGAAAGGGAAACGAGAGATAGAGACGGTGACGTTGAGAGATAGAGAACAAATGAATGAAAGATATGCAGTCTCCAGTATTTTGTCTATTTCCACCAAACACTTGACAGGAAACGACACACAGTGCTTGAGTCGGGATGGAACCTGGGTCTCTGGTATTATGCTGCCAGTGACAGCACGGTGGTGCAGCACTAGAGTTGCTGCCTCACAGCTCCAGAGACCCGGGTTCGATCCTGATTACGGGTGCCGTCTGTACGGACTTAGTACGTTCTTCCCGTGACCGCGTGGGCTTTCTCCAAGATCTTCGGTTTCCTCTCACATTCCAAAGACCTACAGGTTTGTAGGTTCATCAGCTTGGTACAAGTGTAATTTGTCCCTAGTGTGTATAGGATAGTGTTAATGTGCAGGGACCGCTGGTCGGCGCGGGTTCGATGGACCAAAGGGCCTCTTTCTGCATTTTATCTCTAAACTAAACTCTACCACTGCGCCACTGTGCCGTACTGACGCAAAACATCATCTGTCCATTTCCCTCAATGGATGCTGCCTGACCTGCTGAGTTCCTCCAGCACTTGGTGTTTTTTCTCAAGATTCTAGCACCTGCAGTTCCTTGTGTCTCCAGCGTCTCCTCATCTGGTGGTCTGCACCGCCACCTGGTGGTAATATGTATTGTGGCAGCAGCAGGTTCCGTCTCTGCAGAGAGAAGCAGCAGAAACATCTCTGTCCGCAGACCTACATTGTCTTGTTTTAGAAGGGGAGGTGATTTCATTGCAACATTGATAGAAGTATATACAATGAAGAGAAGTCTGGATAGAGTAGACAGTCAGAACTTTTATCCAGGATAGAATATTCAAATGCTAGAGGGCTCAGCTTTAAGGTGAGAGGGGCAAAGTTTAACGATGCGCTGGAACAGTATTTGTACACAGAGAGCGCTGGGGTCTGGAACACGTTGCCAGGGGTGATGGTGGTGGAGGCAGATGCAATAGTTAGCGTGTTAGTGTAGGATGTGTAAGAGACTTTTGGATAGGCGCCTGGATATGCAACAAATTTGAGTTATGGCTAGGGTTGCCAACTGTCCCGTATTAGCCGGGACATCCCATATTTTGGGCTAAATTAGTCTGTCCCATATGGGACCGCCCTTGTCCCGTATTAGGCCGGCGAGCCGCTGTACGCCGGGTCAGTGTAGGCTAACGGATTGTGTTCGGGGAGCAGGGCCGAGTGTGTTCGCCTGACGGAGGTTGCTTAGCAACCCGCCTCCCGGCCCGGCGGCCGCCGTTGGTGGAGCGGGAGCACGTGGCCGCTGGCTGGGTGAGGTCAGGTGGGGTGCTGGGCAGTGACGTCACCGTGTCCCTTATTTTGGAGTGAGACAGTTGGCAACCCTAGTTATGGGTTGTGTGCGGGCGGATAAGAGGTGGTCTTGGCATCATGTTTGGCACAGACATTGTGGGCCAAAGGGCCTGTTCTTGTGCTGTACTGTTCTGTGTTTTATTCCCGAGGGGTTTCACATATTTCCCGCCGGCTGTCTGAAAGCCTGTGGGTTCCGCCCTGAAGCATGGCCTTTCCAGCGGTTGTCTTGCACTGATTCCTGGCTGTGCTGCATTGGATGTCGGATCTGGAGGGACAAACAAGAGGGGGCCTTCTTCACAGTCTGTGCCTGTAGAGGAGATCCGATCCGTTATCTGTCCATTTCCCTCCACAGATGGGGACGTGCGGCACGGAGGCTCAGCAGCAGAGTTCCCACCTCACGGCGCCAGAGACCCGGGTTCGATCCCGACTACGGGTGCTGTCAAGAGGATGGAATGGTACTAGGGTTGCCAAAGGGTGACATCAGTGCCCCGCACCCCACATGACCTCACCCAGCCAGTGGTCACGTGCTCCCTCTCCACCAATTGCTACGCAACCCAACTCCCGGCCCGGGCGGCCGCCCATTGGTGGAGCGGGAGCACGTGGCCGCTGTGTGAGGTCACGTGGGGCGCGGGGCGGTGACGTCACCTTGTCCCTTCTTTGGGAGTGAGGAAGTTGCCAACCCTACTAATACGGGACAAACTAATTTAGCCCAAAATACGGGATGTCCCGGCTAATACGGGACAGTTGGCAACCCTAATTGGAACAGATTGGATTCATCTCCTAGGAGCTGGCATGTTCCTGATAGGTCAAATGGCCTCCTTCCATGTTGGGATAAGTGTGAGAACCTTTACGATTGCTGGGGAGGCAGATTGTGAGGATTGCGATGGGGCATTGTGGGAAAGATGGGTGTAATCCCTGGAGACAAGATAGACAATAGACACTAGGTGCAGGAGGAGGCCATTTGGCCCTTCGAGCCAGTACCGCCATTCACCGTGATCATGGCTGATCATTCACAAAGATGGTCCAGATTGGTTCAGTACGTGGTCCATGCGGTGGTGGAGGCTGGGGGGGGGGGGGGTCCTCAATGGAGGGAGGACCTTCTACCCCAGGAGCTGGAGCGAAGGGCATTGCCCAAATAGATGGATCTTCACCGACCCTCAGCCCATACCTGGAATCACTCTTGTGTTTACCTTGGGCACTTCCTGATTGACCACTGTCCCTGCTTCCATGTCTCCTGAGGTTGTCTCTGCTCGATGCTGAGAGCCCATGTGCCACCCCCTTTGTACTCCCCACATTCTAGAACTTGCCCTTTTCAAAACCAGCGTTCCAATCTCCACCAGTAATGCCCTGGCTTACAAACACCATGTCCCTGGATGTCTCCGCTATCTAAGGTCCCGGCGCTGAGCCCGTCAGCTCCAAATGCTTTTGGTCAGGAGGAAAGTGGCCTGAGACCGTCCGTTCAGCAGGTAGTGCTGCTGCCTCACACCCCCAGGAGCGCTGGTTCGATGCTGACATCGGCAAACCTCCCTCGTAGCTCGTGAAGATGCTACTTGGTTACTTAGCCAAGTTGTAACTTGCCCGCACAAGGTTGGATTCTGCAACAGGACAGCTGAAGAACGAGCCAATGTGGACCCAGGCCACAGGAACCTTAAGGCACAAGTTCCAAAGCAGCAAGCTTCCTTTTGTCCGGCCGAGTTGATTCATTCACTTCCTGTAAAGATGTCCCGTAAAGCAAATAAAGTCAAACCGGGAAAAAGGTCGGTGAGTATTTTGCTAAAATGTGGATCTGAAGTGACGTCCATCACAGGTGGAGCTGTGGCCTCCCACTGCCAGTGTTCCAGAGTCAGCCCTGACCCTCCGGTGGAGTTTCCATGCTCCCTCCCCCAGTGGCCACGTGGCCTTTCCAAAGTGCTCCAGTTCCTCCCACATCCGGAAGCTATTGCGGGCCGCTGGGTTCATCAGTTGCTGTAAGTTCCCTCGAGTGTTGGTGGGTGCAGGGAGGGTGGGGGGGAATAGGGTTGCCCCGTGAGCCAGAATCAATGGGCCGAACATCCCCCTTCAGCATTGTGGAGAGAAAGCATTTCATCAGGATACATTACAGTTTGGTTTGGGAACAGCTCCATCCAAGACCGCAAGAAATTGCAGAGAATTGTGGACACAGCCCAGACCATCACACAAACCAACCTGTCTTCCATTGACTCCATTTCTACCTCACGCTGCCTCGGCAAGGCCAGCAGCATAATCAAGGACCAGTCATTCACTCTTCTCCCTCTCCCATTAGGCAAGTATAGAAGTGTGAAAACACACACCTCCAGATTCAGGGACAGTTTATTCCTAGCTGTAGGCAGACACAAAATGCTGGAGTAACTCAGCGGGTCAGGCAGCATCTCTGGATAGAAAGAATGGGTGATGTTTCGGGGCGAGACCCTTCTTCAGACTGATGTCAAGGGAGTGGACGGGACAGAGATAGAATGTAGTCGGAGACAGTAAGACTGGTGGGAGAACTGGGAAGGGAGAGGGGATGGAGAGAGAGGGAAAGCGGGGACTATTTGAAGTTAGAGAAATTAATGTTCATACCGTTGGGGTGTAAACTACCCAAGCGGAAATATGAGGAATGGGAGGGGGAGTTGAAATGCTGAGCAACTGGGAGATCAGGTAGGTTTAGGCAGACTGAGCGGAGGTGTTCAGCAAAACGATTGTTGAGCCTGCGCTTGGTCTCGCCGATGTACAGAAGTTGACACCTGGAACTGCTAGATAGAGCTCTTAAGGATAGCAGAGTCAGGGGATATGGGGATTGAGAATGATCAGCCATGATCACATTGAATGGCGGTGCTGGCTTGAAGGGCCAAATGGCCTCCTCCTGCACCTATTGTCTATGAAGTTGGAGGAGGTGCAAGTGAACCTCTGCCTCACCTGAAAAGACTGTCGGGGTCCTTAGCCGGAGTCAAGGGGGGAGGTAAAGGGACAGGTGTTGCATGTCCTGTGGTTGCAGGGGAACGTACCTGGGGAGGGGTTGGTTTGGGCGGGAAGAGATGAGTTGACCAGGGAGTTGCAGAGGGAACGGTCTCTGCGGAACGCAGAAAGGGGTGGAGATGGGAAGATGTGGCCAGTAGTGGGATCCCGTTGGAGGTGGCGAAAGTGTTGGAGGATTATATGCTGTTCTTCCCAGCTGTTATCAGGCAACTACCATCCTACCACAACCTGAGAGCAGTGCTGAACTACTATCCACCTGATTGGTGACCCTCGGACTCTCCTTGATTGGACTCTGCTGGCTACCTTGCACTAAACGTTATTCCCTTATCGTGTATCTATATACTGTAAATTGCTCGATTGTAGTCATGGATTGTCTTTCTGCCGACTGGTTAGCACGCAACAAAAACTTTTCTCTGTACCTTGGTACATGTGACAATAAACTAAACTGAACTGAACCTCCAACGGGATCCCACCTCGAGCCACATCTTCCTATCTCCACCCTCCCCAGGTACTTTCCCCAGCAACCGTAGGAGATACAACACCTTTCCCGATCCCTCCTCCATCAGGTGCATGGATAGGACAGGTTTAGAAGGATATGGGCCAAATGCCGGCAGGTAGGACGAGAGGAGCTGGGGCTTTTTGGCCGGTGTGGGCAAGTTGGGCTGAAGGGCCTGTCTGTTTGTTTCCACGTCATATCACTCTATGACCCGCTGAGTTATTCCAGGTTTTTGTGTCCATCTTCGTCTGCAGTTCCTTCCCACACATCTGCCCGTTGTACGACTTGGATTGTTTCCTCTGTAAGGGCGTACATGTGGGTGAGCGGATGGTTAGTGTGGCCAGTCCATGCTCGCTGGGTTTCAGATCTCCAGCTGGCAAATCGTTTGTGCTCCCACCTCTGCTCTCTCTCTCTTTCTCTCTCTCTCTCTCTCTCTCTCTCTCTCTCTCTCTCTCTCTCTCTCTCTCTCTCTCTCTCTCTCCCCGGCAGAAGAGAGAAGGCGGTCTGAAGCACAAGGATGAGAACCGTCTGCGTGGTAACTGGTCGCTGAAGGCGGACTACATGCTGTCGGCAATCGGCTTCACAGTGGGACTGGGCAACCTGTGGAGGTTCCCCTACCTCGTCTACAAGAACGGTGGAGGTGAGGCTGGGGAGCATTGGGCAGGGAGCAGGGAGCAGGGAGCAGGGAGCAGGGAGCAGGGAGCAGGGAGCATTGGGCAGGGAGCATTGGGCAGGGAGCAGGGAGCAGGGAGCAGGGAGCAGGGAGCAGGGAGCAGGGAGCATTGGGCAGGGAGCAGGGAGCAGGGAGCAGGGAGCAGGGAGCAGAGAGCAGGGAGCAGTTGCTGTACAGTGCTGAACCTCCCCCCCCCCCACACTAATTACCTGAGAGCAAATTGTATTCCGTACCCCCAAATTCTTCCGGAAGGCGATTGTGCGTTGTGTGAGCGCGATTGTGTGGCAGTGCTGGGGGTCCCAGCTGTGCACAGCCTGGTCAGTCTGCAACACATCCCCCCTGCTTGTTGTGCTGGATACAGGACTCAATCACGTCATAAGGTCATAAGTGATAGTAGAATTAGGCCATTCGGCCCATCTAGTCCGCCATTCAATCATGGGCTGTTCTATTTCTCTTTCTCAACCCCATTCTCCTGCTTCACCCGCACTAATCAAGAATCTATCCAACTGCCTTAAAAATATCCACTGACTTAGAAACATAGGAAATAGGTGCAGGAGGAGGCCTTGCGGCCCTTCGAGCCAGCACCGCCATTCATTGTGATCATGGCAAATCATCCACAATCAGTAACCCATGCCTGCCTTCTCCCCATATCCCTTGATTCCACTAGCCCCTAGATATCTATCTAGTTCTCTCTTAAATCCATCCAGTGATTTGGCCTCCACTGCCCTCTGTGGCAGAGAATTCCACAAATTCACAACTCTCTGGGTGAAAAAGGTCCTTCTCACCTCAGTTTTAAATGGCCTCCCCTTTATTCTTAGACTGTGGCCCTTGGTTCTGGACTCCCCCAACATTGGGAATTTTTTTCCTGCATCTAGCTTGTCCAGTCCTTTTATAATTTTATATATCTCTATATATCTCTATAAGATCCCCTCTCATCAATCCAAACTCCAGTGAATACAAGCCTAGTCTTTTCAATCTTTCCTCATATGACAGTCCTGCCATCCCAAGGATCAATCTCGTGAACTTACGCTTCACTGCCTCAATTACAAGGATGTCCTTCCTCAAATTAGGAGACCAAAACTGCACACAATACTCCAGATGTGGTCTTTCCAGGGCCCTGTACAACTGCAGAAGAACCTCTTTACTCTTATACTGAAATCCTCTCGTTATGAAGGCCAACATTCCGTTAGCTTTCTTCACTGCCTGCTGTACCTGCACGCCAACTTTCAGTGACTGGTGTACAAGGACACCCAGGTCTTGCTGCACTTCCCCCTTACCTAACCTAACTTGACCTCCACAGCCTTCTGTGGCAATGAATTCCATAGCTTCTGGGGGGCAAGCTAGAGCGCACAGGAATGGATCACCACCTCACATCCTGGATGTTGGATGACCTCACCAACCGACCACAGTATGTGAGGACAAAGGACTATGTCTCGGACAGGGTGGTCTGCAGCACAGGGGCTCCGCAGGGAACAGTGCTAGCTCCTTTCCTGTTCACCCTGTACACTGCCGACTTCAGGCACAGCTCTGCAGACTGCTATCTACAGAAGTTCTCTGACGACTGCCATCGTCGGCCTCATCACGGGCGACGAGGACAGGGCGTACAGAGCATTGATCAAGGAGTTTGTGGACTGATGCCAGCGGAACTGCCTCCGGATCAACACGGGGAAAACCAGGGAGATGGTAGTAGATTTCCGCAGGCGCAGCCAGGTCCCCCCGACACCGGTGAACATCCAGGGAATGGACATCGGGAGGGTGGATTCTTATAAGTACCTGGGTGTCCACCTCAACAATAAACTGGACTGGTCCGAAAATATCAATGCACTGTACAGAAAGGGCCAGAGCAGACTTTACCTGCTGAGGAGACTCAGGTCCTTTGGAGGGCAGGGGGCACTCCTAAGGACCTTCTACAACACTGGTGGCATCGGCCATTTTCTATGGAGTGGTCTGCTGGAGCAGCAGCATCTCAGCGGTGGAAGGGAAGAGACTCGACAAGCTGGTCAGGAAGGCCAGCTCTGTCCTGGGTTGCCCCCTCGACTCAGTGCAGGCGGTGGGAGAGAGGAGGATGATGGCAAAGCTCACATCGATGCTGGACAACGACTCCCACCCCATGCAGGACACGGTCACTGCACTGAGTAGCTCCTTCAGGGACAGACTCCTTCACCCCAAGTGCGTGAAGGAGAGATATAGTAGGTCCTTCCTTCCCGCTGCTGTGAGACCGCACAACCAGCACTGCTCCCAGCAGACCAGTCAACAGACCAGTCAACGGACCAGTCAACAGACCAGTCAACAGTAACAGTAAAGGAAAAACATAGTAAATGACGACAATTATCCTTGTCTTTATTTTTATTTATAATGAATGTTTCTTGCTATTGTAACACTGCAAATTTCCCTGATGTGGGACAAATAAAGGAATATATTATTATATTAGTATTATTATTAGATTCACCACTCTCTGACTAAAGAAATTCCTCCTCATCTCCTTCCGAAAGGAACGTTCTTTATTTCTGAGGCTGTGGCCTCAAGTCCTTGACAAGAAGAACTTTGGCCAAGGCCGCTGGGTACTGGTGTGAGTGCATCCAGCCTCTGGGGCCAACACTGGGCCAGTTCTAATTCCCCTTTGACCCCCGTCCCACCCCCGCACACACATGCATTCACTGTGCATCCGTAGGGGATGAGGCAGCAATGCTTGCATGCAGCCTCCTGATTGCAGCAGGTCTTGTGACCTGCTCTGTGTGGCTGGGATGTGAGGGTTGCAGGTCCCCCACTCTCTCCCCTGTACCCCACCTAAACTGCCTCCTCTTCCTCCGCACCCCCTCACCCACGTTCCGTCCACCAGCCGCACAACCTGCAGCTTTTGTCTCGCACCTTCTGTCATTTCATCTCTGGCCTTTGTCCCATCCTACTCACCCCCCCCCCTCCCCTCCCCCTCATGACCAGTGCCGTTCCAACCTCTCCCTTCCCTCTTTTCCAGGGGCGTTCCTCATTCCCTACGCAATCATGATGACATTCACCGGGATACCGATGGTCTTCCTGGAGTCTGCCTTGGGACAGTTCTCCAGCCTGGGACCACTGGAAGCGTGGAAAGTTGTACCCATCCTTCAAGGTCAGTGTTTGGTCGGCACTGTGGTGCAGTGGGTAGAGCAGCTGCCTCACATCGCCAGGGACCCAGGCTCCACCCTGAAGAAGTTTCCAGCATAGAAACAGGCCCTTCGGCCCACCGAGTCCACGCCAACCATCGATCACCCGTTCACACTAGTTCCATGTTATCCCACTTTCTCATTCACTTCCTACACAAGAGACAATTTGCAGTCCAATGAACCTACACAGAGGGCGGTGGGGGTCTGGAACGCACTGCCGGGGGTGGAGGTGGAGCCAGATAGAATAGTGGCATTTCAGAGACTTTTAGATAGGCGGCGCATGGATATGCAGAGAACGGAGGGGCATGGATCAGATGCAGACAGATAAAAGTTGTTCTTGTGCTGCATTGCTGTAGATTTGATGATTTGATGCTCTGTTCTAACCCACTTCTCTCTGTACGTTGGTAGGTTTGGGAATTGTGTCATTCAGTATGGCGATAATTCAAGCTACCTACTATAACGCCATCATTGCCTACGGCCTGTACTACCTGTTCGCCTCCTTCCAGTTCCCCCTGCCCTGGGCTGACTGCTCCAGTTTGTGGGGACCCAATAAAACCTGCGCCGCCCTGGAACAGGCAGGTAAGCTACATCCTTGCAGCGCTGGAGACTGAGGGCTGATTGCACAGAGGTGGATGAAAGCACAAAGGGAATACATGGGGTGAACGCACAAGTCCTTTTCCCCAGGGTGGGGAATCAAGAACCAGAGGACATTGGTTTAATGTGAGGGCCAACCTTTCCACCCAGAGGGTGGTGGGTGTATGGAACAAACTGCCAGAGGAGGTAGTTGTGGCAGGGACTATTACAGCATTTAAAAAAACATTTGGACAGGTACGTGGATAGGAAGGTTTAACGCAGTCAGGTGGGATAAGCATTGAAGGGGCATGGGCCAGTTGGGCTGAAAGGCCTGTTTCTATATGTTTGACTCTATGACTGTGACTGACAGAACAGAACACTGTACATACATTACAGCACAGACACAGGCCTTTCATCCCACTATGTCTGCACCGATCACCATACCAATCCAAATGATCCCTTCTGTCTGTACCTGGTCTGCTCTTATATCTGTCTCCATAACCACCCCTGGCAACATGTTCCAGTCACCACCACCCTCTGTGTAAAAACAAACTTGCCCAACATATTGCCTTTAAACCTTGCCTCACTCATCTGAAAGCTTTGCCCTCCAGTCTTTGACATTTTCCATCCTGGGTAAAAGGTTCTAACTCTCCAGCCTATCTACACTACTCATGATTTCATGTACTTCCGTCAGGTCTCCCCTCAGACTCTGCCCCTCCAGAGAAAGCAACACAAGTGTGTTCAACCTCTCCTTTTAGCTAAAAGCCTTTAATCCAGTCAGCATCCTGGTAAACCTCCAAATTCAGCCTGACCAAAGTTGTCTAAAGTTGCAACCTGGCTCGCCAACTTTTAGACCTAATCTCTGAGCCATCGTGTCACATCCAATGACATTTCTCAGTCGGGCTGAGTGGAAGCATTGGTATTGGGTTATTGTAGAAACGAGGAACTGCAGATGACGGGTTACAAAAGAAGACACTGGAGTAACTCAGCGGGTCAGGCAGCATCTCTGGAGAGAAGGAATGGGTGATGTTTTGGGTCGAGACTCCTCTTCAGCCTGGAGAAGGGTCTCGACCCGAAACGTCACCCATTCCTTCTCTCCAGAGATGCTGCCTGACCTGCTGAGCTACTGCAGCATTTTGTGTCTACCTAGGCATGGATAATGGTCGGTACGGATTCAATGGGCTGAAGGGCCTGTTTCCATGCTGTAGTTCTCTATGGTTAAATGAGTAAATCTAGATTGCATCTAGAGCATAGTCTAATGAATGTTAGCAACAGTTCCTTTATACAGGAATGATTAGCTCCGGTTACACAACTTGACACTTTTGATGTCTGCTGCTTCATAGTTTAAAATGTAAATGGGCAAAAGTATTCACAGATTAAACTTCATGGAAGACTCCATTGTACAACGGATAACAGAGATGTGAGAAACAAACATGACATGTCAGTTCAAGAGGATGAACTCAAGAGGCAGGGACTTGCAGTTATGATAAAAGACTTCAAAAATCATTGGCATTCTTATCTGCCGGCACAATGTGAGGAATCATTGTCAAATCAAGATGTGATGTGGAGCGCAGTGTTGCTTTGCCCATCTTGAGCTAACGGGGTGAGATCAGAGTGAGAGACAGGTTGGGCGGGAGCTGGACCTTGGACGTTGCTTTGTGAACTACACGAGCGACTTCACCCTGGTGAGAAAAGTACAACTTTGTTAGTTTCCTCACTGAAGAAGGGTCCCGGCACGAAACGCCCATCCCCCCGTTCCTTCTCTCCACAGATGCCACCTGTCCCGCTGAGTTACTCCAACATTTTGTGTCTGTCCACATTGCTAGCAAGCATTGAGGAATGCAGAGAGAGATGATGCACTGTAACAAAATATTTAAAAAGGGTGATGGTACAAGATTACTTTTAGCATTTGGATCTTTGACCAGGGGATAAAAAGTAAACACTGATCGAAATGGGAGCCGATTCGGGCTTAGCCTTAGGTTTATGTTTATTCTTGTTACGTGTACAGAGGTACAGTGAAAAGCCTTGCTTTGCATGTTATCCCATCAGATCCGATAAAAAGATGCATAAATATAATAAGGTTAAACTCAAGTACAAAGGGGAAGATACAGACTGCAGAATATAGTGATCATTAGAATATTTAGAAAATGTGCTCTGCTTACAGGTAGAGAAGAGATGTGAAAGAGCAGAGGGGTTGCATGGGATGGTTGTCATCCCTCCCCTGGGGCAAGTGTACGTACACAGGCACCAGCTCCACAGCCCCGTCAGTCATCGATCCATGTGATCACGGAGATCGGCGACTATTTACATCTCCCGCTTCCATCCATATCCGAAACCTTTGATGCCTGAGATAGCAGATTACATGCCTGTTGCTTACACTGATCAGAAGTGAAGAACTATGCTCAGATCAAGATTTTATTTGAAATTAGAATTTTCATTGGGCTGCTTGATTACAATAAGAAGCATTACAATAAGTAGCTTCCTGCAGATGCTACTGAACCAATCTGATCATTGGGCTTGAAAAGAAATGTGGCTTGGAATATATTACTGAGTGTAAATTCTGCACCTTCATGCCCAACGGATGTTCTCTGACCAACAGATCTCTAAGGGGTGGTGGTGGAGGCAGATATTATAGTGGCGTTTAAGAGTCTTTTGGGTAGGCACATATGGGTATGCAGAGAATGGAGGGATATGGGTTATGTGTAGGCAGATAAGAGTTGGTCAGCATCATGTTTGGCACAGATATTGTGGGCCGAAGTGCCTGTTCTTGTGCTGCACTGTCCTACGTACCACCCCCTTCTCAAGGACAGTAAGTGTTGGCCTTGTCAGTGATGTTGGTGGGAAGGGTGATGAGGAAGGCCTACAATGGGGGGGGGGGGGGGGGGTGGAGACAACGTGGGTGGTACGGCTCGTTACTGCGACGTACTCTAACTGACCCTCATGATCATTTGTTTCAGAAATCCTATGCAACGTCTCAATGTCATCTGGAGGATACATAATAATTAGAAACAAAACCTGTGAAAATCGAATTATCCCAAAGTCTTCAAGTGAAATTTATTGGGAGTAAGTATAAACATTCCAGTGATTGTTGACATCCTCCAGTCATACAGCATGGAAACTGGCCCTTCAGCCCAACCTGACCAAAATAGCCTATCTAAGCTAGTCCCATTTATCCAGATTTGGCCCACGTCCATCTCAATTTTTCCTATCCATGTATCTGTCCAAGTGCCTTTTAAATGCTGTTTTAGTATCTGCCTCAACGACCTCCTCTGGCAGCTCATTCCATATGTGCCCCTTGGGTTCCCAGTAAAACTTTCCCCTCTCACCTTAAACCTAAGCATGGAAAAGGGTCAGTCATTCAGGGCAGAGGCAGTAATTACTGAGGTAACCGGGAATCTTGGCCATTTTTGCTGCAAGAACAGATGAATCCAACTCCAAGTTCTGGATGGCACCTTATTGAAACTTATCGAATAGTTAAAGGTCTGGTTAGAATGGGTGTGGGGAGGATGTTTCCACTAGTAGGAGAGTCTTGGACCAGAGGACTTATCCTCAGAATAAAAGGAAATTCCTTTAGGAGATGAGGAGGAATTTCTGTAGCCAGAGGGTGGTGAATCTGTGGGATTCTTTGCAATGGAAACTGTGGAGGCCAAGTCAGTGGATATTTTTAAGGCAGAGATAGATAGATTCTTGATTAATGCGGGAGTCAGAGGTTATGGGGAGAAGGCAGGAGAATGGGGTTAGGAGGGAGAGATAGATCAGCCATGATTGCTTGGCGGAGTAGACTAGATGGGCCGAATGGTCTAATTCTGCTCCTATCGCTTATGACCATGAGATGTTGCCCGGAGAAAGGGAACATTTCTCGAGAGCTTCCAGACACAACTTCCTCCCTCCCCATGAAACATCCTGCGTCCACATAGCTCCAGTGGTGACTATACACAGGGAAACGGCACACCCAGGAACATTCTAGAAAGCAAAACCCTGGTCCTTCGAAACTGGTACCTGGTGGATCAGGCACGTGGGTGATGTGACTGGCAGAGTGAGATGATCTTAGCACATTCACCTGCCTGTCCCCTTCTGTATGCATCTGTATGCATGTATTTAAATGCGCGAAGTATAAAAAATAAAGTGGATGAGCTTGAGGCTCAGTTAGTCATGGGCAAGTATGATGTTGTGGGAATCACTGAGACATGGCTCCAAGAGGACCAGGGCTGGGAACTGAATATTCAGGGGTACACAATGTATAGAAAAGACAGACAGGTGGGCAGAGGGGGTGGGGTTGCTCTGTTGGTAAGGAATGATATTCACTCCCTTGCAAGGGGTGACATAGAATCAGGAGATGTAGAATCAGTATGGATTGAAATGAGGAATTGTAAAGGTAAAAAGACCCTAATGGGAGTTATCTACAGGTCCCCAAACAGTAGCCTCGACATAGGGTGCAAGTTGAATCAAGAGCTAAAATTGGCATGTCACAAATGTAATGCTAGGGTGGTTATGGGAGATTTCAACATGCAGGTAGACTGGGAAAATCAGGTTGGTAATGGACCCCAGGAAAGAGAGTTTGTGGAGTGCCTCCGAGATGGATTCTTAGAACAGCTTGTACTGGAGCCTACCAGGGAGAAGGCAATTCTGGATTTAGTGTTGTGTAATGAACCTGATCTGATAAGGGGACTCGAGGTAAAAGCGCAATGAGGAGGCAGTGATCACAATATGATAAGTTTTACTATACAAATTGAGAGGGAGAAGAGAAAATCGGAAGTGTCAGTATTACAGTATAGCAAAGGGGATTACAGAGGCATGAGGCAGGAGCTGGCCAGAATTGACTGGAAGGAGGCCCTAGCAGGGAAGACGGTGGAACAGCAATGGCAGGTATCCCTGGGAACAATGCAGAAGTTGCAGGATCAACTTATCCCAAAGGGGAAGAAAGATTCTAAGGGGAGTAAGAGGCACCCGTGGCTGACAAGGGAAGTCAAGGACAGCATAAAAATAAAAGAGAAGACGTACAACATAGCAAAGAAGAGTGGGAAGCCAGAGGATTGGGACTCTTTTAAAGAGCAACAGAAGATAACTAAAAAGGCAATACGGGGAGAAAAGATGAGGTACGAGGGTAAACTAGCCAAGAATATAAAGGAGGATAGTAAAAGCTTTTTTAGGTACGTGAAGAGGAAAAAAATAGTCAAAGCACATGTGGGTCCCTTGAAGACAGAAGCAGGGCAATTTATTATTGGGGAACAAGGAAATGGCAGACGAGTTGAACCGGTACTTTAGATCTGTCTTCACTAAGGAAGATACAAACAATCTCCCAGATGTTCTAGTGGCCAGAGATCCTAGGGTGATGGAGGAACTGGAGGAAATCCACATTAGGCAGGAAATGGTGTTGGGTAGACTGATGGGACTGAAGGCTGATAAATCCCCAGGGCCTGATGGTCTGCATCCCAGGGTACTTAAGGAGGTGGCTCTAGAAATTGTGGACGCATTGGTGATCATTTTCCAATGTTCTATAGATTCAGGATCAGTTCCTGTGGATTGGAGGGTAGCTAATGTTATCCCACTTTTTAAGAAAGGAGGGAGAGAGAAAACGGGAAATTATAGACAGTTAGTCTGACATCAGTGGTGGGGAAGATGCTGGAGTCAATTATAAAAAAGAAATTGCGGAGCATTTGGATAGCAGTACCAGAATCGTTCCGAGTCAGCATGGATTTACGAAGGGGAAATCATGCTTGACTAATCTGGAATTTTTTGAGTATGTAACGAGGAAAATTAACAGGGGAGAGCCGGTGGATGTGGTGTACCTTGACTTTCAGAAAGCCTTTGACAAGGTCCCACATAGGAGATTAGTGGGCAAAATTAGAGCACATGGTATTGGGGGTAGGGTACTGACATGGATAGAAAATTGGCTGACAGACAGAAAGCAAAGAGTGGGGATAAATGGGTCCCTTTCAGAATGGCAGGCAGTGACTAGTGGGGTACCGCAAGGCTCGGTGCTGGGACCGCAGCTATTTACAATATACATTAATGACTTGGATAAAGGGATTAAAAGTACCATTAGCAAATTTGCAGATGATACAAAGCTGGGTGGTAGTGTGAACTGTGAGGAAGATGCTATGAGGTTGCAGGGTGACTTGGACAGGTTGTGTGAGTGGGCGGATGCATGGCAGATGCAGTTTAATGTGGATGTGTGAGGTTATCCACTTTGGTGGTAAGAATAGGAAGGCAGATTATTATCTGAATGGTATCATGTTAGGAAAAGGGGACGTACAACGAGATCTGGGTGTCCTAGTGCATCAGTCACTGAAAGGAAGCATGCAGGTACAGCAAGCAGTGAAGAAAGCCAATGGAATGTTGGCCTTCATAACAAGAGGAGTTGAGTATAGGAGCAAAGAGGTCCTTCTGCAGTTGTACAGGGCCCTAGTGAGACCGCACCTGAGGTACTGTGTGCAGTTCTGGTCTCCAAATTTGAGGAAGGATATTCTTGCTATTGAGGGCGTGCAGCGTAGGTTTACTAAGTTAATTCCCGGAATGGTGGGACTGTCATATGTTGAAAGACTGGAGCGACTAGGTTTGTATACACTGGAATTTAGAAGGATGAGAGGGGATCTTATCGAAACATAAGATTATTAAGGGGTTGGACACGTTAGAGGCAGGAAACATGTTCCCAATGTTGGGGGAGTCCAGAACCAGGGGCCACAGTTTAAGAATAAGGGGTAGGCCATTTAGAACGGAGATGAGGAAAATCTTTTTCAGTCAGAAAGTTGTGAATCTGTGGAATTCTCTGCTTCAGAAGGCAGTGGAGGCCAATTCTCTGAATGCATTCAAGAGAGAGCGAGATAGAGCTCTTAAGGATAGCGGAGTCAGAGGGTATGGGGAGAAGGCAGGAACGGGGTACTGATTAAGAATGATCAGCCATGATCACATTGAATGGCGGTGTTGGCACGAAGGGCCGAATGGCCTCCTCCTGCACTTATTGTCTATTGTCACACCTACTCTCGTCCCATGCACTTGTTTAGCCCCAAAACAAGGGCCAGGCATGACACATTTGTCTTCAGGTTGGGTTCTCTGCTGAGAGTACAGAGAAGATTTACAAGGATATCGCCAGGACTCGAAGGCCTGAGCTGCAGGGAGAAGTTGGGCAGGCGAGGACTTTATTCCTTGGAGCGCAGGAGGATGAGGGGTCTCTTATAGAGGTGTATAAAATCATTAGACCCTTCACCCCCCCCCCCCCCCCCCCCCACCAGCTCCACCTCACCCCCCCCCCCCCGCTCCACCTCACCCCCCCCCCCACCAGCTCCACCTCACCCCCCCCCCACCAGCTCCACCTCACCCCCCCCCCCCCCCCCGCTCTCTATGCAGACCCTTCGAGCCGCCCCTCTCATGTACTCCATCCTCCACCCCCACCCCCCTACTTCCCCCCGCCCTGCTTGGTCGAGGAGCCGGAGACCGGGAGCCCGAGGAAAGGATAGGGAAATGAGCGTTCGGTCTGGTTAGCGGGCGGCGGCGGAGTCGGAGTCGGCCATCGAATGGGCGCCGCCATCTTACGGCGCGCCTCCGGCGGCCGCAGCCTACACCCTGCCGCGCTGCCACGGCCGCCAGCCCTCGTACAACACGGGCAGGCAGAGCCAGGGCAAGGGCAAGGGCCAGGGCAAGGGCCAGGGCAAGGGCAAGGGCAAGGGCAAGGGCAAGGGCCATGGCCAGGGCCAGGGCAAGGGCAAGGGCCAGGGCCAGGGCCAGGGCAAGGGGAAGGGCCAGGGCCAGGGCAAGGGCAAGGGCAAGGGCAAGGGCAAGGGCCAGGGCAAGGGCAAGGGCAAGGGCAAGGGCCAGGGCAAGGGCCAGGGGAAGGGCAAGGGCCAGGGGAAGGGCAAGGGCCAGGGGAAGGGCAAGGGCCAGGGGAAGGGCCAGGGGAAGGGCAAGGGCAACGGCAAGGGCCAGGGCAAGGGCAAGGGCCAGGGCACGGGCCAGGGGAAGGGCAAGGGCCAGGGGAAGGGCCAGGGGAAGGGCAAGGGCCAGGGGAAGGGCCAGGGGAAGGGCAAGGGCAACGGCCAGGGCAAGGGCCAGGGCACGGGCCAGGGCAAGGGCAAGGGCAAGGGGAAGGGCAAGGGCCAGGGCAAGGGCCAGGGCAAGGGCAAGGGCAAGGGCAAGGGCAAGGGGAAGGGCAAGGGCCAGGGCCAGGGCAAGGGCAAGGGCAAGGGGAAGGGCAAGGGGAAGGGCAAGGGCAAGGGCAAGGGGAAGGGCAAGGGCCAGGGCAAGGGCAAGGGCAAGGGCAAGGGCAAGGGCAAGGGCAAGGGCAAGGGCCAGGGCAAGGGCAAGGGGAAGGGCAAGGGCCAGGGCCAGGGCAAGGGCCAGGGCAAGGGCCAGGGCAAGGGGAAGGGCAAGGGCCAGGGCCAGGGCCAGGGCAAGGGCAAGGGGAAGGGCAAGGGGAAGGGCAAGGGCAAGGGCAAGGGGAAGGGCAAGGGCCAGGGCCAGGGCAAGGGCAAGGGCAAGGGGAAGGGCAAGGGCAAGGGCAAGGGGAAGGGCAAGGGCCAGGGCAAGGGCAAGGGCAAGGGCAAGGGCAAGGGGAAGGGGAAGGGCAAGGGCAAGGGGAAGGGCAAGGGCAAGGGCAAGGGCAAGGGGAAGGGCATGGGGAAGGGCAAGGGGAAGGGCAAGGGCCAGGGCCAGGGCAAGGGCAAGGGCAAGGGCAAGGGCAAGGGCAAGGGGAAGGGCAAGGGCCAGGGCAAGGGCAAGGGCAAGGGGAAGGGCCAGGGCAAGGGCCAGGGCCAGGGCAAGGGCAAGGGGAAGGGCAAGGGCAAGGGCCAGGGGAAGGGCAAGGGCAAGGGCAAGGGGAAGGGCAAGGGCCAGGGCCAGGGCAAGGGCAAGGGCAAGGGGAAGGGCAAGGGCCAGGGCAAGGGCAAGGGGAAGGGCAAGGGCCAGGGCCAGGGCAAGGGCAAGGGGAAGGGCAAGGGCCAGGGCAAGGGCCAGGGCAAGGGCCAGGGCAAGGGGAAGGGCAAGGGCCAGGGGAAGGGCAAGGGCCAGGGCAAGGGCAAGGGGAAGGGCAAGGGCCAGGGCAAGGGCAAGGGCAAGGGCAAGGGCCAGGGCAAGGGCCAGGGCAAGGGCAAGGGCCAGGGCAAGGGCCAGGGCAAGGGCCAGGGCCAGGGCCAGGGCCAGGGCCAGGGCAAGGGGAAGTGCCAGGGCCAGGGCAAGGGGAAGGGCAAGGGCAAGGGGAAGGGCAAGGGCAAGGGCCAGGGCAAGGGCAAGGGGAAGTGCCAGGGCCAGGGCAAGGGGAAGGGCAAGGGCAAGGGCCAGGGCAAGGGCAAGGGCCAGGGCAAGGGCAAGGGCAAGGGGAAGTGCCAGGGCCAGGGCAAGGGCAAGGGCAAGGGCAAGGGCAAGGGCAAGGGCCAGGGCAGGGGAAGGGCAAGGGCCAGGGCAAGGGGAAGGGCCAGGGCAAGGGGAAGGGCCAGGGCCAGGGCACGGGCCAGGGCGACCCTGGCTCCCGTGGGCAGCACGGCTGGGTTGGAGGCAACTGGAGGCTGTGTCTCCCTGGCCGGGACAGAAGCCTCGCCGGCACCCGGGGTAGACTGGAGCCTGGGGCCTGTACGCGGGGCCTGAGGAGCAGCAGAAGCCGGCGGGCGGCGCTCCCCTCCCCGCCCGTGGGGCAGACGGCACTCCCCGCCCGGACCACCGCCCCGGAGAGAACCGCCCCGGTCTCGACCGTCCCCCCCCCAAGCCGTGGGATCAGCTGCAGGACTACCCCCGCCCCCACGATGTCTCCACTGTCATGTGTGCATGCCACATGTACAGTCAGCAAGTCGTTGGTTCCAGCGGCTTGGGGTTTGTCTACCTAGCGTGTGAAGCCTGGGTTCGGCGGAGTGCGCGGAGGAAACCACCAGAAGGTTCAACGGGCAGAAAGACGATCCCAGCAAAGCGCCGTGGAGCGCAGACAGGGCAGAGTGAGACACGTAGGGCACTTCTGACCATCCACTGCATCCTGACCTGTCCCCAGCGGCTCGACTATGTCTTGCTGCTGGAACACGATAGGCCGGGACGAGAGAGTGAGGCTGACAATCTGCGCAACTCCCCCTCATTTAAATCCAAGTCAAGCGCAAGTCATGACTTCAATCTCGGCCAGCAGACTGCAGGCTGGCGGCGATCCCAATCAGCGGTCAAAATAATAAGATGGAAAATGAAGTCATGGTCATCTTCGAACCCGAAGGACGAACAACAACACAACATAAAACCATGAGGGTGATAGGTATGAGGGTAACCATGAGGGTGAAACATTTACCCAGGCTACAGGAATCAAGAACCCGAGGAGATAGGTTTAAGGTAAGAGGGGTAAGTTTTAATGGGAACGCGAGGGGCAACATTTTCACGAGCTTGGTGGGACTAGCTTATACGGGGCATATTGGTTGGCATTGACTAGTTGGGCTGAAGGGGCGGTTTCCATGGTCTATGAAGCAACATTATTCAATTGCTTGTTTTCTCTTGCTGAGCTCACTGTTCAGGAAAGGAACAAAGCCACTTTGTCCAAACCCATCATGTTCTTTCTCTTATTCAGTGAAAAAGTCTTACATCGCTCTTCCTCAATCAACTATACGGGGAGGTTGCTCATGAACCTTGTTCTTTGCTTGCTACTGGCCTGGATTCTAATTTTTATTGCAGTCGCTAGAGGAATCAAAAAATTAGGAAAGGTAAACTGCACTTGTGCATATTCTACTCTGAGCAACTCTGTCGTCACCCGAGGTAAAATTTAGTTTAGTTTACGTTTAAAGATACAGCGTGGAAACAACTCATTCGGTCCACTGAGTCCACAGTGACCATCGATCACTCGTTCACACTAGTTCTATGTTATCCCAACTTCTCATCCACATAAGGGGCAATTTTACACATGGCCAAATTGGGATATTTTAAAAGAGTCTGCATCTCTTTTTCAGTCCACCAGTGATCACCTGGCCCCAGTCAATTCTCCAAATAGTTTTTTTTTTAAAGGACACAAAGGGCTTTAGTAACTCAGCGGGTCAGGCAGCATCTGTGGAGAACATGGATAGGTGACGTTTCACAGAGTGCTGGAGTAACTCAGCGGGTCAGGCAGCATCTGTGGAGAACATGGATAGGTGACGTTTCCCAGAGTGCTGGAGTAACTCAGCGGGTCAGGCAGCATCTGTGGAGAAACATTAACTGTGACGTTTCGGTTGGGACACTTCTCCAGACTGTTCATGGGGGGGGGGGGGAATTCTACATATTTAGGTACAACCCCTCCCCCCTGCTTTTTCCCTCTCTCTTTCCTGGGTTCCATCCAGGTGCACACCTCTATCACGCATATTACTGCCCTGCCTTTCCCTTCCCCCGTCCACTAATATCCTTTCCTTTGGCTGCGCATTTCACTCCTTTTGTCTCCTTATCTCTCTGCCTTTGTCCACCCATCCACCATCAAATCCCCACTCACCTGTATCCACCCATCAGTTGCAAGGCTTTGCCTCCCGCCCCCCCCACCACATCTCTCTGCCGGCTTTCTCTCCACCACCACAATCAGCCTGAAGAAGGGTCCCAACACAATATGCCATGTTCTCCACAGATGCTGCCTGACCCGCTGAGTTACTCCAGCACTCTGGGAAACGTCACCTATCCATGTTCTCCACAGATGCTGCCTGACCCGCTGAGTTACTCCAGCACTCTGTGAAACGTCACCTATCCATGTTCTCCACAGATGCTGCCTGACCCGCTGAGTTACTCCAGCACTCTGGGAAACGTCACCTATCCATGTTCTCCACAGATGCTGCCTGACCCGCTGAGTTACTGCAGCACCTAGTTTTTTTGCAGTTGCTGGTTTCCTGAGTTCACTGCTTAATGTCTTTCATGTTGTAACTATGGTGCTGAAAATGTCGGCCCAGCTAACTGTCGGCTTTCCCTCCACAGTTTGCGTACTTCGCTGTCACCTACCCTTACGTGGGTCTAATTCTACTGCTGATCCGTGGGGCCACTTTGGATGGGGCCCACAAAGGGGTTCAGTTCTACTTTGGAGGCCAGTCAGATATCACCAGACTGGGTGACATTGAGGTAATCTCACCTGTTAAAACAATTTCAGTTTCAGTTTAGTTTATAGTCACGTGTACCGAGCGAGGTACAGTGAAAAGCTTTTGTTGCGTGCTAACCAGTCAGCCGAAAGACAACACAGAATTACAATCGAGCCATTTGCAGTGTACATTAAATGAAAAGGGAATAAAAATGTGGAGCGATTGTAATATGCGATTGTAGATCTTCTTCTGTGGCCAGCACGCAAATGGTCGCCTGGGTTGGGCACCATCTTGGAAGCTTTTGACTCCATTAATACAACAATGTTAATGATCTCAATTGTTTGGGGCATTTAAACCTCACCATCAATTTGTGAATTCCACATCAAAACACAAATTCTGTGGAATTCTCTGCCTCAGAAGGCAGTGGAGGCCAATTCTCTGAATGCATTCAAGAGAGAGCTGGATAGAGCTCTTAAGGATAGCGGAGTCAGGGGGTATGGGGAGAAGGCAGGAACGGGGTACTGATTGAGAATGATCAGCCATGATCACATTGAATGGCGGTGCTGGCTCGAAGGGCCGAATGGCCTCCTCCTGCACCTATTGTCTATTGACTATTGTTAAATGATTCCTCATCAGCAGGGAAACCCAATTCAGCCGGTCTCCTTGCCCCAGGCATCCAAATATCTGCTTTGATTATTTCCCAGATCTGTGATTAAATGGACTGCACATTGCCCCCTAACATAATGTGTGGGATAGATTAGAATATAGAACAGTATAACACAGGAGAGAGGCCCTTCGGCCCACATTGTCCGTGCCAAACATAATGCCAACTCTTATTGACCTGTAACCCATATCCCTCCAGTCCCTGCACATCCATTTGAATATCCGAAAGGCTGTTAGAGGGCACCACGATATCTGCCTCACCTACCACACCTGGCAGCAGTCCAGTCCAGGCACTCAGCACCCTCTGTGGAAAAACAAATTGCCCCGCACTGCCTCTTTGAACGTTGCCCCTCTCACCTTAAAGCTATGTCCTCGAGTGTTTCATTTTTCCACCCTGGGAACAATGGTTCTGGCTGTCTACCCTATCAATGTCTCTCATCACTTTATTATTTTAATGAGGTCTCCCTTCAAACTTTGACATTCCAGAGAAAACAATGGAAGATTGTCCAACCTCTCCGTGTAGTTAATCCTGGCATCATTCTGCTGATCCTCCTCTGCACCCCCCCCCCCCCCCCCCCCCCACCCCGCAAAGCTGACCTGGAATGGGAGACTAGAACTGAACACATGACTCCAAATGCAGCCTAACCCAAGGCCAATAAAGCTGCACCTTGACTGCCTGACTCGCATGCTCAACTGCAACCAATAAAGGCAAGCATTCCATGCACATTGTTCACCGCTCTTTCTGCAAATGCTGCCACTCAGGAAGTTGTGGACTTGGACCGCACCTCCCCTCCATGCATCCATGCTGGTGCATGCAGATATTCCCGTACACCTACCTTCCAAGGTTAGACATTGCAGGTTCCAGAGGGGCTGTGCTGTTAGTGATGGTGCTCCCATGACCAAGGTAGAAGGTGGGTACCTGAAGCCAGGTGAGAGGTGACCTGCCGGTCAGGTGGAGTAAGGATGGAAGCTGACTGTCTCTGCTTCTCTCCCACCAGGTTTGGAAAGACGCTTTGACTCAAACCTTCCTCTCCCAGTCGGTGGCCGTGGGGGGCCTGATGTCTCTGTCGTCCTACAACAAGTTCCACAATGACTGCTTCTCAGACTGCATCATCATCAGCTTCATTGATTGTCTCAGCAGCATATTTGCTGGCTTTGGCATCTTTACCGTCCTTGGACACTTGGCGCACAATATTAAGCTCCCAATCTCACGTGTGACACATTCAGGTGCCAGTAATCCAATTACCAATTACCTCATGCCTCTGTAATCCCCTTTGCTCTACTGTAATACTGACACTTCCCATTTTGGCCAGCTCCTGCCTCATGCCTCTGTAATCCCCTTTGCTATACTGTAATACTGACACTTCCCATTTTGGCCAGCTCCTGCCTCATGCCTCTGTAATCCCCTTTGCTATACTGTAATACTGACACTTCCCATTTTCCCTTCTGCCTTTCCATTTGCAGAGTAAAACTTATCATGTTGTGATCACTGCCTCCTAATGGCTTTTACCTCTAGTCCCCTTATCAGATCAGGATCATTACACAACACTAAATCCAGAATTGCCTTCTCCCTGGTAGGCTCCAGTACAAGCTGTTCTAAGAATCCATCTCGAAGGCACTCTACAAACTCTCTTTCCTGGGGTCCATTTCCAACCTGATTTTCCCAGTCTACCTGCATGTTCAAATCTCCCATAACCACCGTAGCATTACATTTTTGACACGCCAATTTTATCTCCTGATTCAACTTGCACCCTATGTCGAGGCTACTGTTTGGGGGCCTATAGATAACTCCCATTAGGGTCTTTTTACCCTTACAATTTCTCATTTCTATCCATACTGATTCAACATCTCCTGATTCTATGTCACCCCTTGCAAGGGAATGAATATCATTCCTTACCATCAGAGCAACCCCACCCCCTCTGCCCACCTGTCTGTCTTTTCTATACGTTGTGTACCCCTGAATATTCAGTTCCCAGCCCTGGTCCTCTTGTCGCCATGTCTCAGTGATCCCTACAACATCATACTTGCCCATGACTAACTGAGCCTCAAGCTCATCCACTTTATTTTTTATACTACGCGCATTTAAGTACAACACTTTAACTTCTGTATTTACCTCCCCTCTCACATCGGTCACAATTGGCCCTGCCCTTAATTTCTTTTCCCCTCTAGAACTTCTGTTCCCATTCTTCCGAGAGTACCCCTGTTGGTGTACAGGGGAATGTTGGTGTACAGGGTGATGTTGGTGTACAGGGTGATGTTGGCGTACAGGGGAACGTTGGCGTACAGGGTGATGTTGGTGTACAGGGGAACGTTGGCGTACAGGGGAATATTGGTGTGGCACTGCACGTTCAGGAAGTAAAATGTCAGGCAAGTATTGCACTAACTTTAATATCTCCGTGATGGAAGGAAGCCTTCCAACTGCAGCGGCACTGGCTCGTCGTTCAGTTTTGTTCAATCCAGTCCCAGCATGAGTGGCTTGTCCATGAATACCCTGGAACGAACATTATAAACAGTGATGAACACTGTCCAGTCCGTCACGGGTACTGACCTCCCCACCAACAAAGGGATCTGCTGGAGGCAGCCAGCATCATCAAGGAACCTCACCACCCTGGCCACCCTCTCATTCACTCCTGCCATCGAGAAGGAGGTATAGGACTATGAAAACTGTGACCTCCAGTTTCAGGAACAGCTTCTTCCCAATAACTGTAAAGCTATTGAACTCTACGAACACAAACTGAATTAGGAACTGTCTTGATTACACTCAGGACATCGGGTGGTTTTTTCAGCAATATTATTTTAATTTAGTTTATTTTACAGAAAAAGGCTCTTCCGCCCACCAAGTCCATGCCGACCAGCGATCCCAGCACACTAACACTATCCCACACACATTAGGGAGAATATTACATTTTATACCAAGCCAATTAACCTTCAAACCTGTACGTCTTTGGAGTGTGGGAGGAGACCGGAGATTCCACACTTCTTCCTTATCAGATTCCACCACCTGAACCCTTTTGTCTGCTACATCACCTCCAGCCTCGCTCACCCCCCTCCATCCTCCCCCCCCTCCCTCCCTCCCTCCCTCCCTCCTCCCCTTCCCCTCCATCCTCCCCTCCCCCTATCCTCCCCTCCCCCCTCCATCCTCCCCTCCCCTTCCCTCCATCCTCCCCTCCCCTCCCATCCTCCCCTCCCCCTCCATCCTCCCCTCCCCCTATCCTCCCCTTCCCCCTCCATCCTCCCCTCCCCTTCCCCCCCATCCTCCCCTCCCCTCCCATCCTCCCCTCCCCCTCCATCCTCCCCTCCCCCCTATCCTCCCCTCCCCCCTCCATCCTCCCCTCCCCTTCCCCTCCATCCTCCCCTCCCCTCCCATCCTCCCCTCCCCCTCCATCCTCCCCTCCCTCCCTCCATCCCACCCTCCCCCCTCCATCCTCCCCTCCCCCTCCATCCCACCCTCCCCCCTCCATCCTCCCCTCCCTCCCTCCATCCTCCCCTCCATCCTCCCCCCATCCCACCCTCCCCCCCTCCCTCCTTCCCTCTCTCATTTGACTTATCTGTAAATCAACCCCTCCTCACTTGTCCCACCCGTCACCTGCCAGCTCTACCCGACCCCCTCTCCTCATCTCTTTCCACCAGCTATCTGAGTTCTCACCGGATTGAGTGACTCTCAACACAAAGTATTCTGTGTCAATATGAACCTCGTCATTAAAGCCAAATTAACTTTTCTCCGCATTCTAGGTTTCGGACTCGCTTTCATTGCCTGCCCATATGCCATTTTTCATCTGCCGTTTTCTTCTTTTTGGTCCATCATATTCTTTTCCACAATCATCACTCTGGGGCTGACAAGTGAGGCTGTATTAGTAGGTGAGTACCATGATTTTAACATCACTTTCATGCTGTGTAACCACAGAGCAAAGTTATCCAATCTATTTGTTGAGTCATTCTTAATGCATTTTTGTAAGAATCTGCTTATAGCATACTGCTTCAAATATGAACACTAAAGTAGGTAGTACCGTAGACAGTGAAGATGGTTATGAGGAATTACAGCAGGATCCTGATCTTGATCCATTGGGCAAGTGGGCTGAGGAATGATAGATGGGGATTAATGCAAGACAGGGCAAGGTGTAGCTTTTAGGAAATTAAACTAGGTCTGGACCTTCACAGTGAAGGGCAGCGCTCTGGGGAGTATTGTACAACAGACGGATCTAAGAGTGCAGGTGCACTGGCATTGTGGGTATATAGAGTGGTGAAGACTTTTAGTACATAGAGAATTGAGTATAAATGTTGGGCCTTTATGTTACAGTTATATAAACTTTGGCGAGACTGCACGTGGAGTATTGTTTTCATGCCACAGGAACGATGCTAGAAAGCGTGTTGTGAATATTTATAAGGATGTTGCTGGGACTCAAAGGCCTGAGCTATGGGGGGGGATTGGGCAAGCTTGGAGCTCAGGAGGCTGATGGGTAATCTTATGGTGCTGGAAGAACTCAGCGGGTCAAGCAGCATCGGTGGAGAAAATGGGCAGATGATGTTTCGGCTCAGGAAACCTGAAGAACTCGCCTCCACCTGACCCGCTGAGTTCCTCCAGCACTTTTGTTTTTTTTCCTCACGATCCCAGAAACTGGAATTTTCATGTCTTCATTTCCTTGCACTTACTTGGGCTGGAGGTGGAGAGCTGGTGGAACAAAGTGACAGATATTTAGCAAAAGAGCAAGGAAGCTTCAACGGCACTTCCGGCCACCTGGCCCTTAGTTGGGGAACGGGCTTCACCGACAGCCAAAGCCAGCATTACTGGTATTCAAAGTCCACTAAAAACAGATGCACATGTTTAGTTTAGCTTAGTTTAGTTTAAAGATAGAGCAGAGAAACAGGCCCTTTGGCCCACAGAGTCCACACTGACCAATGGTCAGCCGTACACACTAGTTCTGTACAATACTCCACGAAAGCTCCCACTTTCTCATCCACTCCCTACACACGAGGGGCAATTTACAGAGGTTTGTCTTTGGGATGTGGGAGGATACAAGAAGAAAATGCAAACTCCAAACAGACAGGTCGGATCAAACCCGGATCTTTGGCGCAGTGAGGCAGCAGCTCTACCAGCTGTGCCATGTGACTCAAAGCAATGTAGAGAGACACCAGGTAGTGCCGAACGATGGCTGCCTCGCCAACGGCCTGTCTCTTTTCCTTTCTTTGTTGTTCTTAGTCTGTTGTTAAATGTATGTTTTAGTGTATCTTTAGTTTTATATTATGTGGGGGGCGGGGGAAACTTTTTTAATCTCTTTCCCCGATGGAGATGTGACTTTTCCGTATCGTATCTCCGGCTGCACTGCGGCCTAACATCGTGGAGCAGTGGCCTCTTGCTGAGGATCGACCTTGGGAGCTCCAACCGCGGGAGCCTGCGGACCTAACACCGTGGAGCTCGCGGTCCCTTGGTTAGGGACCGACTTCGGGAGCTCCAGGCCACAGGACCTTCGACCGCCCCGACGCGGGAGCCTTGATCGCCGGCTGCAGGTGCTTCAATCTGCGGATGGTTCTACTGCCCCGACCGCGGGAGAAAAGGAGGGAAGAAGATAAGACTTTATGGCCTTCCGTCACAGTGGGGAATGTGGTGGAGCCGCCATGGTGGATGTTTATGTTAAATTTTATGTAGTTGTGTGTCTTGTTGCTATTTTTGGTATGACTATGGCAAACCAAATTCTTTGTATGTTGCAAAACATACTTGGCTAATAAAATTACGATTACGATTATGATTACAATAATATTAGTTGACATGGGTCAAATTGCAATCGCTGATCTCACCTGATGCTTTGTTTCTCTAGAAATCATTATAACTAGCTTGCAGGATGAGTTCCCAAAACTATTTCGGAAAAAGCGCGTGCACGTCTCATTGGTCGTTTGTGTGGTCTTGTTCTTCTGTGGTCTTTTATTTGGGACGCAGGTACAACGTCTTTTCATGGATTTTGAGATTTATTTTTACAGTCTGTTCTAAAGCATATGTTGCAAAGTCAACATGATAATTGTTTTCTACATTTTTTAATGTTACATGCCTAACGATGCAGAATTTACTAAAACCTCCCTATCTCTTTATTCTTACTCTTTATTCTTTCCTTAAAGAAAGTGATGATGATCACTTTTTACATGGGTTAGAGCATCGAACTTAGAACAGCGTAGATACAAGGGGCTGCAAATGCTAGTTTACAAAAAAGGACACAAAGTGCTGGAGTAACTCAGTGGATCAGGCAGCATCTCCTAGAGCAGTACAGCACAGGAACAGGCCCTTCAGCCCACAATGTCTTTGCCGAACATGATGCCAAGATAAAGTAATCTCCTCTGCCCGTGCACGATCCACATCCCTCCATTCCCTGCATACCCATTGGATCTTTTAGATCACTTCCAACTGTATTTGTTTTGTTTCTAAGATACTGTTGCAAACATCTTGTGCCAACTGTGTTTTCAATGGAATGATTGGAAGGGGGGCAGAGGGGGATGAATGGACCAAACTTAAAAGCTCTTGTGATTGAAAACTTGTACCTGAAAGGATAGCAGGAGAGAGGCAAGTTGTAACATGTCACAGGTACCCACAACCTAACCATGGAATGTTTAGATGCTGCAGCTTAACACAAGCATTATGGCAATAACAAACAAATAAACATACTGCTATCAATAATGCAGGAAAGTTAGAATCCGTGATACTAAGTAACCATTATAGTGCAAAATCAAATGATGTAGTATTAAAGTATTAAATAGTACAACCATTAAAGTATTAATTAATGCATACATTAATATTAAAGTGCAACCATTAAAGTATTAAATAGTGCATCCATTAAAGTAAAATACAGCTATTAAAGTATTGAAAATTGTATCCATTAAAATATTAAACAGTGAAACCATTAAAGGATTAAATAATGTGACCGTGAAAGTATTAGATAGTGCATCCTTTAATTAGATTAAAGTATTGGCAGGATTAGCTCAGGGAAACATCAATTATTTTAGCCTCATGAACTCAGAAATCTTAGGTCAAATGTTCTTCCTCTATCCCACCCAATATTCAATATCAACAGCGTGAAATCAGTTGTCTGATCTAACCGTTTGAGTTCTCCATCTGGTTAAAATTTCCCCCAATGCATTTATTCCTTCTGCTCTCATATATTATCCTGTTCAAAAGCCCTGCAGGATATATGGCCATGTTGAACTAAGACAACTGTGCCATCTCTGCTCTGTCCTTGCCTTATCTTGCCTCTTGTTTCCCTCTCCCCCTGAGTGAGGAAGGGTCTCGACTGAAAATTGCACCTATTCCTTTTCTCCAGAGATGCTGCCTGACCCGCTGAATTACTCCAGCATTTTGTGTCTATCTTCGTAAAGATAAACCAGCACCTGTAGTTTCTTCCTACGCTGAGAAGAGCTTTTTGTTAAAGTGAAGTTTCTTTATCTCCTCAGGCTGGGATTTACTGGATAAATCTACTTGATTATTTCTGCTCTGGATGGGGCATGCCAATAATCGCATTATTGGAACTAATTGCCATAAACTGGATCTACGGTAAGGTCAGCCAAAACTAGCTTTGCTCAGCATCACCACATAGTTTCAGTCTTCAGTCGTGGCATTGCACAGTTAATCCGTAGCAATCCGTGACCATGCACCTTCCACACAAAATCCACATACCCTGGAACAAAATTCAAAGACAGGTTGGCTTTGGAGAGAGTCAACAACGTTATGCTGCATATATCTCTGAAGATCTATCCTGGGCCCAGGACATGTATGCAATCATAAACAAAGGCCATTCATGCCTCTACTTCCTGAGTCTAGGACATAGGAGCAGAATGAGGCCATTCAGCCCATCGAGTCCACTCCGCCATTCAATCGTGACTGATCGATCATTCTCTTTCAATCCCATTCTCCTGCCTTCTCCCCGTAACCTTTGACAGTGTTACTAATCAAGCACCAATCAATCTCGTCTTTAAAAATACCCAATGACTTTGCCTCCACAGCAGTCTGTGGCAATGAATTCCACAGATTCGCCACCCACTGGTTTAAAGAAATTCCTCTTCATCTCCATTATAAAAAGCTTGACTGCAAAAGCTTTTATAGATATGTGAAGAGAAAAAGATTAGTTAAGACAAATGTAGGTCCCTTGCAGTCGGAAACAGGTGAATGGATCATAGGGAACAAGGAGATGGCAGACCAATTGAACAAATACTTTGGTTCTGTCTTCACTAAGGAAGACATAAACCGTCTGCCGGAAATAGCGGGGGACCGGGGGTCTAATGAGATGGAGGAACTGAGGGAAATCCAGGTTAGTCGGGAAGTGGTGTTAGGTAAATTAAATGGATTAAAGGCAGATAAATCCCCAGGGCCAGATAGGCTGCATCCCAGAGTGCTTAAGGAAGTAGCCTCAGAAATAGTGGATGCATTAGTGATAATTTTTCAAAACTCCTTAGATTTTGGAATAGTTCCTGAGGACTGGAGGGTAGCTAATGTAACCCCACTTTTTAAAAAAGGAGGGAGAGAGAAAACGGGGAATTATAGACCAGTTAGCCTAACATTGGTAGTGGGGAAAATGCTAGAGTCATTTATTAAAGATGTGATAGCATCACATTTGGAAAGTGGTGAAATCATCGGACAAAGTCAACATGGATTTACAAAAGGCAAATCATGTCTGACGAATCTTATAGAATTTTTCGAGGATGTAACTAGTAGAGTGGATAAGGGACCAGTCGATGTGTTATATCTGGACTTTCAGAAGGCCTTCGACAAGGTCCCACATAGGAGATTGGTGTACAAACTTAAAGCACACGGTATTGAGGGTTCAGTGTTAAGGTGGATAGAAAATTGGTTGGCGGACAGGAAGCAAAGAGTAGGAATAAACGGGTCCTTTTCGGAGTGGCAGGCAGTGACTAGTGGGGTACCGCAAGGCTCAGTGCTGGGACCCCAGTTATTTACAGTGTATATTAATGATTTGGACGAGGGAATTGAATGCAACATCTCTAAGTTTGCGGATGACACGAAGCTGGGTGGCAGTGTTAGCTGCGAGGAGGATGCTAGGAGGCTGCAGAGTGACTTGGATAGATTAGGCGAGTGGGCAAATGCATGGCAGATGCAATATAATGTGGATAAATGTGAGGTTATCCACTTTGGTGGCAAGAACAGGAAAGCGGAGTATTACATGAATGGTGAACGATTAGGAGAAGGGGAGATGCAACGTGACCTGGGTGTCATGGTGCACCAGTCATTGAAAGCAAGCATGCAGGTGCAGCAGGCAGTGAAGAAAGCGAATGGTATGTTGGCATTCATAGCAAGAGGATTTGAGTTTAGGAGCAGGGAGGTTCTACTGCAGTTGTACAGGGCCTTGGTGAGACCGCACCTGGAGTATTGTGTGCAGTTTTGGTCTCCTAATCTGAGGAAAGACGTTCTTGCCTTAGAGGGAGTACAGAGAAGGTTCACTAGATTGATCCCTGGGATGGCGGGACTTTCATGTGAAGAAAGACTGGATAGACTAGGCTTGTACTCGCTGGAATTTAGAAGACTGAGGGGGGATCTTATAGAAACATATAAAATTCTTAAGGGGTTGGAGAGGCTAGATGCGGGAAGATTGTTCCCGATGTTGGGGGAGTCCAGAACCAGGGGTCACAGCTTAAGGATAAGGGGGAAGTCTTTTAGGACCGAGATGAGAAAACATTTCTTCACACAGAGTGGTGAGTCTGTGGAATTCTCTGCCACAGAAGGTAGTTGAGGCCAGTTCATTGGCTATATTTAAGAGGGAGTTAGATGTGGCCCTTTTTGCTAAAGGGATCAGGGGGTATGGAGAGAAGGCAGGTACAGGTTACTGAGCTGGATGATCAGCCATGATCATATTGAATGGCGGTGCAGGCTCGAAGGGCCGATTGGCCTACTCCTGCACCTATTTTCTATGTTTCTATGTTTCTATAAATGTACGTCTTTTATTCTGAGGCTGTGCCCTCTGGTTCTCGACTCCCCCACCACTGGAAACCTCTCGGTCACAGCCCCTTGGGATCCAATATGTTCAGTCAAATCAACCATCTGAGAAGGTTTTGTGAAGTCACACTGAAGTCACAATGGTGTACCACCATTTCTCTGGCGCAATGAGTACGCCTCTAGATAGCACTGCAGAACACAGACGTTACAGAAATAAGACTTGTGTCAATTAGGGGGAGTTATGGGCTAGAGAGTTTCAGACTCGCAATAACAATAGCATTTTTCCCAACAGGATTTTCAATAATAAAGGTGTTTTGTATAGCTATGTTTACTTTTGTTACTGCAAGCAAAAAATCTAAAGGCTGTGTGTTGTTTGGTTTAATAGTGTTGTGTTTTGTAGACAAATTTGTAGACAAATCTATATCTGGACTTTCAAAAAGCCTTTGACAAGGTCCCACACAAGAGATTAGTGTGCAAAATTAGACCACATGGTATTAGGGGTAGGGTATTGACATGGATAGAGAACTGGTTGGCAGACAGGAAGCAACGAGCAGGAATTAACGGGTCCTTTTCAGAATGGCAGACAGTGACTAGTGGTGTGCCGCAAGGCTCAGTGCTGGGACCCCGGTTATTTACAATATATATTAACGATGTAGACGAGGGAATTAAATGTAACAACTCCAAGTTTGCGGATGACACAAAGCTGGGTGGCAGTGTGAGCTGCGAGGATGATGCTATGAGGCTGCAGGGTGACTTGGATAGGTTGGGTGAGTGGGGGGATGCATGGCAGATGCAGTATAATGTGGACAAATGTGAGGTTATCCACTTTGGTGGCAAGAACAGGGAGGCAGACTATTATATGAATGGTGTCAGATTAGGAAAAGGGGAGGTGCAACGAGACCTGGGTGTCCTTGTACACCAGTCACTGAAAGTGAGCATGCAGGTATAGCAGGCAGTGAAGAAAGCTAATAGCATGTTGGCTTTCATTGCGAGAGGATTTAAGTTTAGGAACAAGGAGATCCTGCTGCAGTTGTACAGGGCCCTGATGAGACCACACCTGGAGTATTATATGTGGTTTTGGTCCCCTAATTCGAGGAAGGACATTATTGCTATTGAGGGAGTGCAGCGTAGGTACACCAGGTTAATTCTCAGGATGGTGGGACTGACATATAATGAAAGAATTGGTCGACTGGGTTTGTATTCACCGGAATTTAGGATGAGAGGGGATCTTATAGAAACATATAAAATTCTTAAGGGATTGGACAGGCTAGATGCAGGATAAATGTTTCCCATGTTGGGGGAGTCTAGAACCAGGGGATCACAGTTTACGAATAAAGGGTAGGCCATTTGGGACTGAGATAAGGAAAAATATTTTTAACCCGAGAGTTGTGAATCTGTGGAATTCTCTGCCAGAGAAGGCAGTAGAAGCCAATTCACTGGATGTTTTCAAGAGAGAGTTAGATTTAGCCCTTGGGGCTAACGGAATCAAAGGATATGGGGGAAAAAGCAGGAACTGGGTACTGACTTTGGATGATCAGCCATGAGCATATTGAATGGTATTGTGCTGGCTCAAAGGGCCAAATGGCCTACTCCTGCACCTATTTTCTATGTTTCTATGTAGGTAGAAGTGGGGCCTTGTCATTTCCAATGGTGTCCCGTGATTAAACTAGCAGCTGTGTTCTGAATAGACAACAATGTCTGATTACTGCAGGAAGGGTTACATGGAGAAGGTTTCTTTACCAAGGCAGCTTTTTTTCTGCATGTCAATTTCTAAAGTAACTCGTAGTCTCTCGGTCCTGATCAAAATCGCACTACTACCAATTCTGCCCACGTAAACAAATAGTCTTCCGTAGGTTCATCAATTGAATGTTGTTTATGGAATCATGTGTTGCAGCAGAATGTCTGCACCGGGTGACTGTGCAACTCTGCTTTCTGTCATTCACAGGTGTAAACAATTTCATCAAGGACATTGAGATGATGTGTGGGGTAAAGAGTATCTTCTTCTGGTACTGGTGGAGAGTGTGTTGGGTTTTGATTACACCAGGCACCCTGACAGTAAGATTTTACATACTTGCGGCAAAATAATCATATTACAAATACTCCACCTCACTCTCTTCTGAATTTGTTTTGTGCAACTTTTTCATACAGCTAATTCTACTCTGGACGATAATATTCCCTTCTCCGGTGAAATATGGATTAGTTACGTATCCTAAATGGTCCTATATAATTGGATGGCTTATGATTGCTTTCTGCTTCATGTGGATCCCACTTATAGCAATATTGGAGTTGATAATCACTAAAGGTAACATTCTCCAGGTGAGGAAGCAACTTTTAAAGTATGCCATTGATATATGTGCTGTTCAAAAGATGAACTAATTTCAAGAGAGTCATTGAGTCATAGAGCATGGAAACAGGCCCTCTAGCCCAACTTGCCCACACAGACAAACATGTCCCATCTGCACTAGTCCCACCTGCCTGTGTTTGGCCCATATCCCTCTAAACCTATCCTATCCCTATACAGTGCATTCAGAAAATATTCAGACACCTTCACTTTTTCCACATTTTGTTACATTACAGCCTTATTTAAAAATGGATTAAATTCTTCTTTTTTAATCATAAATCTACACAATACCATATAATTAAAAGCCAAAACAGGTGTTTAGAAATTTTTGCAAAGTAATTTTAAAAAACCCTGAAATATTACATTTTCATAAGTATTCAGACCCTTTACTCAGTACTTTGTTGAGGCACCTTTGGCAGCGATTACAGCCTCAAGTCTTCTTGGGTATGACCCTACAAGCTTAATACACCTGTATTTGGGTAATTTCTCCCATTCTTCTCTGCAGATCCTCTCAAGCTCTGTCAGGTTGGATGGGGAGCGTCGATGCACAGCTATTTTCAGGTCCCTACAGCTCTGGCTGGGCCACTCAAGGACATTCAGACTTCCCACGAAGCCACTCCTGCATTGTCTTGGCTGTGTGCTTAGGGTCGTTGTCCTGTTGGAAGGTGAACCTCCGCCCCAGTCTGAGGTCCAGAACGCTCTGGAGCAGGTTTTCATCAAGGATCTCTCTGTACTTTGATCCCTCCATTCATCTTTCCCTTGATCCTGACTAGTCTCCCAGTTCCTGCCGCTGAAAAACATCCCCACAGCATGATGCTGCCACCACTATTCTTCACCGTAGGTATGGTATTGGCCAGGTGATGAGCGGTGTCGCTTGGCATTCAGGCCAAAGAGTTCAATCTTGGTTTCATCTGACTAGAGAATCTTGTTTCTCATGGTCTGAGTGTCCTTTAGGTGTCTTTTGGCAAACTCCAAGCGGGCTGTCATGTGCCTTTTACTGACGAGTGGCTTCCGTCTGGCCACTCTATCATAAAGGTCTGATTGGTGGAGTGCCGCAGATACGGTTGGCCTTCTGGAAGCTTCTCCCATCTTCACAGAGGAATTCTGGAGCTTTGTTAGAGTGACTATCGGGTTCTTGGTCACCTCCCTGACCAAGGTCCTTCTCCCCGATTGCTCAGTTTGGCCGGGCGGCCAGCTCTATGAAGAGTCCTGGTGGTTCCAAAGTTCTTCCATTTAAGAATGACGGAGGTCACTGTGCTCTTCGGGACCTGCAATGCTGCAGAAATTGTTTTATACCCTTCCCCAGATCTGTGTCTCGACACAATCCTGTCTCGGTCTACGGCCAATTCCTTCGTCTTCATGGCTGGGGTTTTGCTCTGACATGCACTGTCATCTGTGGGACCTTGTTTTGACAGGTGTGTGCCTTTCCAAATCATGTCCAATCTCATTAATTTACTGGTGGGCTCTCATCAAGTTGGAGAAACATCTCAAGGATAATCAATGGAAACAGGATGAACATAAGCTCAATTTTGAATGGCATAGCAAAGAGTCTGAATACTTATGTGAATGTGATATTTCAGTTATTTCTTTATAATTACTTTGCAAAAATTTCTAAACACCTGTTTTCGCTTTTTTATTCTGGGGTATTGTGGGTAGATTGATGATTAAAAAAAAAGAATTTAATCCATTTTAAAATAAGGCTGTAACGTGACAAAGTGTGGAAAAAGTGAAGGGATCTGAATGCTTTCTGAATGCACTGTACCTGTCCAAATATTTCTTAAATGTTGCAATTATAGCTGCCTCAACAGCCTCCTCCGGCAGCCTGTTCCATGCATCCACTACCCTTTTGTGTGAAAATAAAACTGAACCCAGTTCCTATTACATTCCCCCCCCCCCCTCATCTTAAAGCTATGTCCCCTGGTTTGCAATATCCCTCCTCTGGGCAAGAAACTCTGCATTTACCTGATCCATTCCTCTTATGATTTTGTACACCTCTATAAGTTCACTCCTCGTCCTCCTTTGCTTCAAGAAATAAATAAACTCCTAGACTGCTCAACCTCGCCCCATAGCTCAGAGCCGCAAGTCCCGGCAACGTACTCGTAAATCTTCACTGCACCCTTTCTAGTTTGACACCATTTTTGCTATAACATGGTGCCCAAAACTGAACATAATACTCTAAATTCACAGAGCGATACAGGCCTATGAAAATAGGCTCGAAGCCCACTAAGTCCATGCCAATCATCAACCAAATTCTGCTGATGCACCATAGAAAGCATTTTATCAGGATGGATCACAGTATGGTTTGGGAACGGCTGCCATCCAAGAAATTGCAGAGAGTTGTGGACGTAACCCTGACTACCATGCAAACCAACCTCCCTTCCTTTTACTCCATCTACAGCACCGTAATCAAGGACTAGTCTCATGCTGGTCACACCCTCTTCTCCCCTCTACCATCAGGCAAGAAGTTTGAAAACACATATCTCCAGATTCAGGGACAGTTTCTTCCCAGTTGTTAGCAGGCAACTGAACCATCTTCTCACGAGCCAGAATGTGTCCCTGACCTCCTATCTACCTCGTTGAACTATCTTTAGTGGATCTTTATCTTGCACTAAATGATGTACCCTTTACACAGTGGACAGCTTGATTGTAATCATATATAGTCTTTTCATTAACTGGATAGTACACCCAAAAAAGCTTTTCACTGTACATTGGTATACGTGACAAAAAACTCAACTCAACTACATTTACATCGATCCTATACTAATCCCATTTTATTCTCCCCACATTCAAATCATATTTGGGAAATTCTACACATTTGGGACATTTTGCAAAGGCCAATTAATGCAATGACCCGCAGTCTTCAGAATAGTCATAGAGTCATCCAGCATGTAAACGGGTCCCTCAGCTAGGATTGCCAATTGTCCCATATTAGCCGGGACATCCTGTATTTTGGGCTAAATTGATTTGTCCCATACAGGACTGCCGTTGTCCCGTATTAGGCCCGGTCGGACGCTGTAGGCCCGGTCGGACGCTGTAGGCCCCGACGCTGTAGGTCCCAGACACTGTTGGTCCTGACGCTGTAGGCCCCGACGCTGTAGGCCCCGACACTGTAGGCCCCAACGCTTTGGTCCGGACACTGTAGGCTCCGACACTGTAGGCCCCAACGCTGTAGGCCGAACACTGTAGCCCGGGGGCTGCTGCAATCCCTGACAGTGTAGGCCCGAGCGCCGCCTAATGGAGGTTGCGTAGCAATCCGCCTCCCGCCCCAGGTGGCCACCATTAGTGGAGCAGGAGCACGTGGCCGCTGGCTGGGTGAGGTCACGTGGGGCGCGGGGCGATGACGTCACCTTGTCCCGTATTTGGGAGTGAGGAAGTTGGCAACCCTACTCTCAGCCCAACTCTTCCATGCAACCAACATGCCCTATCCACACTAGTCCCACCTGCCCGCGTTTACCCCATATCCCTCTAAACCTTTCCTATCCATGTATCTGTCCAAGTATCTTTTAAATGTTATTATAATACCTGCCTCAGGGGAAATCTACGCACTCACAGGGAAAATGTGTAAACTCTACACAGACAGCACCCGAGGTCAGGATCGAACCCGGGTCTCTGGCACTGGGAGGTAGTGGCTCTAACTGTTGTGCCATCCCTGCTCCTTGAGCTTTGCCACTTCTAGGAATTGTATCCCTTGCACCATAATATCTCTCTTTATTTTATCTGTGCAAGAGCAGCAAGGTATGGGCAGATGTAGGCAATGAGTGTGCAGAAAGATACAGTTAAAACCAAATATGTTTCACAAGGTATTGCACATAAAGGTATTGAAAAGTTTAATGATTGATGAGGAAGGGCATTGATAATTGCACAATGCCTTTAAGAGGATGTTGCCAGGACTTGAGGGCCTGAACTACAGGGAGAGGTTGAGCAGGCTAGGACGAGTTGGGCCAAAGGGCCTGTGTCTGTGCTGTATGTCTCAAGGCGTGAGAGATATGTAATGAATTCCCAGCCTGCTCAGCCCCTCCCTGTAGTTCGGGCCCTTGAAACCTGGCAATAATATGTTGTAGTTATTGCATCTTCAAACAGAATTGTGATTTAACAAGACCTTGACTGTATTCATTTTCTTTCCACAGAGAATCCGATCCAGCCTCAAACCAGCTCCTGACTGGGGTCCATTCTTGAAGCAACACAGGGGGAAGCGATACGCAATGCAAATTAACCCCAAGAAGTTGCAACTGCATTCCCGTATCTTGACGGCCATGCTGGTCAAATCAAGGAATTAGGGAGCACCAACATCGCAGAGGGAAATATTTCAGCTCATTCTGGTCCAAAGGGGCAGAGAGCATCCATGAGATTTGAAAGCAGGCATCAGCGGCTCGACCACGAGCCCGGGACAGAAGCACAGACAATGGGCAGAGTTTCTCGCGGGAGAGGGGGATTGATATTTGGGGGAGGGGAAGCATGTGATTCACCATCTTCTGGAGCTGTGAGGCCACTATCCCCACTACACAACACCGACCTCCATCCTCCACCGAATGCAGTGGTAGAATGCAGTGACAATGTGTGTTGTATGTACTCTATTGCCTTCCCCAAACCTCACCCCACCCCTGCCCCTCTCCACAACATCTTGTCCCTGCAGTTCCCCCAAAATAGGATCTCTTTCTCCTGAGAACTCTGATATGTCAACCAGCATATCACTTGCTCACAATTAATTCCCTTTTTTAGACTTTCAAGTTGAAATGAAAGTTTTCTGTATTGCTACCGATGCACTTATGTACCATTCTTTTAAATAAATGATTTTAAACAAGCAAGAATGTGGTGAGAAGTAACCATTGATTAGAGCGCATCATTAAAGTTTCAGCTCAACGGTTCAGCAGCAGTAGGATGGCTCAGCAGCCCCCCCCCCATTGGCCGCCACTCCTGTCACTCGGGCGGGTGCCATTGTGACGTTGAACGCGGCCAGCAGCGAGGGCAAATAGATAACAGGTTGAAGACTATTTGTCACTATTTTTCTCGGACCCCTCGAGACCTCTCGCGGAACCCTAGGGGTCCGGGCAACCCCGGTTGAGTTACGCTGCTCGGGACTCTATGACTCTATACTCAAAAACAGTGCCCAAAAACAGTTTCATAACTGTTTTGATTGCACAGTAGTTATCTTTGCAACAGCATTATTTGCATGATGTTCACTGTATCTGCTGTTCGGGTTTGGGTTTGCTTTTCATCACCTACTCAGAGGCTCTTGCACAGCTGCCTGTACGTGAACTCCTCGACAGTTCACATATTCTACTTCACATTGGCCATTCTGGGGATAGACACAGTTTGCAGCTGTGGGCAAGAGTTATACAGCACCGAAACAGGCCGCTTAGCCCAACTTGCCGACAATGGCCTAGATGCCCCATCTCAGCTACTTCCATTTTCCTGCATTTGGTCCACATCCCTCTAAACCTTTCCTATCCATAGACGTTTACGAGTGTATTTTAACAGTTGTCATTGTACCTGCTTCAACTCCCTATGAATAGACAACTCTAGTGCGCAGCAGATAGAACATAGAAAAATACAGCGCAAGAACAGACCCTTCGGCCCACAATGTCTGTGCCAATCATGATGCCAAAACTAACTCTTATCTATCTGTGGATAATCCATATCCCTCCATTCCCTGCATATCCTACCCAAAGGCCTCTTAAAAGCCACCATCGTATCTGCCAGTTGAGTATAGGAGCAAAGAGGTCCTTCTGCAATTGTACAGGGCCCTAGTGAGACCTCACCTGGAGTAATGTGTGCAGTTTTGGTCTCCAAATTTGAGGATATTCTTGCTATTGAGGGCGGGCAGCATAGGTTCACTAGGTTAATTCCCGGAAAGGCGGGACTGTCATATGTTGAAAGACTGGAGCGACTAGGCTTGTATACACTGGGGCAGGCGAAGTCGCTGTCGCTGCCGTTGCCGGAGCTCCCGATGTCGGCCCCCACCCAGGGGCCTGCGGGCTTCCGACGTCCACGCGGCCCGCGCCGGAGCCTCCGGAGATGAGTCGCAGCCGCTCCCGCAGCATCCGAAGGCAGCCAGCGCCGCAGGTGGTGAGTCCGGGCCGTGGGCTCTGCAAACTAGAGCCCAGGTGGTGCCAGCCAGCTCCAGGTGCATGGCCGGTGGTAGGCCGCAGCGGGAACGGACACACGACACAGAAAACAAAGGTCGCGTTTCCGCTCAGGAGAGAGAGTTTTACAGATCCCACCCCCCCCCACCCCACCCCCCCCCCCCCCACAATCACCTTCCCCATCCACTGTGTGTACAGGTTACTGTTCAGCAGGTATGTTGTGTAAGTTGACTATGGTTGTGTTGACTCTAGATCAACCAGCAACTCTGCTGCTCCTGAGTGTAAACAATGTGAGCGAATAAGCACATGGATATGCAGGGAATGGAGGGATGTGAATTGTGTGCAGGCAGATGCAATATCATAAGTTCATAAATTATTGGGGCAAAATTAGGCCATTCAGCCCATCGAGTCTACTTTACTATTCTATCATGGCTGATCTATTTTTCTCCTTAATCCCATTCTCCTTCCTTTTCCCCATAATCCCCGACAACCCTTCCAACAGTCGCTTGACCCAGGTGATGTTATTCTGGATTGGGCGAAGGCTAACATCACTCCTCTCTTTAAGAAGGGTTCAACCACCAACCACCAACCAGGCTAATTATCGTCCTGTTTCATTAACAAGCACTTGCTGCAAACTACTGGAGCATGTAATCGATAGTAACCTGGTGAAACACCTTAGCAAACATAACATACTTGCTGATAACCAACATGCATTTAGGAAGCATAGATCATGCGAGTCTCAGCTTAGCCTGATGACAAATAACCTGGTCAAGAACCTTGGGCCCGTCCTCGTAGGGTTTCCATTGCGACCTGGGGAAATTACGTTTTTTCTTTAAAATAAATTGTCTGTTAAAAAAAGAGTCTCAATGGGGGGGGAGAGGGGAGGGGTGGGTGAGGGTGGGGAGAGGGGAGGGGGGGGTGAGGGTGGGGGAGAGGGGAGGGGTGGGTGAGGGGGAGAGGGGAGGGGTGGGTGAGGGGGAGAGGGGAGGGGTGGGTGAGGAGGGGGGAATGGGATGGGGGGTGGAGATTGGAGGTTGAGAAGGGGGGAAGGGGTGGGGGGGGAAGGGGAGAGGGAGCCACTGACACCGTTCTGCCAGTGGCCATCTTCTTTCTCCTTCACTGTGGTACCGTGCTCCTCCAGGGGAGGGGGAGCGCAATTAAAGGCAGTACAGGGGAGAGGGTGTGACCGAGCCTTGGATCCAAACCCTCTCCTGTATTGGTGTAGCACCCTCAACCCCCCACTCAATCCCCCTTATCCCCCCCTCCCTACCCCCCACTCTCCCATCCTCCCTGACCCCTTCTCCCCCACTCTCTCCTCCCCCCACACCTGCTGTCCCCTCCCAATCCCCTCTTCCCACCTCCCCACCCCACCCTCCTCCCCAGTCCCACTCTCCTCCACCTTCCATTCTGCAACCCCCCCTTTCCACCACTCTCTCCTCCCCAGCCCCACTCACTCTCCTCCACCCCCACTCCTCTCCTCCCCCCACCCCCATTCTCACTGTCCCCCTCCCCCTCACCCTCATTCTCCCCTCTTCCCCACCCCAACTTTCCTCCTTGCCCCCCACCCCCTTTGCTCCACCACCACCCCCTTCCCCCCACCACCACCCCTTTCCCCCCACCACCACCCCCTTCCCCCCACACCCCTCTCTCCTCCCTCTTTCACTCACTGTCCCCTCCCGGCACACTTCCCTGACCGTCACTGTCCCCCTCCCCCCCACCACCCCCTCCCCCCCACTGTCCCCCTCCCCAGTCCCACTCTCCCTCCCACCCCCACTCTCTGCTCCTCCCACACTCCCCCCCATTCTCTCCTCCCCCCACTTCCCATCCCCGCCAATCTCTCCTCCCCTCCCCCCATTCTCTCCTCCCCAGCACCAATCTCACTCTCCCCATCCCCCTCTCTCCTCCACCCCTCCTCCCCACCTTCACCCCCCCGCTCCACACACTTGCCCCACCCCCATTCACGCTGTCCCCCTCCCCCAACCCTACTGTCCCCGCTTCCCCACCCCCACTGTCCCTTCCCCCACCCCCACTACCCCCCTTCCCCCCACCCCCACTACCCCCCTTCCCCCCACACCCCCTCTCTCCTCCCCCTCCTCCCCCTTTCACTCTGTCCCCCTCCCCACCCACCTTCTCCCCCTTTCCCTCCCCCCACTCTTCCCTGACTCCCTTTCCCCCTTCACCCCCACTCTCTCATCCCCCCACCACCACCCCCTCCCCAGTCCCACTCTCCCTCCCACACCCATTCTCTGCTCCCCCACCCCCACTCCCTCTTCTCCCAACCACCCCCACACCCCTGCTGTCCCCCTCCCCAGTCCCACACTCCCCCTTTCCCCCACTCTCTCCTCCCCCCACCCTCACTCCCCTCCCACCCTTCCCTCCACCCACTCGGTCCCCACGTCCACTCCCCTCCGTGGAGCCGTTTGTGGTGAAAGGCACTTACCGAGCGTGCAGGGAGGAGGAGGGAGCTCCGGACTACTCGAGTCGGGCAGCGGAGGATCTGGGAGCGTCGGGAGGGGAGAGAAGCGAGAGGAGAGAAGAGAAGCGCGGCGTGAGGGAGGGGCGCACAAGATGGCCGAGCGTGAGGAGGCCGCCATCTGTCTGAAGCGGCCCTGGTCGACGCCGCCATCTGTGGAAACGGCCGCTGAAGGAGAAGCAGAAGCTTCCCATCTGCGCTGTGGCCTGTGTGCGGTAACGGTGCTGGGCCCAGGCGGGAGGGGGGACTCTAGGAAGCCGTGGCGTGGGTTGAAGGGATGGAAAGGAAGGATTAGGACCATCAGTCCGACCATCTCCCTCCTGCTCGGGAGTGTCCCCCGGGTGTGGGAGAACGGGGAGAGTGAGGGGAGCGAGGACAGGGGAGGCGGTGATTGCGGGCGGGCGGCTCCGCTAACGGCGTCCATCTTGTCTGTGCGAGTGAGGAGAGGCCGTGCGTGGTGACGTCAGACGCACAACACGTGGAAAAAATGTGGTTAGAAATGAGAGTTTTAAAGTTTAAAATGTCTGTAACTTTAAAAATATACGACTAATTTAAATAAAACTTGTTATAAACAGTGGCCAGGACAGTGGTGATTAAGGTGGCACTAACATTGTGGCGCTGTGGTTTACCGTTGTGGCTGCAGGTCCACATGTTATACATATATCTGCATGAGTTGTGGGGGAGGGGGGGGGCAGCGCGAGCCCATCTCACAGGGGCATTGTGACATCACACGCTGAAGACCTTCAATAAATGGGTTAGAAATGAAATGTGTTAACTTTAAAACCTCTGTAATTTAAAATATATACGACCAAATAAAATGAAAATATCATTGTCGACCAACCAGGAGATTGGCGATTAAGGCGGTGCAAAAACTGTGGCGCAATGGTTTACCGTTGATAGCAATGTCGTCACGGATTTAGTAGTGCTAGATTTTTCTAAAGCTTCCCTCACCAGAGACTGCTTCGAAAGCTTGACTTCTACCGTGTTCATTCCAACACAAAATGATGGATTTCCAGCTTTCTGACAAAACGTCTTCAGCGCGTGTGTGTGAATGGAAAAAGCTCTGATTGGCATCCAGTGTCAAGTGGTACACCTCAGGGCACAGTGAAGTCCACATCTGTTTTTTTGTTTTACATTAATGACATCCATGAAAAAGTCACAAGCATGACCAGCCTATTCGCTGATGATTGGTTGCTGTAGCGTCAGCTGATGATAAAGATGCTCTTCAAAAAAGATCTCAATACTATGGTTGCGTGGTCACAACAATGGGGGATGCAGTTCAACCCTTCCAAATGTGAAACCATGCGTGTCACCAGGAGAAGGAAACCAGGCAAAATATCCTTGGTGCCACCATTGAAGAATCCAAACAGACCAAGTATCTTGACATCAAAATACAGACCGATCTACGTTGGAATGGTCAGACTCATCATGCAACGGTGAAAGCAACAGGTGTCCTAAATTTTTCTGAGACGCAACTTTTATCAATGTTCAGCTTCTATCAAGGAGAAGTCATACTTCTCCCTTGTTAGACCACACTTGGACTACACAGTTGCAGCATGGGATCTATACACAAATAGAAACATTTCTTCCATCAAACGTGTCCAAAGACAGGCAGCTCGATTTGTTACAAATACCTATGAGAGAAGCGGGTGTTACCAAACTTCTAAATTCATTGGGGTGGAACCCGCTCCAAGCAGTTGTAAAGCCCACCATTTGACCTGTTTTTTTACAAAATGTTAAATGGTCAGCTCGACGTAGATTATTTCAAATCTACACCAAACCCAAACCTATCAGGAACAGACAAGGGCATTTGATTCAAGTCGAGATACCAACTGCCAAAACAGATGTGTACAGCAATACATTCTTCCCTCCCACAATTAAAGCGTGGAACAACCTTCACCCTACTGTAGTTACTCAACCAGGCGCAACTACATTTAAGGCAGCTCTTCTTCTCCAAGAAGCCCTTCTTGCTCAAGTCCATACTCCACCACCTTCAGTTTAAATTCCATTTGGCATATTTTGGAGGACCAAGAACCAAGCCACCCTTTCCTGGAGACCCTTCGTCAGAGTGATGTCAGGTGGGGGTGGGACAAAGAAAGGACGTGGTTGGAGACAGGAAGACAGTGGGAGAACTGGGAAGGGGAGGGGAAAGAGGAAATATCTAAAGTTAGAGAAATCAATGTTCATACCGCTGAGGTGTAAAATGCCCAAGCGAAATATGAGATGCTGTTCCACCAATTTGCGGTGGGCCTCACTATGACAATGGAGGAGGCCCATGACAGAAAGGTCAGATTGGGAGTGGGAGGGGGAGTTGATGTGCTGAGCCACCAGGAGATCAGGTTGGTTAAGGTGGACTGAGCGAAGGTGCTGAGCGAAATGATCGCCGAACCTGCGTTTGGTCTCGCCGATGTAGAGAAGTTGACATCTGGAACAGCCGATACAATAGATGAGGTTGGAGGAGGTGCAGGTGAACCTCTGCCTCACCTGGAAAGACTGTTTGGGTCCTTGGATGGCGTCAAGGGGGGAGGTAAAGGGACAGGTGCTGCATCTCCTGTGGTTGCAGGGGAAAGTACCTGGGGAGGGGGTGGTTTGGTTGGGAAGGAACGAGTGAACCAGGGAGTTACGGAGGGAACGGTCTCTGCGGAAAGCATAAAGGGGAGGAGATGGGAAGATGTGGCAAGTAGTGAGATCCCGTTGGAGGTGACGGAAATGTTGGTGGATAATTTGTTGTATACACTGGCTGATGGGGTGGAAGGTGAGGACAAGGGGGATTCTATCCTTGCTACGAATGGGGGGAGGGGGAGCAAGAGTGGAGCTGCGGGATATAGAGGAGGCCCTAGTGAGAGCCACATCTACAATGGAAGAGGGAAAGCCCCGTTTCCTAAAGAATGAGGACATCTCTGATCCCCTAGTGTGAAACACCTCATCCTGGGTGCAAGATGCGGCGTAGACGGAGGAATTGGAAGTAGGGGATAGACTTTTTACAGGAGACAGGGTGGGAAGAAGTGTAGTCAAGATAGTTGTGGGAGTCAGTAGGTTTGTAGTAGATGTCGGTCACTAGACACTAGTCGGTCCTCTGGCAACATGTTCCATTTATCCACCACCAGGTTTGCCAACTGTCCCGTATTAGTTGGGCCATCCCGTATTTTGGGCTAAATGATTTTTCCTGTACGGGACCGCCCTTGTCCCATATTAGGTCCAGTGGGTAGTTTAGGTCCGAACGCTGTAGGCCCCGACACTGTAGGCCCCGACACTGTAGGCCCCGACAATTTAGGTCCTGACAATTTAGGTCCCGACACTCTGGGTTTCCGACATTTTAGCTCCGGACAGTCTAGGTCCAGAGGCCTGGGTGCCGCCTAATGGAGGTTGCGTAGCAACCCGCCTCCCGGCCCGGGCGGCTGCCATTGGCGGAGCGGGAGCACGTGGCCGCTGGCTGGGTGAGGTCACATGGGGCACGGGGCGGTGACATCACCTTGTCCCGTATTTGGCAGAGAGATAGTTGGCACCCCTATCTGCCAACCTCCGAGTAAAAAAAGTCACCTCTCAATTTCCTATTAAATCTTACCCCTCTCACTTTAAACCTATGTCCTCTAGTTCTTGATTCCCCTACAAAGGGTAAATGACTCTGTGCATTGATCGTGTTTATTCCCTCATGATCTTATACACCTCTATAAGATCATCCCTCACCCTCCTCTGCTCCAAGGAACAAAGTCCAAATGTGAAAACAAGGAACTGCAAATGCTGGCTTGCAAAAAAAAGGCATAAAGTGCAGGAGCAACTCAGCGGGCCACGCAGCCCCAGAAAACATAGATAGGTCACATTTCAAGTCGGGACCCTTCTTCAGACCTAGCCTGCCCAACCTCTCCCCATAGCTCAGGCCCCCAAATCTGGCAACATCCTTGTATATAAGGTGCTATATAAATGCATATTTCCCTTTCATTCTGCTGGGGAATGGTGCTGGGGAATGGTGGAGAAAAGGAACAGGTGACGTTTCAGGTAGGAACCTTTCTTCAGACTGCTAGAAGTCTGAAAAGGGTTCTGACCCAAAACATCACCGATTGACTGCCTGTCCCACTGAATTACTCCAGCATTTTGTGTCTGTCTCCAGTATAAACCAGCATCTGCAGTTCCTTCCTAACCTATAACCTGAGCTGCCTTAAATAGCACAGTTTTCTCTGCTTTTGAAGAAGGTGGAGGTGAAATTCAATAAATTTATTTATTAACAGAAACAATAACAAGAAGTCTCCATAACGAATTCCCCCCTGACCTCGAGTCCAAATGGTTACATCTGACAATGGCCACGTGCTCACTGCTATTTATCTTTGGACTGGTCTGCATAACACAGGTATGCGTTGCTTAATAGGTCATCTCTCTGCATTTAACTCTACATTCTTACAATCATTGCTTGTTTTGGCGAGTATTGCCGATATTTTCTATTTTTCGTTGCATTTCCAATATATACAGCATTTTAATTTTAGGTTAAATGTTGTTTTTTTTCTCCAGATTTCCAATGGTCTGTATATGGAAGGAGCTGCCACATGAAGCTATAGATGATACAATTAGTTCCTTCCTACACATGATACAATCACAACATGTACAAGACCGTTGGACAGATATATGGACAGGAAGGGTTGAGAGGGCTTTGGAACAAATGCAGGAAAATGGGACTAGCCTAGAATGCCAAATTGGTTGACATGGTCAACATGGACTGAAGGGTTTGTTTCCATGCTGTACAGCTCCTAGACTCTGTCAGTTAATAGCTTCTGAAAAGTGGCAGGATCTAGCAAAGCCAGAAATGGGAAGGTTGTACAGTTGAATGCGAGGCTAATGCTGGAGGGAGGGAACACTTCAGGTACAGGGATCATTGACGTATCTTCTTGGCCTGGCGGGACCTGTATGTTGTTGTTGTTGTTGTTCATCCTTTGGGTTGGAAGATGACCATGACTTCACTTTCAGTTGGAGGATTGGTGACTGTGGGTCCGGAAGTGACTGGTGAGGCCAATCCGGGCCCGGAAGGCACGCCCACACGTAGGACACAAGTGGATGGGTGCTGCAGTGGAAGTGGAGGTAGCCCGGGCCTTGCGCGCGGTGCGTTTCCTCTGGGCATCTGCAGTGCGTCTGTTCTCTGCTGCACGGGCTCCTGTGGTGAGCTTGCTACGCCAGGTCTTTGTGGGACACGTTGAGGCAGTCCTTAAACCATTTCTTCTGTCCTCCTACTGAGCACTTGCCCTGACACAGTTCTCCATACAGAAGCTGTTTTGGCCGTCGATTCTCGGGCATTCTGACGACATGGCCTGCCCATCTGACTTGGGCTTTCCGTAGGAGGGTGTGGACGCTGGGGATTCCGGCCCGTTCCAAGACCTCTGTGTCGGGAATTTTGTCCTGCCACCTGATGTGAAGGAGTCTGCGTAGGCAGCTCAAGTGAAAGTGGTTGAGCTGTTTGACATGTCTGCTGTAGACAGTCCAGGTCTCAATAGACAATAGACAATAGGTGCAGGAGTAGGCCATTCAGCCCTTCGAGTCAGCACCGCCATTCAATGCGATCATGGCTGATCACTCTCAATCAGTACCCCGTTCCTGCCTTCTCCCCATACCCCCTCATCTCCGTTCTAAATGGCCTACCCCTTATTCTTAAACTGTGGCCCCTTGTTCTGGACTCCCCCAACATTGGGAACATGTTTCCTGCCTCTAATGTGTCCAATCCCCTAATTATCTTATATGTTTCAATAAGATCCCTCCTCATTCTTCTAAATTCCAGTGTATACAAGTCCAATCGCTCCAGCCTTTCAACATACAACAGTCCCGCCATTCCGGGAATTAACCTAGTGAACCTACGCTGCACGCCCTCCATAGCAAGAATATCCTTCCTCAAATTTGGAGACCAAAACTGCACACAGTACTCCAGGTGCGGTCTCACCAGGGCCCGGTACAACTGTAGAAGGACCTCTTTGCTCCTATACTCAACTCCTCTTGTTACGAAGGCCAACATTCCATTGGCTTTCTTCACTGCCTGCTGTACCTGCATGCTTCCTTTCATTGACTGATGCACTAGGACACCCGGATCTCGTTGAACTCCCCCTCCTCCTAACTTGACACCATTCAGATAATAATCTGCCTTTCTATTCTTACTTCCAAAGTGAATAACCTCACACTTATCTACATTAAACTGCATCTGCCATGTATCCGCCCACTCACACAACCTGTCCAAGTCACCCTGCAGCCTTATTGCATCTTCCTCACAATTCACACTACCCCCCAGCTTAGTATCATCTGCAAATTTGCTAATGGTACTTTTAATCCCTTCGTCTAAGTCATTAATGTATATCGTAAATAGCTGGGGTCCCAGCACCGAACCTTGCGGTACCCCACTGGTCACTGCCTCCCATTCCGAAAGGGACCCATTTATCCCCACTCTTTGCTTTCTGTCTGTCAACCAATTTTCTATCCATGTCAGTACCCTACCCCCAATACCATGTGCTCTAATTTTGCCCACTAATCTCCTATGTGGGACCTTGTCGAAGGCTTTCTGAAAGTCGAGGTACACCACATCCACCGACTCTCCCCTGTCAATTTCCCTAGTTACATCCTCAAAAAATTCCAGTAGATTTGTCAAGCATGATTTCCCCTTTGTAAATCCATGTTGACTCGGAATGATCCTGTTACTGCTATCCAAATGCTCAGCAATTTCGTCTTTTATAATTGACTCCAGCATCTTCCCCACCACTGATGTCAGACTAACTGGTCTATAATTACCCGTTTTCTCTCTCCTTCCTTTCTTAAAAAGTGGGATAACATTTGCTATCATCCAATCCACAGGAACTGATCCTGAATCTATAGAACATTGAAAAATGATCTCCAATGCTTCCACTATTTCTAGAGCCACCTCCTTAAGTACCCTGGGATGCAGACCATCAGGCCCTGGGGATTTATCAGCCTTCAGTCCCATCAGTCTACCCAAAACCATTTCCTGCCTAATGTGGATTTCCTTCAGTTCCTCCATCACCCTAGGTTCTCCGGCCCCTAGAACATTTGGGAGATTGTGTGTATCTTCCTCAGTGAAGACAGATCCAAAGTAACGGTTTAACTCGTCTGCCATTTCTTTGTTCCCCAGAATAAATTCCCCTGCTTCTGTCTTCAAGGGACCCACATTTGCCTTGACTATTTTTTTCCTCTTCACGTACCTAAAAAAACTTTTGCTATCCTCCTTTATATTATTGGCTAGTTTACCCTCGTACCTCATCTTTTCTCCCCGTATTGCCTTTTTAGTTAACTTTTGTTGCTCTTTAAAAGAGTACCAATCCTCTGTCTTCCCACTCTTCTTTGCTATGTTATACTTCCTCTCCTTAATTGTTATGCTGTCCCTGACTCCCCTTGTCAGCCACAGGTGTCTCTTACTCCCCTTAGAGTCTTTCCGCCTCTTTGGGATAAATTGATCCTGCAACCTCTGCATTATTCCCAGGAATACCTGCCATTGCTGTTCTACCGTCTTCCCTGCTAGGGCCTCCTTCCAGTCAATTTTGGCCAGCTCCCGCCTCATGCCTCTGTAATCCCCTTTGCTATACTGTAATACTGACACTTCCGATTTTCCCTTCTGCCTTTCCATTTGCAGAGTAAAACTTATCATGTTGTGATCACTGCCTCCTAATGGCTCTTTTACCTCTAGTCCCCTTATCAGATCAGGATCATTACACAACACTAAATCCAGAATTGCCTTCTCCCTGGTAGGCTCCAGTACAAGCTGTTCTAAGAATCCATCTCGAAGGCACTCTACAAACTCTCTTTCCTGGGGTCCATTTCCAACCTGATTTTCCCAGTCTACCTGCATGTTGAAATCTCCCATAACCACCGTAGCATTACATTTGTGACACGCCAATTTTATCTCCTGATTCAACTTGCACCCTATGTCGAGGCTACTGTTTGGGGGCCTATAGATAACTCCCATTAGGGTCTTTTTACCCTTACAATTCCTCATTTCTATCCATACTGATTCAACATCTCCTGATTCTATGTCACCCCTTGCAAGGGAATGAATATCATTCCTTACCAGCAGAGCAGCCCCACCCCCTCTGCCCACCTGTCTGTCTTTTCTATACGTTGTGTACCCCTGAATATTCAGTTCCCAGCCCTGGTCCTCTTGTAGCCATGTCTCAGTGATCCCTACAACATCATACTTGCCCATGACTAACTGAGCCTCAAGCTCATCCACTTTATTTTTTATACTACGCGCATTTAAGTACAACACTTTAACTTCTGTGTTTACCTCCCCTCTCACATCGGTCACAAATGGCCCTGCCCTTAATCTCTTTTCCCCTCTAGAACTTCTGTTCCCATTCTTCCGAGAGTCTTCTGCAATATCTCCTGTATTCCCTTTAACCTCATCTTCATATTCACAATTTGTTAACCCCTCCCCCCCACTACTTAGTTTAAAGCCACAGGTGTCGCACTAGCAAACCTGCCTGCCAGAATGTTTGTCCTCCTGCTGTTAAGATATAACCCGTCCCTTTTGTACAAGTCACCCCTAGCCCAGAAGAGATCCCAGTGGTCCAGAAATCTAAATCCCTGCTCTCTGCACCAGCCCCTCAGCCATAAATTCATACCCTCTATCTCTCTGTTCCTGGCCTCACCAGCACGAGGTACCGGTAGCAGTCCAGAGATAACCACCTTCGACGTCCTACTTCTCAGTCTTTTTCCTAACTCTCTAAACTCCCGCTGTAGCACCTCCTTCCTCTTCCGCCCGACGTCATTCGTGCCCACGTGCACAACGACTTCAGGTTGATCGCCTTCCCTCACTAGGATTTTCTGAAGCCGGTCCATGATGTGCTGAACCCTGGCACCAGGGAGGCAACAGACCATCCTCAAGTCCCTCCTGCTGCCACAGAATCTTCTGTCCATCCCTCGGACGATGGAGTCACCCACCACTACGGCTCTTCCTGACTTCGGTCTCCCCTGTCGAGTATCATTGTCAACAGGTCCGCCACTCGGACTGGAAACGTCTTCTGCCCCGACAGTTCCCAAGAGGGTATACCTATTTGCACTGGCATAGAGAAGAGTGATGAGTACCACTGCACGGTAGACCTTCAGCTTGGTGGTAAGGCTGAGTCCTCTCCACTCCCAAACATTCCCACGGAGTCGCCCAAAGGCAGCGCTGGCCTTGGCAATCCTGTTGTTGACCTCACCATCAATGTTCACCACTCGCGAGAGTGTACTACCCAGATAGGTAAAGCTGTCGACTGCCTGTAGGTTCTGCCCCTTCACCGTGATGTGTGGTTCCTGGTAGGGCTTTCCAGGCATGGGCTGGTACATAACTTCAGACTTTTTGGTGCTAATGGAGAGACCAAAGTTGTCACAGGCCTGTGAGAAGCAGTCCATTTCATGCTGCATCTTCTGCTCTGTGCTGGCGTTGAGGGCACAGTCATCAGTAAAACAAAAAATCTCTGATGATGGTCTCCTTCACCTTTGTAACAGCTTGCAGGCACCTGAGGTTGAACAGCCTGCTGTCAGTTCCTGTACCTGATGTGTATTCCATCTTGGCAGTCACGGAAGGCATCGGTCAGCATGGCAGAGAAGACCATGCTGAAGAGTGTAGGGGCAAGAACACAACCTTACTTCACGCCGTTTGTCACTGGAAAGGCTTCCGACTCGTCTCCATCATCTAGCACTTTCACCATCATGCCGTCATAGAACAGCTGGACAATCGTGATGAACTTGCTGGGACAGCCAAACTTCTGCATTATCTTCCACAAGCCATCTCTGCTGACAGTGTCGAAGGGTGCTGTCAGATTGACGAAGATCACGAACAGGTCGCTGTGCTGCTCTTGGCATTTTTCCTGGAGTTGGCGTGCAGCAAATATCATGTCGACAGTTCCACGTCCAGCACGGAAACCGCATTGGCTTTCTGGAAGGAGACCCTGCTCAAGGTGTTGAATGAGGCGGTTGAGCAGGATGCGAGCCAAGATCTTCCCAGCTATGGACAGGAGGGAGATGCCTCGATGATTGTCACAAGACTGGCGGTTGCCTTTCCTCTTGTAGATGTGGACTATGCTGGCATCTTTCAGCTGTTGTGGGACCTTCCCTTCATTCCACATGACTGGAAGAGTTCAGTCAGCTTCTGCATCATGACAGGGCCTCCTGCTTTGTACACTTCAGCAGGAATTGCATCTGATCCTGGTGCTTTGCCACAGGAAAGTTGCTTGATGGCCTTTGACTTCTTCTGTCGGGAGGTTGTCAAGGTCCTGGTTGGTCTCTATCTGAGGTAAGGGAGTGATGGCCTCGTCGTTGATATTAGCAGGGCGATTGAGGACCTGGTTGAAATGTTCAGCCCATCTCTCCAGAATCTGCTTCTTCTCTGTCAGCAACTGGGTCCCGTCTGCACTGAGGAGGGGAGAAGAGCCAGAGGACTGGGGTCCATACACAGCCTTCAAAGCGTCGTAGAAACGCTTGGTGTCATGTCTGTCTGCGTAGCCCTGGATTTCATCAGCCTTCTTGCTATACCATGCGTCCTGCATCTCACGGAGTTTCTTCTGTACTTTTTGTCTTGCGCTGGCAAAGGCATCTTTCTTCGCTTGTGACGTGAGGTCATTCTGGTGTGCTCTGAACAGTTAGTATAAGAAAATAACTGCAGATGCTGGTACAAATCGAGGTATTTATTCACAAAATGTTGGAGTAACTCAGAAGGTCAGGCAGCATCTCGGGAGAGAAGGAATGGGTGACGTTTCGGGTCGAGACCCTTCTTCTGACTGATATGTTGGTGAACAGTTGGTGTTTCTCTGATAGCAATGCCTGTATCTCTTCGTCGTTCTCGTCGAACCAGTCCTGGTTTCTACGGGGTGCTGGCCCGAGGTGTTCGAGGGCGATGGAGTAGACTGCATCTCTGAAGGCTACCCACTGTTCGTCAGTGCTGTTCTGGTCATCATGGTCATCATATAAGAGCACGGGGTTATACTTAAATTGCAGAAGGACTAAAATCCTCACAGGGAGGTGGGGAAGATTGAAAAGAGTTGGCTAGGGATGGGTCTGTGGGGGGATCTGTTCTAAGGAAGACACAAACAATCTCCCAGATGTACTGGAGGACAGAGGATCTAGGGGGGGGTAGAGGAATTGAAAGAAATTTTCATTAGGCTAGAAATAGTATTGGGTAGACTAATGGGACTGAAGGATGATAAATCCCCTGGGCCTGATGGTCTGCATTCCAGGGTCCTCAGGGAGGTGGCTCTAGAAATAGTGGACGCATTGGTGATCATTTTCCAATGTTCAATAGATTCAGGATCAGTTCCTGTGGATTGGAGGATAGCTAATGTTATCCCACTTTTCAAGAAAGGAGCAAGAGAGAAAACAGGGAATTACCAGTTAGCTTGACATCGGTGGTGGGAAAGATGCTGGAGTCAATTATTAACTAGGTAATAATGGTGCATTTGGATAGCAATAAAAGGATAAGTCCAAGTCAGCATGGATTTATGAAAGGGAATTTATGCTTGACTAATCTTCTGGAATTTTTTGAGGATGTAACAATTAAAATGGATGAAGGGGAGCCAGTGAATGTAGTATATCTAGACTTTCAGAAAGCCTTTAATAAGGTCCCGCATGGGAGATTGGTGACTAAAATTAGAGCACGTGGTATTGGGGGTAGGGTGTTGACATGGATAGAAAATTGTTTGGCAGACATGAAGCAAGGAGTAGGAGTAAATGGGTCCTTTTCAGAATGGCAGGCAGTGGCGAATGGAGTGCCGCAAGGCTCGGTGTTGGAGCCGCAACTGTTTACCATGTATATTAATGATTTGGAAGAGGGAATTAGAAGCAATACTAGCAAGTTTGCAGATGACACAAAAATGGGTAGCGGTATAAACTGCGAAGAGGATGTCCGGAGGTTGCAGGGTGACCTGGACAGGTTGAGTGAGTGGGCAGATGTGTGGCAGATGCAGTATAATATAGATAAATGTGAGGTTATCCACTTTGGCGGCAAAAACAAGGAGGCAGATTATTATCTCAATGGTGTTAGGTTAGGTAAGGGGGTGGTGCAGCGAGACCTGGGTGTTCTTGTACACTAGTCACCGAAAGTTGGCGTGCAGGTACAGCAGGCAGTGAAGAAAGCTAATGGAATGTTGACCTTCATAACAAGAGGATTTCAGTATAGGAGTAAAGAGGTTCTTCTGCAGATGTCTAGGGCCCTGGTAAGACCACATCTTGAGTATTGTGTACAGTTTTGGTCACCTAATTTGAGGAAGGACATCCTTGTAATTGAGGCAGTGCAGCGTAGGTTCACGAAATTGATCCCTGGGATGGCGGGACTGTCATATGAGGAAAGATTGAAAAGACTAGGCTTGTATTCACTGCAGTTTAGATGAGAGGGGATCCTATAGAGGGGATCTTATAGAAAATTGTAAAAGGACTGGACAAGCTAGATGCTGGAAAAATGTTCACAATGTTGAGCGAATCCAGAACCAGGGGTCACAGTCTTAGAATAAAGGGGAGGCCATTTAAAACTGAGGTGAGAAAAAACTTTTTCACCCAGAGAGTTGTGAATTTGTGGAATTCTCTGCCACAGAGGGCAGTGGAAGCCAAATCACTGGATGGATTTAAGAGCGGGTTAGATCAAGCACTAGGGGCTAGTGCAATCAAGGGATATGGGGAATGGCGGTGCTTGCTCGAAGGGCCGAATGGCCTCCTCCTACAACTATTTTCTATGTTTCTATGAGAGATTGAGGAGAAGGTCGAAGTTAAGTCAAGTAAGTCTAACAGGATGACACAAAGTGCTGGAGTAACTGAGCGGGTCAGGCTGCATCCCTGGACAACATGGATAGGGTCTGAAGAAGGGTCTCAACCTGAAACGTCACCCATTCCTTCTATCCAGAGATGCTGCCTGTCCCGTTGTTATTCCAGCATTTTGTGTCCATCTTCGGTGTAAACCAACACCTGCAGTTCCTTCTTGCACATGGATAGGTGACGTTTCTGGTCGGGACCCTTGTTCGGACTGATTGTAGCATGGGGGGGGGGGGGGGAGGGAGGGGAGAAAGCTGGAAGAAATATGTAGGAAGGAACTACACAAAGTCTGGCAAGCGATAAGTGGATACAGGTGAGGGGGTGGGGGAGGGGGTGGTTGTGGTTCCTGGGCACATGGTTAAACAAAGGCCAGAGATGAAAAGGCAAAACGTGTGTGACAAGGATAGGAGAGGTGCAAATTGTGAAGCTATAGGAAGGAATATAGCTGGAAGAGGATGGGGGAGGGGGGAAGGTGAGAAATGGGTGCAAATCCAGGTGAGGCACAGGGAAGAGAGGGGAAAAAAGGGAAGGGTAATTTTTAGGTTGGTTAACCTGAATTGGAGAATTTGGGAGGTCAATTTGCAGTTGTATAAGACGTTGGTGAGACCGCATTTAAAATATTGTGTTCAGTTCTGGGCACCATGTTACAGGTAAGATCTTGTCAAGCTTGAAAGGGTTCAGAAAAATGTATTAGGATGTTGCCAGGACTAGAGGGTGTGAGCTACAGGGAGAGGTTGAGTAGGCTGGCTCTATATTCCATGGAGCGCAGGAGGATGAGGGGGAATCTTAGAGGTGTACAAAATCATGAGAGGAATAGACCGGGGAGATGCACAGAGTCTCTTACCCAGTGTAAGGGAATCGAGGACCAGTGGACAGGTTCAAGGTCAAGGGGGAAAGATTTAATAGGAATCCGAGGTGTAACTTTTTCACACAGTGTGTGGCGGGTGTATGGAACAAGCTGCCAGAGGAGGTAGTTGAGGCTGAGACTATCCCATCATTTAAGAAACAGTTAGATGGGTACATGGATGGGACAGATTTGGAGGGATATGGACCAAGCGCAGGCAGGTGGGACTAGTGTAGCTGGGGCATGTAGGTCAGCATGGGCAAGTCGGGCTGAAGGGATTTCTTCACGCTATATTTCTATGAAAGTTGAAATCGATTGGGGTGATTAGGATGTTGAAGTTTCATCTGAGCTTGGGGTCTAAAGGAGAAGAGGTTCATTGGGTGGGAGCAAGGTGCTGGGGACTGGGGGGGAGCAGCTCAGGGGAAAAAGAGGTGGAGGGAGAGGGATATGTGTTGCTGGAGCTGGGGCCAGGCAGGTGAGTTATTAGAGGCATGTGAACAATGAGCATTCAGATAGGATTAAACAGATGCTGGTTTACACAAAAACACACTGATCAGTGCTAGATCAATTCAGCAGGTCAAGCAGCATCATTGGAGAGCAGTGAACCAATTAACTTGGACGTCCTTGTGATGTGGGAGGAAACCGGAGTACCCACATGGTCACAGGGAGAATGGGCAAACACCACACCGACAGCACCCGAGGCCAGGAATGAACCCGGGTTTCTGGAGGGCGCTGCACTCCACACTCTCTCTCTCTTTGTAAACCAGCATTGTGGTTCTGAGGGATAAGGGTATTCTGTAGGCAGATAGGAGGTGATCATGACATCATGGCTCAGATATTGTGGGCTGAAGGGTCTGTTCCTGTGCAATATAGAAATGCACCATAGAAAGCATTTTATCAGGATGCATTACAGCTTGGTTTGGGAACAGCTCCACCCAGGACCGTAAGAAATGGCAGCAAATTGTGGACGCAGCAGCCCAGGCCATCACACACACACCAACCTCCCTTCCATTGACTCCATTTATACCTCACGCTGCCTCGGAAAGGCCAGCAGCATAATCAAGGACAAGTCGCACCCCAATCACTCCCTCTTCTCCCCTCTCCCATCAGGCAAAAGGTATAGAAGTGTGAAAACGCGCACCACCAGATTCAGGGACAGTTTATTCCCAGTTATTATCATGGAAATGGATTAATCCTACCACTAACAGAGAGCAACGCTAAACTACTATCTACCTCTGATGCCCCTCGGACTATCCTTGACCGGACTATGCTGGCCTTACCTTGCACTGAACGTTATTCCCTTATCCTCTATCTTTCCACTGTAAATGGATTGATGGTAATCACATATTGTCTTTCTACTGACTAGTTAGCACGCAACAAAAAGTTTTTCACTGTAACTCAGTAGAAACATAGAAAAATAGGTGCAGGAGTAGGCCATTCTGACCTTTGAGCCAGCACCGCCATTTAATATGATCATGGCTGATCATCTAAAATCAGTGACCCGTTCCTGCTTTTTCCCCATAATCCCTTGATTCCTTTAGCCCTAAGAGCTAAATCTAACTCTATCTTGAAAACATCCAGTGAATTCGCTTCCACTGCCTTCTGTGGCAAAGAATTCCAGATTCACAACACTCTGGGTGAAATTTCTTTCCCTCATCTCAGTCCTAAATGGCCTACCGTTGTTCTTAAACTGTGACCCCTGGTTCTGGACTCCCCCAACATTGAGAACATTTTTCCTGCATCTAGCCTGTCCAATCCTTTAAGGATTTTACATGTTTCTATAGGATCCCCTCTCATCCTTCTAAACTCCAGTGAATATAGGAACAGAAATAGGAATAGTTTATTGTCACGTGTGACTAGGCACAGTGAGATTCTTTTCTTGCATACACAATGTATACAAATAGCAGCCACCTACGGCACTGACAAAGTTACAATGCACGCCGGCTTCCCCTTTTGTCAATAGACAATAGGCAATAGGTGCAGGAGTAGGCCATTCGGCCCTTCAAGCCAGCACCACCATTCAATGTGATCATGGCTGATCATTCTCAATCAGTACCCCATTCCTGCCTTCTCCCCATACCCCCTGATTCCGCTATCCTTAAGAGCTCTATCTAGCTATCTCTTGAAAGCATTCAGAGAATTGGCCTCCACTGCCTTCTGAGGCAGGGAATTCCACAGGTTTACAACTTTCTGACTGAAAAAGTTTTTCCTCATCTCCGTTCTAAATGGCCTACCTCTTATTCCTAAACTGTGGCCCCTGGTTCTGGACTCCCCCAACATTGGGAACATATTTGCTGCCTCTAACGTGTCCAACCCCTTAATAATCTTGTATGTTTCAATAAGATCCCCTCTCATCCTTCTAAATTCCAGTGCATACAAGCCTAGTCGCTCCAGTCTTTCAACATACGACAGTCCTGCCATTCCGGGAATTAACCTGGTAAACCAACGCTGCACGCCCTCAATAGCAAGAATATCCTTCATCAAATTTGGAGACCAAAATTGCACACAGTACTCCAGGTGCAGTCTTACTAGGGCCCTGTACAACTGCAGAAGGACCTCTTTGCTCCGATACTCAACTCCTCTTGTTATGAAGGCCAACATTCCATTGGCTTTCTTCACTGCCTGCTGTACTTGCATACTTCCTTTCAGTGGCTGATGCACTAGGACACCCAGGTCTCGTTGTACGTCCCCTTTTCCTAACTTGACACCATTCAGATAATAATCTGCCTTCCTATTCTTACCACCAAAGTGGATAACCTCACACTTATCCACATTAAACTGCATCTGCCATGCATCCGCCCACTCACACAACCTGTCCAAGTCACCCTGCAACCTCATAGCATCTTCCTCACAGTTCACACTGCCACCCAGCTTTGTGTCATCTGCAAATTTGCTAATGTTACTTTTAATCCCTTCATCCAAGTCATTAATGTATATTGTAAATAGCTGCGGTCCCAGCACCGAGCCTTGCGGTACCCCACTAGTCACTGCCTGCCATTCTGAAAGGGACCCATTTATCCCCACTCTTTGCTTTCTGTCTGCCAACCAATTTTCTATCCATGTCAGTATCCTACCCCCAATACCATGTGCTCTAATTTTGCCCACTAATCTCCTAAGTGGGACCTTGTCAAAGGCTTTCTGAAAGTCGAGGTACACTACATCCACTGGCTCTCCCCTGTCCATTTTCCTAGTTACATCCTCAAAAAATTCCAGATTAGTCAAGCATGATTTCCCATTCGTAAATCCATGCTGACTCGGAACGATCCTGTTACTACTATCCAAATGCTCTGCAATTTCGTGTTTTATAATTGACTCCAGCATCTTCCCCACCACTGATGTCAGACTAACTGCCCTATAATTTACTGTTTTCTCTATCCCTCCTTTCTTAAAAAGTGGGATAACATTAGCTACCCTCCAATCCACAGGAACAGATCCTGAATCTATAGAACATTGGAAAATGATCAACAATGCGTCCATGATTTCTAGAGCCACCTCCTTAAGTACCCTGGGATGCAGATCATCAGGCCCTGGGGATTTATCAGCCTTCAGTCCCATCAGTCTACCCAACACCATTTCCTGCCTAATGTGGATTTCCTCCAGTTCCTCCATCACCCTAGGATCTCTGGCCACTAGAACATCTGGGAGATTGTTTGTATCTTTCTTAGTGAAGACAGATCCAAAGTACCGGTTCAACTCGTCTGCCATTTCCTTGTTCCCCATAATAAATTCCCCTGCTTCTGTCTTCAAGAGACCCACATTTGCCTTGACTATTTTTTTCCTCTTCACATACCTAAAGAAGCTTTTATTACCCTCCTTTATATTATTGGCTAGCTTACTTTCGCACCTCATCTTTCCTCCCCGTATTGCCTTTTTAGTTATCTTCTGTTGCTCTTTTAAAGAGTCCCAATCCTCTGGCTTCCCGCTCTTCTTTGCTATGTTATACTTCTTCTTTTTCATTTTTATGCTGTCCTGGACTTCCCTTGTCAGCCACGGGTGCCTCTTACACCCCTTAGAATCTTTCCTCCTCTTTGGGATGAATTGATTCTGCAACTTCTGCATTATTCCCAGGAATACCTACCATTGCTGTTCCATCGTCTTCCCTGCTAGGGTCTCCTTCCAGTCAATTCTGGCCAGCTCCTGCCTCATGCCTCTGTAATCCCCTTTGCCATACTGTAATACTGACACTTCTGATTTTCCCTTCTCCCCCTCAATTTGTAGATTAAAACATATTATGATCACTGCCTCCTAATGGCTCCTTTACCTTGAGTTCCCTTATCAAATCAGGTTCATTACACAACACTAAATCCAGAATTGCCTTCTCCCTGGTAGGCTCCACTACAAGCTGTTCTAAGAATTCATCTCGGAGGCACTCCACAAACTCCCTTTCCTGGGGTCCATTACCAACCTGATTTTCCCAGTCTACCTGCATGTTGAAATCTCCCATTACCACCGTAGCATTACATTTGCGACATGCCAATTTTAGCTCTTGATTCAACTTGCACCCTATGTCGAGGCTACTGTTTGGGGACCTGTAGATAAATCCCATTAGGGTCTTTTTACCCTTACAATTCCTCATTTCTATCCATACTGATTCTACATCTCCTGATTCTATGTCACCCCTTGCAAGGGAGTGAATATCATTCCTTACCAATGGAGCGACCCCACCCCCTCTGCCCACCTGTCGGTCCTTTCGATAGGTCATATATCCCTGAATATTCAGTTCCCAGCCCTGGTCCTCTTGTAGCCATGTCTCTGTGATTCCCACAACATCATACTTGCCAATGTCTAAATGAGCCTCAAGCTCATGCACTTATTTTTTATACTTTGCGCATTTAAATACAACACTTTAACTTCGGTATTCACCTCCCCTCTCACACCATTGGCCCTGACCTTATTCTCTTATCCCATCTAGAACTTTCCTTCCCATTTATTCGAGAGTCCTTTACAGTTTCTCCTGTATTCGCTTCCCCTTTAACTCCATCTTCATATTCCCAATTTGTCAACCCCTCCCCCCCACTACTTAGTTTAAAGCCACACATGTAGCACTAGCAAACCTGCCTGCCAGAATGTTGGTCCCCCTGCTGTTAAGGTATCCCAGTGGTCTAAGAGATCCCAGTGGTCTAGAAATCTAAATCCCTGCTCCCTGCACCAACCCTACAGCCATACATTCATATCCCCGATCTCTCTGTTCCTGCCCTCACTCCCCTTTGAAACAGTCTCCCACCTTCGCTCGTCCTGGATCCTTGGCGTGACAACCTCACAGTAGGTCCTGTCCAGGAAACTCTCGTATTCCTGGATGGTTCTGAGGTCATCCAGCTGCTTCTCCACAACACATCCTTTCAGGAGCTGCACCTGGACACCATTCTTGCAGGTGTAGTTCCCAGAAGCTCCAGTGGTGTCCCTACCTTCCCACATCCTGCAGGAAACACACTGCACCAACTTGTCCGCCATTACTTTAGTGTCAAAAAACAAAGCAAGTTCAAAAACAAGTATATCCTCCTCACCTTAGTCTCGTCGCCAAAGACTCGCAGCCAAAGACTCGCTCTTCTCACAGGGGACTTGAGCCAAAGACTCACACTTTTCTCACAGGGCACTTCCCACGACAGGGCCTTGTGCAAGCCTTGTTTATATCAGCCACTAAATTGACTAATTGGCCAATTTACCAAACTTCTAATTTAATTGCTCAGCCAATCCCTGCACTCACTCCTATCCTGCCTTCCTCTGACGAGCTTGGACGTGTGCGCTTCACTGACGAGCTTGGACGTGTGCGCTTCACTGACGAGCTTGGACGTGTGCGCTTCACTGAATGCCTGCTAGCGTCCCTTTCGCGCTCTTTTTTAAACGGACTTTTACCTGCAATTCACATTCACTTACTTTCAGCCAACGGTCGTCCTTGCTGCTGCTGATGTCCCCTCAACCCCCCCCCCCCCCCACAGCAGTTCCCCCACGTTGGGTCTCCATTGTCCTTTGCCCCCCCCCCCCTCCATAGTCCATTGTTCTCCCCCCACCCCGAGTCCTCCATTGTTCTTCCTCTCCCAAGCCCAATCGATCCATTCTTTCATCATATGTCGGTCCCGCCATCCTGGGAATTAACCTGATGAACCTACGCTGCACTCCCTCTATAGCAATGATGTCCTTCCTCAAATTTGGAAACCAAAATTGCACACAACACTCCAAGTGTGGTCTCACTAGGGCCCTGCACAACTGCAGTAGGACCTCCTTGCTCCTAAACTCAAATCCTCTTGCAAGGAAGGCCAATGCACCATTAACTTTCTTCACTGCCTACTGAGCCTGCATGTTTACTTTCAGTGACTGATGTACAAGCACACCCAGGTCTCGGTGTCAGGTACACGTAACAGTAAACAAAACTAAACTGAACGAAACTGTTCTATGTTCTATATTTAAATCTCTTGTTTCTCTCCTCACAGAATTTTTTTGGCAGCGTGCATGTCAGCGTGCATGTCAGCGTGCATGTCAGCTCCTGAGTATTAATCTCCCCGGCTTAAAATTCATGAACGTAGTTAAGAATTTTGCCCTTCTCACCTCAAAATTCCTAATCTTGTAGTTAAAATTGTACCATCAAATGAATTCACAGTTCAAGTCAAGTCAAGTCAGCTTTATTTGTCACATACATATGTGCAGTGAAATGAAAGTGGCAATGCCTGCGGATTGTGCTAAAACTAAAAAACAGAATAGAATTTTTTTTAACACAAAAAAAACATTAATACAGAAAATTAAATTAGTCCCTGGTGATATGAGTGGAAACAGTCCCGATGGCACCGTCTCATCCTCTTTGTTTTCACAGCCTGACAGCGGAGGCGTTTGCTTGGCCGTAGCAGCTGGAACAGTCCGTTGCTGGGGTGTTGCTGGCTCTGGATCTGCACCAGACTAAACACTACAGACTAAACATTATCCAACTAAACACACCTCGGGCAAAGCAGGGACAGGGGCAGCTGTGGCGATGGGAATGAGTGGGGCGGCAGTGAGTTCGCCCGAGGCTTTCCTGCATCGGACACAACACGGGTTCAGGGTTGCCGAGTTACATCTTGAATCACAAACAATCCAACGGTTGATTATAGGGTCTGACTGCTCCGATCCCAAGGTGCGGCATCATCAAAGACCCACACCACCCCGGCCACAATCTCGCCGGCCGGAGCCCAGGCCTCGCCGGCCGGAGCCCAGGCCTCGCCGGCCGGAGCCCAGGCCTCGCCGGCCGGAGCCCAGGCCTCGCCGGCCGGAGCCCAGGCCTCGCCGGCCGGAGCCCAGGCCTCGCGGGTCGGAGGTGCGGCATCATCAAAGACCCACACCACCCCGGCCACAATCTCGCCGGCCGGAGCCCAGGCCTCGCGGGTTGGAGGTTTTTTTTTAGATTTAGAGATACAGCGCGGAAACAGGCCCTTCGGCCCACCGAGTCCGCACCGCCCAGCGACCCCCGCACACTAACACTATCCTACACACATTAGGGACAATTTTTTACATTTACCCAGTCAATTAACCTACATACCTGCACGTCTTTGGAGTGTGGGAGGAATCCGAAGATCTCGGAGAAAACCCACGCAGGTCACGGGGAGAACGTACAAACTCCGTACAGACGGCGCCCGTAGCCAGGATTGAACCCGGGTCTCTGGCGCTGCATTCGCTGTAAGGCGGCAACTCTACCGCTGCGCCACCGTGACGCCTCGCGGGTTGGAGGTGCAGCCCAGGCCTCGCGGGTCGGAGCCCAGGCCTCGCGGGTCGGAGGTGCGGCCTCGCGGGTCGGAGCCCAGGCCTCGTGGGTCGGAGGTGCAGCTTCGCGGGTCGGAGGTGCGGCCTCGCGGGTCGGAGCCCAGGCCTCGCGGGTCGGAGCCCAGGCCTCGCGGGTCGGAGCCCAGGCCTCACGACAAAGCCCGCGGGGATCGGTGGCCTGGATCGGCGCCATGGGGGCATCCGAAGAGGACCCGGATGTGTTAGTGGAGAGGTCGGTGCGGCTGTCGATAATGGCGCCAACTGACGGACGACCACTCGGACACGAGGATGCCACTGCCGAGGGAAGGAACAATCGGGACCCGGCGGGGGGGCCGCTGTGAGGGAGGGGGGAACAATGAAGAACCGGCATGTCGGGGGGGGGGGGGAGGGACGATGACGACGCAAAGGGGAACAAAGGGAACCCGGCATGTGGGGACATCTGTGAGGGAGGGGGGAACAATGAGGACCCGGTGTGAGGGGGTCGCTGGGAGGGAGGGGGAGCAATGGGGGGGGGGAAACAATGAGGACCCGGCGTGGGGGACCGCTGTGAGGGGGAGGGGGGCAATGGGGACCCGGCATGTGGGGGGGGAACAATGAGGACTCGGCATGTGGGGGGGGGAACAATGAGGACTCGGCATGTGGGGGACGACGACAATGAGGACTCGACATGTGGAGGAAGGGGGGACAATGGGGACCCGGCATGTGAGGGGAACAATGAGGACTCGGCATGTAGGGGGGGAACAATGAGGACTCGGCATGTGGGTGGTGGGGGGGGGAACAATGAGGACTCGGCATGTGGGGGGACGACGACAATGAGGACTCGACATGTGGAGGAGGGGGGGGGACGACGACAATGGGGACCCGGCATGTGGAGGGGAACAATGAGGACTCGGCATGTGGGGGGGGAACAATGAGGACTCGGCATGTGGGGGGGGGGGGGGGGCGCGACGACAATGAGGACTCGGCATGTGGAGGGGAGGGGGGGAACTGGCGCAGGGTGGATTTGTAACTTTCTTAGCTGCTTTCTGGGCGACTATTTGCATACCTTGACAAGGTGTGCGAGCAAGGAATTTCACCGTTACAATGAAGTATGCTTTTCTATTCAATTCCATTAAATTGTGTTTGTTTTGGTGAGTGGTGGTTGTGGCACAACAAGGGTATTTGTGTTTTAAACGTCACCCATTCCTTCTCTCCATAGATGCTGCCTGTCCGTCTGCGTTACTGCAGCTATTTGTGTGCATCGTTGTGTCATAATGACCGTCTTTGTTGGTACACGTTAAAAAATGTCGATTTATTCACAAAATGCTGGAGTAACTCAGCAGGTCAGGCAGCATCTCGGGAGAGAAGGAATGGGTGACGTTTCGGGTCAAGACCCTTCTTCAGACTGACGATGCGTTGGGGAAAATTACCAAACAAATTACATTGGAGACATAAGGAACTGCAGATGCTGGTTAAACAAAAAAAAACACACAAAGTTCTGGAGTAACTCAGCGGGACAGGCAGCTGGAGAACATGACCAGGCGAAGATGCCAGTCGGCGCCCTCTTTCATCTGTGGATATTCCCTCCACAGATGCTTCCTGCCCGCTGGGGTACTCAAGCACCCAGTGTTTCTTTGTATTTGCTTGACCCAGTGTTTCTCTGTAATCCAGTCCAACACCTGCACTTCTTTGTGTCTCCAGGGAGTTTGTTTTGTTCAATAGACAATAGACAATAGGTGCAGGAGTAGGCCATTCAGCCCTTCGAGCCAGCACCGCCATTCAATGCGATCATGGCTGATCACTCTCAATCAGTACCCCGTTCCTGCCTTCTCCCCATACCCCCTCACTCCGCTATCCTTAAGAGCTCTATCCAGCTCTCTCTTGAAAGCATCCAACGAACTGGCCTCCACTGCCTTCTGAGGCAGATAATTCCACACCTTCACCACTCTCTGACTGAAAAAGTTATTCCTCATCTCCGTTCTAAATGGCCTACCCCTTATTCTTAAACTGTGGCCCCTTGTTCTGGACTCCCCCAACATTGGGAACATGTTTCCTGCCTCTAATGTGTCCAATCCCCTAATTATCTTATATGTTTCAATGAGATCCCCCCTCATCCTTCTAAATTCCAGTGTATACAAGCCTAATTGCTCCAGTCTTTCAACATACGACAGTCCCGCCATTCCGGGAATTAACCTAGTGAACCTACGCTGCACGCCCTCAATAGCAAGAATATCCTTCCCCAAATTTGGAGACCAAAACTGCACACAGTACTTCCAGGGGCGGTCTCACCAGGGCCTGGTACAACTGTAGAAGGACCTCTTTGCTCCTATACTCAACTCCTCTTGTTATGCAGGCCAACATTCCATTGGCTTTCTTCACTGCCTGCTGTACCTGCATGCTTCCTTTCAGTGACTGATGCACTAGGACACCCAGATCTGGTTGAACATCCCCTCTTCCTAACTTGACACCATTCAGATAATAATCTGCCTTTCTATTCTTACTTCCAAAGTGAATAACCTCACACTTATCTACATTAAACTGCATCTGCCATGTATCCGCCCACTCACACAACCTGTCCAAGTCACCCTGCAGCCTTATTGCATCTTCCTCACAATTCACACTACCCCCCAACTTAGTATCATCTGCAAATTTGCTAGTGGTACTTTTAATCCCTTCATCTAAGTCATTAATGTATATCGTAAATAGCTGGGGTCCCAGCACCGAACCTTGCGGTACCCCACTGGTCACTGCCTGCCATTCCGAAAGGGACCCATTTATCCCCACTCTTTGCTTTCTGTCTGTCAACCAATTTTCTATCCATGTCAGTACCCTACCCCCAATACCATGTGCTCTAATTTTGCCCACTAATCTCCTATGTGGGACCTTGTCGAAGGCTTTCTGAAAGTCGAGGTACACCACATCCACCGACTCTCCCCTGTCAATTTTCCTAGTTACATCCTCAAAAAATTCCAGTAGATTTGTCAAGCATGATTTCCCCTTCGTAAATCCATGCTGACTCGGAATGATCCTGTTACTGCTATCCAAATGCTCAGCAATTTCGTCTTTTATAATTGACTCCAGCATCTTCCCCACCACTGATGTCAGACTAACTGGTCTATAATTACCCGTTTTCTCTCTCCCTCCTTTCTTAAAAAGTGGGATAACATTTGCTATCCTCCAATCCACAGGAACTGATCCTGAATCTATAGAACATTGAAAAATGATCTCCAATGCTTCCACTATTTCTAGAGCCACCTCCTTAAGTACCCTGGGATGCAGACCATCAGGCCCTGGGGATTTATCAGCCTTCAGTCCCATCAGTCTACCCAAAACCATTTCCTGCCTACTGTGGATTTCCTTCAGTTCCTCCATCACCCTAGGTTCTCCGGCCCCTAGAACATTTGAGAGATTGTGTGTATCTTCCTCAGTGAAGACAGATCCAAAGTAACGGTTCTGTTTGGACTGTTCCAGTCACAAGGCTTGCAATAGCTTGCAGATAATTTAATGAAGTCCTTGGGGACATCCTAACTGAAGCAAGATGCTCCTGTCCCGCACATGTTAGAAAAACGGCGGTGCGTGCAGACGCAGCGGCCCCACGCTCTCCCGATTTTTCGAGTGTTTTTAATGTTTTTTCAAGTTCGTCATGTTTGTCACTTCAACAACTCTGGACAGTCAGCAGTAGACAGTATAGTCGTGAGTTCTTGCTGGACAAGAAAACAACATCATCAACACTGGACGCTATGCTTGCAGAGGAACTTAGCGGCCTCAGAATACTCTGCCTGGCCTCGACCTCGGCCTCGAGTGCTGCCCCCCGGCTGGAAAGGAGACGCCGCAGGCGGTGTGAGAGGAAGCAGAAGAGGGGTAACCGCGGAGGCATCCGGGCTAGGCTAGCGGCTAGCCCACACAGACTGGCTATTCCGAGCATGCTAATGGCTAATGTACGCTCACTGGACAATAAAATGGACACTATAAGACTTCTCCGGCCGACCCAGCGTGAGGTGAGGGAATGCTGTTTTTACGGAAACATGGCTTAATGACAACATCCCGGACTCCGCTGTTCAGCTCGACCGGCTAACATGCTACCGATCGTACAGAGCTACGGTTAGCGGGGGGAAGACTCGCGGCGGCGGTGTGATTGTTTACATCAGTGATGCTTGGTGTCGGGACGCTGTGTTGGTCTACAAACACTGTTCACCGCTGGCGGAGTTTATGGTTGTGAAGTGCCGGCCTTTCTACCTCCCGAGGGAGCTAACAGCTATCCTGTTAGTCGCTGTTTACATCCCTCCCAGTTCCAACAACAAGGACAGAGAGGAGGCACTCTGCGAACTGTACCGGGCCATCTCTGAGCAGCAGACAGCACACCCAGATGGCTTTCTCATCGTAGCTGGGGACTTCAACCATGCTAACCTAAAAACTGTCATGCCCAAAGTATACCAGCATGTTGATTTCCCAACACGAGAAAACAACACCTTGGACCTTGTCTACACGACCATCAAAGGAGCATACAAGGCTTCCCCCCTCCCCCACATCGGCCTCTCTGATCACCTCACCGTTCTGCTGAAACCGGCATACAGACCCCGGGTGAAAGTCACCAAACCGGTTTCAAAAGAGGTACGTGTGTGGTCAGAGGACAGCATAGCTGCATTCCAAAACTGCTTTGAGACTACAGACTGGGACATGTTCAAGCAGGCAGCAACATACAACAACACAACCAACATTCAGGAATACACAGAGACAGTTAGAGGCTACATCACCAAATGCATTGACGATGTGACCCACACCAGAGCCATCACCATCCGGGCTAACCAGAAGCCATGGCTGACAGGGGAGGTCCATGGGCTGCTGAGGGTCCGCAACGCTGCCTTCAGAGAGGGCAATCCAGCTGGTCTCAGAGCAGCCAGGGCCAACCTTTCCAGTGGCATCAGGAAAGCCAAACAACACTACACCCGGCGCATCACAGCCCACTTCAGTGACAGCAGAGACACACGGAGCCTGTGGAAGGGTATTAGGACTATCACGGACTACAAACCCTTACCACAGACCTGTGACAGTGACACCTCTCTCTTGAACGACCTCAACGGCTTCTTCGCACGCTTTGAAGCACAGAGCAACACACCTGCGCAGAAAACAACTCCCCCCCCCCAACGACCAGGCTATTTGTCTGTCTCCAGGCAGTGTGAGGAGCACACTGTTAAGGATTAACACCCGGAAAGCTTCTGGACCTGACAACATTCCTGGTCGTGTGCTAAAAGACTGCGCAGCTGAGCTCACAGATGTCCTCACAGACATCTTCAACATCTCCCTGAGCCAGGCTGTTGTTCCCTTGTGCTTCAAAGAAACCACCATCATACCTGTGCCCAAGAAGTCTTCTCCATCCTGCTTCAACGACTACCGCCCTGTAGCGCTGACTTCAACCATCATGAAGTGCTTCGAGAGGCTGGTCATGAAGCAGATCAGATCCAACCTCCCCCCCTCCCTGGACCCGTTTCAGTTTGCATATCGAGCTAAGCGGTCCACTGAGGATGCCATCTCCTCTGCTCTACACCCAGCCCTCACCCACTTGGACACTAAAAACTCATATGTTAGGATGCTGTTCATAGACTTTAGCTCAGCATTCAACACCATCATCCCCCAGCAGCTGGTTTGTAAACTAACAAATCTGGGCCTCAGCCCCCTTCTCTGCAACTGGCTGCTGGACTTCCTCACTGCCAGACCCCAGTCTGTACGGGTCGGCAGCAACACATCGGACACCATCACGCTGAGTACGGGTGCCCCACAAGGATGTGTGCTAAGCCCCCTGCTCTTCACCTTGCTGACCCACGACTGCACACCCACCTACAGCTCCAACCACTTCGTCAAGTTTGCGGATGACACAACAGTGGTGGGTCTCATCAGCAACAACGACGAGACCCACTACAGGAAGGAGGTGGACCAGCTGGCCGCGTGGTGCACAGACAACAATCTCTTCCTGAATGTGGAGAAAACAAAGGAGATTGTTGTCGACTTCAGGAGAACGCACACCCAACACCCCCACCCACTGACCATCAATGGTGCTGCTGTGGAGCAGGTGAGCAGCACCAAATTCCTGGGGGTGAACATCACCGAGGATCTCTCCTGGAGCAACAACATCACGTCCATCGCCAAGAAAGCCCAGCAGCGCCTCTACTTCCTCCGCAAACTGAAGAGAACGGGAGCCCCCACACCCATCATGTACACTTTTTACCGAGGCGCCATCGAGAGCATCCTCAGCAGCTGCATCACTGTGTGGTTCGGAATCTGCACAGCCTCCAGCCGCAAGACCCTGCAGCGCATAGTGAACACTGCTGAGAGGATCACTGGCGCCTCACTCCCAACACTCCTGGTCCTTTACACCACCCGCCTCACCCGCAAAGCATTGAGCATTGTGGGTGACCCCTTCCACCCCTCCAACAGCCTCTTCACCCTCCTGCCTTCAGGGAGAAGGTTTCGCAGCCTGAGGTCGAGCACCACCCGACTAAAGAACAGTTTTTTCCACCAGGCTGTCAGGATGCTGAACTCTCTCCCCTCCCTTCCTCCTCTCTCCCCTGCCCCTATTGGACCTGGACTTTAACACCCCACACACACGCACATCCAGCACCAGACACTTAAATTATTTTTTTTAACGCATTTGAAGTGACTATATTTTATATTTTATGTTGATTGTTGTTTGCTGTGCCTTTTTAATTTTAACTTAGTTTTATGCACTTTGTTCCTCGGGATTGTGGGAAACGGTATTTCGATTTTCTGTCTGTGTAAACTGGCTGAGGATTGACAATAAAATTGACTTTGACTTTGACTTGACATGCTGAGCGGATGGATCGCGGATGGATCGCAGCCGTCCTGAAATGCATGCACTTGCTGCGAGCACGTTGACAAACACAAGCCATACTCCAGAATGGGCCGGGGCGACTTGGTCTCGACGCCGTCCGAGCGCCCACCACTCTCGGCTGAGAACGCAGTGAGTATCTAATCCGAGGATCAGCCACAACTTGGAGATCCGTGGACGGGATAGATAGACGACGTTTCGTGTCGGCACCCTTCTTTACACTCTCCATTCTCTCTCTCCACATGTGATTCACACCCGCTCAGTCCCAACCAGCTCAAGGCGCCAGCTCAAAGGCGCCAGCATCTGCAGTTCCCGGCGTCCCCAACTTGTTCGCGAAAAACCAGGGGTGGACCTGCACTCCTCCCTCCAGCTTCCCCCCCCCTCCCCTCCCCCACCTCCCCCCCCCTCCCCCACCTCCCCCCCCCTCCCCCACCTCCCCCCCCCTCCCCCACCTCCCCCCCCCTCCCCTCCCCCACCTCCCCCCCCCTCCCCTCCCCCACCTCCCCCCCCCTCCCCTCCCCCACCTCCCCCCCCCTCCCCTCCCCCACCTCCCCCCCCCTCCCCTCCCCCACCTCCCCCCCCCTCCCCTCCCCCACCTCCCCCCCCCTCCCCTCCCCCACCTCCCCCCCCCCCCACCTCCCCCCCCCCCCCACCTCCCCCCCCCCTCCCCTCCCCCACCTCCCCCCCCCTCCCCTCCCCCACCTCCCCCCCCCTCCCCTCCCCCACCTCCCCCCCCCCCCACCTCCCCCCCCCCCCCACCTCCCCCCCCCCTCCCCTCCCCCACCTCCCCCCCCCCTCCCCTCCCCCACCTCCCCCCCCTCCCCTCCCCCCCCTCCCCCACCTCCCCCCCCCACCCCTCCCCTCCCCCCCCACACCTCCCCTCCCCCCCACCGCAACCAGCCTGAAGAAGGGACCCGACCCGAAGCGTCACCCATCTCTCCATGTTCTCCGCAGATGCTGCCTGACCCGCTGAGTTACTCCAGCACTCTGTGTCTATCTTTCGTGTAAACGAGCATCAGCAGTTCCTTGTTTCTTTGTTGCTGTTCCTTGGTTGGGAATGTTTTCCAGCAGCGAACCGAGCTGTGGGTGGAAACTGTCCGATCATCTCCCTCCCTCTCCCTCCCTCTCCCCCCCCCCCCCAGTCTGGCGCTACTGATGGACACGTGGGTGAAAGTGACGAGAACATGGAGCGAGGCAACTGGTCCTCGAAGACCGACTACCTGCTCTCAATGATCGGCTGTGCTGTGGGTCTGGGCAACGTCTGGAGATTCCCTTACCTGGCGTACAGGAACGGAGGAGGTACTGTAGAGCGTCCACGGTTCTAAGGCACGGTTGCAGAGTTCAATAGGTTTGGCTAGTTGCGCTTTCATCGTTAGTATCGGGAGCCTAGCAGATCACGCGTAACCAGAAGACATCATCCCTGTGATTTCGCTCGCTTTGGGGCATTGGACCACATTGATCGAGGAAAGATCAATGGATTCCAATGAGATACACAATCCCAGGATAACATGGCCAGTGAAACCAGTGATCTTCGTCCAGAGCCGTCGGTCCCTCGACTGGATGCAAACTCCACCCGAAACGCTGTCGGTCCATTTCCCTCCATAGATGCTGCCCGAGTCCCCGAGTACGTTTTTGTTGTTGGGTTTGTTTTTGCCGAGGATTCCAGTAGCTGCGGTCTCGTGCGTCTCGCACCCCCCCCCCCCCACCACCCCGAACCCCATTTAATGACCGCATGGATGAACTCCAAACATTGTTCATCCCTGTCTGGAAAAAAATGAGACGCGGAAGGCGGCTCAACCGTGGCTAATTAGCGAAATCAAGCACAGTGTTGAATCCAAGGAAGGGGCATATAAATTGGCAAGAGGAAGCAGCAAACCGGAGGACTGGGAGAAATTTAGAACTCAACAGAGGAGGACAAAGGGGTTAATTAAGAGGTGGGGGTGGGGGAGGGGAAGAACACGAAAGAAAGCTTACGGGGAATACAAAGACTGACTGTAAAAGTTTATTTAGGTATCTAGAAAAGAAAGGATTAGTGAAGCTGAATGTAGATCCCTTACAATCAGAGACAGGTGAATTTATAATGAGAAACATGGAAATGGCAGAACAGTTAAACAAGTACTTTGGTTCTGTCTTCGCTAAGGAAGACACAAACAATCTCCCAGAAATACAAGGGGACAGAGGTTCTAGTGGGAGGGAGGAACTGAAGGGAACCCACATTAGTCAGAAAATGGTGTTAGGTAAACTGTTGGGACTGCAGGCAGATAAATCCCCAGGGCCTGATGGTCTGCATCCCAGAGTACTCAAGGAGGTGGCCTTAGAAATCATGGATGCATTGGTGATCATTTTTCAATGTTCTCTCGACTCTGGATCAATTCCTGTGGACTGGAGGGTAGCGAATGTAACTCCACCTTTTAAGAAAGGAGAGAGAGAGAAAATAGGGAATTGTAGCCCAGTTAGCCTTGCATTGGTAGTGGGGAAGATGCTGGAGTTGATTATTAAAGATGTTATAGCAGCACATTTGAAAAGCAGTGACAGGGTTCGGTCAAAGTCAGCATGGAAATATTAAGGGGAAATCATGCTTGACTAATCTTTTGGAATTTTTTGAGGATGTAACAAGTCGAATGGATAAGGGAGAACCAGTGGATGTGGTGTATCTGGACTTTCAAAAAGCCTTTGACAAGGTCCCATGCAAGAGATCCGTGTGCAAAATTAGAGCACATGGTATTGGGGGTAGAGTATTGACATGGATAGAGAACTGGCTGGCAGACAGGAAGCAAAGAGTAGGAATTAACAGGTCCTTTTCAGAATGGCAGGCAGTGACTAGTGGGGTGCCGCAAGGCTCAGTGCTGGGACCCCAGTTATTTACAATATATATTAACGATTTAGACGAGGGAATTAAATGTGACATCTCCAAGTTTGCAGATGACACAAAGCTGAGTGGCAGTGTGAGCTGCGATGAGGATACTATGAGGCTGCAGGGTGACTTGGATAGGTTGGGTAAGTGGGCAGATGCATGGCAGATGCAGTATAATGTGGATAAATGTAAGGTTATCCACTTTGGTGGCAAGAGCAAGCAGTGAAGAAAGCTAATGGCATGTTGGCCTTCATTGTGAGAGGATTTGAGATTAAGAGCAAGGAGGTCCTACTGCAGTTGTACAGAGCCTTGGTGAGTGCACCTGGAGTATTGTGTGCAATTTTGGTTTCCTAATTTGAGGAAGGACATTATTGCTTTGAGGGAGTGCAGCGTAGGTTCACCAGGTTAATTCCTGGGATGGCGGGACTGACATGTGATGAAAGAATGTGTCGACTGGGCTTGTATTCACTGCAGTTTAGAAGGATCAGGGGATCTTATCGAAACATACAAACTTCTTAAAGGATTGGACAGGTTGGATGTAGGAAAATGTTCCCAATGTTGGGGGAGTCCCGAACCAGGGGTCACAGTTTACGAATAAGGGGTAGGCTATTTAGGACTGAGATCAGGAAATTGTTTTTCACGCAGAGTTGTGAATCTGTGGAATTTTCTGCCACAGAAGGCAGTGGAAGCTAATTCACTGGATGTTTTCAAGATAGTTAGATTTAGCTCTTAGGGCTAAAGGAATCAAGGGACACGGGGAAAAAGCAGGAACGGGGTACTGATTTTAGATGATCAGCCATGATCATATTGAATGGCGGTGCTGGCTCAAAGGCCGGATGGCCTACTCCTGCACCTATTTTTCTATGTCTCTATGAACCCATCGCCTCTCCCGAATTCCCGATCTCCAATCTCCCCAGGAGGAACATCATCGTCTAAACGGCAAATGGATGAGACGGCGGCGTGGTGCCCATCTCACCAGAGTGTCTCCCTCTCCTGTGTCCATCCACTACGCAACATTGCTCTGATGTATCCCTCCCCTTCTCACGGTGGTGCAGCGCCAGAGACCCAGCTTCCGCCCGGACCTCGGGAGCTGTCTGTATGGACTTTGTACGTTCTCCATGTGACCGCGTGGGGTTCCTCCGGGTGCCCTGGTTTCCTTCCACATTCCAAAGACGTGCGAGTTTGTAGGTTAATTGGCTTCTGTAAATTGTCCTTAGTGTGTAGGGTAGTACTAATGTACAGGGTGATTGATGGACGGCATGAGCTCGGTGGGCCGAAGGGCCTGTTTCTGTGCTGTATCACTAAACCTAACTGAACACCCGCCCAGTCCCTCTCCCACTGGCAGAGTTTTAGCCCAACCCTTCACCCCAGTGCCACAGCCCACAGCCTGCTGACCTACTCACAGGTGGTTGACCTGACCCCACCTCTTTGGCCAACACTCCCATCGTCAGAATGCCCGGGGACTCTCCAACCTGCTCAAATCCCTCTCTTCCCAACGCCAACCTGGGTCCGCCCATCCCAAACTCACCTCCGATTGCCCCCCCACCCTCTCGCTGCCCAAGATTTCAGTTCAAAGCCCATCCACAATCACAACCTCAGATCCTTCCTGGCCCCCACCTCTGCAGGGAATATGACCCTAGTTCCATCCACTCTCCCCTGTTATTCAAGTTGTGGCTGTATCCTTCCTGCTCCCTGTAGACTGACTGTTCCTCAGCTGGGGCTGTTGGTTCAGTGTAAATGAGGATATCACGATTTTCAGAAAGCCTTTGAATTTATCTTATAATGCCACTTCCGAGACTGCTTGAGAAGATGAGAGCCCACGGTATCAAAGGGCAGGTACTAGCATGGATAACAGGTTGGCTGGATGGCAGAAGACAAAGAGTGGCAATAAAGGGGGCTTTTCCTGGTTGGCTGCCAGTGACTAGCGGAGTTCTGCAGGGCTCGGTGATGGGGCCGCTACTCTTCACGTTGTATATTAATGATTTGGACAAGAGGATTGAAGGCTCTGTTGCAAAGTTTGCGGATGATACGGAAATAGGTAGAGGGGCAGGTAGTATAGAGAATGCAGGGACTTTGCAGAAGGACTTGGACAGGTTGGGAGAGTGGACAGTGAAGTGGCAGATGGAATATAGTGTAGCAAAGTGTGGAGTCATGCATTTTGGTAGTAGGAATAAAGGCGAAGACTATCTACTAAATGGGGTGAGGATCCCGAAATCGGGCAAAGGGACTTGGGAGTGCTGGTGCAAGATTTCCGATAGGTTAATTTGCAAATCAAATCGGTAGTAAAGAAGGCAAATGCAATGTTGGCATTTATTTCAAGAAGGCTAGAATACAAAAAAATGGATGCAATGCTGAGGCTCTGTAAGGCACTGGTAAGACCACATTTGGAATATTGTGAGCAATTTTGGGCACCATATCTGAGAATGTGCTGGCTCTGGAGAGGGTCCAGAGGAGGTTTACAAGAATGATCCCAGAAATGTGTAGGTTAACATATGATGAGCGTTTGACGGCACTGGGCCTGTACTCGCTGGAATTTAGAAAAATGAGGGGGGACCTTACCGAAACTTACCGAATAGTGAGCGGCTTAGATAGAGTGGATGTGGAGAGGATGTTTCCACTCGTGGGAGAGTCTAGGACTAGAGATCATAGCCTCAGAATTAAAGAATGTTCCTTTAGGAGGGAGGTGAGGAATTTCTTTAGTCAGAGCGTGGTGAATCCGTGAAATTCTTTGCCACAGAAGGCTGTGGAGGCCAAGTAAATGATATATTGAAGGCAGAGATAGATTCTTGATTCGTATGGGTGTCAGGGGTTATGGAGAGAAGGCATGAGAATGGGGTTAGGAGGGAGAAATAGATCAGGCATGATTGAATGGTGGAGTCGACTTGATGGGCTGAATGGCCTAATTCTGCTACTATCACTTCTGACCTTATGGCCTAATCTAATCACAAATCAGCATGACCGATCCTGGTCACATTAATGTGCAGACAAAGTTTCTGAACTTTCTTTTATTATTTACAGGTGCGTTTCTTATTCCTTATGCAGTCATGTTGGCACTGGCTGGAATGCCCATGTTTTTCTTAGATTCTTCCTTTGGGCAGTTTGCCAGCCTAGGACCTGTTGCAGTGTGGAAAGCCGTGCCGATTCTACAGGGTGAGTGGTGATTTACTAGCACAATCTAAGCAGTCATTTTACTCAGACACAGTGGGTGTGGAGGGTGGTGGACTCAGCCCGGTCCATCACAGGCACAATCCTCCCCACCATCGAAAGCATCCACTTGAGGAACTACCTCAAGAAGATAGCATCTACCATCAAGATTCCCACCACCCAGACCATGCCCTCTTCTTGCTTTAACGTTGAGCAGGAGGATTAGTAGCCTGAAGTTCCACATCACCAGGTTCAGGAACAGCCACTTTCCTACAACTAGCGGGCTCTTGAAGCGACCCACACAACCTTAATCCCACCTCAGCTGCGGAACACTACTCACCACTTCTTGCCATCCTGTGGAGTTGCTTTTTTTAATGGAATTGTGTAATTGTGTTTTTGCACTAATGTCTTGTTTTTTTTGCACCGTAATTTTTTTTAAAGAATTTTGTGTGTAATTTATGTCTAATTATTAATTTTGTGTGTTGTCTGAGTCTCTGCGCCTGTGAGGCTGCTGCAGGATTTTCACTGTACCTGTCCCTCTCTGTGCTCTAGCTTGACAACTTCTTTCCAATAACATAGTGACCAAAACTGAAAACAATACACTAAATGCGGCCTCACCAATGTCTTATATAACTGCAACAAGAGCTCTCATACTCAATACTCAGACTGATGACGGCCAATGTGCCAAAAGCCTTTTTGACCCCCTATCTACCTGTGACGCAACTTTCATGGAACTATGTCCTAGATCCCTCTTTTCAACAACAATCCCCAGAGCCCGAGCATTCACTGTGTAGGTCCTGCCCATGTTGGCCAAACATCTTGGGACTCTTTGGATTATGGAATGTAACTGAATAATATGAAACAGTCATTTGGGTGATGTGTTTTAGTTTAGAGATACAGCATAGAAACTGGCCCTTATCCCTGCTTGCATCCACTCCCTACACACTAGGGGGCAATTTACAGAAGCCAATTAGCCGACAAACCCGCAAGTCTTTCGAATGTGGGAGTAAGCCAGTGCAACTCGCATGGGAAACTCACATGGACACAGGGGGAACGTGCAAGCTCCACACAGACAGCACCAGAGGTCAGGACCGAACCCAGGTTCACTGGTGTTGTGTGGCATCAGCTCTACCAGCTGGCTCACTGTGGAGGAGTGAATTCAGTTTTAATTACGAGTAAAACACAAAGTGTTGGGGGAACTCAGAAGGTCAGACAGCATCTGTGGAGGGAATGAACAGAGAATGTTTCCGGTCGGGTCTTAGCTTCAGATTGAAACATTCGTCTGTCCATTATGTCCATGGATGCTGTTTGACCCGCTGAGTTCCTCCAGCACTTTGTGTTTTATTTAAGAATGCAACGTCTGCAGTTCCTTGTGTTTCTTCAGTTTTAATTTTACTCTTCATTTCTGAGAATTGGTAGATGTTGGGTAGAAAGAATATAATTGACACAAAATGCAAGGTTGCCAATGCCACACAAATCGAAAGCAGAAGGGTATTAAATGAGGACTGGAGGGAGATGTTTCTAGCTCACGGATGTACAGAAGTTCATGGAATCATGCCACACAGCCTTGCTCCCTCCCCATCAAGCTGCCAATTACACAAATCCCTTTTTTATTTTCCCATCAGCATATTCCACACTCTGGCACTCTGCAGCAGCCAAGTAACTCTCCAACCCACACATTTTTGGGATGCGGGAGGAATCCAAAGCACTCAGAGAAAACCCAAACGATTATTGGTACGTTCTCCCTGGGACCTCCATGGGTTTTCTCTGAGATCTTTGGTTTCCTCCTACACTCCAAAGATGCACAGGTTTGTAGGTTAATTGGCTTGGCATAAATGTAATTAAAAATGTCCCTCGTGTGTAGGAAAGAGCTAGTGTGTGGGGATCGCTGGTCGGCGCGGACTCTGTGGGCCAAAGAGCCTGTGTCTGTGCTGTATAAACTAAACTAAATCACAAGGAGAAATGCAAACTTCACAGAGACTTCACTCGAGGACAGGATCAAGCCCATGTTACTGGGGCTGTGAAGTAGCAGCTATACTAAATGTGCCACTGTGCATTATTAAGCAAGTAATAATAATGGTGAATAATGTAGATGATACAAAGAGTTTAGTTTAATGATACAGCGCGGAAACAGGCCCTTCGGCCCACCGAGTCCGCACCGACCGGCGATCCCCACACATTAACACTATCATACACATACTAGGACAATTTACATTTATACCAAGCCACTTAACCTACAAGCCTGTACGTCTTTGGAGTGTGGGAGAAAACTGAAAACCCACGTGGCCACGGGGAGAACATACAAACTCGGTGCAATCAGCAACCGTAGACGAGATCAAACCTGGGTTTTCGGCCCTGATTTTAGGTTTAGGTGCTTAGTCAGTGGAATCCGTATGAAATACTTTCTACAATAATCGCTTGTCTGTTCCGTTTCTAGGTGTGGGGATCACCATGGTACTTTTTGGGGCAATTTGTGAAATTTACTACAATTGCATCATCGCCTACAGCCTGTTCTACCTGTTTGCCTCCTTCCAATCGCCCCTGCCCTGGTCAGACTGCTTCAGCTGGTGGGGTGCGGATGAAACCTGCAGTCGGACACCCAGAGGTACTGAGCCAACTCTGTTGGGTAAAATGTCAGATCTTTCTTTGTCAGTCTGGGAATGGTTTTACTGTGGGATTGACTGTTTAAGGCATTGATATTAAATTAGCACCAAAAAGAAGGCTGCAGATGCTGGAAATTTGAAATAAACAGCTTCTTCCTCTCCATGTTACTAGGCTTCTGAACGGTCCTTCCATAAGCTTGGGTACTGTCTGATTCACCTCTACCCCTTTGCAGACATTGACTTTGTCTCTGGAAGAAAGCTTATCACTGTACCTCAGTACAAGTGACAATAATAAACCTAAACCTAAAAGCAAAGCCAGAAAATGAGCTCAGCAGATCAGGCTGCATTTGTGGAGAGAGAAACAGAGTTAATGTGTCGGGTTCATCAGAACTGTCGTTAAATGTGGTGTTTGAACAGTGACATTTTTTAAAGAAATTGGTTGATGGTATTGCTCACAGCAAAATAACAGATTACTTAGATGTTTTTCTAGTCATTCTTAACAATTTTCTAATTCCTTTTTGTTTCCATGTTACAGTTTGATTTGTCACTGTCTCCATGCCATTGGGATTATTTCTGACATTGTCTCCATTGTAGATAGACTTCAATGGCTATCTATTTTAATGCTGTATTTATTGTTCGTAGACTATGTATTGTCCGTAGGCTTCTATGGTTATGTATTTTAATGTTCAGACACTGAAATATAAAGTCTGTATTACAAACATAACATCAGCCATATTCTCCCCACGGTAGAATACCAGCTTCCTTAGACCACCATTTGGACGTACACCTTTATTGCTCTCCTTTAGGGTTAGGTTTATTATTGTCATGCAATGAGGTACAGTGAAAAGCTGTGTTTGCATGCTAGCCAAGCAAATCAGGTAATGCGATACATAAATGCAATCAAACCAAATTCAGGTGCAATAGGTAGAGTAAAGAGGAATATACAGAGTGCAGAAGGTAGTTCTCGGCATTGTAGCGCATCAGCTCCATAGACAAAGTCCAATGTCCGCAATGGGGTAGAGGTGAATCGGCTCTATGCTTATGGAAGGACCATTCAGAAGCCTGATAACAGATTCTTCTGCCCGACGGGAGCAGGGAGAGGAATGAATGACCAGTGTGGGACAAGTCTTTAATTACGTTGCCTGCTTTTCCGAGGCAGCATGAAGTGTAGACGGAGTTCATGGTGAGGAGTATGGTCTGTGTTCATTTTCATCAAAGCTTCATAGGAGTTTCTTAATAGTTTTTCACAATATTCTCTATGCTTTCTAATCCTCAAGCCAATTGCAACCTTCCTTTTCCCAGGGCTCACTCCTCTGGGGGTCAGCTCAATGGCTGTGTGTGCTAACTCTGAGCATGTTCTGGCTCAGCTGAAACTTCTGCTGTGTCCTGATAACAGCTCAGCCTGTATCTGTGAACCTGAGCCTAAGCCTAAATGTCATCACGCAAGAAGGTATGTACATTTAAAGCCCACTTGGTATGTTCCAGATGCCCTCTGCAACATCACTCTGGACGGTGAGTATACTGGAATCGTTAATGCAACCTGGCTGCAGGCAAACAACAAAACCTGTTCCAATGGATCGGAAATCCATGTTCCTCACCAGAGTCCAAGTGAACAATACTGGGAGTAAGTAACTTGCTATACAGAGCAAACACGGTACACTTTGTAGGGAAAGTGATTAGAAGTGATTCTTGATTAGTACAGGTGTCATAGTTTACGGGGAGAAGGCAGGAGAATGGGGTTGGGACAGAGAGATGGATCAGCCATGATTGAATGGCGGAGTGGACTTGATGGGCCGAATGGCCTAATTCTGCTCCCGTCACTAGTTTAACAAGTAAAATGCTGTGGGGTGCCACAGTGGTGGAGCTACTGACTTTCAACGCTGGTGACCATGGTTCAGTCCTGACCTCGGGTGCTGCCACTCTGGAGTTTGCAAGTTCTACTGGTGACCACATGGCTGTTCTCAGGGTGCTCTGGTTTCCTCCCACATCCCAAAGACGTGTGGGCCTGTACGTTAATTTAGTTTATTTTAGAGATACAGCACAGAAACAGGCCCTCGGTACAACAAGTTCGCACTGACCAGCAATCCCTGCACACTAACACTATCCTACACACATTAGGGACATCTTACAATTTTACTAAGTCAATTAACCTGCAACCCTGTACATCTTTGAAGTGTGGGAGGAAACTGGAGCTCCCAGAGAAGACCGATGCAGATCACGGGGAGAGTGTACAAACTCAATACAGGCAGCACCAGTAATCAGGATCGAATCTGGGTCTCTGGCGCTGTAAGGCAGCAACTCTACTGTTGTGCCAACCCTAGAATGCAACTTAAAAGCAGTTAGAATGTGTAGGAAAGAACTGCAGATACTGGTTTACATTGAAGGTAAGACGCCAATTGGCCTCTAAATTGTCGTAGAGATTGGATGAGAAAGTGGGATAACACATAAATTGTGTGAACATGTGATTGATGGTCAGCGTGGACTCAGTGGGCCTATTTCCATGCTGTATTTCTAAACTAAACTAAACACGATGCTTAGGAAAGATCTGCAGATGCTGGTTTAAATCAAAGGTAGACACAAAATGCTGGAGTAACTCAGCGGGGCAGGCAGCATCTCTGCAGAGAAGGAATGGGTGATGTTTCGGATCGAGACCCTTCTTCAGACTGATGTCAGTTAGTCATGACATCAGTCTGAAGGGTCTCGACCCGAAACATCACCCATTCCTTCTTTCCAGAGATGCTACCTGTCCCGCTGAGTTACTCCAGCATTTTGTGTCTAAACACAATGCTTTCTCAGTTTAGTTTAGTTTATTTTTAGGGCGGCACGGTAGCACAGCGGTAGAGTTGCTGCTTTACAGCGAATGCAGCGCCGGAGACTCAGGTTCGATCCTGACTACGGGTGCTGCATTGTAAGGAGTTTGTACGTTCTCCCCGTGACCTGCGTGGGTTTTCTCCGAGATCTTCGGTTTCCTCCCACACTCCAAAGACGTACAGGTATGTAGGTTAATTGGCGGGTAAATGTAAAAATTGTCCCTAGTGGGTGTAGGATAGTGTTAATGTACGGGGATCACTGGGCGGCACGGACTTGGAGGGCCGAAAAAGGCCTGTTTCCGGCTGTATATATATGATATGATATGATTGTCACCTGTACCGAGGTACAGTGAAAAGCTATTGTGTGTGCTATACATTCTGCAGAAAGACAATACATGATTACAATCGAACAATTACAGTGTATAAATACATGATGAATGAATAAAGTTTAGTGCAAGTTAAAGCCAGCAAAGTATGATCAAGGATAGTCCAAGGGTCATCGATGAGGTATCTCGTAGCTAGGCACTGCTCTCTGGTTGTGGGAGGATGATTCAGTTGCCTGATAACAGCTAGGAAGAAACTGTTCTTGAATCTGGAGGTGTGCATTATCACACTTCTACACCTTTTGCCTGATGGGAGAGGGGAGCAGAGGGAGTGGCCAGGGTGCGACTCGTCCTTGATTATGCTGCTGGCCTTGCCGAGAGAGTGTGAGGTATAAATGGAGTCAATGGAAGAGAAGTTGGTTTGTGTGATGGTCTGGGCTGTGTCCACAATTTGCTGCAATTTCTTGCAGTCTTGGATGGAGCTGTTCCTAAACCAAGCTGCGATGCATCCCGATAAAATGCCTTCTATTGTGCATCTGCAGAAAATGGTGAGAGTTGTTGGGGACATGCCGAACGTCCTAAGCCTTCTTTGGAAGTAGAGGCGTTGGTGTGCTTTCTTCATCTTTGCTTCAATATAGGTGGTCCAGGAGAAGTTGTTGGTGATATTGACTCGTAGGAATTTGAAGTTTCAACCATCTCTAGTTCGGCGCTGTCAATGCAAACTGGAGTATGTGTAATATATCGCTTCCTGAAGTCGATCATTATCTCCTTTGTCTTTCTCTTGTCATTCTCTTGTCATTCAGTAAGGGGGTTCTACGTCGGTCAACGTCAATAGATGAGATGGGAGAGCTTGTTTGTGTCCTGGCCCTCTGTCTACTTCTAGCCTGGTTCATCATTGGGGCCGCTCTGTCTCGAGGAATCAAATCTTCAGGAAAGGTAAAATAACCAGCAACAGAAAGAGCTGAAGCAGCATTGAAAAAATGCTAACAATTCCACGAGAATGTACCTGGGCGGTACAGTGGTGTTGGTCAGGGTCGGATTAAGCTAATGCGGGGCCTGTAGCATGTGTTATAAAGGGGCCTTAAATACGGGACAAGATGACGTCACCGCCCGCGCCCCACGTGACCTCACCCAGCCAGCGGCCACAAGCTCCCGCTCCACCAATGACGGCCGCCCGGGCCGGGGTTGCAACCTCCGTTCGACAAACACACTTGGCACCATTCCCCAAACACACTCACCCCACTCCCCAAACACACTCGGCCCCGCTCCCCAAACACACCCGGCCCCCCTCCCCGAACACACTCGGCCCCCCCGCTCCCTACTCGGCCCCACTCCCCAAACACACCCGGCCCCCCCCTCCACCGAACTCTACACTCGGCCCCCCCGCTCCCTGAACACACTCGCCCCGCTCCCTGAACACACTCGCCCCCGCTCCTGAACACACTCGCCCACTCCCCAAACACACTCGGGCCCCACTCCCCAAACAGACTCGGCCCCCATCTCCCGAACACACTCGGCCCCCGCTCCCTGAACACACTAGCCCCGCTCCATGAACACACTCGCCCCGCACCCTGAACACACTCGGCCCCACCCCCGCTCCATGAAACACCACTCGCCCCCCCGCTCCCTGAACACACTCGCCCCCCCCCCCGCTCCCTGAACACACTCGCCCCGCTCCCTGAACACACTCGGCCCCCCCCCCCCGTCTCCCCGAAAACTACTCGCCCCCCCCCCCCCCCGCTCCCTGAACACACTTGCCCCCGCTCCCCGAACACACTCGGCCCCCGCTCCCCGAACACACTCGCCCCCCCCCCCCCCCTGCTCCCTGAACACACTTGCCCCGCTCCCCGAACACACTCGGGCCCCCCGCCTTCATGAACACACTCGCCCCCCCCCCCCCCCGCTCCATGAACACACTCGGCCGCCCCCCCCCGCTCCATGAACACACTCGGCCCCCCCCCCCGCTCCCTGAACACACTCGGCCTCCCCCCGCTCCATGAACACACTCGCCCCCCCTCCCCCCCCCTCCATACCGCCTCCATGAACACACTCGGCCCCCCCCCCCGCTCCATGAACACACTCGGCCCCCCCCCCCCCCCCGCCTGACACCCGCCTCCCCCCCTGCTCCATGAACCACACTCGGCCTCCCCCCCGCTCCCTGAACACACTCGGCCTCCCCCCCGCTCCTGAACACACTCGCCCCCGCCTGACCCCCCCCCCGAACACACCTCCGCCCACGCTCCCCGAACACACTCGCCCCGCTCCCCGAACACACTCGGCCCCCACCCCCCGCTCCCTGAACACACTCGGCCCCCCTCCCCGAACACACTCGGCCCCCCTCCCCGAACACACTCGGCCCCGCTCGAGTTCATCTAGAGATGCCGACTTCATCTAGAGATGCTGAGTTCAAGCATTTAGCGCGGGGCCATGATCATATTGAATGGCGGTGCAGGCTCGAAGGGCCGAATGGCCTACTCCTGCACCTATTTTCTATGTTTCTAACATGAACGAAAGCTTGCGGGGAATACAAAGACTGACTGTGAAGGTTTCTTTAGGTATGTAACAAGGAAAAGATTAGTGAAGCTGAATGTAGATCCATTACAGTCAGAGAAAGGTGAATTTATATTGGGAAACAAGGAAATGGCAGAACAGTTAAACGAGTACATTGGTTTTGTCTTCACTGAGGAAGACACAATCAATCTTGCAGAAATATAAGGGGACCGAGGTTCTAGTGGGAGGGAGGAACTGAAGGGAATCCACGTTAGTCAGAAAATGGTGTTAGGTAGATGCTGGAGTTAGAAACATAGAACATAGAAAATAGGTGCAGGAGTAGGCCATTTGGCCCTTCGAGCCTGCACCGCCATTCAATATGATCATGGCTGATCATCCAGCTCAGTAACCTGTACCTGCCTTCTCTCCATACCCCCTGATCCCTTTAGCCACAAGGGCCACATCTAACTCCCTCTTAAATATAGCCAATGAACTGGCCTCAACTACCTTCTGTGGCAGAGAATTCCACAGATTCACCACTCTCTGTGTGAAAAAAAACTTTCTCATCTCGGTCCTAAAAGACTTCCCCCTTATCCTTAAACTGTGACCCCTTGTTCTGGACTTCCCCAACATCGGGAACAATCTTCCTGCATCTAGCCTGTCCAACCCCTTAAGAATTTTGTAAGTTTCTATATCTGTAATTTTGTACGTCTCAATCTTCTAAATTCCAGCGAGTACAAGCCGTGACTATCCAGTCTTTCTTCATATGAAAGTCCTGCCATCCCAGTTGATTATTAATGATGTTATAGCAGCGCATTTGAAAAGCAGTGACAGGATCGGTCAAAGTCAGCATGGATTTATGAAGAGGAAATCATGCTTGACTAATCTTTTGGAATTTTTTGAGGATGTAACAAGTAGAATGGATAAGGGAGAACCAGTGGATGTGGTGTTTCTGGACTTTCAAAAAGCCTTTGACAAGGTCCCACACAAGAGATTCGCGTGCAAAATTAGAGCACATGGTATTGGGGGTAGAGTATTGACATGGATAGAGAACTGGTTTGCAGACAGGAAGCAAAGAGCAGGAATTAACGGGTCCTTTTCAGAATGGCAGGCAGTGATTAGTGGGGTGCTGCAAGGCTCGGTGCTGAGACCCTAGTTGTTTATAATATATATTAACGATTTAGACGAGGGAATTAAATGTAACATCTCTAAGTTTGCAGCTGACACAAAGCTGAGTGGCAGTGTGAGCTGCGATGAGGATGCAATGAGGCTGCAGGGTCACATGGATAGGTTGGACAGACAGGGATGAACAATTTTTGAAGTTCATCCAAGTGGTCTTTAAATCGGGTTCATGATGGTAGGCGGTAGCGGTGAGACCAGTTAGTCTGACATCAGTGCTTGAGTCGATTATTAAAGATGTGATAGCATAAGAAAATAACTGCAGATGCTCTATACAAATCGAAGGTATTTATTCACAAAATGCTGGAGTCACAGCAGGTCAGGCAGCATCTCAGGAGAGAAGGAATGGGTGACGTTTCGGGTCCAGTGCATTTGGAAGGCAGAGACAGGATGGTCCAAGTCAGCATGGATTTATGAAGGGGAAATCATGCTTGACTAATCTTCCCGAATTTTTTGAGAATGTTACAAGTAGAATGTTTAAGGGAGAGCCAGTGAATGTGGTGTATCTGGACTTTCAAAAAGCCTTTGATAAGGTCCCACACAAGAGATTAGTGTGCAAAATTAGAGCTCCCAGCCTTGGTCATCCTGGAGCCATATCTCCGTAATCCGAACTATATCGTATCCATTCACAACTATAGATTATAGGGTATAGGTTTAAGATGAGAACGGCAAAGTTTAAAGGAGATGTGCGGGGCTAGATTTTTTTACCCAGAGCAAAGAAAGAAAATCGATCACATGCAGACAGATGAGTATATCTTGGCATTGTGTTCAGTACAGATCTTGTGGCCAACGGGCCTATTCCTGTATTATATATTCAATGATCTATGTAATTTTTGGTTCAATTGGATTCAGTGGTGTAGATGTTGTCTGACAACACAGAACAATCTCACAATCCCCCTCCCTGACCAGGTGGTTTATTTCACTGCAACATTCCCGTACGTGGTTCTGACCATGCTTCTGATCCGAGGACTGACCCTGGAGGGAGCCCGGAAAGGGATTGAATTCTACATTGGAAACCAGTCAGACTTCTCAAAGCTGGCTGATGCTGAGGTAAATCACTGAATGACCCATCAAGTTCCAGATGTGCTTTAATTGTATGAAGTATTTCTTTCTTCCCTTCATTGATTGTGCTGAACGTTGTTTTGGGATTTGGTTCTCATGAGATCTATTTCCAGTTGCTTCTGTCATGCTGCAAAAAGATTTGCCCTGACTTTGTGATGAACTCTGTGAGCAGGGAAGGATGTGATGAAGTCGGAAGCATTTGGACTCCTTGGGATGAAGTGGGAATCGAAGCTGTAGAATAGATCTGTATGGAATATGTGGAAAGGCAAGAATGAAATAAAGCTTTAGACTTTAGAGATACAGTGCGGAAACAGGCCCTTAAGTCCCCCGCGTCCGTGCCGACCAGTGATCACCCCGTACACTAGCAGAAACCTACATACTAGGGACAATTTACAATTTTACTGAAGAAAATTAACCTACAAACATGTACATCTCTGGGATGTGGGAGGAAACTGGAGCACCCGGAGAAAACCCACATGGTCACGGAGAAAGTACAAACTCGGTAGAGACAGCATCGGTTGTCAGAATCAAAACTGGGTCTCTGGTGCTGTAAGACAGCAACTCTATTGCTGCAATACTGCGATTTTTTTTAATGAAATGGAATTTGGAACAATAGTTACTTTAGAATTGTGTTTAGTTTATTGTCAAATGTACCGATGTACAGTGAAAGGCTTTTGTTGCGTGCTTACCAGTCAGCAGAAAGAGAATACATGATGAGCATTGAAACATCCAGTGTACAGATACAATATAAAGGAAATAACGTTCAATGCAAGGTAATGCCAGTAGTGTCCAATCAAAGATAGTCTCCAATGAGGTAGATAGTACTACTCTCTGTTGTTGGTTCAATTGCCATATAAAAGACCCGATGGGAGAAGAGGGAGTGGCCAGGGTGCCTCTCATCCTTGATTATGCTGGTAGTCTTGCTGAGGCAGCGTGAGGTATAAATTGAGTGAATGGAAGGGAGGTTGGTTTGTGTGATGGCCTGGGCTGTGTCCTGCAATTCTCTGCAATTTCTTGCAGACTTAGATGAAGCTGTTCCCAAACTATGCTGTGATGCATCCTGATAAAATGCTTTCTATGGCACATCTGTAGAAGTTGGTGAGAGTTGTTGGGGACATGCTGAACTTCCTAAGCCTTATGAGGAAGTGGAGCTCGGTAAACAGTGTATTTTTCTGTTTATTTCAGATCCATCAGTGACTTTTTTGGTAGTTATCAATGCCTGTGTCATTTTAACCTTTACTATTTGTGGATATGAAAGTTATGACCTAATATTGCTAGATGTGGACATTTTAGATTCTAATTTCTTTGTTTTCGTTGGGAGTATTTGGGGGGTAAATACCTTCCCTTTCCAGTGTTGGAGGCTGAGGGGAGACCTGATCAGAGTATGTAAAATTTTGAGAGGCATAGACAGGGTAGATAGTCAAAACCTTTACCAGAGGGCATAGCTGCAAGGTGAGAGGAGCAAAGTTTAATGGAAATGTTTTTTTACACTGAGTGGTGGGTGTCTGCAATGTTCAGCCTGGGCAGGGATGGTAGTAGAAGCAGATAAGATGGTGGTGTTTAAAAGACTTCTAGATGGGTACATGGATATGTAGGAAATGGTGGGATATGGACCATGTGCAGATGAAGTGATTAGTTTAGCTTGATGCTGAGGTGTGCAGTTAATTAACTTTTTGTTCTTTGTGTGGTTGAATGAATTTGAGTAAAATTTTGCAGTGCTGACTAATTTTACCATCTGTGCACCAGGTCTGGAAAGATGCTGCAACACAGATTTTTTATTCACTTGCAGTGGGTTCCGGCAGTCTAATAACCCTGTCGTCCTACAACAAATTCCACAACAACTGTTACAGAGATACCATCACTGTCTGTGTGGTGAACTGTGCCACGAGTGTGTTTGCTGGATTTGTCATCTTCTCCGTCCTGGGACACATGGCTCACGTACAGGACAAGCCTGTTTCAGAGGTCGCTCAGTCAGGTAAAGCAAATTCAGCGACGATCACCCAGGTATGGCCCTCGTTCTGAAACCAATCCTCCATCAGATGAGAAATTGTACAAAACTGCGCCATAATTCTTGTTGGAATTGATGCTTAAGTCCTAAAGTAATACAGCACTTGGTGATATGAGGGGCAAGTCTTTGTTTACATGGAGGATGTGAGGGTCTGGAATGCACTGCCAGGGCTGGAGGTGGAGGCATTTATGAGGCTTTTGATCAACACATGGATAAGCAGGGAATGGAGAGGTATGGATTCAGTGCACGCAGATGAGATTTGTTTAATTTGTCATCAGGTTCGGCACACATATTGAGGGTCGAAGGTCCTGGTTTTGTGCCGTACTGTTCTGTGTTAACACTGGTAGTATGTTACACTGACAGATTAGATGTGAATCAGGAGTTGGAATATCTCCAAATTACTCATCATGCGTTCAGAACATGTTTTTAATTCCCTGGCAATTTCATATTGATTAAAATTGACCAGTATACCATCCTGATGATCTGGTCTTGGAGGATTCCCATAGGGCTAAATCTATTAATGTTACACAATTTCAGAGAAATAGAGAGAAAATAAATCTGTAATAGGAGGTTCATAATTCAAACAGAGTTTGTCATTGCAGACATGAACAATGAAGTGAACAGCACAGAAATATGTCGGTATCCCTGCCTCACCCATACCGACCAAGATGCCTATTTAGGCCAATCCCATTTGTGCTTTGCAGCCCTTAGTCCCTTATTCCTTTCCAATCCAAGTATTTGTCTGAATGCCTTTTAAATATAATTCAATTAATTTGTGATTTAATTAAAGTGTGATTAAATATATTTGTATCTGCCTGCACAATATCCTTTGGCAGATTGTTCCAGATATTCAATACACTCTGTGTAACTGTGTCCCACTGTCCCACTGTGTAACACTGTCCCACTGTGTAACTGTGTCCCACTGTGTAACACTGTCCCACTGTGTAACACTGTCCCACTGTGTAACACTGTCCCACTGTGTAACACTGTCCCACTGTGTAACACTGTCCCACTGTGTAACACTGTCCCACTGTGTAACTGTGTCCCACTGTGTAACACTGTCCCACTGTGTAACTGTGTCCCACTGTGTAACTGTGTCCCACTGTGTAACACTGTCCCACTGTGTAACTGTGTCCCACTGTGTAACACTGTCCCACTGTGTAACTGTGTCCCACTGTGTAACACTGTCCCACTGTGTAACTGTGTCCCACTGTGTAACTGTGTCCCACTGTGTAACACTGTCCCACTGTGTAACTGTCCCACTGTGTAACACTGTCCCACTGTGTAACTGTGTCCCACTGTGTAACTGTGTCCCACTGTGTAACACTGTCCCACTGTGTAACTGTGTCCCACTGTGTAACACTGTCCCACTGTGTCCCACTGTGTAACACTGTCCCACTGTGTAACACTGTCCCACTGTGTAACACTGTCCCACTGTGTAACTGTGTCCCACTGTGTAACACTGTCCCACTGTGTCCTTAGACAACCTTCTAATGATATTTATAACTCCACCAATTTTCATTTGTCTGCAAAGTTACTAAATAATACCCCCTACATTCTCAAGCAATTAATTGATATCGATGGCAAACAACAAAGGTCCCAGTGGAGATCTCAGCGGTATGCCACTTGGTTCACACCTCCGGCCAGAAAAACACCCATCCACCACTATCCTCTGCCTCCCATCACTGAGCCAATGTTGGATCCAGTTTGCCAAGAGACCTCGGATCCCATGAGCACCTCACCTTCTGCAGCAGCCTGCCACGTGGAACTTTGGGAGTAAATGGGAATGCAGAGCTACAGTTATAATCATATCAGCCATGTTCTTCTTAAAGGCAAGATGAATGAAAGGGGTTCAGAACTATTGCTGCTCCTAACCTACATGTTACAAGTGCTTAGGGAGCGGTCTCAAGGGCATCATTGGGCTAACATATTGAGCAGTAACAGTTCCAACCTGTGTTGAATTTCGATGTCAAATCTGAAGGAAAAAAAACTCAGTCATGTAGTAACAAAACATGTAGTGACAGGGAACTTAAAAGCATTGATGTAAAGAGACCTTGCAGTGCATCTAAAGCACCCTGAAGTAGCAACATAGGTGGATAGGGTTGAGAAGAAAGCATTTGGCATGCTTGCCTTTATAGACCCAGGGCTTGAGTAAAAGAGTTGGGAAGTTCTAAAATTATGCTTTAAGTATCAGTCACAGAGATATTCTCTCAATATTTAATGCACCATTTCCATTGTATCCGCTGTTCAGGTTTTGGTTTGGTTTTCATTGTCTATCCAGAGGCTCTTGCACAGCTGCCGTGGGCTCCTCTATGGTCCGTTTTATTTTTCTTCATGCTGATCACGCTGGGACTTGACACTCAGTTTGCAACTGTGGGTAAGAGCCATGTTACTTCACTGAGCCAGTGGTTTTCCAGCTTTACAAAGGGCTAAAATTGTTGATTGATAGCAGAAAAATGAAGTTACTGTGAATGATGCTGGTGGATGAATGATGGGCCAATAATCTTGAGTGCTAATACTATTACCCTCTTTTGCCCACCACCATCAAGACACAAACTCATTTAAGAGTTTAACAGCGACCCCTACCCGGAGAATCTGTTAGGATGATATTGGGCTTAGGAGATCAAATAATGCGTAGATCAACACCCTGGGTTAGTGAAGACCTGATTTGTAGACGTTTGACTTTACACACATTTTAAAGCATTTTTGAAGATGGGGAAGTCAGTGACAGAAATGCAAACATCTTCACAAGATACGGAGTAGGAGTAGCAGCTGGTCCATTTAACAGATAACTTGTCTTCAAAATAAAATATATAGCAAGCAAGTGGATGTGGCACATTCTGATTCTGTACCATTGTAACTCCACAGAGAAAGACAATAAATAAATGTTAATCAATCATTGAAACTGCTGGTTTCAGACTTTCAGAAAGTTCCATTAACGGAGAGTTCTCAAGAACAGATCCCTTAATTAGCCCTTATTCACAAAATGCTGGAGTAACTCAGCAGGTCAGGCAGCATCTCAGGGGAGAAGGAATGGGCGACGTTTCGGGTCGAGACCCTTCTTAATTAACCCTTACTCACGAACAGAAACCGCACGACAGCTGACTCTGGTTTGTGACACCTTTAGTTATGCAATGGGGACATGATGAATGAAACCAGGAGTAGTTTGAGGTATCATTATATTAACTAAGAAAGCATTGGCAAACATGTTTGGGAAAACAGGTTCTTTAAGAAAATAACTGCAGATGCTGGTACAAATCGATTTATTCACAAAATGCTGGAGTAACTCAGCAGGTCAGGCAGCATCTCGGGAGAGAAGGAATGGGTGACGTTTTGGGTCGAGACCCTTCTTCAGACTGATGTCAGGGGGGCGGGACAAAGGAAGGATATAGGTGGAGACGGGAAGATAGAGGGAGATCTGGGAAGGTGGAGGGGAAGGGAGGGACAGAGGAACTATCTAAAGTTGGAGAAGTCGATGTTCATACCACTGGGCTGCAAACTGCCCAGGCGAAAAATTAGATGCTGTTCCTCCAATTTCCGGTGGGCTTCACTATGGCACTGGAGGAGGCCCATGACAGAAAGGTCAGACTGGGAATGGGAGGGGGAGTTGAAGTGCTCGGCCACCGGGAGATCAGTTTGGTTAATGCGGACCGAGCGCAGGTGTTCAGCGAAGCGATCGCCGAGCCTGCGCTTGGTTTCGCCGATGTAAATGAGTTGACATCTAGAGCAGCGGATGCAATAGATGAGGTTGGAGGAGGTGCAGGTGAACCTTTGTCTCACCTGGAAAGACTGTTTGGGTCCTTGGATGAAGTTGAGGGGGGAGATAAAGGGACAGGTGTTGCATCTCGTGCAGTTGCAGGGGAAAGTGCCCGGGGTTGGGGTGGTTTGGGTAGGAAGGGACGAGTGGACCAGGGAGTTACGGAGGGAACGGTCTCTGCGGAACGCAGAGGGGGGAGGGGATGGGAAGATATAGCCAGTGGTGGGGTCCCGCTGTAGGTGACGGAAATGTTGGTGGATGGTATGTTGGATCCGCTGGCTGGTGGGGTGGAAGGTGAGAACGAGGGGGATTCTGTCCTTGTTGCGAGTAGGGGGAGGGGGAGCAAGAGTGGAGCTGCGGGATGTAGAAGAGACCCTAGTGAGAGCCTCATCTATAATGGAGGAGGGGAAGCCCCGTTTCCTGAAGAACGAGGACATCTCGGAAGCCCTAGTGTGAAACACCTCATCCCGGGCGCAGATGTGGCGTAGATGGAGGAATTGGGAGTAGGGGATAGACTTTTTGCAGGGGACCGGGTGGGAAGAAGTGTAGTCCAGATAGCTGTGCGAGTCAGTGGGTTTATAGTAAATGTCCGTCACTAGTCTGCTGTGCGAGTCAGTGGGTTTATAGTAAATGTCCGTCACTAGTCTGCTGTGCGAGTCAGTGGGTTGCTGTTCTTTGCTGGTCATTGTTGTTCATTCTTGGACTCAAAACCAGTTTCCACAATGCCAGCCTCAAGCAATCAGCTTTGGAGCTTCCTCCTGTGGAGTGAGCAAGACTGATACATGAAGATTCAGCGTTAAAGCAGGAATCTGAGTTTACATTCAGTGGCTAGACTGGTTTGGAAGCATGCTTAGATTATATGTTTTTAGATCAATCTTTAATAGTTAATTAGATAACACTAGGCTTGTATACACTGGAATTTAGAAGGATGAGAGGAGATCTTATCAAAACGTATAAGATTATTAAGCGGTTGGACACGTTAGAGGCAGGAAACATGTTCCCAATGTTGGGGGAGTCCAGAACAAGGGGCCTCAGTTTAAGAATAAGGAGTAGGCCATTTAAAATTGAGATGAGGAAAAACTTTTTCAGTCAGAGAGTTGTGAATCTGTGGAATTCTCTGCCTCAGAAGGCAGTGGAGGCCAATTCTCTGAATGCATTCAAGAGAGAGCTAGATAGAGCTCTTAAGGATAGCGGAGTCAGGGGGTATGGGGAGAAAGCAGGAACGAGGTACTGATTGAGAATGATCAGCCATGATCACATTGAATGGCGGTGCTGGCTCGAAGGGCCGAATGGCCTCTTCCTGCACCTATTGTCTATTGTCTATACTATTTATGTTAGGAGGGTCACAGGTAACACTGAGTTCAGTTTTACTAGTTCCATATCAAAATTGCGTTAGAACCAATTTGGCCCTCATACATATAATGTGCACTAATTCATCGATCGCATTATATTCGATTTGTGTTATCTGTAACAATCAATCAATCAGTCTTCTCATTTTATACTTTCTTTCATCAGAAACAAACATAACAATTCTGCTGGACATGTTCCCTTCATTTCTCCGACCAAAGCGCCTTTCTTTGACGATGGCCATTTGCTTGTCATTCTATGTCCTTGGCCTTATATATGTAACACAGGTATGTTTTCTCTATGATTATTTAAATGCTTAAGGACAAGTAGCCAAATCTGTGTGGGTTTGGATTCGATGGATTGGATTTTAAAGACAAGCCCCACAGAATTTCACCTCACTACCATTGTGACACTTTGGGTGGGGACAGGGAATCCATCTGTCCCATGAAGTAATCCACTTTACACCACTCAATCTGTCAATGCCTCGTGATGTGTCCAACCATTCCCATAATTTATCCCAAGCCCAGCCCAGCCCAGGATGCATCCATCCAAACTCCTAGTGTCAGCTCCCTGATTCCCCTCAGGACTGAACTGAGTCTTTGGTCAATCCCTCACCCCCCACTGTCAGCCCACATCTCTCCTGTGATCTCACCAATTACCTTTCCTCCTCAGTCTATTGGACAGCCAACTGTCCCATCTCCATCTCAGTCCCATTCTGTTTCCTCGTTCACAATCTGACATCTGCCAGCGTCCATACTCAGTTAAAAGGGCAATCTTCCCAACTTTTACACATTCTCCCCCAACCTGCTCCCACGACATGCTCTGTCCCGGCTTGTTCCCCGCTCTTCCATCCTATTTGGTTTTGCCTCCAGCCATGTGGTCCATTCGCCCACCAACATTACCTTCCCGGCTCCTCTAAAAACTGTTCAAAACCTGCCACCTTGCATCCTTATAGTTATAGAGATGTACAGCATTAAAGTAGGCCCTTTGGCCCACCTTGTTCATGCCACCCAAGTTGGCATTCTGGGTTAGTCCCATTTACTTGCATTTGGCCAATAGCCCTCCAGACCCTTCCTATCCATACATCTGTATTCAGGCTCTGATCACCTCCTAGCCCTTCACATGGTCTGTGGGATCTAGCCAGAAACATAGACCACCTTGTATTCGATTTCCCCTGTCCTAAAAACTCCAAGTTCCATCACGCTCCAAACAGCTTTCCCCTACTCCCAGAACTTGACAGGGCATCACACCTCCACCCAACCCCCCCCAATGCCAACCACCGTCCCTCATCGCAGTGCAGATCCTTCAATCACACTGACTATGATCTCCAAACCCTCTTCACCCACAGTGGCCTGCCAGTTTCACACTGACTGGTTGTGCCCAGAAAAAGCAATGTAAAATGGACATACCCGGACAGGTATATGGATAGAAAAGGTTTAGAAAGATATACTAGACCAAATCTCTCCTGCATTGGTGCAGCACCCCCTCCTCCCCATCCCCTCCCCTCTCCCCCTCCCCTCAGCCCCCTCTCCTCCCACCCACTCCCCCATCCCTCCCTCCCCATCCCATCCCCCTGACCCCTTCCCCATCCCCGATCCCTCCTCCCTCTCCTTCGACCCCATCCCCTTCACCCCTTCCCCATCCCCGGCATCCCCCCTCCCTCCCCTCCCCTCTTCCCCCCTCCTGTGGCTGTGTGCGGGCAAGGGGGGACAGAGAAAAGGCACTGACCTCGGCCCTGTTTCTCCTGCGGGCCTCTCCTTCGTGGAGCCAAAACGTCGCCTGCAGTTCGGCCGCAATCTGCAGTGGGGAACGGGGGGGATGGCATGGACCCGTTGCCGGGCGGGGAACATCTCCCGGGGCCGTGGGTGGGCAAGAGTGGACAGGGGGTAGGCACTGATTTCGGCCCCATTTCTCCTGCTCTAGATGTAGATAGATAGAAAGATAGAAGATAGATAGAAGATGATAGTAGATAGAGAGTAGATATATAGATAGAAGATAGAATATAGATAGATAGAAGATAGATAGATAGTAGATAGATAATAGATAGATAATAGATAGATAATAAATAGAAAGATTGATAGATAGATAGATAGATAATATAGATAGAATAGATAGGTAGGATGGAATAAAATAGATAGAATAGATAGAATAAATAGATAGAATAGATGGACCAAATGCAGGCAAATAGCTTAGATGGAGCAACTTGGTAGGCACAGATGAAACATAGAAAAATAGGTGCAGGAGGAGGTCATTCGGTCCTTCGAGTCAGCACCGCCATTCAATATGATCATGGCTGATCATCTAAAATCAGCACCCCGTTCCTGCTTTTTCCCAATATCCCTTGATTCCGCTAGCCCAAAGATCTAAATATAACTCTCTTGAAATCATCCAGTGAATTGGCCTCCACTGCCGTCTGTGACAGAGAATTCCACAGATTCAAAACTCTCTGGGTGAAGACATTTTTCCTCATCTCAGTCCTAAATGGCTTACCCCTTATTCTTAAACTGTGACCCCTGGTTCTGGACTCCCCCAACATCGGGAACATTATTCCTGCATCAAGCTTGTCCAATCCTTTAAGAATTTTATATGTTTCTATAAGATCCCCCCTCATCCTTCTAAATTCCAGTGAATACAAGCCCAGTCGACCCATTCTTTCATAATTTGTCAGTCCCGCCATCCCAGGAATTAACCTGGTGAACCTAGGCTGTACTCCCTCAATAGCAATAATGTCCTTCCTCAAATTAGGAAACCAAAATTGCACACAATAGTCTAAGTATGGTCTCACCGGCGCCCTGTACAACTGCAGGACCTCCTTGCTCCTAAACTTAAATTCTCTCGCAATGAAGGCCAACATGCCATTAGCTTTCTTCACTGCCTGCTGTGCCTGCATGCTTACTTTCAGTGACTGATGTACAAGCACACCCAGGTCTTGTTGCAGCTCCCCTTTTCCTAAACTGACGCCATTCAGATAATAATCTGCCTTCCTGTTCTTGCCACCAAAGTGGATAACCTCACATTTATCCACATTAGACTGCATCTGCCATGTATCTGCGCACTCACCCAACCTATCCAAGTCACCCTGCAGCTTCATAGCATCCTCCTCGCAGCTCACACTGCCACCCAGCTTTGTGTCATCCACAAACTTGGAAATGTTACATTTAATTCCCTCATCTCAATCGTTTATATTGTAAACAACTGGGGTCCCAGCACCGAGCCTTGCGGCACCCCACTGGTCACTGCTGAGTAGGGCTGAAGGGCCTGTTTCTGTATTTTATGACTCTACTCCTATATCCCACTGTTGAGTCAATTTATTTGGGCAATGGAGGCCATTTAAAAAACAGAGCAAAGGTTGGTGGAGTGATGCAGCAGGTGGAACCGCTGCCTCACGTCATCAGTGGTGCCTGTTCAATGCTGATCTCCAGAACTGTCTGTGTCGAGTTTGGACATTCTCCAAGTGACTACAATGCTTTTCCACCTACATGCAGGTCTCCCAAAGACGTGCAGGTTATTGAGTTTATTGATGGGAATGTTGAGAGAATAAGTTAAGGGGAAAGCTAGTGGAGGCACAGGTTTACTGAGATGCCCCCTTCTATGCTTTGTAGAAATAATGGAATCAACAAAATCTGAAGCAGTATTTCACGATAACAGTAGGATAATATAACAGTATAACAGAGCTTTATTTGTCATTCGGTACCGAAGTACCGAACGAAACTACATAGCAGTCATAGAAAAAAAGAACACAAGACACATAACCCCAACACAAACGTCCATCACAGTGACTCCAAACACCCCCTCACTGTGATGGAGGCAACAAAACTTCCACTCTCTTCCCCACGCCCACGGACAGACAGCTCGTCCCCGACCGACCCGCACAGTCCCCGCAAGGGGATGGAAGTCCCCGCGGCCGAATCGCACCGGGCGCTGAAACGTCTCGCGGCCGAGCTGGGCGATGAAAGGCCCCACGACCAAGCCTTGCGCAGCTAAGTCCCGTGGCCGAGCCGCACCGGGCGATGTTAAGCCCCGCGGCCGAGCCGCACCAGCGATAAAAAGTCCCTCGGCCGAGCCGCACCGGGCACTGTTAAGTCCAGCGGCCAAGCCGCACCGGGCGATGTTAAGTCCAGCGGCCGAGCCACACCGGGCACTGTTAAGTCCAGCGGCCAAGCCGCACCGGGCCATGTAAAGTCCAGCGGCCGAGCCGCACCGGGCGATGTTAGGCCCCGCAGCCGAGCCGCACCCCACGCCGTGAGGAAGAGAAAAGTTTCCCCCACCTCCCCCCCCCCACCCACACCACCACCCCCCACACATACACAACCAAAACAAACAAAAAAAAACCATCCCAACACCGACACACAACAAAAAAAAAGGAAAAAAGACGAACAGACTGCTAGCGAGCCGCAGCCATTAGGCGCCGCCACTTCCGCTAATTTACCCAGAATAAAAACATTGGGTGACTGATTTGCCGTGTGTAAAATCAGTCGGTCTCTCTCAGCAGTCCAGTCACCAAGCTGGACCCCACCTCATCATACCTGTCGCGGTGTGTAGCCCACACTCCTCAGACAATGCACAGGGCTGATTTTGGCTCCAAATCAACACATTAAGTAGTTTGCTAAGGATGAAATGGAGTTACTGGGTATGTTTTGGAGAGGATGCAGAGGAGGTTTACCAGGATGCTGCCTGGATTAGAGGGTTTCAGCTACAGGGAGTTGGATGGACTTGGATTACTTTCTCTGGAACGTCAGAGGTCAAGGGGAGACTTGACAGAAGTATATCAAATTATGAGGGGCACAGATAAGGTAGACATTCAGAATTTTTCTCCCATGGTGGAAATCTCCAACACTGGAGGGCATAGCTATAAAATGAGAGCGGGAAAGTTTAATGGGAATGTGAGGGGCAAGTTATTTTTTTTAAACAGAGTGTGGTGGGGCCTGGAACGAATTGTTAGGGGTGATAGTGGAGGCAGATGATAGTGTTATTTAAGAAGCTTTTAGACAGGCACAGAGAATGAAGGAATAGAGGAATATGGATTATTTGCAGGCAGATGAGGTCATTCCAGCTAGGCATCATGTTCAGCACAAATATTGTGGGCCGAAGTGCCTGCTCTTGCGCTGTACTTGCCTATCTATGTATCAAATTTCATGTTTAATTTTAGGCTGGGATTTACTGGATCAACTTACTTGATCATTTCTGTGCCGGGTGGATTCTCATTACAGCCGCTCTTCTGGAACTCATCGGCCTGAGCTGGATCTATGGTAGGTGTGCCCAGACAACCAGGGAAGCGGCAAAACAAAAACAGAGTCATTTGTCTGAAAAAAACCCAAGAAGAGCATCTTTGAGTTTCTTCAGACAAAGAAAACAAAGTTACTAGGGTGATGTTGAATGGTTCAGTGCTACTTTATTGTGGGGTAAAAAGAAAGAGCATACTGGAGTAACTTAGCGGGTCAGGCAGCATGTCTGGAGAACATGGACGTTTCGGGTCGGGACCCTTCCTCAGACTGATTGTAGGGGAGGAGGGGGGTGGTGGGGGGAAGCTGGAAGAGAGGGGGGGCAAGCTGCAAGAAAGGAGGGGCAGGAGATCCATTGTTGAGACATGCACCTAGGTACAGAGAAATTCCTTTTTTGCTTACAATTCAATAAAAATCTTACTGTACATAGCACAATCATACTTAAGTAAAAGAGTGAATAGTACATTACACAGAGACAGTACACAAGAGGTGACTCAACTCGACTTCATCTACAGAATGGAAGTATTGTCCTCAACCACAAAGGCCTTTTGCCATTTCATTCCATATTCACAAGGCACAGCAGACCTTCTGTGACTTTGCTCATGACCCCTTGGTTTGCTGAGGTTCTGGATATATTTATTGAAGCATTTGCTGCTAATTGATTCCTGGTCACATAGACCAAACATAGATGTGGTGAATGCACAGAGTCTTTTAGCTAGAGTAGAGGAATCAAAAATCAGAAGACATAAGTTTATGGTGAAAGGGGAAAGATTTGCCCACGGAGCAACTTTTTTTCTCAGAGGTTAGTGGGTTTATGGAGCGAACTGCTGGAGGTAATTGAGACAGGTACTATAACAGCTTTCAAATACATGGACAGGAAAGGTTTAGAAAATAGGCCATATGTGTGCAAATGGGACTTCTTAAATAGGACTTCTTGGTTGGCGTGGATGAGTTGGGCCAATGGGTCTATTTCCTTTCCATGCTGTACGACTCAATGACTAAACTTCATCTCTGCATTCCTGCTGTCCACAGGGGTGAACAGATTCATCAGGGACATTGAGATGATGATTGGGAAGAGGAGCTGGCTGTTCTGGCTGTGGTGGAAAGTGTGCTGGTGTTTTATCTCACCGTGCTTGTTGGCGGTAAGATTTTAAATCTTTTATTAATGAAAATCACCAATTGTCCAACTCATTGCATCTCTGATGTCTTTCTGTGCAATCATTTCAAACAGGTGGTCTTAGCCTGGTCTTTGGTCACATTCACCCCACCAACATACGGACTCATTGAGTACCCCACCTGGGCAACAGCTCTCGGCTGGTGTATGATCATCTGCTGCATTATGTGGATCCCCATCGTTGCCATTGTGAAAGTTGCCCAAGCTGAGGGCTCCACATTGTACCAGGTGAGGAAACAACTTGATAGACTTAAACAGAATATGAAGTGTCCTCACTTCTTAACATGTCATTTCTGCAAGATTCCTGATGTTAGAGATGTTTAGGTTTATTATTGTCACGTTTACAGAGAAAAGGTTTGTTTTGCATCTAATCCGATCAGATGTAACATCACAAATACAATCAAGTCAAGATCGTACAATAGGTAGAACAAAGCGGAGGGTACAGAGTGCAGAATATACACCGTTCAGCCAAAACATTATGCCCACCTGCCTAAAATGCTGTTGGTCCTCCGTGTGCAGCCCCATACGCAGCAGGGTGCGATGCACTGTGTATTGTGACACATTCCTCCCGTCACAACCATTAACATTTTCTGTGACTTGTGCCACAGTAGACCTTCTGTCAGTTCGGACCAGACGGGATAGCCTTCGTTGCCCTCGCGCATCAATGAGCTTTGGGCACCCAACAACCTTGTGGGTTTGTCCCTCTTTGGACCACTGTCGGTAGGTACTCACCACTGCTGACCGGGAGCACCCCACAAGCCTTGCCGTTTCACAGATGCTCTGACCCAGTCGTCTGGCCATAACAATTTGGCCTTTGTCAAAGTTGCTCAGGTCTTTACTCCTGCCCATTTCTCCTGCATCCAACAAATCATCTTCAAGAACTGACTGTTCACTTGCTGCTTAATATATCCCACCCCTTGACAGGTGCCATTGTAACAAGATAATCAATGTTATTTACTTCACCTGTCAGTAGTCACAATATTTTGGCTCATCGGTGTAGTTCTCAGCATTGTAATGCATCAGTTCCATAGACAAAGCCCAAAATCCACAACAGGGTAAAGGTGAATTGGACAGTACCTAGTTTATGGAAGTGTAAGAAAATAACTGCAGATGCTGGTACAAATCGAAGGTATTTATTTCACAAAAATGCTGGAGTAATTCAGTAGGTCAGGCAGCATCTCAGGAGAGAAGGAATGGGTGATGTTTCGGGTCGAGACCCTTCTTCAGACTGATGTCAGGGGGGCGGGACAAAGGAAGGATATAGGTGGAGACAGGAAGATAGAGGGAGAACTGGGAAGGGGGAGGGGAAGAGAGGGACAGAGGAACTATCTAAAGTTGAAGTCAATGTTCATTGACTTTATTTTATTGAGTTTATGGAAGGATCGTTCAGAAGCCAGATAACAGAGGGGAAGAAGCTGTTACTGAGACTATAAGATATAAAAGCCACTTGGTCCCTCAGGTCCGCACTTCTATTCAACAAGATCAAGACTGATTTGACCTTTGCCTTCAACTCACCTCCCCATCTGATCTCCATCTACACGTCACTGAGACTTGCTGCGGTAGAGAATTCCAAATATTCACAACCTTCCAAGAGAAAAAAGCTCCTCCTTATCCCCCTCTCATGATTGAGCCCTTGCCCTGAGACTATATCCCTTTGTTCTAGAATCCTCTCCAGGTGGAATATCCTTACATCATCCACCCTGCCACGTTTCCTTACAATCTTACATGCTTTAATGAGATCGCTCATTCTGCCCAACTCCAGCGAATACTAGCACATTTTTCTCCCTCCTTCCAGGTACCAATGTGTGGGTCATCACTGCACCACCCCAAGGCAAATATATTCTTTGCGAACTAAGGATACCAAAACTAAGCAACACTCTTTAAGTGTCAGTAAACATGGCATCCCCCTGCTGTTGTGGATAATTCCTTACCCATGCCTTCTTTGTGGCTCCACTTCTCCCCCCAGACTGAATACAGATAGTTCCCCTGGTCCTCACTTCTCATCCCACCAGACTCAGCATCCAACGTATCATACTCTGACAGTTCCGCCACGTTCAACATGATCCCATCACCAGTCACATCCTATTCCCACTCTTTTCTGCCTTCTGCAGAGACCACTCCCTCTGCAACTCTTTGGTTCTCCCAGAGTAGAGGAATCAAGAACTAGAGGACATAGGTTTAAGGTGAGCGAGGAAAGATTTAATAAAAACCTGAGGAGCAACCTTTTCACTCAGAATATAGTGTGTGTATGGAATAAGCTGCCAGAGGAGGTATAAGAACACTATTTAAAAAAACATTTGGACAGGTACATGGATGAGGTTTAGAACAATATGGGCCAAATGCAGGGAAATGGGACTAGCATAGATAGGGTATCTTGGTTGGCATGGACAAGTTGAGCAGAAGGGCCTGTTTCCGTGCTATATGAGTCTACAAGTATAACTTACTGATCACACAGATTACCCAAACTTTTCCTCAAGCTGAACCCACCCTCTCTCCTCGCCTCAGTGACTTGTTAAAGCAATGAAATAGTTCTCAACATGTTCTGAGTTCAAGGATTTTCCATTAACTTTCCAGATCTCTGGGTAACACAAACACACATGGATCTTATGTCTTCCACCTCCTAACTTTCAACTCTGCGACCATCAGTAGATAGCTCCTTGAGCAAAATTTGATTCACATATTGAGCCTCCTGGACCCATTTAAAGAATGAATTAATGAAATGATTTAATTTTCTTTCCACAGAAGATTTCTGCTGCTTGTGTGTCAGCTCATGATTGGGGTCCATACTTGGAACAGCACAGAGTGGAAAGATACAGAAATAAGCCAGATTTTGCAGAAGCTCTAACACTGTGATACCTCTTGCTGAATTTGAGGCATGAAAATTTAAGGCAAATTTTCTGTTTGCATTGACCTTGAAAATCACATCATAAATTAATTGGAAGGTCTTCACAATAGCTGATTATTCCACTGGTTCTACCGTTTCCTGAGTTTGAAAAAAAAGTTTCCCAAAAGCACCAAAGTGGAGAGTATCACAAAAGGGGATACTTTAGTGTAGTTTAGAGATACAGCATGGGAGCAGGCCCTTCAGCACATCGCCGATCACAGATCACACATTCACGTTGGTTTTATATTGGTATCCCATTGTCCCATCCACTCCCCATACACTAGAGGCAATTGACAAAGGCCAATTAACCTACAAACCCACATGTTTTTGAGCCATGGGAGGGAACCGATGCAGTCACATGGAGAACGTGCATCTTCACACAAATAGCACCTGAGGTCAGGATTGAACCAGGTTTCTGACACTGAGGCAGCAACTGTACCAGCTGCGCCACTGTGCTGCCCAGGGCTGATAGGTTGAGTGTTGTTAATCTGAGTAACAAGGCTCAGAATGATAAGAAAATTGTGTTTTCAGAAGTTTATTGGATTTACGGGGCTTTTATGTACAGCAAGTAAGAATTTCAAATATTAACTCCACCAGATTTTCCATTGGGAAACCATGCCTAATTCACTTACTGTGAATCTCTGCACAGCAGAATTATTTTGTATATTCATTTCTACAGTGGCTTGATTTTGGAGAAACTATTAAAACTGCGTGGTTCTTTCTATCAGTTCTGCTCTACTGAGTGAGCAATCTCTGAGACACAACAAACTGCAGATGCTGGAATCCTGCATAGAACAATGTACTGGAGTATCACAGTGGGTCAGGCAACATCTCTGGTGGACATCAATAGGCAACGTTTTGGGTGGGAACCCTTCAGTCTCATCCCAAAACGTTGCCTATTGATGTCCTCCAGAGATGCTTCTTGACCCACTGAGATACTCCAGCACTTTGTTTCCTGAGTGACCTCTGAAACAGGTTTGTCCTGTTCATGAGACATGTATCCCAGTGCGAAGAAGATGCCGAAATCAGGAAATGCACTTGTGGCACAGTTCACAACACAGACAGTGCTGCTCTCTCTGTAGCATTTGTTGTAGAGTTTGCTGTATGATTCCAGTATATACATCACCATAACTCACTATGAGAGAATAAAATCTGTGAAGCAGAGGTTTCCAGGCCAGGTGAACATAAGATAGAATCAAAATAAAATTCCAGATGTTGGAAATCTGAAATAAAAACAGAAGACGATGGAAACACTCAGCAGGTCAAGCAGATTGTATGGAAAGAGAAAGAGTCAACTAACCCTCAACACCGGTGCTTCTCAGGGTTGTGTGCTCAGTCTACTTGGACACCTACAGGCATGTGAGTGAGGCAAAAAAAGAGGAAAAGAGCCGAGCGCTTGTGCGAGGCGTACAACGGGGGTCAGAAATTTACACACAAAATTACCAGTTTCAAGCCTCTTTTAGTGCATTTCAAAGTAAAAACAGACATTACAAAATAATGTGAATATGTCACACTAATAACATTTTGAAGTAAATTCACACATTAATTGATAATCAGCCCAAAAAGGTTGTAATTGGCTTTTCTGCTGTGTTTTATATTTTAACCCTGTCCTAATTTAGTTATATAATCTTGCACTTAAATCTTGCATGGATTATTGATTGTGGATGATCAGCCATGATCACAATGAATGTCGGTGCTGGCTCGAAGGGCCGAATGGCCTCCTCCTGCATCTATTTTTCTAAGTTTCTATGTTTCTAAATTTAATATTTACTCATTACAGTTCCACCACTGATTTTCTGGCACTCTTGGTTCCAGAGCTTTGCTGGTTTATCCAGCAGGCCAAGGAAATTGGCTATGGGGATAGATTTGCTGGCTCCAGTTGTGGGCTGAAGTTCCACAGTCCTGGCCGCAGGTTGCAAATTCAACCCACCGATCGGCTGTGAAAGTCCCAATGAGGTTGAGATTGGCTGCCTTTCCCAGCCTAGGTGCCACATTTTCGGGAAGACTTCCACGGCGCGGGGGATTTCTCGCGGAACCCCGAGCGACCTCTAGCGGCCGAATTGACAAATTGGTCGTGGAAGTCCCGATGAGGTCGAGATTGGCTGCCTTGCCCAACCTAGGTGCCGCATTTCCGGGGTGACTTCCAGGGCGGGGGGGGGGGGGGGGGGGGGGGTTCTCGTGGAACCCCTAGCGACCTCTAGCGAAACCTAGTGTTCATTACAAGTCTATATATCGTTTTTCTTTTTTTCGATCCGATTTCTCTGTTTATTTCGCAAAGTGAAAATCGCGGAAACCATGCAAAAAGCGCAGAAAATGGGTTTTTTAATGCGCGGAAATGCAGAAAATTCACATGCCTGTGTGGCCATATAACTGTGTGGCCAAAAAAATCGGCAACTCCATCTTGAAGCTCGCCGATGATACCACTGTCGTCAGTGGGATCAACAAAAACAGAGATTAAGTACAGAATAAAGATTGTGAAAACCTGTGTCATGATTCAAGACACCAAACTAGTACTTATTGTCAGCACGACAAAAGAGTTGGTTGTTGTCCTGAGGAAATGAAGTGGTAAACCCAACCCTTGTTAATGGAACTGCTGCAGAGATGGTTGACAACTTTATGTTTCTTGGCCTCCACATCTCAAACAACCTAACCTGGTTCCTTCACACTGATGTGATCAAGAAAGTGCACCAAAACTTCAACAAGTCAAACAGGTGGTTGACATGATTTACTTGGACTTTGACTTTGGATACGCCATTTTACTTGGATAAAACCTTTGACAAAGTCCCATAAGGAAGACTGATCCAAAAGATTTGAACCCTTGGGATCTTGTGTAAGTTAGCAAAATGGACCCAAAATTGGTCTAGCATAGATGGTGGAGAGCGATGGTGGAGATGGTTTGAGTGATTTAATGCATGTGACCAGTGGTGTCACAGGAATCTGTTATGGGAGCTAAACATTTGTTATATTCAGTGACAATTTGGAAATGAATTTAGGACAAAAAGTGGTGGTGATCGTTGTAGATGAGAGTATAATATTGATTAGTTGGTCAGAAGGGCAGAGAAATGGCAGATGGAACATAATCCTCAAGTAAGAGGAGTTGCACTTTGAAACTGTTAAAATGAATGAAAGGGTAAATGATTGCTAGGACCATCAAAGGTATCAAGGAACACAGAAACCTCATGGTACATTTCCATGGATCCCAGAAGGTGGCAGCATTGGTTGATAAAGGAGATGAGAAAGGCATGCGGGAAACCTGCCTCATTGGTAAGAGCAAAGAATATAAGAACTAGAAACTTGTGGTGCAATTTATAAACGGAGGTCACAACTGGGTGCTGTGTACAGTTCTGGTAGCCACATTGTAGGATGGATGGGACGGCACTGGAAAGGTTGCTGATCATTCAGCAGGATGTCTGAGATGAAGCACTTCATGACGAGGAGCAACTGGCTCAGTTGGGTTTGCTTTTCTTAGACATTAAGAGACTTTCTCCTTAGCAATGCAATCTAGATTTAGTTTAGAATAAGTAGTAAGAAGGTTAGAGGGGATCTCAATACGTCTTTTCACCCACAAGGTTAGAATGAAGCACATTGCCTGAGTGCAGCAGCATATAATGTCACATTTAAGAAATATCTCAGGGAGCGCTTGAATTACCAAGGTATAGAAGGTTACAAACATGTGATGGGAAATGGGATTAGTATGATGGTTAGCATATAGACCATAGGATAGAGAATTGGTTGGCAGACAAGAAGCAAAGAATAGGAATAAACGGGTCCTTTTCAGAATGGCAGGCAATGGCAAGTGGAGTGCCACAAGGCTCGGTGCTGGGACCGCAACTATTTACAATATATATTAATGATTTGGATGATGGAATTAGAAGAAACACTAGCAAGTTTGCAGATGGCACAAAGCTGGGTGGCAGTGTGAACTGCAAAGAGGATGTTAGGAGGTTGCAGGGTGATTTGGACAGGTTGAGTGAGTGGGCAGATGCATGGCAGATGCAGTATAATGTAGATAAATGTGAGGTTATCCACTTTGGCGGCAAAAACAAGGAGGCAGATTATTAGCTCAATGGTGTCAGATTAGGTAAAGGGGAAGTGCAACAAGACCTTGGTGTCCTTGTACACCAGTCACTGAAAGTAAGCGTGCAGGCAGTGAAGAAAGATAATGGTATGTTGGCCTTCATAACAAGAGGATTTGAGTATAGGAGCAAAGCGGTCCTGCAGTTGTATAGGGCCCTGGTGAGACCACATCTGGAGTGTTGTGTGCAGTTTTGGTCTCCTAATTTGAGGAAGGACGTCCTTGCTATTGAGGCAGCGTAGGTTCACAAGGTTAATCCCTGGGATTGAGGGACTGTCATATGAGGAAAGATTGGAAAGACTAGGCTTGTATTCACTGGAGTTTAGAAGGATGAGAGGGGATCTTATAGAGACGTATAAAATTATAAAAGGACTGGACAAGCTAGATGCAGGAAAAATGTTCCCAATGTTGGGGGAGTTCAGAACCAGGGGCCACAGTCTAAGAATAAAGGGGAGGCCATTTAAAACTGAGGTTAGAAGAAACCTTTTCACCCAAAGAGTTGTGAATTTGTAGAATTCTCTGCCACGGACGGCAGTGGAGGCCAATTCACTGGATGAATTTAAAAGAGGGTTAGATAGAACTCTAGAGGCTAGTGGAATCAAGGGATATGGGGAAAAAGGCAGGCATAGGTTACTGATTGTGGATGATCAGGCATGATCACAATGAATGGCGGTGCTGGCTCGAAGGACCAAATGGCCTCCTCCTGCACCTATTTTCTATGTTTCTATGAACAGGCCCAATCAGCCCACAATGTCTGTGTCGAATATGATTCCAAGATCATCACTTATCTACTGCTCATAAACCATATCCCTCTATTCTTTGCATATCCACGTGCCCATCCAAAACCCTCTTTAATGCCACTATCGTATCTGCTTCAATGACCACCCTCAGCCGTACTTTCTAGGCACTCACCACCCTGTTAAAAAATCTTTCCCGCTACATCCCCTTTAAACTTTGCCCCTCTTACCTTAAGCCTACACCCTCCAGTATTTGATTTATTGGATATGGTGGGCTGACGGGCTTGCTTCTTTGCTGTTTAACTCTAATGGAGAATGTGAGTGCCTGCAATGCCCTGCCTGAGAGAGTGGTGGAAGCAGACGCTTTGTATTGCATGATGGTCAGCAAGAGATAGTCACACAGTTGGCAGCTTCAGTGGGAGGATGCTGAAGACAAGTGTGACTTCAAGACTCCACAATCCCTTTGGAATGAACATTGAATTCTGCAACTTCACATAAACTGCTCTCTCATTGTTTCCCATTACCCGAGTACCTTTCTTGCCCACTTTCTCACCCAACACCGCCCTGACGGTCAGTACTCCTATTCCTTATTACCCGATCTGCCTTAATTAAACTCATGTAATAATAATAATAATAATATTTTATTTATATAGCGCTTTTCATATACTCAAAGACGCTTTACAGAGATTTTGAGAACATAGGGAAATTAGTAAATAGATAAATAAGTAAATAAATAAATGAACAGAGAAAGGAGACAGTAGGTGAGGTGACCTTCAGTGGTTGAAGGCAGTACTGAACAGGTGAGACTTCAGCGATGTTTTGAATGTGGTGAGTGTGGGGGAGTCTCTAACGGTTTGGGGTAGTGAGTTCCATAGGGTGGGAGCAGCGATGGAGAAAGCCCTGTCCCCCCAGGATCTGAGTTTAGTCCGGATGTGGGGGGATAGGAGATTGGCAGCGGCAGAGCGGAGGGTGCAGGTGGGAGTGTGCCTGTGGAGGAGGTCGGTCAGGTAGGATGGGGCCAGGTTATGGAGGGCTTTGTAGGTTATGAGGAGGATTTTGTACTGGATTCTCTGGGGGATGGGGAGCCAGTGGAGTTTATAAAGGACGGGGGTGATATGGTCACGGATCGAGGTGTGTGTGAGTAGACGGGCAGCGGAGTTTTGAATGTATTGAAGTTTATTGATGATTTTTGAGGGTGCGCCATAGAGGAGGCTGTTGCAGTAGTCCAGACGGGAGGTGATGAAGGCGTGGATGAGGGTTTCTGCAGCTGTGGAGGAGAGGGATGGACGGAGACGGGCAATGTTTTTGAGGTGGAAGAAGGCTGTCTTTGTGATGTGTTTGATGTGTTTGTCGAAGGAGAGGGTTTGATCAAGGATGATTCCAAGATTCCGGATGTGAGGTGAGGTGGATACTGGGAGACCATCAATGTTGAGGATGAAGTTTTGGGTGGATTTGGTGAGCATTTTTGGACCAATGATGATGATTTCAGATTTCAGTAGACTTTTGTCCTGCACCTCACCCCTGCCTCAGCTCTGCTTTGAAAAACTGACCCCAGTCCAGAGGAAGGGTCCTGTTACCGAAATGTTGACTTGCCTCTGTCTGGAATTTTTAGTTTTAGTCAAACATTTTCAGCTTGCCTGGTCTCCTTTTACAACAACCTTGGGGGAGCCAGTAACTGCTTGACTTATAGACCAGCAGACGTATGCTCTGATTCGATGTCATAACGGGTGAGATCAAACTCAGTGATCTGGAAAAGGTCCACTCTATTAACTCAGGGTTTACTAACCCTTTTTCTCTGCAACCAGGCTATTTAAAGGAACACACATAATTCTTGGTGTTCAATGAAATCAGACGGGAACAGATGTGTCTGAACCGTATTAGCCTGCAGTTCACTCTCAGCTTCCTAGGCTTGTGCTTCACTGATCTCTGCCACAGAGAGTCACAGGGTTCACAGAGTCCATGAGTGATACAGTGTGGAAACAGGCCCTTCGGTCCAACTTGCCCACACCAGCCAACATGTCCCAGCTACACAAGTCCCACCTGCCCGCATTTGGTCCATATCCCTCCAAACCTGTCCTATCCATGTATCTGTCTAACTATTTCTTAAACATTTGGATATTCCCTGCCTCAACTACATCCTCTGGCAGCTTGTTCCATACACCCACCACCCTTTGTGTGAAAAAGTTACCCCTCAGGTGCCTATTAAATTGTTTCCACTTCACCTTAAATCTATGTCCTCTGATTCACCTACTTTGGGCAAAAGAATCTGTGCATCTACCCGATCTATTCCCCTCATGATTTTATGCACCTCTCTAAGATCACTCCTCATCCTCTTGCACTCTGAGGAAGAGTCCCAGCCTACTCAACCTCTCTCTATAGCTCAGACCCTCTAGTCCTGTCTAGGCTGCGAGTCTTTGGCTGCGAGTGAGAAAAGTGCGAGTCTTTGGCTGCGAGTCTTCGGCGAGGAGGCTGAGGTGAGGAGGTTACGATTGTTTTAAGCCTGAACTGTTTATAGACACAAAGTAATGGCGGAAAAGTTGGTGCAGTGTGTTTCCTGCAGGATGTGGGAAGATAGGGACGTCGCTGGAGCTTCTGGGAGCTACACCTGCAAGAACTGTGTCCAGGTGCAGCTCCTGAATGGACGTGTGGTGGAGTTGGAGAGGCAGTTGGATGACCTCAGGGCCATCCGGGAATGCGAGAGTTTCCTCGACAGGACCTATTGTGAGGCTGTCACGCCAAGGGTCCAGGTCGAGCGAAGGTGGGAGACTGTTTCAGGGGGGAGTGGACGTGGACTACAGGAGAACCCAGTGGCTGTGCCTATTGCAAATAGGTATACCCTCTTGGGAACTGTCGGGGCAGAAGACGTTTCCAGTCCGAGTGGCGGACCTGTTGGCAAGGATACTCACTCGACAGGGGAGACCGAAGTCAGGAAGAGCCGTAGTGGTGGGTGACTCCATCGTCCGAGGGACGGACAGAAGATTCTGTGGCAGCAGGAGGGACTTGAGGATGGTCTGTTGCCTCCCTGGTGCCATGGTTCAGCACATCACGGACCGGCTTCAGAAAATCCTAGTGAGGGAAGGCAATCAACCTGAAGTCGTTGTGCACGTGGGCACGAATGACGTCGGGCGGAAGAGGAAGGAGGTGCTACAGCGGGAGTTTAGAGAGTTAGGAAAAAGACTGAGAAGTAGGACGTCGAAGGTGGTTATCTCTGGACTGCTACCGGTACCTCGTGCTGGTGAGGCCAGGAACAGAGAGATAGAGGGTATGAATTTATGTCTGAGGGGCTGGTGCAGAGAGCAGGGATTTAGATTTCTGGACCACTGGGATCTCTTCTGGGCTAGTGGTGACTTGTACAAAAGGGACGGGTTATATCTTAACAGCAGGGGGACAAACATTCTGGCAGGCAGGTTTGCTAGTGCGACACCTGTGGCTTTAAACTAAGTAGTGAGGGGGAGGGGTTAACAAATTGTGAATATGAAGATGAGGTTAAAGGGAATACAGGAGATATTGCAGAAGACTCTCGGAAGAATGGGAACAGAAGTTCTAGAAGGGAAAAGAGATTAAGGGCAGGGCCATTTGTGACCGATGTGAGAGGGGAGGTAAATACAGAAGTTAAAGTGTTGTACTTAAATGCGCGTAGTATAAAAAATAAAGTGGATGAGCTTGAGGCTCAGTTAGTCATGGGCAAGTATGATGTTGTAGGGATCACTGAGACATGGCTACAAGAGGACCAGGGCTGGGAACTGAATATTCAGGGGTACACAACGTATAGAAAAGACAGACAGGTGGGCAGAGGGGGTGGGGCTGCTCTGCTGGTAAGGAATGATATTCATTCCCTTGCAAGGGGTGACATAGAATCAGGAGATGTTGAATCAGTATGGATAGAAATGAGGAATTGTAAGGGTAAAAAGACCCTAATGGGAGTTATCTATAGGCCCCCAAACAGTAGCCTCGACATAGGGTGCAAGTTGAATCAGGAGATAAAATTGGCGTGTCACAAATGTAATGCTACGGTGGTTATGGGAGATTTCAACATGCAGGTAGACTGGGAAAATCAGGTTGGAAATGGACCCCAGGAAAGAGAGTTTGTAGAGTGCCTTCGAGATGGATTCTTAGAACAGCTTGTACTGGAGCCTACCAGGGAGAAGGCAATTCTGGATTTAGTGTTGTGTAATGATCCTGATCTGATAAGGGGACTAGAGGTAAAAGAGCCATTAGGAGGCAGTGATCACAACATGATAAGTTTTACTCTGCAAATGGAAAGGCAGAAGGGAAAATCGGAAGTGTCAGTATTACAGTATAGCAAAGGGGATTACAGAGGCATGAGGCAGGAGCTGTCCAAAATTGACTGGAAGGAGGCCCGAGCAGGGAACACGGTAGAACAGCAATGGCAGGTATTCCTGGGAATAATGCAGAGGTTGCAGGATCAATTTATCCCAAAGAGGCGGAAAGACTCTAAGGGGAGTAAGAGACACCTGTGGCTGACAAGGGAAGTCAAGGACAGCATAAAAATTAAGGAGAGGAAGTATAACATAGCAAAGAAGAGTGGGAAGACCGAGGATTGGGACTCTTTTAAAGAGCAACAAAAGTTAACTAAAAAGGCAATACGGGGAGAAAAGATGAGGTACGAGGGTAAACTAGCCAATAATATAAAGGAGGATAGCAAAGGTTTTTTTAGGTACGTGAAGAGGAAAAAAATAGTCAAGGCAAATGTGGGTCCCTTGAAGACAGAAGCAGGGGAATTTATTATGGGGAACAAAGAAATGGCAGACGAGTTAAACCGTTACTTTGGATCTGTCTTCACTGAGGAAGATACACACAATCTCCCAAATGTTCTAGGGGCCGGAGAACCTAGGGTGATGGAGGAACTGAAGGAAATCCACATTAGGCAGGAAATGGTTTTGGGTAGACTGATGGGACTGAAGGCTGATAAATCCCCAGGGCCTGATGGTCTGCATCCCAGGGTGCTTAAGGAGGTGGCTCTAGAAATAGTGGAGGCATTGGAGGTCATTTTTCAATGTTCTTTAGATTCATGATCAGTTCCTGTGGATTGGAGGATAGCAAATGTTATCCCACTTTTTAAGAAAGGAGGGAGAGAGAAAACGGGTAATTATAGACCAGTTAGTCTGACATCAGTGGTGGGGAAGATGCTGGAGTCAATTATAAAAGACGAAATTGCTGAGCATTTGGAAAGCAGTAACAGGATCATTCCGAGTCAGCATGGATTTACGAAGGGGAAATCATGCTTGACAAATCTACTGGAATTTTTTGAGGATGTAACTAGGAAAATTGACAGGGGAGAGTCAGTGGATGTGGTGTACCTCGACTTTCAGAAAGCCTTCGACAAGGTCCCACATAGGAGATTAGTGGGCAAAATTAGAGCACATGGTATTGGGGGTAGGGTACTGACATGGATAGAAAATTGGTTGACAGACAGAAAGCAAAGAGTGGGGATAAATGGGTCCCTTTCGGAATGGCAGGCAGTGACCAGTGGGGTACCGCAAGGTTCGGTGCTGGGACCCCAGCTATTTACGATATACATTAATGACTTAGACGAAGGGATTAAAAGTACCATTAGCAAATTTGCAGATGATACTAAGCTGGGGGGTAGTGTGAATTGTGAGGAAGATGCAATAAGGCTGCAGGGTGACTTGGACAGGTTGTGTGAGTGGGCGGATACATGGCAGTTTAATGTAGATAAGTGTGAGGTTATTCACTTTGGAAGTAAGAATAGAAAGGCAGATTATTATCTGAATGGTGTCAAGTTAGGAAGAGGGGATGTTCAACCAGATCTGGGTGTCCTAGTGCATCAGTCACTGAAAGGAAGCATGCAGGTACAGCAGGCAGTGAAGAAAGCCAATGGAATGTTGGCCTTCATAACAAGAGGAGTTGAGTATAGGAGCAAAGAGGTCCTTCTACAGTTGTACCAGGCCCTGGTGAGACCTGGAGTACTGTGTGCAGTTTTGGTCTCCAAATTTGAGGAAGGATATTCTTGCTATTGAGGGCGTGCAGCGTAGGTTCACTAGGTTAATTCCCAGAATGGCGGGACTGTCATATGTTGAAAGGCCGGAGCAATTAGGCTTGTATACACTGGAATTTAGAAGGATGAGGGGGGATCTTATTGAAACATATAAGATATTTAGGGGATTGGACACATTAGAGGCAGGAAACATGTTCCCAATGTTGGGGGAGTCCAGAACAAGGGGCCACAGTTTAAGAATAAGGGGTAGGCCATTTAGAACGGAGATGAGGAAGAACTTTTTCAGTCAGAGAGTGATGAAGGTGTGGAATTCTCTGCCTCAGAAGGCAGTGGAGGCCAGTTCGTTGGATGCTTTCAAGAGAGAGCTGGATAGAGCTCTTAAGGATAACGGAGTGAGGGGGTATGGGGAGAAGGCAGGAACGGGGTACTGATTGAGAGTGATCAGCCATGATCGCATTGAATGGCGGTGCTGGCTCGAAGGGCTGTATGGCCTACTCCTGCGTCTATTGTCTATTGTCCTGGCAACATCCTCGTAAATCTTATTTGTACCTTTTCCAACTTGATAACATCTTTCCTATAACATGGCGCCCAGAACTGAACACAATACTCTAAATGCAGCCTCACCTACATCTTATACAGTTATACAGCATAGAAACAGGCTCTTCGGCCCAACTCATTCACGCTGACCAAGCTGCGTCATCTACTCTAGTCCCATGTGTAGCTTACACGCCTATCTAGATTCATCCCCCCCCTAATGGTCCACAGGACTCTGTCCTCTCCCTCAAAGGTCCAAACTATGTCCCGTCCACTGTGCCCTCGACTCATTGGTTCACAGAACTGTGGTACCACTGTGCCTGCCGCACTGCGTTACAGATGTGAAAGAGGGGCTTACGTTCTGGTGACCTTTGCTGAGTGCATGAATAATGAATAAACAATAGAATGTTTTGTTACTAGAAAACATTACATAATTTCTGCCAGGTCATCTGCCTAGGTTTTCCCAATCAAAGTGCAACAAATGACATCAAATAATTGCCCATTATTTATTTAACCTGTCTTCATCCAACCTGTAGTCTTTTTAAAATGTCACGTAATCTTTTAATGGTTTACTATGTTTCCAATGCAATACTAGTTACAAATCTGCTAAATCAGGGATTTGGTTTGATAAATGATAATCCCAAGCAAATACATAAAGGAATAAAAGGGTAACTAGAGAGAGAATGGGGCCCCTCGGGAATCAAAGCAATCTACTTGGTGTCAAGCATATGAGATGGACAAAGTCCTCAATGAGTATCTCTCCTCCTTTATGGTGGCGAAAGACTGGAGGACTGAGGAACTTGAGGCAGTCAATGGAAGTGGCTTGAGAGCAGTCATTAGTTACGGTCAAAGAGGTGCTGAAGCTCCTGATGCGTATGAAGGTAGACAAATCGCCCAGGCCAGATCAGATATATCAGAGGGCACTGGGAAACTAGAGAGGAAATTGCAGGAGCTCTGGCTGAAATTTACGAGTCGTCATTAAATACAGGAGAGATGCTCGAAGACTGGAGGGAGGCAAATGTTGTGCCTCTATTTAAGAATGGCTGCAGGAAAAAGATGGAACTGTAGGCCAGGAGCTTAACCTCTGTAGTTGGGAAGTTACTAGAGAGTATTCAGAGGGATAAGATATACGTGCATTTGGATGGACAAGGGCTGATTAGGGATAGTCAGCATGAGTTTTTTAAAGATATGACCAAAAAGGTTGATGAGGACGGAGCTGTAGATGTTGTATATATATACTTCAGCAAAGCATTTGATAAGGTTCCACATGGTAGGCTGCTCTGGAAGGATAGATTGCATTGGATCCAAGGAGATAGCTGAATGGATAGAAAATTGGCTTCATGGAAGGAAGCAGAGGGTAATGGTGGAAGGTTGCTTCTTGGATTGGAAGCCTGTGAATAGTGTTGTGCCTCAGGGTTCGGTGTTGGGTCCATTACTGTTTGTCAGCTATATTAATGCATGGCAATATTAGCAAGTTTGCAGATGATACAATAGCTGGCGGTATTGCAGATAGTGAAGATGGCTATCAAAAATTACAGCAGGATCTTGATCAGTTGGCCTGGATGGAGTTTAATACAGAGAAATGTGCGATTTTGCATTTTAGAAAGTCTAACATGGGCCAGTGAATGGTAGGGCTCTGGGGAGAGTTATAGAGCAGAGGAATCCGGAAGTGTACATAGTTCCTTGAAGTGGCGTCACAAGTAGTTAAGATGGTCAAAAAGACTTTCGGCACATAGAAACATAGGCACATTGGCCTTCACTAGTCAGACTATTGAGTATAGTTTGGGAGGTCATGTTCCAGTTGTATAAGACATTGGTGAGGTCGCATTTAGAGGATTGTGTTCAGTTTTGGGCACCATGTTATAGGAAAGATGTTGTCAAGCTGGTAAGGGTATAGAGAATACGTACGAGGACTAGAGGGTCTGAGCTATAGGGAGAGGATGAGCAGGCTGGGACACTATTCCTTAGAGCACAGGAGGATGAGGGGTGAGCTTATACACACATATAAAATAATGAGAGAATAAATCGGGTAGATGCAGAGTCTCTTCCCCAGAGTGGGGGAATCGAGAACCAGAGGACATAGGTTTAAGGTGAAGGGGGCAACATCCTCGTAAACCTTCTCTGCACTCTGTGGGGGAAACCGAAGCAGCTGGGGGAATGATTGCCAAAGGGCCTAGTAGTGAGATGGGTCATTCTATGAATGGACTAATATAGACCTGATTGGCTAGGTCTATAAATTCCAACATCCCTTTCAGGCCGTGAAGCAAAATAATCCCAGCTCCTCCACTTAGAGCACCATACACTTTGCTTCAAATCAGCAATCGTCACCACTTGTTCCAAACAGCATTCCCTGCATTTTGACGCTTATAGGTTACAGTACAATGTCCAGATTCCCTTTCCTTTATGCTGATTCTGTGTACAATCACCTCCAAAGTCTCACCTCCTCCTCCCTGGAACTCTCTGGAAGAATCCCTGCCAGAGTACTGAAATGACCTGCCATCATCTTTGATGGCAATCCCAGTTAGTACAGATGGAGGGAATCTATGTGTAACATCTCCCTATCTTGATAATCTCTACTCTCTGGCGCAACTTACACCAATGTTATATTCGATGCAAAAAGGGATCAGAAGATACCATAAAGGTACTTTCACACATAAAATGGACCAAGCTGCCATTGGAACTTAATGGGGCTCTTAAATGAACATTTCAACAAGTAGTGAGATGAGTAGTGAACAGACTAGAAGAGGAAATATTCCCATGGGGACATGCACTTGATTGACTGGCTGACATTATACTCACCAAGCCAGAGCTACAATGATATGAAGATGCAAGGAACTGCAGATGCTGGTTTATTCCAGAGGAATTCCATGGGCAGGAACTGAACAAACTCATGTTATTGTGGACACAAAGTGCTGGAGTAACTCAGCGGGTCAGGCAGCATCTCTGGAAGACATATATAGGCAACGTTTCGAGTTGAGAAGGGGTATGACTCAAAACGTCGCCAATCCATATCTTCTAGAGATGCTTCCTGACTTGTTGAGGTACTTCAGCACTTTGTGTCTACAATGACATGAGATTGTTTAGTTCCTACCCATGGAATTCCTTTGATCAGGACTTCAACAGGATTTAGGATTTGTCCTAGATCTGTGAACCGGACATTTCACTGCCATAAAACCCACTCACTAACTTTTCAAAATACTGAAACACCCTGAACAGTTGTGCCAAATGCCTTGTATGATATTGGTTAACAATTAAACATTTCCTTCATGTAACAATGAGTTCAATAAATAATCCAAGAGCATGAAGCAATCAAATCAAGAACTTTGTGACTTACTGCAAACATTCTGTGATAATATTGTAAAGAGGGTTTATGTCAATCAATTGTCAGGAGTATGATTATGCTTTATAAAAGAGGGTTCATTTAGGGCTAGTCAGGAAACTATAGGCAAGGCTGATCACCCCAACTGATAGAAGCCTGTTGCAGATCAAATGCTGTGTTATCGGAGCTTTTCAAACAAGCTCCAATGACACTGCAAGTGCATCTTTAAAGATTATTATAACCTTTATTTGTATCATAAAGAATAAATGACGGATTGATTTCAGTGGGTTACCTCATGATTCTCCCTGTAGTCTAGGGCAGGATCTATGAACAACAGTCTTGCCCTGAGGGCCCCATTGGGAGCCAGTTGGGCTGCAGCATTGTATTAATGTGCAAACATCCAACCACATGGTTGAAAGTGCAACCAGTGGGTGATGTACCACAACCACAAAGACCAGACAAACTGCGCTCCATTTTTACATAAAACATAGAACGGTACAGCACAAGAACAAGCCTTTGGCCCACAAATGTCTGCGCAAAACATGATGCCAAGACCAACTCTATCTGGCTGCACATAATGCACATCCCTTCGTATCCATGTACTTACCTAAAAGCCTCTTAAACACCACATGGTCCTCAATTCCACTTGGCTAATTGGAGATGTTTTTGCACAGTGACGGCATAAATATTTCTCTATCACTCAAAACATTGGACCCAGAATGTGGTTTTGTAGGAAAACTCTCTCCCCTACTGCTGGCAAAATACTGGAGAACAAGGTTAAGCTTGGTGCAGACAAGTTGAGGGAGCAAAAAAAAGATCTTTCCAGCCTTTTTCAAAAATATTGCCCCATTTTTGACCAAACACCATCTCTGAGCTTATCGTTGGGGCTGGAGCAATTCAAGCCATCCTTGTGAAAACAAGGAACTACAGGTGCTGTTTACACAAAAGAACAAAGAGTGCTTAAGTAACAGCTGGTTAGTCAGCATCTCTGGAGTAACATGGATCGGTGATGTTTTGGACCAATTGTGGAGGGGGAGAATAATATGCCAGGGTTATCACATCCGTGGATGTGGTAAATCTGTACTTTGGTACCAAGGCTTCTAAAACTGATATAAGTAACCAAAAAAAATAATTTTTAATTGATAAATGAATGAACTGCAAAAGTGTACAGTGACTGCAAGTATCACTGGACCCAAGTTTTTAAACTCTGACTTGTGACTGTGGAAAAACTATTGCCACATATAAAACTTAATTTCCCTCAGCTAGATACAGTATAAGTGCTGTAAACCTCTGGACCCGAAGGTCCTCCTGAAATTATATTCAACCGCTGGCCATGTGAAAGGATCATTCGTCATTGTGAAAAATGGACAAGAAAGGATTGGCTACATCTGGGTTCTCTCAGAATAATAATCAAATATACGCACCAGCAGAGACCGTGAATATTTCATTGATGCATGAAGAAATCTGGTTATGGGGGGGGATTGGGTTGCTTTGAACTGCGGGGGTACATTGTGGGATTATTAATCACCCATTGGAGAGCTCAGTGTGAGGGCAATGGATAGAAACTGTCCTGAGTTTATATGTAACAAAATCTAACCTTTCCTCTTTCTCTCTCCCCCAGTCTGCCGCCGATGAACACGTGGGTGAAAGTGATGAGAATGTGGAGCGAGGCAACTGGTCTTCGAAGACCGACTACCTGCTCTCAGTGATCGGGTTCACTGTGGGTCTGGGCAACATCTGGAGATTCCCTTACCTGGCGTACAGGAACGGAGGAGGTACTGTAGAGGTTTCACAATACATGAGAGGGAAAGGCAGCAAAGGAAATGATAAGGAGTATCATACATTAGGAATACATTAGGAATAGTTACATTTAGTAAACAAGGGGATGTTAATTATATCATATAATAACATTAATTGTATCAAGTAATAAAAGTGGGTTAACTACACCAAATAATAACGTAGGTTGATACAAAGAGAAAATGCTTCAGTCTCATGGCATCAAACTGTACATTTTTACTGGAGATATGGGTGTGGAATTATGACGATACTTAGTGAGATATTTCAATCAGACAATATTTAAAATGAAAATCACCTGTTGAGCCTCAGTAGGTTGCCTTGATTAGAGGCTGGAGTGTGGACTTTTCATTAGTTGTGGAATTCAGATCACAACTGAATATCAGACTGCCACCTGTAACTCTTTGTATTTAAAAAAATGCCTCGTGAATCTTTAAATTTTGTCTCCGTCACCTTAATACTATGCCTTCATAAGTATTTGGCGTTTTACTCCAGGAAAAAAAATCTGAGTTTCATAATTTTATATACTTCTATCAGATTACTCCACAGCCTCCAGCTCTCCAGAGAAAACAATCTGAGTTAGTCCAACCTCTCCTTATAGCTAATTATTCCAGGCAATATCCTGGTGAACCGGTCTCAGTGGTTTAGATCAGGGGCCTTCCACAACCCCATAAACCTGAGGTTGATAGAAATAAGGAGGGAAAATAAGGAAAAATGTTGTATGACAAGAACTTACTAAAACAGGGAGAATTGGTTATTTACATTCATTCAGTGAGTGAATTTTCCCAAGAGGGAATTTCTCAATTAACCATTCAATTTCTCAAAGCTCAGAATTGGAGCTGAGACCAGAACATGTCCCAAATGTTAATGGAATGTTTTCGTAGGAAACTTTGGTGTGGCCATAGCTCGGATGATCAGGTCGCAGAACCAGAAGATAAATTTATTTTCTCTATAAGTACTGATGAACTCAGTGGATGGATAAAGGCAAAGTATATAGACAGGTAGTCAGAGAGAAGGAATGAATAGATAGATTGATAAATCCATCAGGAAAGCACAATTTCTAAAGGTCGTCTTAACCCAACCCACCTGGCGTACAGGGAAATTCAAATCAAATGCATATATTTGCCTCGACTAATTTCTTTCTCAAATGAAGGTCTTTTTTGCAGGTGCTTTTCTTATTCCCTACACTCTCATGTTGGCGCTGGCTGGGATGCCGATGTTTTTCTTTGAATCGTCTTTTGGGCAGTTTGCCAGCCTCGGACCTGTTGCAGTGTGGAAAGCCGTGCCAATACTACAAGGTTAATGTTTATTCAGTAACAGCAATTCAATTTCAGAACAAGTTGGTCAGTTGAATTGTATTTTTTTTTCCAATTTGCTTAAGTAGTGTTTATATTCTGACCTATTATATACTTTTACAAAGACAGTGAAAAGACACAGTGAGATGCCACAGCTGCACAGTTTGCAGTGCACATTGCTTTGGTGTACACTGAAGACACAATAACAAGGCAAGGTATTTGTTTCTCACAAAATCTGACTAATCTAATCTAAGTAAAATGAAAATAACTTGAAACTGCTGCCATTCCTTGTTCTACAATTAGTCAGATGTTAAACTCAATTCCTGGAATTCTTTCAAACTGTCATTCACTATTTCACATGCTACCATTTTCATTTTACTTAAAGAGATGCTGCTTATAGATTGTGTGGGAAGTGAATGACTTACCTTTTTATTATGTCTTCAGTGTATCTGAAAGCAAACTGTCCTCAAAAGATGACCTGTCAACAGTGCAACAGTTCATTGTAGAGTCATACAGCACAGAAGCAGGCCCTTCGGCTCAACTTCGTCATGCCAACCAAAATGGTTCATCTCACCCCATTTGGCCACTGTCCTCTAAACGTTCCTATCCATGTACCTATCCAAACATCTTTTTAATGCTGTTATAGAACCTCCCTCAACTAACTCCTTGCTCCTTTGGCAGCTTGATCCATATACCCACCACCCTCATAATGAAAAAGTGGCCCCTCAGGTTCCTATCAAGTCTTTCTCCTCTCACCTTAAACTTGCATCCTCTGGTTCTTGATTTCTTTACCCTGAGTAAAAACCTGTGCATTCACCGTATTATTTTCACTCTGTAAGATTATGTCCTCTGTGGTGCTGGAGTAACAGTGCTGGAGCAACTCAAAAGGTCAGGCAACATCTCTGGAGAACATGAATAGGTGATGTTTTGGTGCAGGACCCTTCTCCAGATTGTGTAGGGGGGGGGTTAAGAGAGCTGGAAGAGAGGAGGGGCAAGATAAAGCCTGCAATTAGTAGGTGCAACAGGTGAGGGGGGATTTTGATAGGTAGACAGTTGGACAAAGGCCAGAGATGAAAATACAGATGGTGTGCGACAAAAGGATTGAAGAATTGCAAATTGTGAAGCTAGAGAAAGAAATGTATGTGGAAGGGAAGGGCAGAGGACAAAACTAGTGTTCCCTCGAGTCTCTCATAGTGGTGGGAGCTCTTAGAAAGGGCAGCTCACTGGAGCTTCTCTGACAGTAATGTGCCTTCACACACCTCATTGAAGCAACAGGAATGAATGCACACCAACAACTCTACTTACTCAGGAGACTGAAGAAATTCAGTATGTCTGCCATGATTGTTGCAAACTTCTACAGAAGCACCATAGAAAGCATACTGCTGCATCACAGCTTGGTTTGAGAACAGCTCTGCCCAAGACCGCATGAAACTGTAGAGAGTTGTGCATGTAGCCCAGACCATCAGATAAACCAGACTCCCCACCATTGCCTCCACCTACACCTCACTGCCTAATGAAAGCAGCCAACATGATCAACATCATATCACCCTCGTCATCCCTTTTTCTCTCAGCTCCCGTTGGCCGGGAAATGCAGAAGCTTGAAAGCAAGACTTAGGAACAGTTTCTTCCCCTTTGTTAGCAGGCATCTGAACAGTCCTTGCATAAGCTGGGGTATAGTAGGTATAGTAGAATTCTCTGCTACATTGCAGATATTGGACTTTGTCTCTGAAACATTTGTGCGACAATGCTGAGTACTATATTCTGCACTCTGTATCATTACTTCTACTTGTACTTGAGTTTGGCTGGATTGTAATTAAGTATAGTATTATCTGATTTAATAGCATACAAAACAAAGATTTTCACTGTACCTCATTCTCAACGGATGCATTTTGACCTGCTGAGCTACTCTAGCAATTTGTGTCTTTATTTCTTATGTAATTTCCATTTTTTTTGTTCTATCTTAAGGAGTGGGGATTGCTATGGTACTTCTGATTACATTAGTGCACGTTTCCTACAACTGCATCATCGCCTACAGCCTGTTCTACCTGTTTGCCTCCTTCCAATCGCCCCTGCCGTGGTCAGACTGCTTCAGCTGGTGGGGTGCGGATGAAACCTGCAGTCGGACACCCAGAGGTGGCGTTTTGTGTAATGTCTGTACAATAAATATTCAACTTTTACTCTCTTCAGAAGTTCTCCTGTCAGTCAGAATGATTGAGAAACTGAATCAGACTAGGATAGCGGGTGATGCCTGCCCATGTGACCCAGGCTAGGTATATGGTGTTGACTGCCCATGTGACCCAGGCTAAGTATGTGGCGATGCCTGCCCATGTGACCCAGGCTAGGTATGTGGTGATGCCTGCCCATGTGACACAGGCTAGGTATGTGGTGTTGACTGCCACAGAGTGATTTTAAGCATAATCAAACAATTTAAGTCCACATATTTTTGCAGCATGGAGGAAGGGTTTATCAGACAACTTGTGATTACAGTCTTCCTTTCGAAGGAATAACTGTCTTTACTATAGCACATCAGGTTTGTTTTTACTGCCAGGATGTTTTTTTGGTCAATATTCCAGCCACAGGTTACATGTTACCCACCGATTCCCACAGAAAGGAGTTTCCCGCGCAGACAACACGGGGTCTGAGGGGATGGTGCTCCCTCGTTTCTCTTCAAAAGGCCATTTCCAGGCCATGCTTTGCCTCCTTGAATAAGCTGCTGATATTTGCTGTTCAGTCTCATCTTCGTGTAATTAGGTTTCTTCACAAGTTACTGAATGTGTGAGTTGATAACAAAGAGAGAAACATTGAGTCAGATTTCACTCACAACTCCCACAAAATAAAAACCCTGCAGATGCCGGGAATCTGAAATATAAACAAGGTGTGCTGGAGACATTCATTATGTCAGGCAGCATCTGTGGAAAGAGAAAGACTAAACCTTTCATAAGATCTAGGAAAAAGAGAAAACAAGGTGGGGGGAACGACAGTCATACAGCTCAGCAACAGGTCTTTGGGCCTAACCTATCCATGCCGACCAAGAAACCCCATCTACACTCGTCCCATTTGCTGCGTTTGGTCCATAAAACTTTCCTATCCATGTACAAATGTATTTTAAACGTTGTGATAGTATCTGCCTAAACTATCTCCTCTGGCAGCTCATTCTACATAACCACAACCCTTAGTGAAAACGTTGCCCCTCAGGTTCCTATTAAATCTTGCCCCTCTCACTTTAAACACATGCTCAGGTTCATTAATATTTTAAGACACCATACGGCAAATACTCAGGATGAGAAACATAGAGTTACAGAGAAGTGGAGATGTGGAGCCAGTACAGGCCGGGTAACCCGATGGCTTCCTTCTGGCTATATGTTGCTCAGAGTTCTTTATATTCAGATTGTTTCTGTGACAACTCATTGAAGGATAGGTTTGTACTTTAATGCCTAAATTTGGCATTCAGACTATTGGCATTAGAGGATCACAGACAGGGTGATCAGCAGAGCAAGATCTGCTGTGAGCAGAGTGTGCACACTGTTCCTCTATGTCTGACTCTTCTGAACCCTCACTCACCTGATAACAGGGGTCACACTGATTCAAAGACAATAATGACCCCGTTTATTTGTGTAGAAATGAATCTTTTTTCCAAAGATATGTTCTTCTCATCCACACCCCACATTTTCCAGATCCGTTCTGCAACCTCACTCTGGACAGCGGATATTCAGAAGTCGTTAATGCAACCTGGCTGCAGGCAAACAACAAAACCTGTTCCAATGGATCGGAAATCCATGTTCCTCACCAGGGTCCAGGTGAACAATACTGGGAGTAAGTAATTGTTGCAGAGCACGGCACTATTCACCTGCACTGTGGTACCAGCAGACTCCTCCTGGGGAGGGTATATGTCTGCTTGGATGAGTGATGATTGGAGTTTCATTTGGATTGAGGTTTATTTGCATCTTGTGTCTGTTACTGAATACCATCACAGGAGTTAATAACATCTTGATTTTAACACAAGGATTTATTCAAATGCATTTATGCTGTGTAGACATTGTGAAGTGTTTTAATTTTCCTTCTCTTTAAGTAAAATGATCATTATCAGAGTTTGTAAATGTTACATTGTTCAAATTATCGATCTTGTCAGGGTCAGTTTGTGCATGCAATGAATAGCATTTTATTTAACCTCTAGATCTGAGGAACTTACTGGAAATGAGAGTGCCAATTGTTAAATTTGTTAGCTAGGTAAACATAGAAAAATTATAGCATAGGAACAGGCCCTTCAGCCCACCATGTCTGATGGCTCCACAATGCCAAGGTAAACTAATCTCCTCTGCCTGCACATAATCTATACCCCTCCATTCCCAGCATATGAATGTACCTAAAAGCCTCTTAAATGCCACTATCGTTCGTACCTGCCTTCACCACCACCCCTAGCAGCACCCTCCAGGCACCCACCGTATTCTGCGCAAAATCTTGTCCCACACACCTCATTTAAACCCTGCCCTTCGTTAAGTTCGTTTGCACTGAGAAAGAATACTGGAGACGGAGGTGTAGTTTAGTTTAGTTTAGAGATACAGCGCAGAAACAGGCCCTTCAGCCCACCATGTCCGCACCGGCCAGCGATCCCCGCACATTAACACTACCCATCACACACTAGGGACAATTTTCTCATACACCAAGCCAATTAACCTACATACCTGTACATCTTTGAAGAGTGGGAGGAAACCAAAGATCTTGGAGAAAACCCTTGCGGTCACGGGGAGAACGTACATACTCCGTATGTACGGAGCACTCGTTGTTGGGATCAAACCCGGGTCTCCGGTGCTGCAAGGCAGCAGCTCTACTGCTGCACACCGTGGCCGCCCTAATTAACACCTGCCCATTGATCCAGTGAAACGTTGACAAGGTCTATCCTGCAGCCTTATCAACATTGACATCTGGGACCAATGTGACTTTCACCTTAGCAACCACAAATCTCAATCTTATCATCTGAAGTCAGCTGTGGAGATGTTGGTTCGTGAAGTAAAGGGAAGCAAAAGCCCTCAATCAACAGGGGTTTGCTTCCTCTCAGAGTCTTGGTCCATTTCATGTTACTGAGGAATCAACACCTGGTGTACTCTAACTCAGAAAAATCCCAGACATATTCACTGGCTCCTTCAAATTCCTATGATGCATCTAAAGGGTAGACAGTCAGAACCCTTTTCCCCAGGATGAAGATATCAAATACTAGAAGGTATAACTTTATGGTGAGAGGGGCGAGGTTTAAAGGAGATGTGCAGGGCAAGTTAAAAAAAATATATAAACACAGAAAATGGGGAGTACCTGTCAAGAGTCAAGTGCTTTATTGTTATATGTTCCAGATAGAACAATAAAATTCTTACATGCAGCAGCTCAACAGAAAATGTAAACATAGTACATTTGCAAGGGATATGGGGAGAAGGCAGGAACAGGGTACTGATTGTGGATGATCAGCCATGATCACATTAAATGGTGGTGCTGGCTCGAAGGGACGAATGGCCTACTCCTGCACCTATTGCCTATGTATCTAGTATTCTGTAAACAATAAACAAGAACAAAAGCATATATATATATATATATGTATACACACCCACACACACATATAAAACAAACAATAATATTGCAAAAAGACAAAACCAATGCCCCCAAGTCTATGTAGTTCAGAGCTTATTTGGAGGTTGTAGTGTTTAATAGCCTGATGGCTGTTGGGAAGAAGCTGTTCTTGAACCTGGACATTACACACAGGAGATTAGTGGGCAAAATTAGGGCACATGGTATTGGGGGTCGGGTACTGACATGGATAGAAAATTGGTTGACAGACAGAAAGCAAAGAGTGGGGATAAATGGGTCCCTTTCGGAATGGGAGGCAGTGACCAGTGGGGTACCGCAAGGTTCGGTGCTGGGACCCCAGCTATTTACGATATACATTAATGACTTAGACGAAGGGATTAAAAGTACCATTAGCAAATTTGCAGATGATACTAAGCTGGGGGGTAGTGTGAATTGTGAGGAAGATGCAATAAGGCTGCAGGGTGACTTGGACAGGTTGTGTGAGTGGGCGGATACATGGCAGATGCAGTTTAATGTAGATAAGTGTGAGGTTATTCACTTTGGAAGTAAGAATAGAAAGGCAGATTATTATCTGAATGGTGTCAAGTTAGGAGGAGGGGGAGTTCAACGAGATCTGGGTGTCCTAGTGCATCAGTCAATGAAAGGAAGCATGCAGGTACAGCAGGCAGTGAAGAAAGCCAATGGAATGTTGGCCTTCGTAACAAGAGGAGTTGAGTATAGGAGCAAAGAGGTCCTTCTACAGTTGTACCGGGCCCTGGTGAGACCGCACCTGGAGTACTGTGTGCAGTTTTGGTCTCCAAATTTGAGGAAGGATATTCTTGCTATGGAGGGCGTGCAGCGTAGGTTCACTAGGTTAATTCCCGGAATGGCTGGACTGTCGTATGTTGAAAGGCTGGAGCGATTGGACTTGTATACACTGGAATTTAGAAGAATGAGGAGGGATCTTATTGAAACATATAAGATAATTAGGGGATTGGACACATTAGAGGCAGGAAACATGTTCCCAATGTTGGGGGAGTCCAGAACAAGGGGCCACAGTTTAAGAATAAGGGGTAGGCCATTTAGAACGGAGATGAGGAAGAACTTTTTCAGTCAGAGAGTGGTGAAGGTGTGGAATTCTCTGCCTCAGAAGGCAGTGGAGGCCAGTTCGTTGGATGCTTTCAAGAGAGAGCTGGATAGAGCTCTTAAGGATAGCGGAGTGAGGGGGTATGGGGAGAAGGCAGGAACGGGGTACTGATTGAGAGTGATCAGCCATGATCGCATTGAATGGCGGTGCTGGCTCGAAGGGCTGAATGGCCTACTCCTGCACCTATTGTCTATTGTCTATTACAGTTTTCAGGCCCCGATATCTTCTTTACGATGGCAGGAGTGAAATGAGTGTGTGGCCAGGCTGGTGTGGGTCACTGATGATGATTCCTGTAAATCCCTTCGATGGTGGGAGGTCAGAACCTGTGATGGACTAGGCAATGGCCACCATTATTTGCAGCAGGCAAAGTGTTGCCAGGGGTGGAGGTAGATAGGAAAGTGGCATTTAAGAGACTTTTGGACAGGATTATGCATACGTAGGGAATGGATTATGTGCAGGCAGTTAAGAGATGGTCTAGGCATCATGTTCGGCACAGACATTGTGGATCAAAGGGCTCCGTTCCTGGCCTGTAATGTTCTGTTCTAAATAAAACATAGAAAAATAGTTGCAGGAGTAGGCCATTCAGCCGTTCGAGCCAGCACCGCCATTCAATATGATCATGGCTGATCATCTAAAATCAGTGCCCCGTTCCTGCTTTTTCCCCATATCCCTTGATCCCTTTAGCCCTAAGAGTTAAATCTAACTCTCTTGAAAACATCCAGTGAATTGGCCTCCACTGCCCTAAGAGCTAAATCTAACTCTCTCTTGAAAACATCCAGAGAATTCCACAGATTCACAACTCTCCGGGTGAAAAAAATGTTTCCTCGTCTCAGTCCTAAATGGCTGACCCCTTATTCTTAAACTGCAGGCATGCGAGTGAGGTAAAAAGAGGAAAAGATCCGAGTGGTTGCTCGAGGCGTACAACGGGGGTCAAAAATGTACACACAAAATTACCATTTTCAAGCCTCTTTTAGTGCATTTCAAAGTAAAAACAGACAGTGCTGCTATCTCTGTAGCATTTGTTGTAGAGTTTGCTGTATGATTCCAGTATATATATCACCATAACTCACTATGAGAGAATAAAATCTGTGAAGCAGAGGTTTCCAGGCCAGGTGAACACAAGATAGAATCAAAATAAAATTCCAGATGTTGGAAATCTGAAATAAAAACAGAAGACGATGGAAACACTCAGCAGGTCAAGCAGATTGTATGGAAAGAGAAAGAGTCAACTAACCCTCAACACCGGTGCTTCTCAGGGTTGTGTGCTCAGTCTACTTGGACACCTACAGGCATGTGAGTGAGGCAAAAAAAGAGGAAAAGAGCCGAGCGCTTGTGCGAGGCGTACAACGGGGGTCAGAAATTTACACACAAAATTACCAGTTTCAAGCCTCTTTTAGTGCATTTCAAAGTAAAAACAGACATCACAAAATACGGTGAATATGTCACTGTACACCAGGGGCCTCCATACCTTTCAGCGTGAGGGCCACATTATATATTTGGCACATTTTTGCAGGCCATAGGAAAAAATAAAGAAGTGTGAGTTTTATAAATTTAATGAACACAAAAAAGACTAGGTTACATTAGATTAGATTATGAAATGTTAAACTAGGTTAGGTTAGATTAGGTTAGTTTACATTAGGTTTATATGGCAACAAATAAATAATATTCAATTTTTTTAAAGAACTTGAAATATTGGAATATATATATACACCGTAGGTATACAATTATTTATAAAACAGAAAATTACAGTGACCACCAATGGGGAAGAGAGGGGGAAGGGGAGAGAGAGTGGGGGGGAATAGAGTGGGAGGGGGAGAGAAGAGGGGGGGAGAGAGTGGGGGTGGGAGAGAGAGTGGGGGGAGAGAGAGAGTGAGTGGGGGAGAGAGAGAGTGAGTGGGGGAGAGAGAGAGTGAGTGGGGGAGAGAGAGAGTGAGTGGGGGGGAGAGAGTGAGTGGGGGGGAGAGAGAGAGTGGGGGGGAGAGAGAGAGTGGAGGGGAGAGAGAGAGAGGGGGGGAGAGAGAGAGAGTGGGGGGGAGAGAGAGAGAGTGGGGGGGAGAGAGAGAGAGTGGGGGGGGAGAGAGAGAGAGAGTGGGGGGGAGAGAGAGAGAGAGTGGGGGGGGAAGAGAGAGAGAGTGGGGAGAAGAGAGTGCCGGATGTGGCCCGCGGGCCATAGTTTGGAGACCCCCTGCTGTACACTAATAACATTTTGAAGTAAATTCGCACATTAATTGATAATCAGCCCAAAAAGGTGGTAATTGGCTTTTCTGCCGTGTTTTATATTTTAACCCAGTCTTAATTAATTTAGTTATACAATCTTGCACTTAAATTTACTATTTACTCATTACAGTTCCACCACTGATTTTCTGGCACTCTTGGTTCCAGAGCCAAGGAAGACGGCTATGGGGATAGATTTGCTGGCTCCAGCTGGGCTGGAGTTCCAGAGCCCCGGCCGCAGGTTGCAAATTCAACCCACCGATCGGCCGTGGAAGTTTAGATGAGGTCAAGATTGGCTGCCTTGCCCAGCCTAGGTGCCACATTTTCAGGGAGACATCCAGGGCAGGGGGGATTTCTCGCGGAATCTCTAGCGACTGAATTGACAAATTGGCCATGGAAGTACCGATGAGGTCGAGATTGGCTGCCTTGCCCAGCCTAGGTGCCACATTTCCGGGGAGACTTCCAGGGCGCACGGCGGGGGGATTTCTCGCGGAACCCGTAGCGCACTCTAGCGGAACCTAGCGTTCATTACAAGTCTATACATCGGTTTTCTTTTTTCAATCCAATTTCTCCGTTTGTTTGGCAAAGTGAAAAACGTGGAAATCATGCAAAAAGCGCGGAAAATGGATTTTAAAAACGCGGAAATCCGCGGTAACGCGGAAAATTCACATGCCTGAAACTGTGACCCCTGGTTTTGGACTCCCCCAACATCGGGAACATTTTTTCCTGCATCTAGCCTGTCCAATCCTTTAAGAATTTTATGTTTCTATAAGATCCCCTGTCATCCTTCTAAATTCCAGTGAATACAAGCCCAGTCGACCCATTCTTTCATTATATGTCAGTCCCGCCATCCCGGGAATTAACCTGGTGAATCTATGCTGCACTCCCTCAATAGCAATAATGTCCTTCCTCAAAATAGGGGACCAAAATTGCACACAATGCGGTCTCACCAGGGCCCTGTACAACTACAGTAGGACCTCCTTGCTCCTAAACTCAAATACTCTCACAATGAAAGCCAACATGCCATTAGCTTTCTTCACTGCCTGCACTACCTGCATGCTTACTTTCAGTGACTGATGTACAAGCACACCCAGGTCTCGTTGCACCTTCCCTTTTCCTAATCTGACTCCATTCTGATAACAATCTGTTTTCCTGTTCTTGCCACCAAAGTGGATAACTTCACGTTTATCCACATTATGCTGCATCTGCCATGCATCTGCCCACTCACCCAACCTATCCAAGTCACCCTGCAGCCTCATAGCATCCTCCTCGCAGCTCACACTGCCACACAACTTTGTGTCATCCGCAAACTTGGAGATGTTACATTTAATTCCCTCATCTAAATCGTTTATGTTGTTTATAACTGGGGTCCCAGCATTGAGCCTTGCAGCACCCCACTAGCCACTGCCTGCCATTCTGAAAAGGGACCCGCTAATTCCTACTCTTTGCTTCCTGTCTGCGAACCAGTTCTCTATCCATGTCAATACCCTACCCCAAATACCATGTGCTCTAATTTTGCACACTAATCTCTTGTGTGGGACCTTGTCAAAGGCTTTTTGAAATCCTGGCGATCCTCTGATGTAACGATTTCCTTCTTGTCATCTTATTCAGTAAGGTGGTTTTACACCGGTCAAGGTCGATAGATGAAACGGGGGAGATTGTCTGGCACCTGGCTCTCTGTCTGCTTCTGGCCTGGCTGATAGTTGGGGCTGCCCTGTCTAAAGGAATCAAATCTTCAGGAAAGGTAAAAGGATTGGTGATGAAAGGGGTCACACTCTGGTGAAAAACTATGGATTTCCACATGAGAGACTTGTTTAGCAAATTTATCGGTCTATCTCAGTGATGCGAACACTGGCTCTTTGGGTGGGGTGGGGAGGGGTGGGGGGGGCGTTGGCCAGTTGAAGATCTTACCCTGAGTGAAGGAGCAGCAGCAACTCTCCAAAGCCTGAAACAAGTTCCTCACTCTAAAGGTTTCAGATGTTAGAAGGCTGATCAGGGCTAGCCATGGATTGAACACATTAAGGTAGTGGAAATATAGAGAAATATGATTAGTTTGAATATAAATGTCATAAAACCCTGTGAACAATGTTTTGTGACTCAAATATATTTCAGTCAGAGAGTTGTAACTCTGTGGAATTCACTGCCTCAGATGGCAGTGGAGGCCATGTCTCTGAATGCATTCAAGAGAGAACTAGATAGAGCTCTTAAGGATAGCGGAGTCAGGGAGTATGGGGGAGAAGGCAGGAACGGGGTACTGATTGAGAATGATCAGCCATGATCACATTGAATGGTGGTGCTGGCTCGAAGGGCCGAATGGCCTCCTCCTGCACCTATTGTCTATTGTCTATATTGTCCACAGTTTCCCTTTTTTCATTTGATATATGTCACAGCTGCAAGCACGGCATAGAGGTTAGAATGAAACTATACTATTTAAGTTTAGCTGATCGTGCAGTTCAATGTTAGATTTAGCTCTTTGGGCTAAAGGAATCAAGGGATATGAGGAGAAAGCGGGAACAGGGTACTGATTTTGGACAATCAGCCATGATCAAATTGAATGGCGGCACTGGCTTGAAGGGCCGAATGGCCTACTTTGCACCTATTTTCTATTTCCTAATGTTAAATAGCCATCATCCACCGCCTGTTTCACCGTTGAGGTCTTGGTTGGATGAAGGCTACATTGGGCAGGTGCTATAGACGGGAAGGTAGATGCTCCCGCCCCCACGAGTCTCGGGCAGATGAAGCTTGTCAGCCTGGGAAGGCAACCCATCTAGGAGAGGGAAAACGCTGATCTAAAACCTCCACTGCCTTGTGGCTATATCCAGTCATGGAAAAGGCTCCAGGAGTAAACCTCAAGAAAAAAACGTAGTCGGAGTCCCTGGGGCAGTTGGTCGTTGTCCACAACCTGATTCTGGCAGCTCCTGCGACGGCGCTGGTGCCAAACTGTAACGGCTCTGCTGTTCCTTTGGATCGATCAGTGACGTGGAGAGGGGGGACGTACTGCATGGGCAACAGTCCTTCATATGACATCGCCCAGGCTTGCATCCGACCACATATCGAAGCTGCTCTAGCCAAGGTTTGGAGCAAGCAGCCAACAACCAGGATGCATCACCTATGGTCAGCCATGACCGAGGGGGGCCTTAGAATGTTAAATACATGATCCATGTGGTTAATTTCTTCTGCTTCATTCTTTACTTTGACAATTATTCTTCCATTCCTGCCATTTAATGGAATTTAATGTTGAAATTGTACTAACCACAGGATAATCTAACAATTCCTCTCCATGTACAGGTGGTTTATTTCACTGCAACCTTCCCTTATGTTCTTCTGACCATACTTCTTATCCGAGGACTAACCCTGGAGGGAGCCCATAAAGGGATTGAATTCTACATTGGAAGCCAATCGGACTTCTTAAAACTGGCCGATGCTGAGGTAATCTCATCAGGATAATCCGTGATAGAATTATTTCATGTTTCATTTCATTTTTTTATGTTCTTTAGAAATTCAATTTGAAATTGCAATGCAACTTCAACATTTTGCTTCAAATGTGGGAAAACTAAGATCAGTAATTTTCTGTAAAATAAAACAGTTATAATGTAAGTTATAATCGAGCCCTTGTAGTGATTTCTGACAGGCTAGTTTGTGGTCTTGTGTTAAGATGAAGGATGGGGAAGATTTGCAATGGAAGAGATAGCATGGAGCTGAATGGGATTGGGAGACATGAAGCAGGGTGCACTGATTTTTTTCCCTTGAATCTTTGGACCCCTTTCATCACCAATCCTTTTACCTTTCCTGAAGATTGGAACAAATTCGGTAATGCTGAATTATCTACAGTGCCCTCCATAATGTTTGGGACAAAGATCCATCATTTATTTATTTGCCTCTGTACTCCACAATTTGAGATTTATAATATAAAAAATCACATGTGGTTAAAGTGCACATTGTCAGATTTTAATAAAGGCCATTTTTATACATTTTGGTTTCACCATGTAGAAATTACAACAGTGTTTCTGTATAGTCCCCCCATTTTAGGGCACCATAATGTTTGGGACACAGCAATATCATGTAAATGAAAGTAGTCATGTTTAGTATATTGTTGCATATCCTTTGCATGCAATGACTGCTTGAAGTCTATGATTCATGAACATCACTAGTTGCTGGGTGTCCTCTGGTGATGCTCTGCCAAGCCTGTATTGCACCCACCTTTAGCTTATGCTTATTTTGGGAGCTAGTCCCCTTCAGTTTTCTCTTCAGCATATAAAAATCATGCTCAATTAGGTTCAGATCGGGTGATTGACTTGGCCACTCAAGAATTGACTATTTTTTAGCTTTGAAAAACTCCTTTGTTGCTTTAGCAGTACGTTTGGGATCATTGTCTTGCTGTAGAATGAACCGCCGGCCAATTAGTTTTGAGGCATTTGTTTGAAATTGAGCAGATAGGATGTGTCTTCACACTACAGAATTCATTATGCTACTACCATCAGCAGTTGTATCATCAATGAAGAATAGTGAGCCAGTACCTTCAGCAGCCATGCATGCCTAGGCTATGACACCCCCACCACCGTGTTTCACAGATGAGATGGTATACTTTGGATCTTGGGCAGTTTCTTCTCTCCTCCATACTTTGCTCTTGCCATCACTCTGATATAAGTAAATCTTCGTCTCATTTGCCCACAAAAACCTTTTTCCAGAACTGTGGTTGCTCTTTTAAGTACTTCTTGGCAAATGGTAATCTGGTCATCCTATTTTTGCGGCTAACCAGTGGTTTGCATCTTGCAGTGTTGCCTCTGTATTTCTGTTCATGAAGTCTTCTGCGGACAGTGGTCATTGACAAATCCACACCTGACTCCTGAAGAGTGTTTCTGATCTGTCGGACAGGTGCTTGGGGACTTTTCTTTATTTTTGAGAGACTTCTTTTGTCATCAGCTGTGGAGGTCTTCCTTGGCCTGCCAGTCCCTTTGTGATTAGTAAGCTCACCAGTACTCTCTTTCTTCTTAATGATGTTCCAAACGGTTGATTTTGGTAAGCCTAAGGTTTGGCTGATGTCTCTAACAGTTTTATTCTTGTTTCTCAGTTTCCTAATAGCTTCTTTGACTTTCATTGGCACAACTCTGGTCCTCATGTTGATAAACAGCAATAAAGGTTTCCAAAGGTGATGGAAAGACGGGAGGAAAGACTACAATACAATACAATATATCTTTATTGTTATTGTACAGGGGTACAACGAGATTGGGAATGCAATAAATTAATTAGCTAGTCAGTATTAATTTAAACAACCCATGAAACAAATTGGAACAGTTTTAAAACAGAATAAAGTGCAAGTAGATCTGTGCCGGTTCACTGTGCAATGTGACCATCTGGCTCAGCAGGACCGGTTCATAGCAGCTGTGGCCCTGGGGATGAACCTGTTCCTGAGTCTGGAAGTGCGGGCGTAGAAGGCCTTGTATCATCTGCCCGATGGTAGAAGTTCGAACAGACTGTTGCAGGGGTGTGAAGAGTCTTTGTGGATGCTGGTGGCTTTTCTGAGGCATCGTGTGTTGTAGATGCCCTCCAAGGCTGGTAGTTGTGTTCCGATGGTCCTCTGAGCTCTATGGACTACCCGCTGAAGAGCTTTCCTCTCTGCCTCCGTGCAGCTGAGATACCACACAGGGATGCCATGTGTTAGGATGCTCTCTATGGTGCAGATGTAGAATGTCGTCAGCAGCTGTTGGGGCAGACCAGACTTTTTCAGTGTTCTTAGGTAGAACAGTCGTTGCTGTGCCTTATTGACCAGCGCAGCAGTGTTATTGGACCATGTTAGGTCCTCCGAAATGTGAGTGCCCAGAAACTTGAAGCTGGACACTCTCTCCACACTGTCCCCGTTGATAAAGATCGGGGCGTATTCCCCGTTGTGTGACCTACGGAGGTTGATGATCAGCTCCTTGGTCTTGGTGGTATTTAGGGACAGGTTGTTATCAGAGCACCAGTCCGCCAGGTTCTGCACCTCTGCTCTGTATTTTGTTTCATAAACCGTTGGTGATCAGCCCGATCACCGTTGTGTCATCTGCAAACTTCACAATGGTGTTGGTGTCGAATGCAGGAACACAGTCGTGTGTGAAGAGGGAGTAGAGCATGGGGCTCAGAACACAGCCCTGTAGTGTGCCGGTACTCTGGGTGATAGTGGAGGACAGGTGCGGGCCCATTCTCACTGCCTGCGGTCGTTCCAGCAGAAAGTCCAGGATCCAGTCGCATAACGACGAGCTGAGGTGATCTTTGCTCTTTTCGGCACCGGCACTATGGTAGCCGACTTCAGGCACTTGGGGACCTTAGCCAGAGATAATGACAGGTTAAAGATCCTGGTGAATACCTCAGCCAACTGTTCAGCACAGTCCCTAAGTACCCTTCCTTGAACTCCATCTGGGCCTGCAGCCTTCCGTGGGTTGACCCTTTGCAGAGCGTGTTGTACTTCCTGTGTGCTCAGTTGCAAGACCAGTCCCTCCGCCTCGGCTGGGGTTCTTCCATTCAAGGTGGTGTTGCCAGTTTTCGAAGCGGGCAAAGAAGGTGTTTAACTCGTTGGTTAGTGTGATATCGCTGTGGGGGCAGGCAGGGCTGCTCTTATAGTCAGTGATGTGCGAGACTGGCTGGTGAGTACCACAAAACCCTCACCAAAGTCCCGACGGAGCTTGGTAGAACAGGCCCCTGGACCACCACACCGGGGGGTTGGAGACGGAGCCAGCGCAGGGAGAGGAAGCAAAAACGTGGTCGGAGAGCGGGGGTGCAGGCCAGGCTAAGGAGGGCCCCACAAAGACCATCCTTACCAAGCATCTTTCTCGCCAATGTCCGGTCACTCTCCAACAAGCTGGATGAGGTAAGGCTGTGGATCAACACCCAGCGTTCCCTGAAAGACTGCTGCGCGCTGATCTTCACGGAGACGTGGCTCAACGCGCTGGTCCCCGACGGGGCTGTGGAGCTAACAAACCGCTCACTACATCGTGCTGATAGAACAAAGGACTCCGGTAAGAGCAAGGGCGGTGGGCTCTGCATCTACATTAACAATGACTGGTGCACCAACCACTCCGCAATAGAGAGCTACTGCTCCCCAGACCTGGAGTACTTACTGCTCAAATGTAGGCCATTCTATCTGCCGCGGGAGTTTACGGTGGTCATCATCATGGCCGTATACATTCCCCCACAGGCTAATGCTAACCTAGCGCTAGCACAGCTACACTCGGCCATCAGTAAGCAGCAGGATGCCCACCCCAACGGTACCTTCATTGTTGCAGGGGACTTCAATCAGGTCGACCTACGAGCCTCGCTCCACAAATTCCATCAGCATGTGCAGTGCCCTACCAGGGGCTCAAACACACTGGACAAGGTGTGCACCAATGTAAAGGACGCCTACAGAGCTCTCCCCTGCCCACCCCTAGGACAATCCGATCACCTCTCACTGTTTCTACTGCCTGCATACAAACCCCTCATCTGCAAGACCAAACCCACAATAAAGACGGTCAAAATATGGCCCGAGGATGCCACCCTACAACTCCAGGACTGCTTTGATCGCACCGACTGGGACCTGTTTGCACAACAGGCCACCTACGGTTCAGAGGTAGACTTGGAGGAATACGCATCCACTGTGCTCTCCTACATCAACTGCTGTGTGGAGAATGTCACGGAGGACAAGGAGATAAAGATGTTCCCAAACCGGAAACCCTGGATGAACAAGGAGGTACAGAACCTGCTGAGGGCACGCAACAATGCCTTTAAATCTGGTGACACTTCAGCATACAGTGTTGCCAGGTCAAACCTGAACAAAGGTATTAAAAGGGCCAAAGACACCCACAGGCAACGGGTGGAAGACCACTTCAACACCACGGACACCAGAAGTATGTGGCAGGGTGTCAGGGACATCACTGGCTACAAGAGCAGCCCTGCCTGCCCCCACAGCGATATGGCACTGACCAACGAGCTTAACACCTTCTTTGCCCACTTTGAAACTGGCAAAACCACCTTGAGTGAAAGAACCCCAGCCGAGGCGGTGGGACAGGTCTTGCAACTGAACACACAGGAGGTACAACGCGCTCTGCAAAGGGTCAACCCACGCAAGGCTGCAGGACCGGATGGAGTTCAAGGAAGGGTACTGAAGGACTGTGCTGAACAGCTGGCTGAGGTATTCACCAGGATCTTTAACCTGTCATTATCTCTAGCTACGGTCCCCAAGTGCCTGAAGTCGGCTATCATAGTTCCGGTGCCGAAAAAAGCAAAGATCTCCAACCTGAACGACTACCGCCCGGTTGCCCTAACGCCGATAGTCATGAAGTGCTTTGAGAGGCTGGTCCTCTCACACATCAAATCCAGCATCCCTGACTCACTGGACCCACATCAATTTGCATACAGGGCAAATAGATCCACAGAGGACGCCATCTCTCTGGCTCTTCACACTGTCCTGACTCACCTAGAGAGACAGGGCACGTACGTGAGGATGCTATTCATAGACTATAGCTCCGCCTTCAACACGGTCATCCCCACCAAGCTCATCACTAAACTCCACCAGCTAGGCCTCAGCTCGTCATTATGTGACTGGATCCTGGACTTCCTGCTGGAACGACCGCAGGCAGTGAGAATGGGCCCGCACCTGTCCTCCACTATCACCCTGAGTACCGGCACACCACAGGGCTGTGTTCTGAGCCCCATGCTCTACTCCCTCTTCACACACGACTGTGTTCCTGCATTCGACACCAACACCATTGTCAAGTTTGCAGACGACACAACGGTGATCGGGCTTATCACCAACGGGGACGAAACAAACTATAGAGCGGAGGTGCAGAACCTGGCGGACTGGTGCTCGGATAACAACCTGTCCCTAAATACCACCAAGACCAAGGAGCTGATCATCAACTTCCGTAGGTCACATAACGGGGAATATGCCCCGATCTCTATCAACGGGGACAGTGTGGAGAGAGTGTCCAGCTTCAAGTTTCTGGGCACTCACATTTCGGAGGACCTAACATGGTCCAATAACACTGCTGCGCTGGTCAAGAAGGCACAACAAAGACTGTTCTACTTAAGAACACTGAAAAAGTCTGGTCTACCCCAACAGCTGCTGACGACCTTCTACCGCTGCACCATAGAGAGCATCCTAACACATGGCATCCCTGTGTGGTACCTCAGCTGCACGGAGGCAGAAAGGAAAGCTCTACAGCGGGTAGTCCATAGAGCTCAGAGGGCCATCGGAACACAGCTACCAGACTTGGAGGGCATCTACAACACACGATGCCTCAGAAAAGCCACCAGCATCCACAAAGACTCTTCACACCCCTGCAAGTCTGTTCGAACTCCTTCCATCGGGCAGACGATACAAGGCCTTCTACACCCGCACCTCCAGACTCAGGAACAGCTTCATCCCCAGGGCCATAGCTGCTATGAACCGGTCCTGCTGAGCCGGATGGCCACAACGCATAGATCAACTTGCACTTTACCCTGTCTAAAAACTGTTACAATTGTTTCGTTTCGTTGGGTTGCTGTTAATTACTTAAATTATTGCATCGTATGGGAGGCGCATTCCCAATCTCGTTGTACCCCTGGGTACAATGACAATAAAGATATATTGTATTGTATTGTATTGATGTCCCTGACACCCTGCCACATGCTTCTGGTGTCCGTGGTATTGAAGTGGTCTTCCACCCGTTGCCTGTGGGTGTCTTTGGCCCTTTTAATACCTTCATTCAGGTTTGACCTGGCAGCACTGTATGCTGAAGTGTCACCATATTTAAAGCCATTGTTGCGTGCCCTCAACAGGTTCTGTACCTCCTTATTCATCCAGGGTTTCCGGTTTGGGAACATCTTTATTTCCTTGTCCTCCGTGACATTCTCCACACAGCAGTTGATATAGGAGAGCACAGTGGATGTGTATTCCTCCAAGTCTACCTCTGAACCGCAGGTCGCCTGTTGTGCAAACAGGTCCCAGTCGGTGCGATCAAAGCAGTCCTGGAGTTGTAGGGTGGCATCCTCGGACCATATTTTGACCGTCTTTATTGTAGGTTTAGTCTTGCGGATGAGGGGTTTGTATGCGGATGAGGGGTTTACCTGCATTAAGGAGGCAATTAAACACACCTAAGCAATTACAAAGACCTGTGAAGCCATGTGTCCCAAACATTATGGTGTCCTAAAATGGGGGGATTATGTATAAACACAGCTGTAATTTCTACATGGTAAAACCAAAATGTATATAAATGGCCTTTAATAAAATTCGACAATGTGCACTTTAACCACGTTATTTTTTATATTACAAATCTCAAACTGTGGAGTACAGAGGCAAATAAATAAATGATGGGTCATTGTCCCAATATTATGGAGGGTACTGTAGCTGCTTAGGTCTAACCATTGCAGTGTCCAGTGAGCAGGGTCCTGCTGTTAGCTACCTTTGCCACAAACTTTGTTTTGCCAGTGAGAGGGAAATTATTTGATCATTGACTCCCTGGATGTCCTCCATAGGGAATCAATGTTCAAACTCTCTCATAATAAAGACTGAGATTTCACTTTCTCTCATTGCTTGATGCATTCTGCACGTTGGCCCTCGACGCCTTGTACAATGATACCTCAGGTTCTCAGAACATAATACAAATCTCACCATTTCACAAATTCTCTACTTATACATTTTGTTCACTAATGTGTAAGACCTTACATTTATAAACATGATATTCCATTTACCTGGTTCTCATCCATTCATTGAGCTAGTCCATTTCCCCATTGTAGCATTTGTACATGTATCATCATTCATACTCTCAATCTACTTATCACCAGCAAACCTGATCCCATCATCAAATTTTTGATACAGATTGTGAATAGCTGGGGTTCAAGTACCAATCCCTATGTCAGCCGACTAGTCACAACCTGCCAACCAGAGAATTCATTCCACCTCTTTGATTTCTGATAACCAATTGTCTAGCCACATCCCATTCAGGCAGCATCACAGGCGATAGTGGGGAATTCCCTGATGAACTTAATACATTCTATGCTCGCTTTGAGTAGGCCAACAGGGCAATGACATCTGTCACATCAGACTCGAGTGTGCCTTTTCCCATGGTCACTGTTGCAGAAGTTAGATCGGCCTTCCTGAGGGTGAACCCATGGAAGACAATTGGCTCTGATGGAGTTCCTGGCCGCTTCCTTAGGAACTGCATGGACCAAGTAACGGGAATGTTCTTGGACACCTTTAATCTCTCCCTACTCTAGGAGGTGTCCACTTGCTTCAAGAAGATCACTATCATCCCGGTGGCAAAGAAAAACAAGACCCCATGCCTTCATGATTACCATCCAGTGGCCCTGACATCCACCAACATGAAGTGCTTCGAGAGGCTGGTTATAGCACATGTTAAATCAAGCCAACCAAGCACCCTTGATCCACTGCAGTTCGCCTACCGCCATAACAGGTCCACAGCTGATGCCATCTACCTGGTCCTAGTCATCCCTGGAACACTTAGATAAGCCAGGTAGGTGGAGGGGCAGGCAGAGTAGAGGAAGACTCTGCAGAAGGACTTGGGCAGGTTAGGAGTGTGGGCAGAGAAGTGGCAGATGAAATTCAGTATTGCAAAGTGCGGAGTCATGCATTTTGGTAATCAGAATAAAGGCGTAGATTATTTTCTAAATGGAGAGAGAATCCAGAAATCGGAGGTGCTGGTGCAGGACTCCAAAAAGTTAATTTGCAAGTCGAATTGGTAGTAAGGAAGGCAAATTCAATGCTAGCATTTATATCAAGAGGATTGGAATACAAAAACAGAGATGTAATGCTGAGGCTCTATAAGGCGCTGGTCAGGCCACATTTGGACTACTATGAACAAATTTGGGCCCCTTTATCTGAGGATGTGCTGGCTCTGGAGAGGGTCCAGAGGAGGTATACAAGAATTATTCCAGAATGAGTGGGTTAGCATATGATGAGCGTTTGACAGCACTGGGCCTCTACTCATTGGAGTTTAGAAGGTTGAGGGGGGGGGGGGACACCTCATTGAAACGTACAGAATAATGAAATGCTTAGAGTGGATGTGGAAAGGATGTTTCCACTGGTGGGAGAGTCTAAGACCAGAGGTAATAACATCACAATTAAAAAGTGCTCTTTTAGAAAGGAGGTGAGGAGGAACTTCTTTAGTCAGAGGGTAGTTAATCTGTGGAACTCATTGCCACAGAGGGCTGTGGAGGCCAAGTCAGTGGATATTTTTAAGACAGAGACAAATTCTTGATTAGAATGGGTGTCAAGGGTTATGGGGAAAAAGCAGGCAAATGGGATTAGGAGGCAGAGATCAGCCATGATTGAATGGCGCAGTCAACTCGAATGGCCGAATTGTACTCCTATAACTTGTGAACCTCTCCCTCAATGTTAGTAATACAAAAGAGATTGTAATTGACTTCAGGAAGCAAAGCAGTACACACACCTAGGCATACATTTATGGTGCCAAAGTGGAGATGGTCAAAAGCGTCAAGTTCTTAGGAATAAATATTACTAATTTGTCTTGCTCCAGCCATAATGAAGCTATGGCCAAGAAAGCACACCAATGCTTCCACTTCCTTAGAAGCTCAAGAAGCTCGGCATGTCCCCAACAACCCTCACCAACCTTTACAGAGGCTCTGTAAACAGCATTTTATCAGGATGCTCCATGGACAGCTCCATTCAAGACTGAAAAAAACTGCAGAGCTGTGGATGTAGCCCAGACCATAGGGCAAACCAACTTTCCTCCCATTGACCCCACCTACACTTCTCGCTGTTTCGGCAAGGCCCCCAGCATAATGAAATATCAGTCACACCCCGGTCACTCCCTCATCTGCCCTCCCCTATCAGGCAAGTTTCTTCCCAGCAGTTATCATCCAACTGAACCACCCTCTCACCAGCTAAATGCAGTTCTGACCTCCCATCTAGCTCATCAAGAAGGACCTTTGAACTGCTTTAATTGGACTTTATCTTGCACTATATGTTTTACCCTTTATCTGTATACTAGAAACATAGAAAAATAGGTACAGGAGTAGGCCATTCAGCCCTTCGAGCCAGCACCGCCATTCAATATGATCATGGCTGATCATCAAAAATCAGTATCCCGTCCTGCTTATTCCCCATATCCCTTGATTCCTTTAGTCCTAAGAGCTAAATCTAACTAGATCTAAATCTAAATCCATCAAGCTTAACTGCCATTTACACACCAGTTTTCAGTTTATATAATAGTATCATGTTCATTGAATGGAACCTGTGGCTTCACTTTAACCCCACTTAAACCATTTATCACTTCTGTTGAGACTGTACACAGTAAATGGCAGAGCCCTGGGGAGCATTGTAGAACAGAGAGATCTAGGAATGCAGGTACGTCGATCCCCGATACGATGTCACAGGTAGATAGGGTAATCAAGGTAGTTTTCAGTATATTAGTATTCATCAGTCAGGGTATGGTGTATAGAACTTGGAACGTTATTTCACGGTTGTACAAGATTTATGAAGTATGGTGCTCAGTTAAGGTCACGCTGCTATAGGAAGGATGTTAAGCTGAAAAGATTGCAGCGAAGATTTACGAGAATGGTGTCAGGACCTGAGGGCCTGAGCTAGAGGGAGAGGCAGGGCATGCCAGGACTTTTTTCCATGGAGTGCAGGAGAATGAGGGGTGATCTTTTGGAGGTGTATAAAATTATGAGGATAGTGTGAAGTCTTTTTCCTCCCCCCCATTGAGTTGGGAAAATCAAGAACGTGAGGACATAAGTTTAAGGCGAGGGGAGAAAGATTTAATAGGAACCCGAGGGACAACTTTTTCTACAGAGGTCAGATGGAATGAGCTGGCAGATAAGGCAGGTACTATAACAATATTTAAAAGGCATTTGGACAGGTAAATGGATAGCAACGGTTTTGAGGGATATGTTGGGATAATTATGTCTCCACTAGTCCAGAAGGTGACTAATTGTGCTTTCAGTCAGCTCACCATTGAGTTGTCATCATCCCCATCTCATGATTAATGTTTATTTACTTGTTGAATGAGATCGAATTAAATATCCCTGTGCTGATTAATTCTATTTTCTGTTAACTAGGTCTGGAAAGATGCTGCAGCACAAATATTCTATACACTTGGAGTGGGTGCTGGCAGTTTGATAACCCTGTCATCCTACAACAAATTCCACAACAACTGTTACAGAGACACCATCACTGTCTGTATGGTGAACTGTGCCACTAGTGTGTTTTCTGGATTTGCCATCTTCTCCGTGCTGGGACACATGGCTCATGTCCAGGACAAGCCTGTTTCAGAGGTCGCTCAGTCAGGTAACTGCGGTGCCAGAGTTATTGTGTGGGATGTCGATGGAGCAGGGAATCGCACACCCATCTCACTGGTTAAATACATTTCCATACCTGCACTTCAGTTGTGTATCGGCTGACAGAACAAAGCCAAGGGCGACAACACGAGAGTAGCAGTATCAACAGCATTCTCCCTAAATCATCGAGATTTAGTGGTTGCAAAAGAAAGTGAAACAGTGAGGATGGGTAAAGAGGGAAGTCAAAAATCAAACGACAAGAGGGAGGAGCAGAAAGACATGATTAATAACGCTAAGTTAGAAGACAAGTTAAAGTCTTAGCAATAACCATTATAAAACCTGTGACAATTGCTGGTGGGCAGGAATGAAATCGACCAGTGAGATGTTCCAGTTAGCCTCAGTGTTGTTGGATCCCACTGCAAAAAGATTTAGCACACTGTACACAAGCCCCATTTCCAGACTTAACTTTCTGCAGTGAAGTGAATGAAAATTGTCATGAACTGTGAATAAAATGACATTTGATAGTTCAGAAAATCTGCTTTTCCTGGATCACCAATATCACAATCAGGTCAGATTAACTACATACATACATATTACTGGATTACTTTGCCATTGCATCCCTGTATATCATTGAATCATTTCCATTGTTCAGGTTTCGGTTTGGCTTTCATCGCCTACCCAGAGGCTCTTGCACAGCTGCCGTGGGCTCCACTATGGTCCACTTTGTTTTTCTTCATGTTGCTCACTGTGGGACTCGACACTCAGTTTGCAGCTGTAGGCAAGTGTAGAATTCTTTGTTTAATATAATTAAATAATTTCAATTGTTTATAATAAATGACCACTGGCAATAATAATGAAGAACATTTTTTGAATCTTTGTGCTAATTCTCCACTCACTGCCTTCCTGGAACATCTAGTTGCTTATTGAACATCTGAAGCAAATAACACGTCAGGGAAATGTCCCAGGAAATGTTTGTAATACAATCCCCATTGTTACTCCAGTGACTGGTCAGGTCATAATTTATCTTTTTTCAGTTGAACAACCCAGTTCCAAGGATAATAATTGTGCATTCTGAAGTTTCTCCCTCATGGCTTAACACTCAGAGCAATGGGTTGGGTAAAATGTGGCCTCAGAGCAGAGCGGTGAGAGGAAACAGTTGTCATCTGCACCTTCGCTCTGTAGGCTTTTGATCTTTTCCATTTGGAGTGGTGAGAGAGGGCGGGGGACATGGAAAGTGCTGCTTTCTGATACTGTGTAATCCTGTGCAGCCCGACTATTTTGTTGGGAGAATTGAGGTGACAATCGGAATCAGATCCAAGGGGCCCTGACACGAACATGGAAGACTCAAATTCCCCGAGAGATCCTCACCACTCTCGTTAATGCACTAAGTAGAAGGCGTGGAACATTCGGCCCCTTGTGTCTACCCCAGTATTCAATACGATCTAAAAATCTGTAATCTCTGTCCCGAAAAAAGTCCGTGACTGAGCAGCCAGTCTTCCTGCAGATCAAATTCAAAGAATTCACTCACATCTGATAAAAGCATTTCTTCTTATCTCAGCCCTTACTTTTAGTCCGTGACCCCAGTTCTAGATACCTCGGCCAGAAGTAAAATCAATTCTACATCAACCTTGTTAAATTTTGTCAATTTCTATGTTGCAATGTATGTGATTATTCCTTTCATCTAATTTATGGAGAGTATAATCTGTTTAATCCTCCAGCCCAGGAATATATCTGGTGAACTTTTGCAATCCATCCGTCACACGATTATCCTTGTTGACAGTAGGTCAGAATATATGATTGCAGTCAGATAAATTTCCTCTTCTGCACAAATCATTTTGCAATGAAAACCCAATGTACCAATTGAGTTTCTAATTGCTTGTGGTACCCATATGTTAATTTATGTTAAAGTGCTTTGTTTCCAATAAATTAAAAGTCCCTCCGAACATCATTCGATCTCTCCATGTTAAAAAAAGCCACATTTTACTTTTCTTATCTAAGTGGATGACCATATAATTTTGTACATTACATTTCAACAACCATGATCTGAATTATTCTTTTAACTTATAATAGACAATAGACAATAGGTGCAGGAGGTGGCCATTCGGCCCTTCGAGCCAGCACCGCCATTCAATGTGATCATGGCTGATCATTCTCAATCAGTACCCCGTTCCTGCCTTCTCCTCATACCCCCTGACTCCGCTATCCTTAAGAGCTCTATCTAGCTCTCTCTTGAATATATTCAGAGAATTGGCCTCCACTGCCTTCTGAGGCAGAGAATTCCAGATTCACAACTCTCTGTCTGAAAAAGTTTTTCCTCATCTCCGTTCTAAATGGCCTACCCCTTATTCTTAAACTGTGGCCCCTGGTTCTGGACTCCCCCAACATTGGGAACATGTTTCCTGCCTTTAACGTGTCCAACCCCTTAATAATTTGATAAGTTTCGATAAGATCCCCTTTTATCCTTCTAAATTCCAGTGTATACAAGCGTAGTCGCTCCAGTCTTTCAACATATGACAGTCCCGCCATTCCGGGAATTAACCTAATAAACCTACGCTGCACGCCCTCAATAGCAAGAATATCCTTCCTCAAATTTGGAGACCACAACTGCACACAGTACTCCAGGTGCGGTCTCATTAGGGCCCTGGACAACTGCAGAAGGACCTCTTTGCTCCTATACTCAACTCCTCTTGTTATGAAGGCCAACATCCATTTGCTTTCTTCACTGCCTGCTGTACCTGCATGCTTACTTTCAGTGACTGATGCACTAGGACACCCAGATCTCGTTGTACGTCCCCTTTTCCTAACTTGACACCATTTAGATAATAATCTGCCTTCCTATTCTTACCACCAAAGTGGATAACCCACACTTATCCACATTAAACTGCATCTGCCATGCATCCGCCCACTCACACAACCTGTCCAAGTCACCCTGCAACCTCATAGCATCTTCCTCACAGTTCACACTGCCACCCAGCTTTGTATCATCTGTAAATTTGCTAATGATACTTTTAATCCCTTCATCCAACTCATTGATCTATATTGTAAATAGCTGCGGTCCCAGCACCGAGCCTTGCGGTACCCCACTAGTCACTGCCTGCCATTCTGAAAGGGACCCATTTATCCCCACTCTTTGCTTTCTGTCTGTCAACCAATTTTCTATCCATGTCAGTACCCTACCTCCAATACCATGCGCTCTAATTTTGCCCACCAATCTCCTATGTAGGACCTTGTCGAAGGCTATCTGAAAGTCAAGGTACACCACATCCACCAGCTCTCCCCTGTCAATTTTCCTAGTTACATCCTCAAAAAATTCCAGAAGATTAGTCAAGCATGATTTCCCCTTCGTAAATCCATGCTGACTCGGAACAATCCTGTTACTGCTATCCAAATGCTCCGCAATTCCGTCTTTTATAATGGACTCCAGCATCTTCACCACCACTGATGCCAGACTAACTGGTCTATAATTTCCCGTTTTCGCTCTCCCTCCTTTCATAAAAAGTGGGATAACACTAGCTACCCTCCAATCCACAGGAACTGACCCTGAATCTATAGAACATTGGAAAATGATCACCAATGCGTCCATGATTTCTAGAGCCACCTCCTTAAGTACCCTGGGATGCAGACCATCAGGCCCTGGGGAATTATCAGCCTTCAGTCCCATCAGTCTACCCAAAACTTTTTCCTGCCTAATGTGGATTTCCTCTAGTTCCTCCATCAACCCTAGGACCTCTGGCCACTAGAACATCTGGGAGATTGTTTGTATCTTCCTTAGTGAAGACAGATCCAAAGTACCGGTTCAACTCGTCTGCCATTTCCTTGTTCCCCATAATAAATTCCCCTGCTTCTGTCTTCAAGAGACCCACATTTGCCTTGACTATTTTTTTCCTCTTCACATACCTAAAGAAGCTTTTACTATCCTCCTTTATACTATTGGCTAGTTTACCCTCGTACCTCATCTTTTCTCCCCGTATTCTCTATTAGTTTATAGTCTTTTTTTTCAGTCTCTTTTCATCTTTATTTTTTCTTTAAAAATTCAAAAATTGAAGCTATGTAAGAACTCTATAACCAGTTTGTCGTTTATTATTATTTGTACATATGCTTTAAAAAATTTTTTTAAATTTAAAAAAAGAAATCTCCCATAACCACCGTAGCATTACATTTGCGACATGCCAATTTTAGCTCCTGATTCAACTTGCACCCTATGTCGAGGCTACTGTTTGGGGGCCTGTAGATGACTCCCATTAGGGTCTTTTTACCCTTATAATTCCTCATTTCTATCCATACTGATTCTACATCTCCTGATTCTATGTCACCCCTTGCAAGGGAGTGAATATCATTCCTTACCAACAGAGTGACCCTGCCCCCTCTCCCCACCTGTCTGCCTTTTCTATACGTTGTATACCCCTGAATATTCAGTTCCCAGCCCTGTATCTCTTATCTCTATCCCTGTATCCAGCTTATCTCTATTCCTTTGAAATCTCTGTATTGTCTTAAAATTCCACATTGCCACCAGTTTAGAATGATCAACAAACTTCAGAGGCACTCTTGGGTGCCTCATCTGACCCATGGTTTTAACATGTGAAAACCTGGGAATCACAGCACCAATCTCTGAGTCACCAGGCACCCAATTCCAAAGTAAAACATTTATTCCTACCCTCTGCTTTCTGTCCATTAACCAATCCTCAGTCACAGCAGTGCATCACCCCCAATCCCATTTTCCCTAATGTTGTTGAATAACCTCTTGTCTAGTAATTTATTGAAGGCCATTTGAAAAGCAAATTAAATCACATCGCATTCCCCTTTATCTATTCTGCTGTTTATAGACACAAACATTTCCAAACGATTCAAAATAATTTCCCTTCCATAAATCCATGCTGACTCTGGTCAATTGTAATATTACCTTGCCATCTGTTCCTTAGTAATAGATTCAGACAGTCAGCAAGACAAAGGAGATAGTGATTGACTTCAGGAATCACTTTCGGTATCAGAAAGGGGGAGGTCAGGGGGGAATGGTGAACACCCGGCAAGTGTGGGGGTTATGGTTGGATAGACAATAGAGAATAGGTGCAGGAGGAGGCCATTCGGCCCTTCTAGCCAGCACCGCCATTCAATGTGATCATGGCTGTTCCTACCTTCTCCCCATACCCCCTGACTCCGCTATCCTTAAGAGCTCTGTCTCACTCTCTCTTGAATGCATTCAGAGAATTGGCCTCCACTGCCTTCTGAGGCAGAGAATTCCACAGATTCACAACTCTCTGACTGAAAAAGTTTTTCCTCATCTCAGTTCTAAATGGCCTACCCCTTATTCTTAAGTAGTGGCCCCTTGTGGATGAAGGCAGGTGAGCAGAAGCAGGCCGACACAATGTTTGGTAGGGGGATGGTTGGTATTCAGAGAGGAGGGGGCATGCAGACCTTTGTATGGGTGGGGAGTAGCTGGGGCCACCTGGCTAAAGGGGGAAGGGGAAGACCAAGTGGAACCCCTATTGAGGTTCCCTGTAGGAGGGGGGGGGGGGGGGGGGGAGCAGTAGGACCCAGCAGAGTCAAACCACGTGCTGTGGGACTTTGCCTCGTGGGGACTGTGGGCCGGCGCTGAGTCTGGGACTCAAGTAAGGCGACGGCTGCGGCCCGCTGGTGGTCACTTGCCGGGTGTTCACCACCCCCCCTGACTCCCCCTTTCTGATACCAAATGGTCTGTCCTCAGCAGAGGCCTCACCTTTGTTCCCCTCCGCCCCCACCTCAACGAGTTCCGGGTCCGCCACGATGTGGAGCTCTTCTTCCGTCGCCTCCGCCTCCGGGCCTTTTTCCATGGGAAGGAGTCCTCACCTCCCAGTAATGACCCCTTCTCCCATCTCCAGCAGAACCCCTCCTCTTGGACTTCCCCGGCTGGCTCTCTACCTTCATTAGACCATTTCATTTCTAACTGCCGGCGGGACATCAACTGCCTCAAATTTTCCACTTCCCTTACTTACTCTAACCTCTCTCCTCCTGAACGTACAGCCCTCCGCTCACTCTGCAGCAACCCCGACTTAGTTATCAAACCTGCCGACAAGGGAGGTGCCGTGGTAGTCTGGCGTGCTGACCTCTACCGGACTGAGACCAGACAACAACTCTCAGATACCTCCTCCTACTTATCCTTGGACCATGACCCCACCGACGAGCACCAGGCCTTGATCTCCAACACCATTACTGATCTCATCTCTTCCAGCTCTCTGCCCCTAAAGCCTCCAACCTTAGCGTTCCCAAGCCCCGTACAGCCCATTTTTACCTTCTTCCCAAAATCCACAAACAGAACTGTCCTGGCAGACCCATTGTTTCTGCCTGTTCATGTCCCACCGAATTAATTTCCACCCACCTCGACTCCATCCTATCCCCCGTGGTCCGATCCCTCCCTACCTATGTCCAAGACACCTCACATGCTCTCCGTCTCCTCAATAACTTCTGTTTTCCTCATCTTTACTATGGATGTCCAGTAACTCTACAGCTCCATCCACCACCCAGAGGGTCTTAAAGCCCTCCGTTTCTTCCTCGACCGTAGAACCAGCCAATTTCCATCTACCAATACTCTCCTCCGCCTAGCGGAGCTCGTCCTTACCCTCAACAACTTCTCCTTTGACTCCTCCCACTTCCTCCAAATCCAAGGCTTAGCTATGGGCACTCGCATGGGCCCTTCTATGCCTGCCTCTTTGTAGGATACGTCGAATAATCCCTGTTCCAGGCTATCCTCGAACTCTACCTCCGCTACATTGACGACTGCCTTGGTGCTACCTCCTGTACCCATGCAGAACTCACTGACCATCAATTGCACCACTAATTTCCATCTTGCTCTCAAATATACTTGGACCATCTCCGATATCTTCCTACCATTTCTGGATCTCATCATCTCCATCACAGTATAACAGGACAGGAGACAGACTAATGATCGACATCTACTACAAACCCACTGACTCCCACAGCTATATTGACTACACTTCTTCCATCCCTGTTTCCTGTAAAAACTCTATCCCCTACTCCCAATTCCTCCCGCATCTGCGCCCAGGATGAGGTGTTCCATAATAGGGCATCGGAGATGTCCTCATTCTTTAGGAAACGGGGGTTCCCCTCTTCCATTATAGATGAGGCTCTCACAAGGGTCTTCTCAATATCCCGCAGCTCCGCTCTTGCTCCCCCTCCCCCCCCCATTCGTAACAAGGATAGAGTCCCCCTTGTCCTCACCTTCCACCCAATCAGCCGTCGCACACAACAAATTATCCTCCAACATTTCCGCCACATCCAACGAGATCCCACTACTGGCCACATCTTCCCATCTCCACCCCTTTCTGCTTTCCGCGGAGACCGTTCCCTCCGAAACTCCCTGGACCACTTATCCCTTCCCACTCAAACCACCCCCTCCCCATTTACTTTCCCCTGCAACACATGTCCCTTTACCTCCCCCCTCGACTCCATCCAAGGACCCAAACAGTCTTTCCAGGTGAGGCAGAGGTTCACCTGCACGTCCTCCAACCTCATCTAGTGTATCTGCTGCTCCAGATGTTAACTTCTCTACATCGGCGAGACCAAGCGCAGGCTTGGCAATCGTTTCGCTGAACACCTCCGCTCAGTTCCATCTCAACCAACCTGATTTTCCGATGGCTCAGCACTTCAACTTCCCCCTCCCATTCCTAATCTGACCTTTATGTCCTGGGCCTCCTCCATTGTCAGAATGACCCAGCGCAAATTGGAGGAACAGCACCTCATATTTCGTTTGGGCAGTTTACACCCGAGTGGTATGAATATTGACTTCTCGCACTTCAGGTAGTCCCTGCTTCCCCTTCATCCCCTCCCCCTTCCCAGTTTTCCCACTAGTCTTCCTGTCTCTGACTACATCCTATCTTTGTCCCGCCCCCTCCCCTGACATCAGTCTGAAGAAGGGTCTTGACCAGAAACGTCACCCATTCCTTCTCTCCTGAGATGCTGCCTGACCCGCTGAGTTACTCCAGCATTTTGTGTCTACCTTCGATTTAAACCAGCATCTGCAATTTTTTTCCTATTAGATCAGACTTTACTGCCTTTGTCTTGCACTAAACATTATTCACATTATTGTGTTTATCGTGTGTCTGTACACTGTGAGAGGCTCAATTATAATCATGTATTGTCTTTCCGCTGACTGGTTAGCATGCAACAAAAGCGTTTCACTGTATCTGACAATCATATCATATCTATACAGCCGGAAACAGGCCTTTTCGGCCCTCCAAGTCCGTGCCGCCCAGCGATCCCCATACATTTAACACTATCCTACACCCACTAGGGACAATTTTTACATTTACCCAGCCAATTAACCTACATACCTGTACGTCTTTGGAGTGTGGGAGGAAACCGAAGATCTCGGAGAAAACCCACGCAGGTCACGGGGAGAACGTACAAACTCCTTACAGTACAGCACCCGTAGTCAGGATCGAACCTGAGTCTCCGGCGCTGCATTCGCTGTAAAGCAGCAACTCTACCGCTGCGCTACCGTGCGCTAAACACATTTCTGATAACAGGCTAACTGGTGTATGGATCTTTGCTTTCTCCCTCCCTTCTTTCTTAAATAGTTAGGTTACATTTGCCACCTCTTGAGGATCCTTATAGAAACTATGGAATTTTGGAACATGCCAACCACTATGATATCTGGAGCTACCTCTTATAACTTTGGGCAGCAGATTATCAGGGTACAGGGGATTTATTGGCTTTCAGTCCTATTAATTTCCTGAATACTATTTTTTTAACTGCTAATTTCATTCAATTTGTTATTCACTGGGGCACATGAACAAATCAATATAAGGAACTGGAATAGGTGATCTTCCCCTCAAGCCTGTTCCCCATTAAATAAGAAGATAGACACAAAATGGTGGAGTAACTCAGCGGGACAGGCAGCATGTCTGGAGAAAAGGAATGGGTGACGTTTCGGGTCGAGACCCTTCTTCAGACTGATGTCTGGGGAGTGGGAAGTACATAGATATGTGTATAAATAAGGAAAGGCAAGGTGTGAAAACAGGACAAAGGGAATGGAGATCAAGGAAAATGTAGAATAGATCATTGTTAGTTGAGAGAAGGTAACAACAAAGCAATCAGAGATAAAATGTAGTCAGAGACAGTAAGACTGGTCGGAGAACTGGGAAGGGGAGGGATGGAGAGAGAGAGAGAGGGAAAGCAAGGGTTACTTGAAGTTAGAAAAGTCAATGTTCATAGAGCTGGGTGTAAGCTGCCCAAGCGAAATATGAGGTGCTGTTCCTCCAATTTGCGCTGGGCCTCGCTCTAACAATGGAGGAGGCCCAGGACAGAAAGGTCAGTGTTGGAATGGGAGGGGCAGTTAGAGTGTTTAGCAACCAGGAAATCAGGTAGGTTTAGGCGGACTGAGTGGAGGTGTTCAGCGAAACGATCGGCGAGCCTACCCTTGGTCTCGCCGATATACAGGAGTCCACACCCGGAACAGGGGATACAGTAGATGAGGTTGGACGAAGTGCAGATGAACCTGTGCCTCACCTGAAATGACTGTTGGGGTCCTTGGATGGAGTCGAGAGGGGAGGTATAGGGATAGGTGTTGAATCTCCTGCGGTTGCAGGGAAAAGTACCTGGGGAGGGGGTGGGAAGAGACAAGTTGACCATCGAGTTGCAGAGGGAACGATCTTTACAGAAAGTGGTGGAGATGGGAAGATGTAGCAAGTGGTGGGATCCCCTTGAAGGTGGCGAAAAGGTCAGAGGATTATGTGCGGACTATATTATATTTCCTACACATAATCCGCTGACATTTTTGCCACCTCCACCTCCTTGATCTCCATTCCCTTTGTCCTGTTTTTACACCTTACGCATCCTTATATATACATTTCCTTATCTATGTACCTCCCACTCCCCTGACATCAGTCTGAAGAAGGGACTTGACCATGAAACGTCACCCTTTCCTTCTCTCCAGAGATGCTGCCTGTCCCGCTGAGTTACTCCAGCATTTTGTGTCTATCTTCGATTTAAACCAGCATCTGCAGTCCCTTCGCATTAAATAAGATCATGGTTGATCTGACTACATCAACTCTGCAGTCCCATCTGTCCATAACTTTTCACTCTCTTTGCTGATCAATTTTCGCTCTCCTTCTGACTTAATAACATTTCATAGACACCATTGAAACTCCACCACCCTTTCAGCAATTCCAAAGAGACACAATTCTCTAAGAAAGTGTTGTGCTCTGTGTTGTATTTGGCTGACCCATCATTTGTTGGCAGCTGGTAGTTTTGCTATTTTCAGTGGAAAGCTGGTTTGGGGAACCAAGCAGCCTCTGTGGGTGAGAGCAGAGAGATATAAGCTGCCATTGAGGTGATTCTGCTGAAGCATTATGTAATTCTGTTTGTTGTATGTTATTAATGAATCACGAACCCTGTTACAAATTTTAGAAGGAATTTTAACATCTCTCGTGGACCAATTCCCCAAGTATCTCCAATCAAAACGTCTTCCGCTGACAGCTGGTGTATGCTTATTGTTATTTCTCCTTGGCCTCGTGTGTGTAACACAGGTAGGCTGCTCTGCAGGACTACTTCACTACAAGTCCACGTGACAGCAGTAGTGTTTAGGAAAGCCTATCAGAATGAGGGAAATGATGAGTGTAACAAAGGGAACAATATTGAGGGGTCTATGAAAAGGTGGGTGGGCAAAAGGGAGCTGAAGGAACTGAAACACCCAGGGATTCCCAGTGGGAAATGGAGCTAATGATGTGGCAGTAGAAAACTGGTGTGACAGACAATAGACAATAGGTGCAGGAGTAGGCCATTCGACTCTTCGAGCCAGCACCGCCATTCAATGTGATCATGGCTGATCATTCTCAATCAGTACCCCGTTCCTGCCTTCTCCCCATACCCCCTGACTCCGCTATCCTTAAGAGCTCTATCTAGCTCTCTCTTGAATGCATTCAGAGAATTGGCCTCCACTGCCTTCTGAGTCAGAGAATTCCACAGATTCACAACTCTCTGACTGAAAAGGTTTTTCCTCATCTCTGTTCTAAATGGCCTACCCCTTATTCTTAAACTGTGGCCCCTGGTTCTGGACTCCCCCAACATTGGGAACATGTTTCCTGCCTCTAACGTGTCCAACCCCTTAATAATCTTATACGTTTCGATAAGATCCCCTCTCATCCTTCTAAATTCCAGTGTATACAAGCCTAGTCGCTCCAGTCTTTCAACATATGACAGTCCCACCATTCCGGGAATTAACCTAGTAAACCTACGCTGCACGTCCTCAATAGCAAGAATATCCGTCCTCAAATTTGGAGACCAAAACTGCACACAGTACTCCAGGTGCAGTCTCACTAGGGCCCTGTACAACTGCAGAAGGACCTCTTTGCTCCTATACTCAACTCCTCTTGTTATGAAGGCCAACATTCCATTGGCTTTCTTCACTGCCTGCTGTACCTGCATGCTTCCTTTCAGTGACTGATGCACTAGGACACCCAGATCTCGTTGTACGTCCCCTTTTCCTAACTTGACACCATTCAGATAATAATCTGCCTTCCTATTCTTACCACCAAAGTGGATAACCTCACACTTATCCACATTAAACTGCATCTGCCATGAATCTGCCCACTCACACAACCTGTCCAAGTCACCCTGCAACCTCGTAGCATCTTCCTCACAGTTCACACTGCCACCCAGCTTTGTATCATCTGCAAATTTGCTAATAGTACTTTTAATCCCTTCATCCAAGATATAATAGAGCAGTTTCTAACACTGGTAGATTACAAGCACCCCCAGGGAAAGTTGCTTCTTTGTGAAACTAGTTGCTTCAACTCAGTTGGTTGCTATAGAGCACAAATAATACTTGTCCCCAGTTCATTGAATCCATGATAGAGACTCTCATCCAGATCCGCTGTTCATGAATCACCCAGAAGTGTTCTAGGTCAGAATCACATTAAAAGATGGTAAGGGAAGCTTTGGAACTGTTGAATGCTACAATCATTCCCTCATGTTTCACAACAGCTGGGGAACACACAGACATGTAACCACCAAAAGACCAGCTTCAATTAAAAATTATATTATTCTGAATTACAAATGTCTCCAAACAGTTACAGCAGGAAATATGAGCAATTAGTCATTTGTGTCGATTTGCTTAATCTATTTCAAAAGTAATATTCAGTATTGAAGAGATGAAGAGATGTAATGAATTGCATGGAAATTGAATAAGCTGGTTAGAACTGTAAGTAGTGTGTAGCTGACTCATATCACATTGGTATATTTTGAAGCTTGAATGCTGGAGTTTTCTCAGACATTTTCTCATTTTCCATTTAATTTTAGGCTGGGATTTACTGGGTAAATTTAACTGATTCTTTCTGTACTGGATGGACTTTCATTACTATAGGCCTTCTGGAACTTGTTGGCCGAAGCTGGATTTATGGTAAGGGCAGAATTTTATGGAGAATTCAGGGGAAGCCTCAAATCAAATAGCTGAATTTGGTCAAAGTAAAAGAACTGATGGGAAGTATGTCATACCTTGGGCTGTTTGGCAATGACAAGATTGCCTTAGTTGTCAAAGTCCTTTCCCCATGTGGTTCCAGCAAGAGTTTGCCTCATCCTTTACCCTTGATCCTTTACCTATGCTGAGTTACAGCTGCTGGTTGTTGACTAAACTTTACTGCAATGGATTTAGTGGAGGAATGTTGCCCAATCATCTTCACCTCAAACTCTGGATCTACACGCCATGAAATTAAATAACAGGTGATTGAGCATCTGCTTTCCTGCTGTCAACAGGGGTAAACAGATTCATCAAGGACATTGAGATGATGATTGGGGAGAGGAATTGGCTCTTCTGGTTGTGGTGGAGAGCATGCTGGCGTTTCATCACTCCAAGCTTGCTGGTGGTAAGAGTATTATTATTTATTATATTATTTATTGATTTAAACTAAAAATCACCAAGCTCCAGATAATTTTTTCTTTGGATCTCTGACTTCTTTCTCTACAATCTTTTCAAACAGGTAATCTTAGCTTGGTCTTTTGCAACATTTGCCACACCAACATATGGAATCATTGAGTACCCCGTCTGGGCAGTAGCATTTGGCTGGTGTATGATCATCTTCTGTATTATGTGGATCCCCATCGTTGCCATTGTGAAAGTTGTCCAAGCTGAGGGCTCCACATTGTACCAGGTGAGGAAACAGCTTGACATCTTTCAAAGAAAAAATCCATGTCACCGAGATGACTGTGGTTGTTTTATTCAACATCTTGGGTCACACAAAGGAGAGAGCAGTGGGGGCATAGATGCCAGAGCCGAGATTATTGGGTTGTGAAATGCTTCGCGGCCTGTGGCACCTGAAGAACAGATCAAAATTACACTTCAAATGAATTGAAATGAAATGCAGGGAAAGGGAGGGATGAGGGGCTTGGCTTTCAGAGAAAGGCTGGAAATGCCAGAGTTACAGCAAATAAATATGATAGAGGGTTCAGAAAAACAAAGACCTAGACAGAGTTAGCAGAAAGAAACGGTTCCTGTAAGTAGACACAAATTGCTGTCATCTGGCAGGTCGGGCAGAATCTCTGGAGAAAAAGGATGGATGACATTTCAGATTGGGTTCCTGTAGGTGCAGAGACAAGAACCTTTTTAGAGCGGTCACGGTTGCGCAGCAGTAGAGTTGCTGCCTTACAGCGAATGCAGCGCCAGAGATGCGGGTTCCATCCCGACTACGGGTGCTGTCTGTACGGAGTTTGTACGTTCTCCCCGTGATCTGCATGGGTTTTCTCCGAGATCTTCAGTTTCCTCCCACACTCCAAAGACATACAGGTGTGTAGGTTAATTGGCTTGGTAAATGTAAAAATTGTCACTAGCGGGTGTAGGATAGTGTTAATGTGCGGGGATCGCTGGTCGGCGCGGACCCGGTGGGCCGAAGGGCCATTTTCTGCTCTGAATCTCTAAACTAAACTAAAAGCCAGACATTTCAGTTGAATGACAGAAGTACCCAAGGTAACAGGAAGTCATGTAATCACAGTAAGAAAGTTATGAATTAGAGGATCTAATTTTTCAGTAAGTTTAATTTAGTTTATTAACGTCATACCATGGTACCGTGAAGAGGTTTTGTTTGCGTACTATCCAGTCAAAGACTGTATGTGATTACAATCAAGCTGCCCACAGAGCACAGGTAAGGGATAAAAGGTACAACATTTAGTGCAAGATAAATTCCAATAAAGTCTGATTAAAGATAGTACAAAGGTCTCTAAAGAGGTCGATGCAAGGTCAGGATTACACTCTAGCTGATGAGAGGACCATTCATTAGCCTGATAACAGCTGGGACGAAACTGTCCCTGGAACTGGAGGTATATTTTTTCAAGCTTCTGCACCACTAGCCTTGATGGGAGAGGGGAGAAGAGGGAATGACTGGGGTGAGATTGGTCCTTGATTACTGCCTTGCCAAGGCAACGGGAAGTGTATGTTGTTTAATTATGTCCAAGAGTTATGTTGTCCAATTGATTTTGATAGCTGCTCTGAAGTTCCAACAGTAATATCTTTATGCACAAATATTGCATTCATCTAGCTACTTGCATGCTAAAATTGCTGAGATAAACACTAGATGCCATGTGTTCGAAAAATCCACAGAAAAATCTGATCAGGCTTTAGGCTTCTTCTACCTGGATTTAGTAGATCGAAATGATCACTTTTAAGAACACTGACAGTCCATACGCAATGCTGATGTCAGAGTGTTGCGACAGTGTCCGACATGACTTGCCCACTGGACCCGACCCACTGCTAGAAATAACTTTCTAATGATCAAAAAGTATTGTTGTGAAATTGTTCACCTTTCTTTCCACAGAAACTTGCTGCTGCTTGTACATCATCTCCTGACTGGGGCCCGTACTTGGAACAGCACAGAGGAGAAAGATACAGAAGGCAGCCGAATTCTGCAGAAGCCCCTAACACTATGGTGCTGCTTACTGACTCCGAGATGTAAACTGTTGAGGGAAGATCTGTGGCCATTCTGATGCTCTCACTGTGGTTTCAGTGGGAAGTAATTCAAAATAGACAAGTACTCACAGGAGCACATGCATATCAGCCTGGGGTGAGTGGGGTCCAGGAGAGATCAGTGACCAATAGATTTTCTACACCGACCATCTTTTACATTCCAACGTTATTGCACGGTTTAACGTTTGGGATGCCAGGCACTGCATAACGTGGACAGTATCTCCTCAATATTTCCCATCGAGGATTGGTTTCTGAAGATTAGCCATTGGATATAGCAAAGAACAGAGGGACCTCAGCATTTGTCACTAGTTGCTGACACTCTTGGAAACACTGATTGTTCATGGGCAATGCTGATGGTCAGAGTGTGCTGACAGTGTCCAAAATGACTTGTCCACTGGACCCAACTCACTGCTGGAAATGACTTTATAATTCATAATTTTGACAGACAACTGAATTCTTCGTGAATAATTACTTTTACTCCAGTTTTCACATGACAATTATACTGCTCATGCAAAACATTTTCATTCACATCAAGCAGACATTTGCATTAACCTTGCACTGTTAATGCTCGAATCAACCATGAAACTAAGATGAAACTTACCACAAGAGCAGTAGGGTTGAACAGACAAAAACCTAATAAAAAATACCATTGGTCAAATTTCAGAGTGATGTGTTGCTGAATCTGACAGTGAGGCAATCCGGGCACTATACTGGGACCATCTGAATCCCTTCCTGGCCAATGTGTACCATGTCACAGCAAGATATACATCCCAAGCAGATCTACATTTCCATCTAAACTCACAAACGATAAGCACAAATATCAAAGGTGATTCATGTTCAACTCCATGTGTTTGCCCTGTTGAATTCCTCCAGAAGTTTATTTTGTACTCATTGGTGCTGAGATATAACAATGCCTGGAGCTTCCTGCAGAACTTCACAACTCGATGTTCTCTGGCAGGACCTGACTATGCTGTCTCAAAGGATTTTGGTTAAATACAGCTTGTGAACTATTCCATTCTGTGACTTGCAGGTCACAGAAAAGAAAAAGAATGAGAATTTGGAGAGAGGTCGAGTGCAAGAGAGAGAGAGAGATGAAGGTACAGTTTGGAAGAAGGGGGTATAGTTTGGATTGGACGACCATGTGTGAAGCAGAAATACAACAGATAGCCCCAAGCCATTTGCAACATCCATCCTTTAACTCTGCACTTACCATAATTCCAAAAGGAATGATTGTATCATCACCTGCCTGGAATGTGCTGATAACAGTTTGAGGGGTAAGTAGGGCTTTACCGAGGATAAACACTGGTTGTCACAGGATTATTTATTGAACAGTGAGCATACAAGGATACCAAGTACAACACAGTTGACAAAAGTGACGGGTAAATAAGAGCTTCACCGAGGTTAAACAGTTTGTCACGGGATCATTTATTAAACAGTGAGCATAGACTGAGACTAAGTACAACACAGATGACAAATGTGAGGGGTAAATAAGGGCTTCACCGAGGATAAACACGGGCTACCGTGGGATTATTTATTGAACAGTGAACATGCAATGTATGAGACCAACTACAACAGTTGACAAAAGTGAACTTACCCACAGGCCGAAGTGGAAGAGTGGAAAGCTCCGGCTGGGATCGGCCCCGGACCCGCCGCCCAGGTCGATGGCGATCTTCCCCTCCCGCCATGCCGCCGCCCAACCGCCGAGCGCTCGCGAGCTCGCTGGCCGCGTCGCGCGCGCGGCAGCCGACAGGCGCCATTTTGTGGCCGTTTTCCCGCCCGCTGCCGCCGAGCCTCCACATTGACCGCCGCCGCCGCCGGACTCTCAGCTTCCCCTTTCATTAACAGACACGTCTCCCTTTTCCGCCCAGTGTCCCTAAACCTACGTGATCTCCTGTTTTCTAAACTCTTTGACTCCCCCTCCCATTCCGAGAAAAGTCTCGACCCGAAACTAAGGTCACCCATTCCTTCTCTCCAGAGATGCTCTCTGACCCGCTGGGTTACTTCAGCTTTGCGTGTCCGCTGACCTTTCTGTACTGGGCCACCTCCACTGTCAGAGTGAGGCCCAATGTGAGTTGGAGGAGCAGCACCTCATATTTCGCAGATTACAACCCAGCGGTATGATATTGATTTATCTAACTTCACAAGTAACCCTTGCATACCCTCTCGCTGTCTCTCCCCAACCCTAGTTCTCAGATTAGTTTCACTGTCCTGATTAATTTTTCTGTTTGTATGTCTTGTTGCCACCTTCCCCTCAGCTAACAATAAACAATACGGAAGATGCTGGCTTAAACCAAAGATAGACATAAAAAGCTTGAGTAACTCAGAGGGTCAGGCAACATCTCTAGAGAAAAGGAATAGGTGACATTTCGGGCCGAGATCCTTCTTCAGATTGAGAGTCAGGGGAAAGGGAAACGAGAGATATAGATGGTGATGAATCATAATCATAAACATACTTTATTAGCCAAGTATGCTTTGCAACATTCGAGGAATTTGATTAGTCATACTGGGTGGCGATGGCAGCCTCGCCATCGCTCTGTCTTTTCGTGTTTTTTGTTATTTTTAGTGTGTTTTAAAAGTTTGTGTTAATGTTCTCTGGTTTGTTTTATGGGGGGGGGGTCGTGGGAAGCTTTTTTTCAATCTTTTACCTTGCCGGAGATGCGATTGTTTTCTGCATCGTATCTCCAGTTGCTCTGTGGCCTAACATCGTGGAGCTGGCGGCCTTGCTTGGGACTGACTTTGAGCCCCACCGCGGGGACGTGGACATATTCTCCCGCGGTCGGGGGCCTCGAGCCTTCTGTTGATGGGAGGATCTTGGCTCCCATAGCCGGTGGTTTGGCCCTCCGCATCGGGGCAATCAAGCTCCCGCATCGGGGGGGGATCTCAGCTCCCCCGCGACAGGTGATCAGACCCCGGGTCGGGGCTGGTTGAACGTCCCGCAACTTTGGAGCTTCCCGACATCAGTCTCTACCCGAGACTGCGAGCTCCTCGATGTTGAAATATGCAGGCCCCAGTTGGAGCATCGATCAGATGAAAGGGATTGCAGGCTGCAATGGTAGGTCGACGGCCCTGCAGTGGGGTTCAAAGTCAGTCTCGAGCAAGGCCGCCAGCTCCATGATGTTAGGCAGTTATATGATGTTAGAGTGACCGGAGATACGATCCGGAAAGCATCTCATCTCCGGCAAGGTAAGAGATTGAGAAAGGTTTCCCCCGACTCCCACCCCCCACATAAAACAAAACAGAGATCATTAACACCTACTTTTCAAAACACACCAAAAATAACAAAAAAGACAGACAGGCGGTTGGCGAGGCTGTCGTCGTGACGGCGCCACCCGGTAGAAAGATATAGAACAAATGAATGAATGACGCGCAACAGTAGGAGGAATCACAGAGGGGAAGCAGTGAGTGAGGATGTTTCAGCACCCTTGTCGGAGAGAGGAGGAGAACTTCATCAAAGTAGGCATAATAATAATAATATTCATTTATTGTCATTGCAACGAGTACAACGAAATTAAAAAATAGCCAATCCTGACGGTGCGTACAAACATATATGCAATAAATGCAAAAACAAATAAATACATAAATACAATTATATTAAGTACATGATTTTTTAACGGTGTTGCCTAGTGCAAAGGTAGTGTTCAGTTCTCGTATGGCCCTGGGGTAAAAACTGTTCTTAAGTCTGTTTGTTCGGGATTTGATCGACCTTGAGATTTCGCAGTGGAGCAGATGGGATGTGTAGGAAAGAACTGGAGATGCTGGTTTAAACCACAAAATAGATACATAAAGCTGGAGTAGCTCAGCGGGTCAGGCAGGATCTCTGGAGAGAAGGAATGGGTGATGTTTCAGGTCAAACCCTTCTTCAGACTGAAAGTTCTGGAGATTGTTCATTTCCTTGAGCATTGTATGCTTTGATCTGTCCTTTTCACACTTTACTCTTCCATATCTCTAGACTCCCTCTTCCCTGACTCTCAGTCTGAAGAAGGGTATCGACCTGAAACATCACCCATTCCTTCTCTCCAGAGATGCTGCCTGACCCGCTGAGTTACTCCAGCATTTACCATCTAGGTTTAGTTTAGAGATACAGCGTGAAATAAAGGCCCACAGATTCCATGTCGATCAGCAATCCCCGCACATTACCACTATCCTACACACTAGGGACAAGTTTACATTTATACCAAGTCAATTAACCTACAAAAGGAAACTGAAGATCTCGGAGAAAACCCAGCAGGTCACGTGGAGAACGTACAAACTCCAAACAGGCAGCACCTGTAGTCAGGATCAAACCTGGGTCTCTGGCGCTGTAAGGCATGGATTGTCATCTTGTTGTGATGGAAAAGCTTGTGTGATCCTGAAATCCTGAGAGCGATGCCTTCTGGAGCTCCTCTCCTGGTAGGGTTGCCCATGGCAGTTATATCGAGGGGGAGGTCCCTGACAAAGAGCAATCCAACCAAGACTGATGATGGCTGACTTTAGTGGAGCGTCACAACAGCTGGGAAGGCGGATGAAGGCTGCAGCAGAAAAGGGTTCCAGGTCGTCTTGGATTCCATGCCACTGGATCCTGACCCAGATCTGTTAAGGACCATGTGGTGGCTGTCTGTGCAGCTGTCTTCCCATGTTAATCAAAGTCATCCATAGGCATCCTATAGGACAGTCATACTTGCTTCGAGTGACTGCCGATGATGATGATGAAGGCAATAGTTCTACCGCGACGCCACTGTGCCACCCTATCTTCGGTGTAAACCAGCATCTGCAGTTCGTTCCTACACTGCACGTCCCCTTTTTAATTCGCCCTCCCATTCACGCACTGACCTTTCTGTCCTGGGCCACCTCCATTGCCATAGTAAGGCCATATGTAATTGGAACAGGACCTCATATTCACCTTGGGTAGCTTATAACCCAACAGTATGGATATTCAATTCTCCAATTTTACCGAACAATCCATTTTTTTTCTTTACCCCCTCCTGGCATTCCCCCCTTTCCTGATCTGCATCCATTCTCCCGCTCTCCCTCTTCCTCCCCCTCCTCCCCCCAAATTATATTCCTCCCACTGGCTTCACATGTCAATTCTATCTCAAACTTCTCTCCTTTATCAAAACTGTTTTGTCTCCTTTAGTTCCCCTTTGTCTCCTTTTCACCTTTGGTTTTGTCACTTACTCCACCCATCTGCCAATCACCCCTCCCATTACCTATATCTACTATACCTTGAAGGTATTTATTCACAAAATGCTGGAGTAACTCAGCGGGTCAGGAAGCATCTCAGGAGAGAAGGAATGGGTGACGATTCGGGTCGAGACTATACCTTGGGTCGATAGAAGGGTCCTGACTGGAAATGTCACCTATATTTGTTCTTTAGTGATGCTGTCTGACCCGCTGAGTTACTCCAGCAATTTGTATGTTCCTCGTGTCTCCACCCATCCATTGCCAAGCTTGGTCCTACCCCCACCTCTCTTCCAACTTTCTCCTCCCCAATACAATCGATCTGAAGAAGAGTTCCATCCTGAAACTTTGCCTATCCACGTCCTCCAGAGAAGCTGCCTGACCCGCTGAGTTACTCCAGCACGTTGTGTTCCGTGGCCCATTCACATTGTCGCCGCCTCCCCCTAGTTACAGTTGAGTTTTAGTTTATCGCCCAGAGGCTCTCAGGCTGCTGCACGGACACCACTATGATCCATTTTACTTGACTTCATGTTGGTCATCTGGGCGTCGGCAGTTGCAGATAGAATGTAGGTAAGAGCGACATTTACCTAGTCTTTCCACTTTAATAAAAAGATGGATAGCTGTACAATGGCGATAGCTCATGGCCCACATATTGAGAAATCAACCAGAAGCTTAATATCAAAGGATTGCAAGGTATGTGCAAGCTTGATAGCACACACCACCAGACTCAGAGGCAGCATCTTGTTATCAGACTTGTGAACGGACATAAGCTAGATTACTGTCCGATTCACCTCTACCCCAATGCGGACTTTGGCCTCTGTCTCGAATACTACAATGCTGAGAACTATATTCTGCACTGTGTATCTTCCCCTTTGCTCTATTATTCTCGAGTATGACAATTGTGTTTATGGTATAGCATGCATTGGATGCATATGATTGGATAGCATGCAAAACAAAGCTTTTCAATGTACCTCGATACATATGTTAATAATAAAACTAAACCTAGATATTAGCCATTGTTATGAGGCCGGCAGTGAAGTTCATTAAGGCATTTGTCTTGAGATGGACAGAGCTATTTTAAAGGATAGGAAATATTCGATCAACCTCTGAGCAGATGCACAGAATTCTGCCTTGCTTGAGTTTCAGATTGGAGCTGGAGCATATTATTGCTGTCCCCATTAAAAATGTTGTTATCAAACATCTAGATGCAAACTGTACTTTGGCACCAAGCATTTTGAAATCAAGACAAATAATCTGAAAAGACGATGTTAGGTCTGTAATTGATCAATCAATTGCAAAAGGTCAAACGGTGAGATGATAAATTGATAAGAAATATGCTTGGCCTTAGAAAACAGGGGTTGCAGAGAAGAAGTGTTATTCTGACTGGGGAACTGTGACCAGTGGTGTTTCTCAAGGATTCGCGTTGGGACTTCTGTTTGTGACACATATAATTGATTAAAGAAAATGTAATTGTACTGATCAGTAAATTTGCAACCAATATTAAAAAATGGCGGAGTTGCAGAGAGTGAGAAAAATGTCAAAAGATTTTGCTGGATATAGACCAGTTGGAAATATGGGTAGAGAAATGGCAGATGTGTAATGGCAAAAGAGAGATGTTGCACTTTGGGAGGTTAAATGTAAGGGAAAGTATACAATAAATAACAGAACTCTTTGACATATTGATGTACAGAGGAGTTTTGCAGGTCCATAACTCGCTGATAGTGGCAGCTTGAGTAGATAGGATGGTATTGGAGGCGTACAGTATATTTGCCTTCATTGGATAGCGTGTTGAGAATAAAAGTCAGGAAATCATGCCGCAGATGTGTAAAACTTTGGCAAAGCCACATTTGGAGTATTGTGTGCAGTTCTGGTCATTGCGTTAAAGGAAGGATGTAGAGGTTTTTGGAGAGAGTACAAAATATGTTCATCAGGATATTGTCTGAATTAGAGTATCTATAAGGGGAGGTTTCATAGTGAAAATATCAAATACTGGAGGGGATAGCTTAAATTGAGAGGTATACGTTTAAAAGGAAATTTACGAGGCAATTTCTTTTACACAGATTGTGGTAGACAATAGGTGCAGGAGGAGGCCATTCGGCCCTTCGGGCCAGCACCGCCATTCAATGTGATCATGGCTGATCATTCTCTGGTAGATGCCAGAATTCTTGACTAGTATGGGTGTCAGGGGTCATGGGGAGAGGGCAGGAGAATGGGGTTAGGAGGGAGATTGATCAGCCAAGATTGAATGTCAGAGTAGACTTGATGAGCCAAATGGCCTACTTCTGCTCCTATCACTTATGACATAATAAGTGATAAAAGCAAATGTGATAGCAATGTATACGAGGCATTTAGGCAGACACATGAACAGGAAGGGAATGGAGAGATATATTCAATGCAGGGAAAATTGGCATCATGGTTAGCACAAATATTGTGGGCAACAGGGCGTGTTTCTATTCTGTACTGTTCCATGTAAAAGCTCCAAGACTTTGAAAAACTCTAGACTTTGAGCAAGCAGAGTGAAAAGACAGTGACCATTGTTGGCAGCGATGTGGGGAGAGGGAATTGACTGAAATTGTAATTAGCAGACCCAAACACAAGCACATTTATCACAGAAACATTAAACTTTTCCATTAAGTAGCCATCAAATTTGGAAGCACTTACAACTCCATTGATAGGTCATGAAAATCATGCTTAAAGATCTTCAAACCATCCACACCTCTCAGGGCTCTCTTTTAAACATGTTCATGTTTTTTTAAACATGTTCTGATGATCATTGACATCGAGCAGGCATTTGTATTAACCTTGCACTGTTGGAATTAATATGCTCTAATCAACCATGGACCAAGCTGAAACTGACCACAAGAGCAGCAGGTTGAATGAAAGAACACTTAATAAAAAATATTAACAGTCAATTTTCAAAGTGTTGATGTGGCACTGAATCTGACGTTGAGGTAATCCCTGCATTGCACCAGGACCACCCGAAACTCTCCTGGCCAGTATGTACCCTGCCACAGCAGAGTGTACATCCCAGGCAGATCTGTATTTCTATCTAATCTCTCTGGAATGCTGAGCAGAAATATGTCAGCTGGTTTATTCTCAACTCCCTTTGACTGAGCATCTGCAATGAATAATGGCAGATCCTGTTCAATGCCATAAACATTGTGCTTGTTAGTCAGAGCATCTTTGTGCAGAGTTCATAATCCTGACATTAATCCTTTAGCAACTGCACATTCCTCGCCCTAATGCAGGGTCTCAATTCAATATGTCAACCATCACCGGCACAGATGCTGTTTGCTCCAATGAGTTGCGCCAGAGGTTTTGTACTCATGAATGCTGATCAATAACAATGCTTAGAGCTTCCTGCAGAACTTCACAACACAATGTCTATCAGGAACTGACTCTGCTGCCTCAGAAGGGAATTTTGTTAAACATAGTCCAATGCACAGTGTCATTTTATAATTTCAAGGATCACTGTTCTTGCAAAATAAAGGAATTCCAGGTTTAGGTTTATTACTGTCACGTGTACCAAGGTACAATGAAAAGTTAAGAATAAGGGGTAGGCCATTTAGAACGGAGATGAGGAAAAACTTTTTCAGTCAGAGAGAGAGTTGTGAATCTGTGGAATTCTCTGTCTCAGAAGGCAGTGGAGGCGAATTCTCTGAATGCATTCAAGAGAGAGCTAGATAGAGCTCTTAAGGATAGCGGAGTCAGGGGTATAGGGAGAAGGCAGGAAAGGGATACTGATTGAGAATGATCAGCCATGATCACATTGAATGGCGTAGCTGGCACAAAGGGCCGAATGGCCTCCTCCTGCACCTATTGTCTATTGTCTACTCAGCGGCGCTGTACACGAGTGCAAGAGCACTGGTTCGGAGAGTAGATGTCCTGGCACCCCATGACGATCCGGCCAAGCAACGCAGAAGCAGAAAGAGGTTGTAGACGACAAACTGCCTTAGGACTCCTACTCCGGATTTTTCTTGAGGTTTACTCCTGGAGCCTTTTCTGTGACTGGATATGGTCACAAGGCAGAGGAGGTTTTAGATCAGTTTTCCCTCCTGGATGGACTGCCTTCCCAGGCTGATGCGCCTCATGTGCCCGAGACTCATGGGGGCGGGAGCGTCTACCTTCCCATATATATCGCACCTGCCCATTGCAGCCTTCATCCGCCTTCCCAGCCATTGTGACGCTCCATTAAAGTTAGCCATCATACTCTGCCTGTTTTACTGTTGAGGTCTTGGTTGGATTCCTCTTTGTCAGAGACCTACCTCTCAACCTTACCGTCATGGGTGACCCTACCAGGAGCAGAGCTCCAGATGCCATCGCTCTCAGGATCTCAGGACCACACAAGCTTCTCCACCATGGCAAGGTGATAATCCAACTCTCAACTATGTTTTTTAATAGCAATAATATCAAAATCCCATGTGCCACTCCATGAACTGATTTCATCTGCCTTACCTATAAAGTATCTTGCAATATAATAAATGCAGTCTCCTGGCTAGCTTCAATTTCTCGATAAGCTTTATCTTTCTCATCTGATACACCCCTATGTTGGGTATCACTCCCATTCCAGACTAATTTATACTCTCCCAAATAGCATTAGTGAACCTCCCTGCAAGGATATTGATCCCATTCTAGTTTACTTATACCTGTCTCTTTTGTACAGCTCACCTCTGCCCCAGAAGGAACCCCAATAGCCAAAGACCTCATTCCTGGATCAGGCATGCCTAGCTGTGACCCTACCTACATAGTCTCCTATCAATGTTGCTAGCCGAGGCTTTGGCATGCTCTGCGGTTCAACTCAGATAGTTGTGGTGCCACTGAACTGCTTTCCCTGAAAGGCCATCCTTGTCCCTGAACAATATCCAAAATGGTACACTTGTTAGCCATGCGAATTGCCACCGGGGATACCTACAGTACCTGCCTGCCTCCTCCCTACAGTATCTACCTGCCTCCCCTGGCCACCACCCAGTTATCTGGCTGAACATGAAGTGCTACTAATTCCCTGAAACTACTATCTGTAATGCTTTCTGCCAGATATCCCAATCTAGTCCTTGATGAAAGATAATCAGATAATTTACAGCAGCAATAAACAATGTCACTATTCCATTACCTACACGATGATCCTCTTACTTGGAGTGCTAGAATCATAGGACTGGTGTTTGCCTGCCTACAATGTTTAAAATGGTCCATGGTCCAGTAGCTGAATTACTGCTTACCAGGCAGAAATCATGACCACGAATCCAAATTACAAAAGAGTAGAATTCCTTATTCTTTATTAAATTGGGGGGTGACAATTACTTTAATGTAACAGCTGACACAAGGATACCCTTCCCTGATGTGCTTCCTCTCTGACCCACCAGCTGAACTCTCTGCATGCTCAGTATCATTCTGGTAACATCAAATGAGACAATTAATCATGGTAATTAATCATGTTTTCCTTCTATTGCACCATACTAGGGCTGATAGTTCTTACTTTCAAGGTAAAACCTCTCTAGCCAGAACAATTGTAGTTGCAGTTTCTACTTTACTCTAACAGTGTGTCACTGCCCTCACCTTACCCCTCTCTGAGCTTCTTATCTCTCCCTCTCGTATCTGGTATTTATGTTAACTATCATGCACAACTTTTAAAATATTTCAAAGCCACACTTTTGTGGTTTCGATGGTTACACTTTCACTGACCCATAGACCACAATCAGTGAAGATAGTCGATAACATCTTCACTATAATTCTCAACATTGGTGCCCCATAAAGTTGCTTTCTCAGCCTCCTACTGTACTTCCTACACACTCACAACTGCGTGGCCAAATTCGGTTCTAAGTCCATCTACAAGTTTGCAGATGACACCCACCGGGGTGGGCTAAATCACAAACAATGACGAGACAGAGTGCAGGAAGGAGATAAAGAACAATGATATGATAGAGAACTTAATCACACCTAGGTAGCTCACAACCCAATGGTATGAACATTGAATTTTCTAATTTTAGTTAACTTCTAACTAACCCCCACATCCCCCCCTTCAATGTTGCTGAAATGGAAATGGTTGAGAGCTTCAAGTTCCTTGTTGTTAATATTACCACCAATCTGTCGTGCACCAACCACATTGAAGCAACAGCCAAGAAGGCACACTGATGCTTCTACTATCTTCAGAGACTGAAGAAATTTAACTTATCACTAATTACTCTTACAAAACTTCCACAGATACACCATAGAAAGCATACTGTTGGGTTGCATCACAGCTTGGTTTGGGAACACGTTTGCCCAAGATAGCAAGAAGTTGCAGAAATCACATGAACCACACTCCCCACTACCGATTCCATCTACTCTTCAGAAAACCTTTGAAAAACTGCCAACATTTTCAGACTTGTCCCAAAGAAGATACAGAAACTTGAAAGCGTGCACCACGGGACTCAGGAACAGCTGCTTCCTCACTGTTTTCGGGCTTTTGAACGGTTCTTCCATAAGCTAAGGTACCGTCCAATACAGCTCTCCTGCAATGTGGACATTGGACATTGTCTATGGAACTGGTGCGCAACAATGCTGCGGTGGCACAGCTGGTAGAGCTGCTGCTTCACAGCGGCAGAGAACCAGATTCGATCTCAACCATGGGTGCTGTGTGATGTTTCATGTTCTCCCTGTGACCGCATGGGTTTCCTCCGGATGCTCCGGTTTCCTCCCACATCCTAATGACTTTGTAGATTATTTGGCCTCTGTAAAATACCCCTACATATTTTGCAAAACAGATTTGTTATCATCTTGTATCTATACAGAGCTCATTTATTGTGTTTAATTAATACAAACTGGTGATTTTTTTTCTGACAGTACAATAGTACCGAACTATATTTAGTTTGTGAAGGCTCAGTGTAGTTGTATTTGTATAAACAATTTTAAGATAATTTGTTTTTACAAGCTACATTGAATAGTTACTGATAGTTATACTGTATGTGTGTCTGGATTAGTTCCTGGATAGAAACATAGAAACATAGAAAATAGGTGCAGGAGTAGGCCATTCGGCCCTTCGAGCCTGCACCGCCATCCAATATGATCATGGCTGATCATCCAGCTCAGCAACCTGTACCTGCCTTCTCTCCATACCCCCGATCCCTTTAGCAAAAAGGGCCACATCTAACTCCCTCTTAATTATAGCCAATGAACTGGCCTCAACTACCTTCTGTGGCAGAGAATTCCACAGACTCACCACTCTCTGTGTGAAGAAATGTTTTCTCATCTCAGACCTAAAAGACTTCCCCCTTATCCTTAAGCTGTGACCCCTGGTTCTGGACTTCCCCAACATCGGGAACAATCTTCCCGCATCTAGCCTCTCCAACCCCTTAAGAATTTTATATGTTTTAATAAGATCCCCCCTCAGTCTTCTAAATTCCAGCGAGTATAAGCCTAGTCTATCCAGTCTTTCTTCATATGAAAGTCCTGCCATCCCAGGGATCAATCTGGTGAACCTTCTCTGTACTCCCTCTAAGGCTAGAATGTCTTTCCTCAGATTAGGAGACCAAAACAGTACACAATACTCCAGGTGCGGTCTCACCAAGGCCCTGTACAACTGCAGCAGAACCTCCCGGCTCCTAAACTCAAATCCTCTTGCTATGAATGCTAACATACCATTCGCTTTCTTCACTGCCTGCTGCACCTGCACGCTTGCTTTCAATGACTGGTGCACCATGACACCCAGGTCACGTTGCATCTCCCCTTTTCCTAATTGGCCACCATTCAGGTAATACTCTGCTTTCCTGTTCTTGCCGCCAAAGTGGATAACCTCACATTTATCCACATTATATTGCATCTGCCATGCATTTGCCCACTCTCCTAATCTATCCAAGTCACTCTGCAGCCTCCTAGCATCCTCCTCGCAGCTAACACTGCCACCCAGCTTCATGTCATCCGCAAACTTAGAGATACTGCATTCAATTCCCTCGTCCAAATCATTAATATATATTGTAAATAACTGGGGTCTCAGCACTGAGCCTTGCGGTACCCCACTAGTCACTGCCTGCCATTCCGAAAAGGACCCGTTTATTCCTACTCTTTGCTTCCTGTCCGCCAACCAATTCTCTATCCACCTCAACACTGAACCCCCAATACCGTGTGCTTTAAGTTTGTACCCCAATCTCCTATGTGGGACCTTGTCGAAGGCCTTCTGAAAGTCCAGATATAACACATCGACTGGTTCTCCCTTATCCACTCTACTAGTTACATCCTCGAAAAATTCTATAAGATTCGTCAGGCATGATTTGCCTTTCACAAATCCATGCTGACTTTCCAAATGTGATGCTATCACATCTTTAATAACTGACTCTAGCATTTTCCCCCACTACCGATGTTAGGCTAACTGGACTATAATTCCCGGTTTTCTCTCTCCCTCCCTTTTTAAAAAGTGGGGTTACATTAGCTACCCTCCAATCCTCAGGAACTACTCCAGAATCTAAAGAGTTTTGAAAAATTATCACTAATGCATCCACTATTTCTGAGGCTACTTCCTTAAGCACTCTGGGATGCAGCCTATCTGGCCCTGGGGATTTATCGGCCTTTAATCCATTTAATTTACCTAACACCACTTCCCGACTAACCTGGATTACCCTCAGTTCCTCCATCTCGTTAGACCCCCGGTCCCCTGCTATTTCCGGCAGATTGTTTATGTCTTCCCTAGTGAAGACAGAACCAAAGTAGTTGTTCAATTGGTCTGCCATCTCCTTGTTCCCTATGATCAATTCACCTGTTTCCGACTGCAAGGGACCTACATTTGTCTTAACTAGTCTTTTTCTCTTCACATATCTATAAAAGCTTTCCCTGCCAGTTTTCTCTCATAATCCATTTTCCCTTTCCTAATTAAGCCCTTTGTCCTCCTCTGCTGGACTCTGAATTTCTCCCAGTCCTCTGGTATGATACTTTTTCTGGCTAATTTATATGCTTCATCTTTTGTTTTAATACTATCCTTGATTTCCCTTTTTAGCCACGGATGCACTACCTTTCCTGGTTTGTTCTTTTGCCAAACTGGGATGAACAATTGTTGTAGTTCATCCATGCAATCTTTAAATGCCTTCCATTGCATGTCCACCGTTAACCCTTTAAGTATAAATTGCCAGTCTATCTTAGACAATTCACGTCTCATACCCTCAAAGTTACCTTTCTTTAAGTTCAGAACACTTGTTTCTGAATTGACTTTGTCACTCTCCATCCTAATGAAGAACTCCACCATATTATGGTCACTTTTGCCCAAGGGGCCTCGCACAACAAGACTGCTAACTAACCCTTCCTCATTACTCAATACCCAGTCTAGAATGGCCTGCTCTCTCGTTGGTTCCTCGACATGTTATAATAATAATAATACATTTTATTTATATAGCGCTTTTCATATACTCAAAGACGCTTTACAGAGATTTTGAGAACATAGGGAAATTAATAAATAGATAAATAAGTAAATAAATAAATGAACAGAGAAAGGAGACAGTAGGTGAGGTGACCTTCAGTGGTTGAAGGCAGTACTGAACAGGTGAGACTTCAGCGATGTTTTGAATGTGGTGAGTGTGGGGGAGTCTCTAACGGTTTGGGGTAATGAGTTCCATAGGGTGGGAGCAGCGATGGAGAAAGCCCTGTCCCCCCAGGATCTGAGTTTAGTCCGGATGTGGGGGGATAGGAGATTGGCAGCGGCAGAGCGGAGGGTGCAGGTGGGAGTGTGCCTGTGGAGGAGGTCGGTCAGGTAGGATGGGGCCAGGTTATGGAGGGCTTTGTAGGTTATGAGGAGGATTTTGTACTGGATTCTCTGGGGGATGGGGAGCCAGTGGAGTTTATAAAGGACGGGGGTGATATGGTCACGGATCGAGGTGTGTGTGAGTAGACGGGCAGCGGAGTTTTGAATGTATTGAAGTTTATTGATGATTTTTGAGGGTGCGCCATAGAGGAGGCTGTTGCAGTAGTCCAGACGGGAGGTGATGAAGGCGTGGATGAGGGTTTCTGCAGCTGTGGAGGAGAGGGATGGACGGAGACGGGCAATGTTTTTGAGGTGGAAGAAGGCTGTCTTTGTGATGTGTTTGATGTGTTTGTCGAAGGAGAGGGTTTGATCAAGGATGATTCCAAGATTCCGGATGTGAGGTGAGGTGGATACTGGGAGACCATCAATGTTGAGGATGAAGTTTTGGGTGGATTTGGTGAGCATTTTTGGACCAATGATGATGATTTCAGATTTGTTGCAATTGAGTTTGAAGAAGTTTGATTGAAGCCAAGATTTTATTTCAGTAATGCAGTTTGTCAGTGTAGAGTGTGTGGTGGAGGAGATTGACTTGGTGGAGATGAGGAGCTGGATATCATCGGCGAAGCAGTGGAAGTTGAGACCATGACGGCGGATTAATTGACCAAGGGGGAACAGGTAGAGGATGAAGAGGAGGGGGCCAAGGACTGAGCCTTGGGGGACACCTTGGGGGAGGGGAGCGGTGGGGGATTTACAGTTGTTAATGGAGATGAACTGGTGTCTGTCAGAGAGGTAAGATTTAAACCAGGATAGGGCTGTGCCGGTGATGTTAAGGGAGGTTTCAAGTCGGGTGAGGAGAATGGAGTGATTTATGGTGTCAAAGGCGGCGCTGAGGTCAAGTAGGATGAGGATGTTGAGGTTGCCAGCGTCGGAGGAGAGGAGAATGTCGTTTGTGATTTTGAGGAGCGCAGTTTCAGTACAGTGGTTTGAGCGGAATCCAGATTGGAAAGTTTCATACAGGTTATTGGTAGAGAGGTGGTATTTTAGTATGTTGGTTTAGAAAACCATCTCGCAAACATTCCAAGAAACCCTCTTCCTCAGCACCCCTGCCAATTTGGTTCACCCAATCTATATGTAGATTGAAGTCACCCATTATAATTGCTGAACCTTTGGTGCACGCTTTTCTAATTTCCTGTTTGATGCCATCCCCAACCTCACTACTGCTGTTAGGTGGCCTGTACACAACTCCCACTAGCGTTTTCTGCCCCTTAGTGTTTCGCAGCTCTACCCATATCGATTCCACATCCTCCAAGCTAATGTCCTTCCTTTCCACTGCTTTAATCTCCTCTCTAACCAGCAACGCTACCCCACCTCCTTTTCCTTTCTGTCTATCCCGCCTGAATATAGAATATCCCTGGATGTTGAGCTCCCAGCCTTGGTCACCCTGGAGCCATGTCTCCGTAATCCGAACTATATCATAATCATTAATAACTATCTCCACATTTAATTCATCCACCTTATTACGTATACTCCTTGCATTGAGACACAAAGCCTTCAGGCTTGTTTTTACAACACTCTTACCCCTTATACCCCTTATACAATTATGTTGAAAAGTGGCCCTTTTTGATTTTTGCCCTGGATTTGTCTGCCTGCCACTTTTACTTTTCACCTTGCTACCTATTGCTTCTACCCTCATTTTACACCCCTCTGTCTCTCTGCTCATGCTCCCATCCCCCTGCCACATTAGTTTAAATCCTCCCCGACAGCACTAGCAAACACTCCCCCAAGGACATTGGTTCTATTCCAGCTCAGGTGCAGACCGTCCTGTTTGTACTGGTCCCACCTCTCCCAGAACTGGTTCCAATGTCCTAGAAATTTGAATCCCTCCCCCTTGCACCATTTTTCAAGCCACGTATTCATCTGAAATATCCTCCTATTCCTACTCTGACTAGCACGTGGCACTGGTAGTAATCCAGAGATTATTACCTTTGAGGTCCTACTTTTAAGTTTATCTCCTAGCTCTCTAAATTCACCTTGTAGGACCTCATCCCGTTTTTTAGCTATATCGTTGGTGCCAATGTGCACCACGACAACTGGCTGTTCACCCTTCCCCCTCCAGAATGTTCTGCAGCCGCTCAGAGATATCCCTGACCCTTGCACCAGGGAGGCAACATACCATCCTGGAGTCTCGTTTGCGGCCGCAGAAACGCTTATCTATTCCCCTTACAATTGAATCCCCTATCACTATAGCCCTTCCACTCTTTTTCCTCCCCTCTTTTGCCGCAGAGCCACCCACGGTGCCATGAACTTGGCTGCTGCTGCCTTCCCCTGATGAGCCATCTCCCCCAACAGTATCCAAAATGGCATATCTGTTTAGGAGGGAGATGACCGCAGGGGACTCCTGCACTACCTGCCTACCGCTACGCTGGCTAGTGGCCACCTGTTTCCTTTCTGTCCGCTTATCTTTTACCTGCGGTGTGGCCAACTCACTGTACGTGCTATCCACGACCTCAGCATCGTGGATGCTCCAGTATGAGTCCAACCGCAGCTCCAACCGTTCAATGCGGTCTGGCAGGAGCTGCAGCTGGACACAATCCTGCACACGTAGTCATCAGGGACACCGACAATATCCCTGATCTCCCACATGTTGCAGGATGAACATTCCACGGGGCCGATCTCACCTGACATGTCTTACCCCCAAATTAAATCAAATCCCTCTTAATCCTTTAAACTGTACCTTTACTAAAAAGCACTGTACCTTTAACTCACTGAACCCTTAACTCACTGAACCCTTAACTCACTGAACCCTTAACTCACTGAACCCTTAACTCACTGAACCCTTAACTCACTGAACCCTTAACTCACTGAACCCTTAACTTACTGAACCCTTAACTCACTGAACCCTTAACTCACTGAACCCTTAACTCACTGAACCCTTAACTCACTGAACCCTTAACTAAAAGTACGAACAAAAAGCAGAAATACAACCCCGGGGTTACGCCCAATCAGCTGCTTCCTCTAGTCCGCTTCCACCAATTAGCGGCTTCCTCCAGACCACTTCTTTTGAAGTGTGATGGAACCTTTTTTACGCTGCTCCAACCGTTCCAACCGCTCCTGGGCCTCTGTGAAAACAAAGCCCCGTGCTCGGTTTTTAAACCTACCGCCCGGACGCTGCTCCAACCGCTCCTGGGCCTCTGTGAAAACAAAGCCCCGTGCTCGGTTTTTAAACCTACCGCTCGGACGCTGCTCCAACCGCTCCTGGGCCTCTGTCGGGATCTTGTTTTGCATATCTGCTGTGTTGTTTTTAATAATTCTTCATGTACCAGGTAGAGATAAAATGTTGGGGGAAATCATAGTGCTTTGGAATTGCCAATAATTGATAAAAACTTGACAAAAATTGATGAATATTTAGGAAGTGGCATGTCATGGTTGTTGTACACATGATAGAGGGTTGCTTGCTGGCATTTTTGGGGGGATACGGAGATTACTTCTCAGACAATCGACTCCATCCTTCTTGCAGATATTCAAGTAAAAGAACATAACTAACTCAGCACATTCGGCATATTTCCTCGTAGTTCAATACAATACACATCTCAATCAGTAAATGTACAGAAGTTCATACAACTCTTAATTTCTTTCATTTCATTTAATCATTTATCAACCATTTTTTAGTGTTCATTAGTCATTAAGTTACATGTATATGTTTAGACGTTGGTACACATGTACATAGTACATATGTTGAGTTGCATCTCAAAACTACAAATTGATATTGACTTTGTTTCAAGTGAAATTAAAATGTATGGTATCTATACACTAAAACTCTCATTTGTTTGTTTGTTTGTTCCTGGACTACAGCCAAAACAGTACACGATAGTGCCACAATTTTAGGCCCATCTTACTCACCGTCGTCCCTTTGGTACTAATGGACGAAGTTTCATTGAAATCAGTGTTATATTTTTTAAGTTATTCACATTTTAAAGTTTAAATCTTTCTCCTAGGGAGGGAGGGGCAGGGAGGCAGGGGGGTGGAGGAGAGAGAGGGGAGTTGGGGGGAGGGGGGGAGGAGAGGATGCTGCATCAATGCAGGAGAGGTATGGGCCCAATAGGCCCACTTGGTCTAGTATACCATAAACATCAAGTTAACTCATCTCTTATTACTTAGACCGAAAAATCAGACCGAAAATATTATTTTTATACAGAGTTCCGCCCAATACGTACACACAGTTTATTCAGTGCTGCTTTCGTGATCACTAGCAACGCTCTTGGTTTAACCCGAATGACCTTTGACAAATCCCATGATTCCTTGCGTTTATGGAGATACCAAACTCGCTTATTAATCTTACATTGTAATGTGTAAGCAAACAAATCCTCCAGACATACGATGTTTGATCACCTGGAATGTAATTTACAAATGCAACTTTCTAACATTTTACATACGTTACAGTGTTTTCAAACGATTCAGAACTTACTAGCTTTTGATCATTGTACTATGAACACTAAAGCATTGTGAAGTACTATGACAACCAAAAATACGTAGAGGACAGGCACTAGAGAACGGCACAAGGTGATTGTTTGCTTTCCGTGTGGCATCTGCCATGGTTTTCCATCTTAATTTGGTTTGGACTCTGATGTTTTTTGGTTCAATTTGCACTGTGAGCTATCAATAACTGATAAACACGAATAAAGTAAAATAGGAACCTCCAGTGAATGGGACTTGGAATTGTATTCCTTAGTTGTATGGTTCTGCCAGTGTGGCTGTCTCCTCAATTTTCCTGGTCTGTATGTCGTTATCCTACTTGTATATCCTACAAGGGGGTATTAAGTTTAAGAGTCAAGAATTATATAGTCACGGTTTATATGAGTTTGGTTAGGCCACATTTGGAATATTGCACACAGTTTTGGTCACCCCAATACAGGAAGGATGTGGAGGTTTCTTTACCAAGAAGATGCCTGGATTATGGAGTATTAGCTACAAGGAGAAGCTGGAGAGACTGCGATTGTTTTCACTAGTGTGCCAGAGGTTGAGGAGATTCCTGATAACAGTATATAAAATTATGGGAGGCATAGCGAGGATAGTCCATCAGAACCTTTTTTCTAAGATGGAAATATCATAGTGCATAGCTTCAAGGTGACTAAGAATCATTTAACAGACTATAAACATAACATACATAACATAACAACACTTTATTGTCACTCGGCACAACACCGAGCGAAATTTCAGCAGTCACACAAAATACAGCAAAAAGAAAAGAACACAGGACACCCGACCCCAACACAAACATCCATCACAGTGACTCCAAACACCCCCTCACTGTGATGGAGGCAACAAAACTTCCCCTCTCTTCCCCCCGCACCCACGGACAGGCAGCTCGACCCCTACCGAGGCAAACGACACGCACAGCCCCCGCAAGGGGATGGAAGGCCCCCCCGGCCGAGCCGCCCCGGGCACCGAAACGTCCCGCGGCCACACCGGGCGATGTTAAGTCCAACGGCCGAGCCGCACCGGGCACTGAAACGTCCCGCGGCCGAACAGCGCTGACGATGTTAAGTCCAGCGGCCAAGCCGCACCGGGCACTGAAACGTCCCGCGGCCACACCGGGCGATGTTAAGTCCAGCGGCCAAGCCGCACCGGGCATTGAAACGTCCCGCGGCCGAGCCGCACCGGGCACTGAAACGTCCCGCGGCCACACCGGGTACTGAAACGTCCCGCGGCCACACCGGGCGATGTTAAGTCCAGCGGCCGAGCCGCACCGGGCACTGAAACGTCCCGCGGCCGAGCCGCACCGGGCACTGAAACGTCCCGCGGCCGCACCGGGCACTGAAACGTCCCGCGGCCGAGCCGCACCGGGCACTGAAACGTCCCGCGGCCACACCGGGCGATGTTAAGTCCAGCGGCCGAGCCGCACCGGGCACTGAAACGTCCCGCGGCCGAGCTGCGCCGGCAATGTTAAGGCCCGCAGCCGAGCCGCACCGGGCACTGAAACGTCCCGCAGCCGAGCTGCGCCGGCAATGTTAAGGCCCGCAGCCGAGCCGCACCGGGCACTGAAACGTCCCGCAGCCGAGCTGCGCCGGCAATGTTAAGGCCCGCAGCCGAGCCGCGCCCCGGGGAAGAGACCTAATAAAATAAAGGTTTCACCCCACCCCACACCCCCACCACACACCCCCACCACACATACACAGCCAAAAACAGAAACAAAAACCATCCCAACACCGACACAAACAAAAAAAAAGAAAAAAAGACAACAGACTGCCAGAGAGCCGCAGCCGTTAGGCGCAGCCAACTCCTCCCGTGAAAGTGAAAGGCATGCAGTATCACTGGCGACAATGTGTCTTCTCGCAATAGTTCACACTTTATCGTCAGTAAGAAGTTCCATAGTGTACGGGGAATCAGCGGGATCGCGCTTCTTTCGGTATCTTTCCACTCTGTGCCGTTCCAAATACGGACCCCAATCAGGAGCTGATCTGCAAGCAGCAGAAAGTTTCTGCAAATAGAAAAATGAAACATTTCATACATTATATTTGATTTTTTTACATCATTAAAGGGCCTGTCCCACTTAGGCGATTTTAAGGTGACTGCCGGCGACTAGACTATCGCCAAACGTTTGCCGGGGTATCACGGGCATGATCGTGAGGAATCTTCCAAAGATCGTAGTGGATCTCGGCGCGTCGCTGAGAAATCAAACGGTTTGAAATCTCTCGGCAACAGCTGCCTTGTCGCCAGGCATCGTAGCTTATTGCGGGCGCTGTCGCATGCTGTCCCCAGGTTTGATAGATTCTCTTAAGATACATTTAGAAGCACATAATATTAAAATAAGTAAAGTCATTTCAAAATACCATAAAATACTTGTGTTTAACCAATTTATTTACCGTCAGGACATTTGACAGGTAGATTGGAGGCGACAGTTTGACGGTTAGGTAAGCGTGGGAATTTTCACGATGTTTTTGGCCTCAGCCATTACATTTAAAGTGTGCTCCAAACCCAGATATTCAACCCAGAAACCAGATATGCATCTCCCTTACATTTTCAAAGAATGCCCACACACTTTTCACAAAACTCCACTGAAGCACTTTTGAAAATAATTTTTTTAAATACAGCTATTAATAAACTGGAAGTAAATCCAGTTTATTCCATGTTACAGTGAAGCTTGTTTTTTAAGTAACCCATACAAGATGTTATAGTTCAAAACTCTCAAGTACTTACCGACTTGTCAGTGATTTCAGCGAAAACCAGGACGCCGGAGAAGCATTGACTGCGTGGGAATTTTGCGATGTTTCCGAAGACGGTGTAATCTCGACCTGACTCGGCTTGTCGTAGTCATTGTCGTCGGGTAAAAGAAAAGTTTGGCGATCTGCTACGACTTTGACAGTCACCGGCAGTCGCCAAAAAGATCTCCTGAGTGGGACAGGCCCTTAACTTACAACCAGGATCAGCCTAGAACCCAATCAGGAGTTGCTTCACTCCAAGACATGGCAGCTTATATGAAGCATGTATATCTATCACAGGATGCAACTCTGATGTCTAAAGGGCCTGTCTCACTTAGATGATTTTTTTAGGCGACTGCCGGCGACTGTCATAATCGTGGCAGGTCGCCGAAAAACCGGCGACTGGATCCCCCCTACGACAATGTCTACGACAAGCTACAACAACCTACCACCTAGTCGATGTCAAGATACGGCAAGCTACCGACAACTGGCGACCCAATCGTCGTGAGTAGGACGTCCACCTACGATCGCACCTATGACCACACAGACGACAACCGAAGTCTACCCGCGACAAGCTACAACCCTGTTGGCGACAACTGAAGATAATTCACGTCATTTTTGCCTCCGGTTTTGATGCCGATACCTGTCGCCGGTTGACGTAGGTAGTCGCCAATGGAATTCACCTAAGCCAGCATCAGCGACAACCTACATCACCTAGCAACAAACTGGCAACAACCTACGACAGCACCTACGTCAGGATACATCAAGCTGAGCTCATTGGCGTGAAAACCACTGTCGCCGAAAATTTTTCAACATTCTGAAAATCCAGCGGCGACCAGAAATGCTACGACTCTTTGGAGACGACTCGCGATCATACAGGTAACACCCCGGCGAGTATGTGGCAACAGCCAAGTCGCCTGTAGTCATCTAAAAAATCGCCTAAGTGGGACCGGCCCTTAAGGTTCCATTCATATTCTGCATTAAGATAATCTAAATAGAACATAGAACACAGAATAGTACAGCACACAAACAGGCGTGTCAACCCACAGTGCCTGTGCTGAACGTGATGTCTAGCTAAACCAATTTCCTCTGCCTGCACATGATTAATATCCCTTCATTCTCTGCATCTCGATGTGTCTATCCAAAAGCTTCTTAAATCGACCTATTGTATCTGTGGCATGGGACATCAGATATCAGAATCAGTTATGTGCTTCAGTCAGGCAGCTCTCACTGCCCCATATCTCTCCTTACCTTCCTGAACTCTTGTCTCTGGTTTCATGTGCAGATGAGAACTGGGACCCCCCAGTCAGAGTTATACCGTAACAGTGTGAACCAGACCAGACTGACTGACCTGCACCTGTAGATCCATGTCTGGTTTTACTGTGTACACCCGATCCATAATCCAGGTCGGGTTTCTACCACGTCATCTAGTGTGCCGGTTCGGCTATTCTTCAGATTCGTATGGGAGCTTGAACTAACAGAAGATAAGTGCATTTACTCTATGTGTTCTGCTAATAAAGAACTTATATACAAAGCTGAACGACTCAGTGTTTATATATCAATGAACATGGTGTCAGAAGTGGGATTCTGACTTTTCGGATCACCCTCAGCGGCTTTATATACATACATATATATTGTTTACATACGGATTTTGACAGTTCTAGCCATGGCTGAATCTCTCCGAAAGCCCGATCCACTTGTCTTCGACAGTGACATTGGAGAACAATGGTGTATCTTCGAGGAGGAGTATGATGTGTACATGGATGCTGTACACCCCACAAGCATCCATTCTCCTCAATTTGGCAGGATAGGAAGCAATTCGATGGGCGAAGTTGTTTGTCTATGCGGAGGCTGTACTGGATGCAAATGGTGCAGTCGTCACACCCGCTGAGACAATTTACAACTCTATATATCTCAAGATAAATTTCGACAGTTGTGTGTTCACAGACGAACCTCATCATTGAACAGCATAAATTCTTTGCATGTAACCGGAAGCCAGGTGAACCTGTTGAAGCATATATAAACTCGTTAAAGCGTGTAGCGAGGAGCTGCAGATTTGGCGATCTCTGTGTTTATCAAGTTGGTCTCGGACAGAATATGTTTTGAGACAAACTCCATCCGATGAAGGCATATTCTCCGGAATGTTTACAGTAGCACCATCAGATAAGTCGTGTGATAGCTCCGCACAATTTTGGCGGCGGCGGTTATTCAAAAACTTGCGAGACATTTCTCGGTCCATGGGGCTCCTCTCATCCTCATGTTGGATAATGATGTACAATTTGCCAATCAATGTTTCAAAGACTTTGCTAAGCACTGTGATTTTAAACACATCACCAGCAGCCCGGAGTATCCGCAGTCGAACGGGTTGGCCGAGAGGGCTGTCAATAGTGCCAAGCAGGTCATGGAGAGGTCTAGAAGAGTCAGGTCCAATTTATTTCTGAACCTCCTTAATCTTCGCAACGTTTCACGCGACCCGGTGCTGGGTTCGCCAGCACAACGTCTGATGTCCAGGCAAACTCGCACCACTCTTCCCCTTGCAAGGCAGTTGCTGCAGCCCCGTGTCTGCGTGCTACTCCGAGTTCTTTACCTTCAGCCTGAATAACATACGTATACTGGATGAGTACAACAAATTTATTCCACAGTGGGGTTCTTCCCGTGATGATCAACAGATACAATGCTGGTGTCTGAAAAGATCTCAACTGGGGAGAGGGAAAGAACAACTTTTCCACGATTGTTTACTTTTTATACAGAAAGCAAAAAGGAATGTGACAGAAAAGAAATCAATGACCAATTACAATTCTAATACAATTCCCATGGTTACAGAGAAAACAAAACCATTAATACAGGTCACATGCTTAGAAACCAAACCATTAATATAGGTCACATGCTTTCGGGGAAACGCATCAATTTACCTAGAGTGGATTCAAAACTTTTCCTACTTTCACACGCACCCATATAAGGAGTTGTTGTTGGGAAATAAACTTTTTATCTACTATATACGAGCAATCTCGCAGCTGTACGACCTTGCTTCTAACTGTTTTAGTACACAAGCTAACACTATCAGACAAGGGAGCCATTTAAGAACAAAGAACCCGTATACTCCTCTGTCTACTCCCTATCACTCGCAAAGGGACAAACACATTCCATTCCCAATGATAACATTTCTGCCACAGGCATCCATCTTATTGCTTTCTATTGACAATAAACATTCGTTTTATATCAACTAAAACAACAACAAAATAAACCATCTTCAACCATCTACAACAAAATGTCAATATCCCTAATTAACTATATCAACTAATAGCATAGATTCTCATTCCCTCCTCCTATGATAACCATCAAAGCTTAAAACAATAAATCACATTAAACACCTCAAGAGTAAAACAATGCCGTCATATTCCCTCATGTGGATAGAAAACAAACTACATACAACCAAACTTCTAAGTTGTTGTTGTTGTTCGTCCTTTGGGTTCGAAGATGACAATGACTTCACTTTCAGTTGGAGGATTGGTGACTGTGGATCAGGAAGTGACTGGTGAGGCCAATCCGGGCCCGGAAAGCACGCCCACACGTAGGACACAAGTGGATGGGTGTTGCAGTGGAAGTGGAGGTAGCCCGGGCCTCTGCAGTGCGTTTGTTCTCTGCTGCACGGGCTCCTGTGGTGAGCTTGCTACGCCAGGTTGGACGGTCCAGAGCAAGAGACTCCCAAGTGCTGAGGTTGATGTCCAAGTCTTTGAGGGACACTTTGAGGCAGTCCATAAACCGTTTCTTCTGTCCTCCTACTGAGCGCTTGCCCTGACACAGTGCTCCATACGAAGCTGTTTTGGCAGTCGACTCTCGGGCATTCTGACGACATGGCCTGCCCATCTGGCTTGGGCTTTCCGTAGGAGGGTGTGGACGCTGGGGATTCCGGCCCGTTCCATGACCTGTGTCGGGAATTTTGTCCTGCCACCTGATGTGAAGGAGTCTGCGTAGGCAGCTCAAGTGAAAGTGGTTGAGCTGTTTGACATGTCTGCTGTAGACAGTCCAGGTCTCACTGGCATAGAGAAGAGTGGTGAGTACCACTGCACGGTAGACCTTCAGCTTGGTGGTAAGGCTGAGTCCTCTCCGCTCCCAAACATTCCCACGGAGTCGCCGAAAGGCAGCGCTGGCCTTGGCAATCCTGTTGTTGACCTCAGCGTCAATGTTCACCACTCGCGAGAGTGTACTACCCAGATAGGTAAAGCTGTCGACTGCCTGTAGATTCTGCCCCTTCACCGTGATGTGTGGTTCCTGGTAGGGCTTTCCAGGCGCGGGCTGGTACGTAACTTCAGACTTTTTGGTGCTAATGGAGAGACCAAAGTTGTCACAGGCCTGTGAGAAGCAGTCCATTTCATGCTGCATCTTCTGCTCTGTGCTGGCGTTGAGGGCACAGTCATCAGTAAAACAAAAAATCTCTGATGATGGTCTCCTTCACCTTTGTAACAGCTTGCAGGCACCTGAGGTTGAACAGCCTGCTGACAGTTCCTGTACCTGATGTGTATTCCATCTTGGCAGTCACGGAAGGCACCGGTCAGCATGGCAGAGAAGACCATGCTGAAGAGTGTAGGGGCAAGAACACAACCTTGCTTCACGCCGTTTGTCACTAGGAAAGGCTTCCGACTCGTCTCCATCATCTAGCACTTTCACCATCATGCCGTCATGGAACAGCTGGACAATCGTGATGAACTTGCTGGGACAGCCAAACTTCTGCATTATCTTCCACAAGCCATCTCTGCTGACAGTGTCGAAGGCCTTTGTCAGATTGACGAAGGTCACGAACAGGTCGCCGTGCTGCTCTTGGCATATTTCCTGGAGTTGGCGTGCAGCAAATATCATGTCGACGGTTCCACGTCCAGCACGGAAACTGCACTGGCTTTCTGGAAGGAGACCCTGCTCAAGGTGTTGAATGAGGCGGTTGAGCAGGATGCGAGCCAAGATCTTCCCAGCTATGGACAGGAGGGAGATGCCTCGATGATTGTCACAAGACTGGCGGTTGCCTTTCCTCTTGTAGATGTGGACTATGCTGGCATCTTTCAGCTGTTGTGGGACCTTCCCTTCATTCCACATGACTGGAAGAGTTCAGTCAGCTTCTGCATCATGACAGGGCCTCCTGCTTTGTACACTTCAGCAGGAATTGCATCTGATCCTGGTGCTTTGCCACAGGAAAGTTGCTTGATGGCCTTTGTGACTTCTTCTGTCGGGAGGTTGTCAAGGTCCTGGTTGGTCTCTATCTGAGGTAAGGGAGTGATGGCCTCGTCGTTGATATTAGCAGGGCGATTGAGGACCTGGTTGAAATGTTCAGCCCATCTCTCCAGAATTTGCTTCTTCTCTGTCAGCAACTGGGTCCCGTCTGCACTGAGGAGGGGAGAGGAGCCAGAGGACTGGGGTCCATACACAGCCTTCAAAGCGTCGTAGAAACGCTTGGTGTCTTGACTGTCTGCGTAGCCCTAGATTTCATCGACCTTCTTGCTATACCATGCGTCCTGCATCTCATGGAGTTTCTTCTGTACTTTTTGTCTTACGCTGGCAAAGGCATCTTTCTTCGCTTGTGACGTGAGGTCTGATGTGCTCTGAACAGTTGGTGTTTCTCTGATAGCAATGCCTGTATCTCTTCGTCGTTCTCGTCGAACCAGTCCTGGTTTCTACGGGATGCTGGCCCGAGGTGTTCGAGGGTGATGGAGTAGACTGCATCTCTGAAGGCCACCCACCGTTCGTCAGTGCTGTCCTGGTCATCATGGGGTGCGTCCACCAGCTTGCCATCAAGGTCTCGGGAGATTTCTTCTGCAACTTTGCTGCTCTTCAGTTTGGAGACGTTGAGACTCTTTGTAGTCTTCAGACTTTGGGGTCTTCTCATGGGCACGTTGCGAAGCTTGAGTTTGGACACGATGAGGTGATGATCAGTCCAGCAGTCGGCACCACACATGGCCTTTGTCACTCTCACGTCCTGCCTGTCCCTCTTCCTGGTGATGACATAATCAATCAGATGCCATTGCCTGGAGCGTGGGTGCTTCCAAGATGTCTTTTTACGGGTGGGGAGACGGAAGAGTGTGTTGGTGATGACTAGGTCATGTGAGGCACACATAGTCAGGAGTAGAACGCCGTTGCTGTTGCACTTGTCAGTGCCGTGTCTTCCAATGATCCCTTCCCAAGTCTGGTGATCTGTCCCCACTCTGGCATTGAAGTCCCCGAGGACAATAAGCTTCTCTGACTGCTGCAATGAGGGCATCAAGATCTTCATAGAACTTATCTTTGATATCATCCGGGTTGGTCATTGTTGGGGCATATGCGCTGATCAATGTTGCACTCTTCTTGTTTCCAAGTGGGAGTTGAAGTGTCATCAGGCGATCATTGATGCCCTCTGGAAGCTTGGCAAGTTTTCGGGCGAGGTGGGATCTGATGGCGAAACTTCTAAGTACAATCAAATCTAAACCTTGTTTATTTCTACAGAAAGGAAACTACATCAATACTAGACCATCATTAACACTTCTAAACAATGACCCCTGACACCAGAAAAACTACTCCCTGCTACAATATCTCTAACATGAACTGCTTCTTGCCTGCATCGCTTTAACCCTTTCAGTTCCAAAACTCCAGACATGCATCATTCTTCTGGTATCGCCCTCCAAAGGCCACATATTCTACTACACCTATTCTATTAAATTGGTCATCCTCAAAACCACTTAATCTTCACCTCCTCATCTAATAATCTACCTAGTCGTTCAAACTCTTCCTTCACACTATTAATATCCTCAGCCTCCTTATCACACAACTCAGTTTGTCTTACCACTAACATTCTTGAAGTACCAATACTCTCTAACACCATCTGCATTCTTCTCAATACGCATTTCAGAATAGCCAACCCTACAAAAATACAAACAATTAAAATTCCCAGATACAATGCTATATTAATCAACTTGTCCGACCAGCCTCCGAAACCCCAATCACCCCAACTATTCGACTCCTTCATGTTATCCATTTGCTCCCTTATCTTTTAATAAAACAAGTAATATTCTCTGTCTGATCCCTAACTCCCATCATACACCTAACTTTCACTATAGCACAGACACCACCTTCCCGAGCCAACAAATAATCTAGGGCATATCTGTTTTACATAGTAAAGAGCCTAAGTTCAGTCAGTCCCTGGGTAATCATGTCGAGGGCCCAAGATAGTAAGACCACAAATGAGGTAATTGTGATTATTGGCAGCCAAATAACCTCTAGTGAAGCCTAGACTAAAGAAGCTCGCCCATCCATATCCCACAGAGCTCCCATGTGTTCCCAGAGATGTGGGATCTTTCCACTTTGAACAAAATTCTTCCGAAACAGCTTTAGTCACCAACCTTTGATGAGACCCTCACTGGGAGGGACAGGGTATTAGAAACATAGAAACATAGAAAATAGGTGCAGGAGTAGGCCATTCGGCCCTTCGAGCCTGCACCGCCATTCAATATGATCATGGCTGATCATTCAGCTCAGTAGCCTGTACCTGCCTTCTCTCCATACCCCCTGATCCCTTTAGCAAAAAGGGCCACATCTAACTCCCTCTTAAATATAGCCAATGAACTGGCCTCAACTACCTTCTGCGGCAGAGAATTCCACAGTCTCACCACTCTGTGTGAAGAAATGTTTTCTCATCTCGGTCCTAAAAGACCTCCCCCTTATCCTTAAGCTGTGACCCCTGGTTCTGGACTCCCCCAACATCGGGAACAATCTTCCCGCATCTAGCCTCTCCAACCCCTTAAGAATTTTATATGTTTCTATAAGATCCCCCCTCAGTCTTCTAAATTCCAGCGAGTACAAGCCCAGTCTATCTAGTCTTTCCTCATATGTAAGTCCCGCCATCCCAGGGATCAATCTGGTGAACCTTCTCTGTACTCCCTCTAAGGCAAGAACGTCTTTCCTCAGGTTAGGAGACCAAAACTGCACACAATACTCCAGGTGCGGTCTCACCAAGGCCCTGTACAACTGCAGCAGAACCTCCCTGCTCCTAAACTCAAATCCTCTTGCTATGAATGCCAACATACCATTCGCTTTCTTCACTGCCTGCTGCACCTGCATGCTTGCTTTCAATGACTGGTGCACCATGACACCCAGGTCACGTTGCATCTCCCCTTCTCCCAATCGGTCACCATTCAGGTAATACTCTGCTTTCCTGTTCTTGCCGCCAAAGTGGATAACCTCACATTTATCCACATTATATTGCATCTGCCATGCATTTGCCCACTCGCCTAATCTATCCAGGGTTCATATTGCCACCTGTCTCGGGAATGGTGGATTCAGGCCATTAGTGGCTGTACCATTAAAGAAAAAGAAGAGATTTGAGTCTGTTAAAAACAAGGTGCCATGAGATATCGAATACATGTTTAATTCACCTCCCTCTATCCAGTTCCTAAACTGCTCAGAGAACCATCGCGCATCTCTGCCACCTCTTTCTTTAGTCATCTGGGTAAGTGGGAACGTATAATTCCCTACCACCACATGTGTTCTATTGCAGACTCCACAGACTAGTGTGGAGTCTGCAAAAGAACACATGTGGTGGTAGGGATTCCCATAGCAAGAGGAACACAGGTATAGTGGTGGCATTTACACTTCCCTTGGCCATCTTTGACCTGACAGGTCCTGTTATCACAAAACGGCATCAACCATGTGATGTTGGTCGGGTGATTAACATATACGCATCCCTCCTTTTCCTGGTGGAAGCAATATGTGGTCATCATTGGGTGTGAATTTGCACAGTTTGGTGATATCTCCAACCAAACCTACGTCCTGTGAATGTGAGTTATCCTTTGATAACGGAAGACAAACAGCAGACGGGGGTGAAGGGTTCATAAATAAGGTAGATAGGTTTAGGCATCTTTATTTTTGCTTTCGCCCTCCAATTATCACATATAAGGTACTTTAGGGGGTCCCATTCTGGTCATGCTGAATAATGCCTGTTCTGAGGTACAACTGACTGGGGAGTACATAGCTGAGTGAGCTCGGAGAAATAAGTTACCTCGGGATTTCTCCGAGAAACTGGAGATCACGTTTGCGTCTCTGTAGTGGAGAGACCCGACATAGTTCTATGGGAATCCAACCTCCCGCACTTGGACATACTTCATCAAATTTACACAGTTCAATAACAAGGCAACATTTTATGATGACGGTCCTTCAACAGTCATGAAAAGTGAAGATGCCTCAAAAGTCCAATACAGGCCTTCAGTTGGCTGACGTTCCATTCTCCAAATCCCTCCGGTTTATCATCATCGCATTAGAGTACATCTCCTTGGCACAGGTGGTGAACGTGGAATACCTGGAATCCACGTTCACCACCATCATACCTGGAATCAGCAAGGCTTTAAGACAGACGATCACCAGGTGCACTTTCATTATAAGTTAACCTCGTCTTTTCTGAGGAGAGATTTCAGCACGTAGTCTCCTGGCATTATGGACTGTCCCCTTATGTAACTGGTAGTGGCTTCTGTGCCTCTTGTAACTTGGAATGCAGGACTGGTAAAGCATGGGTTAATTGCTGTGCATAAATAATTAATTCATCGCTGAGGGCATGTGGGTCAAAATAACTTCCACACACTGAATCATAATGTGCCCGTGGCAACTCTATAAGATCTACTTATATACACTCAAAGGGTCAATAGACAATAGACAATAGGTGCGGGAGTAGGCCACTCAGCCCTTTGATCCAGCACAGCCATTCAATGTGATCATGCCTGATCATTCAAAATCAGTACCCCTTTCCTGCCTCTAACATGTCCAATCCCTTAATAATCTTACATGTTTCAATAAGATCCCCTCTCATCCTTCTAAATTCCAGTGTATACAAGCCTAGTCGCTCCAGTCTTTCAACATACGACAGTCCTGCCATTCCGGGAATTAACCTAGTGAACCTACGCTGCACACCCTCACTAGCAAGAATATCCTTCCTCAAATTCCGAGACCAAAACTGCACACAATACTCCAGGTGCGGTCTCACTAGGGCCCTGAACAACTGCAGAAGGACCTCTTTGCTCCTATACTCAACTCCTCTTGATATGAAGGCCAACATTCCATTGGCTTTCTTCACTGCCTGCTGTACCTGCATGCTTCATTTCAGTGACTGATGGTCGGCCTGGTATGGGTGTCATTCCCTTTGGACAATTTACTGTCTTTCCGGGATTATTTAATCTGCAAATTTCAAAATCTGAGACTTGTTTTAACGCCTCCTGGCGAATTTTCGGATGCCATGTTTCCTTTGCCATCCTGACCATACCCTCCTTACCAACACGCATAAGGAAGTGTATATACTTTAAAGGAACTGGCAGAAAAGCATCAGGCACAAAATTTGCCCAAGAGGGGTAAGCCTGAGCCCTGTCAAGGAGTCAATGGCAATAGAATCTTTGGTTCTGTGGGACCATAGTGCAGGATTTGCAAGCTACGGTGCAGGCAGTGATGTCAGCAAAGGGCATTTCCCTGGAAATTGTAGTCGCGGCCACCCGGATGGGCATTGCACCTGATAATAGGCAGTTGTGTCGGGAGGGCTGGGGCTTGCAATAGGTTGATCACATAAAGCTGAAAAGGGGCAATCTTATAAAGAACGTCCAATGTCTGGTGCAGTGGCTAGCACTGTTTTAGATTGCGGCATGCTTCTTCTTGTTGGGGTGAGAGAGTGAATTGCTGCGGAGGCAATTTCCTCTCTCTCTCTCTCTCTCTCTCTCTCTCTCTCTCTCTCTCTCTCTCTCTCTCTCTCTCTCTCTCTCTCTCTCTCTCTCTCTCTCTCTCTCTCTCTCCCCCTCCCCCTCTCCCCCTCCCTCCCTCCCTCCCTCCCTCTCTCTCTCTCTCCCATAGCAGCTGCTCCACCTGCTTACAACAACAAAATAAACCATATTCAACCATCTACAACAAAATTTCAATATCTCTAATTAACTATATCAGCTAATAGCATTGATTCTCATGCAAGCCTCAATCAGTTCAGGCTCAGCTGCAACACAAACGTCAGATTCAGAAGGCGTATTACGACCAGTCTAGTCGTCCACTCCTGCCACTGTCAGAGGGTCAGATGGTCCACCTGCAGACCCAGAAGGGATATGATCGTTTGGGCGTAGTAAGAGGAACATGCCAGGAGCCGCGGTCCTATTTAGTCCAATCGGAAGGTGGAATCTATAGACGGAACAGAAAACACATTCTACTGGTGAACGAGCTGGTGCCATCTCAGCAGTATTCGTATGGCTACACAGAGGTCCCAGATGACATGTTATGGACTGATGGTGGAACTGTTGGTTTGCATGGGGGACAGGTGTCGGCAGACCGTGAGTTGTTCTTTACCCCGGAAGTAGCTGCTGGTGTCGGTGGTGAAGTCACCTGTAAAGTCACCTGTGATGTCACCTGTGCAGTCCCCTGTGCAAAAGACCTTTGCGAGGCCGGTGCTGATCGAACCACCACCTGCGGTGCTGTCACCTGCAATGAGTACAGTAGAGGGCTTGGACCGTACACGTGCAGGACGGGTTAGTAAGCCCAATCCCAAGTACAAAAACTGTGGTTTAGACACTTATCACAGACTCTGATTGATTAGGGTCCTCTTCGTTTCCTTATATTCGTCTTACTTATTTTGTATCCTCCACTGCTTAGCGCTTGTTTTAGTTGATGTTTACATCCTTTTTTGTGATGTCGGTAGGCTTTAGCTTTATATATACTTTTATCTAGTTTGTGGGTTTATGCGTAAGAAGGAGGATGTAGATCCATGTCTGGTTTTACTGTTGTACACCCGATCTGTAATCTAGGTCAGGTTTCTACCACGTCATCTAGTGTGCCAATTCGGCTATTATTCAGATTCGTATAGGAGCTTGAACTAACAGCAGCTAAGTGCATTTACTGTATGTGTTCTGCTAATAACACGTGTGGCGGTGCCTAATGGCTGCGGCTCGCTGTTTGTCTGTCCTTTTTTGTTTGTATGTTGGTGTTGGGGTGTTTTGTTTTTGGCTGTGTGTGGGGGGGGGGAATCTTTCTTTTTTTAGGTCTCTTCCTCGGGGCGAGGCTCGGCCGCGGGGCCTTCCATCGCCCGGTGCGGCTCGGCCGCGGGATTTTCCATCGCCTGGTACGGCCGTAGGACTTTCCAGCGCGGAGCGGCTCGGCCGCGGGACTTTCCATCGCCCGGTGCGGCTCGGCCACGGGGCCTTCCATCGCCCGGCACGGCCGCGGGACTTAACAGCGCCGGTGCGGCTCGGCCGTGGGGCCTTCCATCGCCCGGCACGGTCGCGGGACTTAACAGCGCCGTTGCGGCTCTGCCGCGGGGCCTTCCATCGCCCAGCACGGCCGCGGGACTTAACAGCGCCGGTGCGGCTCGGCCACTGGACCTTCCATCGCCCGGCACGGCCGCGGGACTTTCCATCGCCCGGCGCGGCTCGGCCGCGGGGCCTTCTGCTGGCAAATTAATCTAGTTCGGTAAAACGAATGACAAATAAAGCTATTCTGTATTCATATACGAAGTTGAGCGACTCAGTGTTTATACATCAATGAACACACCGGCACCACACAAAGAACGGTGGGCTCAGAGTCTGGGCAGCACTCAGAGCCCAAACTCAATTCAGAACCAATACACTGAAATCACTCTCGGAGCTTTCACTGATCATACAGCACAAGAAAAGGCCATTCATCCTGGGGCTTCATCGTGAAACTTCACCCCTCCACCCAACACCTCACCATTTTGTGTCCATCCTTTACATATATTCATCCCATTCCTCCATTATCACAGGTGAAGCATTTCACAGCCCAGTGACCTCAGCACCTTCCTCACACTGCCTTTGTACGATGCAAGATATGGAATAAAACAACTAGTCATCTTAGTGATGTGAATTTGCTCTTTGAAAGATGTTAAGGTGTTTCCTCACCTGGTACAATGTGGAGCCCTCAGCTTTGAAAACTCTCACGATGGCAATGATGGGGATCCACATAATGCAGACGATGATCATACACCAGCCAAGTGCTATCGCCCAGACCGGGTACTGAACGAGTCCGAATGTTGGTGGGGTGAATGTCGCCAAAGACCAGGCTAAGATTACCTGTTTTAAATGATTTTACAGAAACAGATCAGAAAATGAATGATTGCCAGTGGTTCAGTTATTTTCAGTTTAAAATCATTAGAAGATGTAACCTTACCGCCAGCAAACACGGCGAGATAAAACACCAGCACACTTTCCACCACAGCCAGAACACCCAGCTCCTCTCCCCGATCATCATTTCAATGTCCTTGATATATCTGTTCACCCCTGTGGACAATAGGAAAGCAGAGATAGTCACTCACTTGTTTTTGTTTCCCATGGTGTGTTGATGTTGCTGCTAAGGTCACCTATTTCAGATCAGTTTATTGCCTTGTGTACCGAGGTACAGTGAAAAGCTTTTTTTTTCCGTGCCAACCAGTCAGCAGAAGGTCCTTCTCCAACAGTCCATGAGAAGGTGGTAGTGAGCTCAGTCCTGGAGATGATGTTATTCCCAATGTTGTTACTTAGTATGTTTGACATGATGAAGTAGCTGTGAACCCACTTTGGAGGGTATTGTGGGTCTGGAGTCATATGTAGACTCGATTTCTGAATGGGATTTTATGACAATCTGGTGGCGTCACGGCCATCTGTAAAGTTACCAGCAGGTTTTTTCAGGTGCAGATTATTTAATTGAGTTTAAACCTACTATGCTGGATTTGATCTCATGCCTCTGGATGTTTAGTCCAGGGTTTTATTACCTACTATTCCCCATTTATTTCTGCATTTTATAAGAAATAGATCCAAATGAATGTATGGATGAAGACAAGGTGCAGAAGTGAAATCTGAAACTCCTGGGATCCAGGACATGTATAGGATTGTACTTCAGCAGGTCCAAGACCAATATCTTTGTTGAGAGGCTAACTGGATTGTTTCAGAGAGCTTAAAGCAATTGAAAGGATGGAGAGAAGCAGACAGCAGATTCTAGTCTTGCGTGTCTTGTCATGCAGGGGGGGAATGTTTGTGAAAGGGTACATACCAAGATTGATTCCTTATACTCTCTTGAACTACCCAATCCCCACCCTGCCATTTCTGAGGAGTTTCATGTTGTATGACTCTATGACTCCACACATACTTTGCAATTTAATGATTTGATTTGTTTCAATGCTTTTTATGTTGAGCATACCATATATCCAGCTTAGACCGATGAGTTCCAACAAAGCGACTGTAATGAGAATCCATCCAGTACAGAAATAATCGGTTAAATGTATCCAGTAAATTCCAGCCTGAAGTTAAATGGAAAGTTAGAAAATATTGCAAGAGGAATTCCAAGCATTCAAAGTTCCAAAATATAAAGCTAAGAGGATTAATTTTACTATAAACCACTCAACTCTACATTGCTTCATTTTCATTTATTAGAATCACAATCATGTAGCACGTAAACAGTCCGTATGCCCAAATAGTCTATACCAACCAAGACATCCCATTAAAGCAAGTCCCATTTGCTCACATTTGGCCCATATCGCTCTAAACATTTTCTATCTGAGGAGTTTCAGGAAATGGGTTAGAAAGTGAATTTTAAACTTTAAAATCTCTCTAACTTTATAAATGTAGGTTCAATTTGAATGAGAGTTGTTACATTTTATGCCCAGGATAATGGTGCGTAAGGTGGTGCAAAAATTGTGGCGCTATGGTGTATCGTTTTGGCTGTGCGAACCATAAACGTTATGTTTTGCACAAACACACAAACACACGGACAGAGAGTTTTAGTAATATATAGATAGATAGATAGATAGATAGATAGATAGATAGATAGATAGATAGATAGATAGATAGATAGATAGATAGATAGATAGATAGATAGATAGATAGATAGATAGATAGATAGATAGATAGATAGATAGATAGATAGATAGATAGATAGATAGATAGATAGATAGATAGATAGATAGATAGATAGATAGATAGATAGATAGATAGATAGATATTCTGGGATCAGATGTGTAGCTGTTTAGTTTAGTGTAAAGATACACGATGAAAATATGCTCTTTGGCCACTGAGTCCATGCTGAGAATCGATCAACCGTTCTTCACAGGTCTCATAAAACAGAAGATTCCTTTTGAAATTGAGAGACGAAAAAATAGCACAGAAGACCATTGTTCTTGTTCCCTCGTGTCAATACTTGGAGCATTCATGATTTAGAGCAAACATACTTTAAAACATAAACAGGAAATGCTGGAGATACACATTCAGTAAAGCAGTATTAATGGAAACAGAAACCGGTCTATGGATTTGGTCAGAGAGCCAACGTCTGCTTCCTTTTTTTTGTTCCTGACCCAAAGCATCAACGTGAACAAGAAGCATTTGTGCATTCCATCAACCAACTCTTGGCATTCAGCATTTCAGTTTCCCAGCAGACATCAAGCAGAGTAGACTTGTCTTTCATTGTAACTTACCTCTTTTCATTGACCCTTCCTATCTCTTCATGAGGATAACTGACAACAGTCCATTTCACACCCTCGTTGGGGGCTACACTTCAATCCATTAGTGTTTAAAATCGCTTCATTTAAGCTGAATAACTAATTTTGTGCCTGCCTTGCAAATAACTCCATTTGGAGATGCAAGTAAACTGCAGATGCTGGTTTAACAAAAGAAGACACAAAGTGGTGTAGTAACCTAGTGGGTCAGACAGCATCTTTGGAGAACATGGATATGTGACGTTTCCGGTCGAGACTTTTCTTCAGACCAACTCGAGATAACTCCCAGAGCATCCCAGATGTTTGAGCTCCTCTGGCCTGCCCAGCTTCTACAGAACCCCAAAATATTGTTTGAATTTTCGAACTCTGAATTTCCCTTTCCCTCTGATATTCCTCCACATTGTAGCTCCCTCTTGCAACCACACATGGACACGTAGTGGACAACCTACCTGTGTTACATACACAAGGCCGAGGAGAAATAGCAACACGCAAGCACCAGCCGTCAGCAAAAGGCGTTTTGATTGCAAATGCTTGGGGTACTGGTCCATAAGGGATGTTAAAATTGTTTCTGATGAAACAAAATGTTAAATCAGGTTAGAATTATAAGCCTATGATTAGTGGAACAACTCAGGGATCAGTACTGGGCGCATTGCTGTTTGTGGTTTATATCAACGATTTGGATGAGAATGTACAAGGGATGATTAGTAAGTTTACAGATAACAATGAAATGGGTGATATTGTAGATAGCGAAGATGGTTTTCAAAAGTTACAGCAGGATCTTGATCAGTTGGACAAATGGGCTAGGAATGATTAATGAAGTTTAATACAAGTGCAAGGTGTTGCAAATTGGGAAGTCAAACCAGGGCAGGACCTTCAAAGTGAAAAGCAGGGGTTGGGGAGTGTCGTAGACCAGAGGTATCTAGGAGTGCACATCATAGTTCCTTGAAACTGTCATAGGTAGATAATATTTTTATGCATTTCAAATGTTTAAAATAGAAAATAATTAAAAAATAACTTGAAAATTAAATGCAGTGAACTCAACTAATACAGGAACATGAAAATTAGCTGAAACTTTGTTAGAGCCCATTGTTAAATTGAAATAATTGTCGTCAGTGCACCTGTGCTGCTTCCCATGGGAGCAGGACCGGTGAGCTGATTTCCCAGACTGACTGTTGGAAAATGTTAGGAGGTTATGTAGACTCCGTGAGTGACCAGATGGTGTGCAGTGTCCAGAGAGTGGCACATTATGATATACTGGGAAGGGGAAAGCTTTGTTAGATTAAGTACTGCAGAAATGTTCAGTCAGGAAGGACAAGAGACTGCAACAACAAGTGATGCAAGCATGGGATCAAGAGGTGATATTGGAGGAGCCTCAGCCCTTGCACTTGTCTAATGGATGGACAATGTTTTGACAAGAGCCCACAACAGGGAGGAAAGTGTGCAACTTGACCACAATACACATGGCATTGGGACTGTCCATGATGTGGCATGCAAAGAAATGTAGTAATGATGGATATTTAGTGGGGTGGATATAATTCTTTGTATTCACCAGCACAAGACGCAAATACTTTGCTGCTTGGCCAGTGCGAGGATTAAGGACATCTCAAAAAACTATCAGAATCACTTGGAGAGGAAGGGAAATGTCCAATTATAATGGCCCTTGGGGAACTAAAAACATTGGTCGGACAATTAGGTACTGGTGAAGGAAAATCTAAAATAAAAGATGAACCACAGACAATTATCCCCAGATTAATAAACTGAGCAATACAAAAACTGGAGATGATCAGAACCCCACCCACTGAGGAAGCAGATGAGGACAACTTCCCCTCTTCATCCAATCCCACTCCCATTATTCTGATGTGTGTTAAACCTTGGGGGAGGAAACATAAACTGCATAATTTATGTCCCAAGAACTGGGTGTAATGGTTGTGGAAGAGGAATTATGGCCCAGAGCGGGAGATTAGTAATCACTGGAGTAACTGTAAAACAGAAGTTACATTACAAACATGCCCAGTGATATTTCTTTCACTTTTCACAATTCACTTCAATTGTTGACTCATTTAAAACAAACAGCTAGATGCTACTGGAAGGCAATGAGTGGAGCATTGTCTGCACAATACAACACAAAGAACTGTTGCACTACAATGCTAAGAACTACATTCTGCACTCTGTACCTTTTTCTTTGCTCTACCTATTGTACTTGAGTTTGACGATTACATTTATGTATAAAGTTATCTGATTCAATTGGATAGCATTCAGAACATTGCTTTTCACTGTACCTTGGTACGTGACAATAATAAACCTAAACCAAAACTAAAGAAGCAAGGAGTGGTCGTCCATTATCATACGGCCAGCAGAAATTTCTCATGGTATAAAAGAACAATTCAGATAACTTCACTTAAAAAGAGGAAGATCTCTGCTCTCTCACCAAATGTTCCAAACTGAGTGTCGATTCCCAGCGTGATCAGCATGAAGAAAAACAAAGTGGACCATAGAGGAGCCCACGGCAGCTGTGCAAGAGCCTCTGGGTAGGCGATGAAAACCAAACCGAAACCTGAACAGCGGATACAATCAAGAGTCAAGTGTTTTGTTGTCATATGTCCCACATAGAACAATGAAATTCTTACTTGCAGTAGCACAACAGAATATGTAAACAGAGTGCACTGTAAACAATATAATAAATGAGAGAAAAAAAGTTCTGTGTGTGTGTATATATAATCACATAGTCACAAATACACTAAAATACATACACACAAAAAACATACAATAATAGTGCAATAATAACAATAATCATCTATTGTAGTTCGGAGCTTATTTGAGGTTGTAGCGTTCAATAGCCTGATGCCTGTGGGAAGAAGCTGTTCCTGAACCTGGACGTTACAGTTTTCAGGCTCCTGTACCTTCTTCCCAATGGCAGGAGTGAAATGAGTGTGTGGCCAGGGTAGTGTGGGTCTCTGATGATGCTGGCTGCCTTTTTGAGGCAGCGACTCCGGTAAATCCCTTCGATAGTGGAGACGTCAGAGCTGGTGATGGACTGGGCAGAGTTCACAACTTTTTTCAGTCTTTATCGCTCCTGGGCATTCAAGTTGTCGAACCAGGCCATGATGCAACTAGTCAATATGCTCTCTACTGTACATCTGTAGAAGTTCAAGAGATTCCTCTTTGACATACCAAATATCCGAAATCTTCTCAGGAAGTTGGTGTACCTTCGTTATAATTGCATCAGTGTGCTGGGTCCAGGAAAGATCTTTGGAAGAATGCACACACAGGAATTTGAAGTTTTTGACTCTCTCCAGCATCATCTCGTTGATATAATATTGTGGGTCCTCATCCTTCCTCTTCCAAAGTCCACAATCAGTTTATTGGTTTTACTGATATTGAGAGCCAGGTTGTTGTGCTGGTACCATTTGGTCAATCGGTCGATCTCACTTCTATATTCTGACTCATGACCGTTTGTAATTCATCCAACAACAGTGTTGTCATCGGTAAACTTGAAGATGGAGTTCGCACTGTGTCCGGCTGCACAGTCATGAGTATAAAGGAGAGCGGGAGGCTGAGCACGCAGCCTTGAAGTGCTCCCGTACTGATTGTTATTGAGGAAGAAGTGTTTCTGCCAATTCAAACAGACTATGGCATGTGGGTGAGGAAGTCGAGGATCCAATTGCACAGGGATGCGCAGAGACCCAGTTTCGTGAGCTTGGTAACCAGCTTGATTGCCGAGCTGCAGTCTATAAACAACAGCCTGACATATGTGTTTGTATTGTCCAAGTGGTCCAGTGCAGAATGGAGAGCCAGTGAGATCATAAAGTGATTCAATTAGGTTTAAAAGATACCTGCTGTAAACCGATGGTATTTAGACTTTAGAGACCCAGCATGGAAACGGATTATTCGGCCCACCGGATGCACACCAACCTTTTTACATTAGTTCGATATTATCTATTTTCATCATTGACTCCTTAAACAACAGGGGCAGTTTTACAGAGGCCAAGTAACTTACAAACCAGCATGTCTTTGGGATGTGGGAGGAAACCGGAGCATCCAGAGGAAACCCACACGACCACAGGAAGAACATACAAACTCCACACAATCAGTACCCGAGGTAAGGATTGAACGTGGGTCTATGGCTCTGTGTGGCAGCAGCTCCAAATAGTGAAAGGCCTGGATAGTGTGGATGTGGGGCGGATGTTTCCTCTAGTGGGAGAGTCTAGCACCAGAGGTCATAGCCTCAGAATAAAAGGGCGTTCCTTTAGGAAGGAGATGAGAAGGAATTTCTTTAGTCACAGGGTGGTGAATCTGTGGAATTCATTGCCATAGAAGGGTGTGGAGGCCAAGCCAATGGATATTTTTAAGGCAGAGATAGGTTCTTGATTAACACAGGTGTCGGGTTATGGGGAGAAGGCAGGAGAATGGGGTTGATCTGATTATTCCCAATAATGAATTACTGATCGCTTTTGATGAAACAAAGAGAATGCCAGAAATGATCAGCAGGTCAGGAAGCATCTGTGGGAGAGAATCTAACCGGTGAGGTGGGCAGTGAGTTTCCCTACTCCATCACCATCTACTCCATCAAAATCCAGTACAGTGAGTCTGACACCACAGTTACCTGACTGAACGACCTCTGAAACAGGCTTGTTCTGTATGTGAGCCATGTGTCCCAGGACGGAGAAGATGGCAAATCCAGCAAACATACTCGTGGCACAGTTCACCGCACAGACAGTGATGGTGTCTCTGTAACAGTTGTTGTGGAATTTGTTGTAGGACGACAGGGTTATCAAGTTACCCCATCCCACTGCAAAAGAATAGCATATTTGTGTTGCAGCATCTTTCCAAACCTGGGGAATAGAAAATAAAATTAGTCACATCAGGGATATTAAATTCAAACTTATTCAACAAGTTTGGATCAGAGACAGTCAGAACCTGTTTCCGGATAGAAAGAACAAATACGAGAGGGCATAGCTCTATGGAGGGAGGGACAAAGTTTAAAGATGATGTGCAAGGTAAGTGTTTTACACATAGCATGGCAACCGCCTGGAAAACATTGCCGGGGTTGGTGGTGGAGGCAGATATGATAGTCGCATTGAGGAAACATTTGGATAGGGACATGGATATGCAAGCAATGGAGAGATCTGGATTACATGTAGGCAGATAGTCTCAGCATCATGTTGGGCATAGACATTGTGGGCCTGTTCTTGTACTTTCACTTTCTCACCACTAACTTCTCACTTTTTCATTCAGAGGGTGGTGGGTTTATGGAACAAGCTGCCAGAGGAGGTAGTTGAGGCAGGTACTATAGCAGCTCTTATTGGAGTTAATAGGCCCTTCAGCCCAACTTGCTCATGCCAACCAGGACACCATCTATGCTAGCCTCATTTGCCCTTGTTCCATATACTGTACACATCACCCTCTGAGTGAAACCATTGCTCAGGTTCCGTTGATTCTTTCCCATCTCACAAACCTATGTCCTCTGGTTCTTGAATCCCCAACCCTGGAGAAAAAGACTCGATGCATTTACCTTATCTATTCCCCTCATGATCTTATACATCTCTATAAGATCGCCCCTCAGCCTCCTGCGTTCCAAGGCGTAAAGTTCAATCCTGCCCGACCTCTCCCTATAGATAGATACAAAATGCTGGAGTAACTCAGTGGATCAGGCAGCATTTCTGGAGAAAAGGAAAAGGTGACGTTTCAAGTCTTATTCTCCCTATATTGTATGCAATTTTGGTCTCCTAATTTGAGGAAGGACATTATTGCAATTGAGGGAGTTCAGCGTGGTTCACCAAGTTAATGCCTGGGATGGCGGGACTGACCTGAAGGAAGGAAGAGAAGGGATCTTATAGAAACATAAAATTGTTAAATGATTGGATAGGCTAGATGCAGGAAAAAAAAATCCCGATGTTGGGGGAGTCAAGAACCAGGGGTCACAGTTTAAGAATAAGGGGTAGGCCATTTGGGACTGATATGAGGAAAAACTTTTTTACCCAGAGAGTTGTGAATCTGTGGAATTCTCTGCCACAGAAGGCAGTGGAGGCCAATTCACGGGATGTTTTCAAGAGTGAGTTAGATTAAGCTCTTAGGGCTAAAGGAATCAAGGGATATGGGGGAATAGCAAGAACGGGGTACTAATTTTAGATGATCAGCCATGATCATATTGAATGGCGGTGCTGGCTAGAAGGGCCGAATGGCCTACTCCTGCACCTATTTTTCTATAGCTCAGGCCTTTGAGAACTGGTAACATCCTTGTAAATCCTGTCTGCACTCTTCAGCTGGTAACATGACAATCGTTCAAGCTGATCATTTGAGGGCCGAGCCTGTTGGTTCTCATTTTTACACAAATCGCTGATCCCGTACAGGAGCCACATTGCTTCCCACTCTTATTGTGAGTAGTTGCAGAACAAAATATCATCAACAAGAAATCACTCGTGTCAGGCAAAATAATAGTGAGCACTACTTAATACTACTGCAGAAGTTGAGCCAAGGTTCGGCAGATAATTTTTACAATAATGTTGCCTGTAGTAAGAGGTATTATTTAAAGAGGAGTTGGACAGGCTTGCATTGTTTTTTTCTGGAACGCCAGAGGTTGAAGGAAGACTTGAGTATGTACAGTAACTCAACGGGACAGGCAGCATCTCTGGAGAGGAATGGGTGACGTTTCGGTTCCAGACCCTTCTTTAGACCTCGACCCGAAACGTCACCCATTCCTTCTCTCCAGAGATGCTGCCTATCCCGCTGAGTTACTCCAGCATTTTGTGCCTACCTTCAATTTAAACCAGCATTTGCAGTTCTTTCCTACACACTTGAATATATAAACTGGGTTATCGCATAACAGACACCATTCCCCCCATGGTCTGTTATAACAGTTTTCTGTATATCGGATGATCTGTGGATTACCCTAGTGAGATTACCTCAGCATCAGCCAGCTTTGAGAGGTCCGACTGACTTCCAATGTAGAATTCAATCCCCTTCCAGGCTCCCTCCAGGGTCAGTCCTCGGATCAGAAGTACGGTCAGAACCACGTACGGGAATGTTGCAGTGAAATAAACCACCTGGTCAGGGACAGGGATTGTTAGATTGTCCTGTGTTGTTGTACAGCTACACCACTTAATTCAATTAAAAGGCAAGCAGGAGGAACTATAATCAAAGCAGAGGATGAAGCATGAGGAACTGGATGAGAAGTAACAACATGGAATGTACGTTTAACGCTGAGTGAACTAAATTTAAACGGCATTTAGTTCGATTTAAACCAGCATTTGCAGTTCTAAGGTGAGATAATTTAGTGATACATCATGGAAACAGGCTCTTTAACCCACCGAGTCCATGCTGACTATCAATCATCCACTCACACTAGTTCTGTGTTATCTCACTTCCTCATCCACTCTCTACACACGGGGCAACTTACTGAGGGCTAATCAATCTACAAACACGCGCATCTTAGGGATGTCGGAGGAAACAGGGGCACATGGAGGAAACCCACGCGGTCACAGGGAGAACGTGCAAACTCCACACAACAGCACCCGAGTTCAGGATCGACCCCGGGTTGTTAGCGCTGTGAAGCAGCAGTTCTACCAACTGCACCACTCTACAACCACCGACTGGACAATCATACTCTGTACCATGAATGCAATCAAGCAGCGGATAAATAATGGAAAACAGATCACAATAGATGTGACATGAAATGTTGTTGTTGGGTTTCTATGTCATTCTTACTATTCAGTTGAATCACATTTCCCTTAAAGGAGACCACCAGGTTACTCGGCCAGCCCTCATCTGTCCAACCACTGGGCCAGTGCTGATCAGCCTTCCAGCTGTATATTCACCCACAGTCCTGGAGCAGTGACTGAAGCCCTGAGACTGGGGGCCGGTTCCAGCAGTTTGGGGATTCGCTGCCATTCCTTCACCCAGGGACAATATTCAGATGCCCCGCTCCCCTTGCACAGATCCAGTGGCAACATCACTGCGGGACGATACAAGGCCTTCTACGCCCGCACCTCCAGACTCAGGAACAGCTTCATCCCCAGGGCCATAGCTGCTATGAACCGGTCCTGCTGAGCCGGATGGTCACATCGCACAGTGATCCGGCACAGATCTACTTGCACTTTATTCTGTTTTAAAACTGTTCCAATTTGTTTCATTGGGTTGTTTAAATTAATACTGACTAGCTAATTAATTTATTGCATCGTATGGGAGGCGCATTCCCAATCTCGTTGTACCCCTGTACAATGACAATAAAGGTGTATTGTATTGTAAACTGGGCCATCTGATCAGAGATTTCCTTGTGTAGAAACCCATATTTTATCACCAGAGTTTGACCCATTTCTTTTACCTTTCTGAAATTATTTTACCTTTCCTGAAGATTTGATTCCTTTAGACAGGGAGGCCCCAACTATCAGCCAGGCCAGAAGCAGACAGAGAGCCACGTGCCAGACAATCTCCCCCATCTCATCTATCGACCTTGACCGGCGTAAAACCTCCTTACTGAATATGATGAAAAGAAAATATCACATCTCATGCATTACAAATGAGATACAAACCATGAGGCATTCAACCAATCATTTGGATGTATTAAAAATCAATTTTAGCAAAGGTAAAACACATAAAACTTTGCCAAGAAAGCAATCAGTTCCCGCACAGGAGAACCAAGACAGCACAGCAGTAGAGATGCTGCCTTACAGTGCCAGAGGCCTGGGTTCGATCCTGACTATGTTTATAAGAATGATCCCAGGAATGAATAGGTTAACCTACAGTATGATAAGCATTTGTCAGTACTAGGCCTGTACTCGCTAGAGTTTAGAAGAATGAGGGGGGACTTCATTGAAACATACAGAATAGTGAAAGGCTTGGATAGAGTGGATGTGGAGAGGATGTTTCCACTAGTGGGAGAGTCTAGGACTAGCCATAGTCGCAGAATTAAAGGATGTTCTTTTTGGGAAGATGAGGAGGAATTTCTTTAGTCAGGGGGTGATGAATCTCTGGAATTCTTTGCCACGGGAGGCTGTGGAGGCCAAGTCTGGATTTTTTTTAAGGCAGAGATAGATAGATTCTTGATTAGTCCAGGTGTCTGAGATTATGGGTAGAAGGCAGGAGAATGGGGTTAGGAGGGAGAGATAGATCAGCCATGATTGAATGGTGGAGTAGACTAGATGGGCTGAATGGCCTAATTCTACTCCTAAACATGACCTTATGGGCGCTGTCTGTATACATTTTGTACATTCTCTCTGTGACTGTGTTTCCTCTGGGTGCTCTGGTTTCCTTCTACATTCCATAAAAGGTGAATTGGCTTCTGTAAATTGCCTTCAGTGTGTAGGATGCAAAACTAGGATAACATAGAACTAGTGTATGGGTGATTGTTGGTTGGTGGCACTCAGTGTGCTAAATGGCCTCTTTCCTCTTATCTTTAAACTAAACTAGGCAAAAAGTTGCAAGAAACATAAAAACAGAGTCGTATAGTATGGAAACAGGCCCTTCGGCCCAACTCGTCTATGCTGACCACATTGATCATCTGAGCTGGTTCCATTTGCCTTGGTTTGGCCCATATCCCTCTAAACCTTGTTGCTAGAAATAACATGGTCTGAAATCTAAGACCATTTCAGAAGCCAGCAAGAAGGGCCAAGGAATTGAGAAGGAAGGAGGTGATAGAATATTAGAACAAACTGACAAGAAACATAAAAATGCCCTGAAAAAACCCATAGATATGGAAAAGGGAATTAGCAAAACCTAATCTTGATCGCTTATAGACCAAGAAAGGAAAAATGATAACACATATTTTGCAAGAATGTTTTAGAAAACTCCCACTCTGGTGATCCAGAGTGAGTATGAGACTCAAAGACTGAGGAACAAAGAAAACATATTCAAAGTAAATAAAATGCCGGGATTTGGTCATTTCATTTTGGATTCTGAAGCAGATAACAAGTAGTGGATCAAGTGGTTGTACTGGATAGGTTGTCAACCCTTTGATAGATGCTTTGACAAAGTGGCTTGGACTTGAAATGTTATCATCATTTCTCTTCCCACCGATACTGCTCGACCCTTTTTTTCCTATCTGCAGCTTTCTAGAGTTGCATTCATGTTGTTAAAATAGAGTACACGACATTGCAGGCAATGTACTGGCATGGACTAAGGATTGATTAATGGGCAAAGCAGTAAAAAAGGATCATTTTTAGGTTGAGACACAGTGATCAGTGGGGTACCACAGTGCTGTGGCCCCAGCTTTCTCAATCTTAATCATTGAGTTAGAAAGGGGATCAAGTGTAATATATATAGGTTAATCAATGATATATGGCATAGTGATAATGTAAGGAAGATTCAAGAAAGCATCAGAGATTTGCAAACAGGTTTAGTGAAAATAACAAAGCAGTTAAAATATGGAAAAATGTGAAGTCACCCACTTTGGAACAAAAGTAAAAAGGTGGGTTAAATTTTAGGGAAGCAGAATGGTATTGGTCTTCAGATGGACCTCAGGCTTCTTGTATCTGGATTAGAGAAAGAAGGTTTAGCAAGTAAATGTGAAGTCAAGTCATGAAGTCATACAGCACAGAAACATGCCCTTTGGCCCAACTTGCCCATGCTGAACCAAGATGTCCCATCTATGCTCGTCTTACCTGCCCACATTTGGACCATATCTCTCTAAACCTTTCCTATCCATGTACCTGTCCAAATGTCATTTGAATGTTGTTGTAGCACTCGCCTCAGCTACCTCTTCTGGCAGCTTGTTCCATATACCAACCACCTAAGATGGCACCCAACCAAAGCGACTCTTTGTGTGCTAGTTACAGAAGTGGATCTGCAATCACACACTATAACCGCTCCCCTCTTTTAAACCTCTACTCCTATGGCAATATTTCTTACTTTAACTATGCTCTTCTCAATCTCCTTTCAGATCTGTCCATTCTCCGACTCCTGGTACCCGAAGACCTACCGTATTGCTACCTCATTGGAGACCCTCGGACTTTCTTTACTGGCTTTATCTTGCACTAAACATTATTCACATTATTCCCTTTATCATGTAGTTAGCTGTACACTGTGAATGGCTTGATTGTAATCATGTATTGTCTTTCCATTGACTGGTTAGCACGCAACAAAAGCTTTTCACTGCACCTCGGTACACGTGACAATAAATAAAACAAAAACGAAAAAAAGAGTGTGAAAAAACTGTCCCTCAGGTTCCCATTACATTTTTCCCCTTTCACCTTAAACCTATGTCCCCTCGTTCTTGATTACCCTACTTTGGGGAAAAGACTCATCCTATCTATTGCCCTCATGATTTTATACACTTCTGTAAAACTACCCCTCAGCCTCCAAGGAATAAAGCCCTAACCTGCCCAACCTCTCCCTGTAGCTCAAACCCTCAAGTCCTGACAAAATCCTCGTAAATTTTTGTTGTATTTGTTCCAGCCTAACAATGTTCTTCCGATTACAGGGTGAGGTGACCAAAACTGAACATAATACTACAAATGCAGTCTTGTACAACTATAACATAATGGCCCAACTTCTAACATCAATACCGTGACTGATGAAGGCCAGCATGCCACAGGGAATGGTTGGGCAGGTAAGGACTTTATTCCTTGGAGTGCATGAGGCTATGGGGTAATCTTATAGAGGTGTATAACATCATGAGGGGAATTGATAGGGTGAAAGCACAGTGTTTTACCATGATAGGGGAATCGAGAATCAGAGTACACCGGTTCAACGTGAGAGGATAAATATTTGATATGAACTTGAAGGACAACCTTTTCACTCAGAGGGGAGCGGGTATATGGAATGAGCTGCCAGAGGAAGTTGTTGAGGCAGGTACTATAACAGTATTTAAAAGACACTTGGACAGGTACATGGACAGGATGGATTTAGAGGGATATGGGCCAAATGCAGGCAAATGGGACTGGCTTAGATGTTGGGTGGATGGGCTGTCTGATTATGGCTCCAAGTCAACCTCTTATAATCACTCATCAAACCAGGCTTTCACTTGACGATCCTCCCCAGAGGAAGCAGCAGGCTGTATGGTGCAGGTGAAAGATGCCACTTTCTCCAGCAAGTTACTTACTTCCAGTATTGCTCAGTGGGGCTTTGGTGAGGAACATAGATTTCCGATCCATTGGAACAAGTTTTGTTGTTTGCCTGCAGCCAAGTTGTATTAACGACTTCTGAATATCCGCCATCCAGAGTGAGGTTGCAGAGTGATTCTGGAAAACGTGGGGTGGCATTTACTAGATCATTTCTTTTGAAACAAAGATTTGTTTCCAGTCAAATAATCAAGGTCATTGTTCTGTGAATCAGACTGATCCCTTAAATCAGCTGAGTGAGGGTTCAGAAGAGTCAGACATAACTGAACTGTCTGCTCTGGTTATCACTCGGTCAGTGTTGGTAGATTTTTAATCATACGATAATGCTGGTACTCTGAATAAGCATAAGATTTTTCACAACTTAATGCCAGACAAAAGCCAAAGCTCCTGCAGTGTAAGGTCAAACATGAGGGTTTCCCGATGGTGGGGCCGCGGCTGTGGACAAGGACTGCGGCCGGAGGCCCTAACGAGGCGCCACGGTCTCGATGCCTCCCGGATTGCCGCGTACAAGCCAGGGTCGGGCGAAGTGGCCCAATGGAGCCCGCGGCTGGGGCCCGGGTCCGCACCACAGAAGCGTCAGCAGCAGTGAGGCCTTGGCTACGGCGGTGAAACCTCGTGGGTTGACAGTCGATGAGAGCGTGGAGGACCACTGTGAGGGAGGGGGGAAACGATGAAGGATCCGGAGTGGGGGAACCGCTGTGGTGGGGGGGGGGGAACAAAAGGGGGAGCCGGCGTGCTTTATAACTTTGTCAGCGCCGCAGTTGGCTGCTATTTGCAAAGAACCTCACTGTGCCTAGTCACATGTGACAAAGTATTCCTATTCCTATATTATAATGGCAGTTGGAATGTTGGTGCATTGGTAAAACGTTTGGTACAAGAATGAATGCCTCAGTCCAATGAAACAGCTCTGGACTAATTCTTGACATTGTGTTAGCAGACTGGGATGGACCTGTTGATGCCAAATGGAATGTTTTCTAAAACATGAGGAAGCCACAGGGTTATTCTTAATGCAATTAACATCCATAAGAAGAAGGGAAGAAATGTTTTGTTGCGATCAGATACTGACCAGGAGCAGGGGTATCATCTCTGGTCGTAAAAGAAGTAAAAGCTAAGTGCAGATTGGTCATGAAAATACTATCTGTGATGAAAAATCTTAAGATCGGATAATACATGTAATAATACAAAAGGGCACAACAGTGGCTGTATGAATTGTGATAGATCGGTCGCCTGGACTTCTGTGTCGAATAAACATGAACATAGAAAATAGGTGCAGGAGTAGGCCATTCGGCCCTTCGAGCCAGCACCGCCATTCAATATAATCATGGCTGATCATCCAAAATCAGTACCCCGTTCCTGCTTTTTCTCATATCCCTTGATTCCATTAGCCCCAAGAGCTAAATTTAACTTTCTATTGAAAACCTCCAGTGAATTGGCCTCCACTGCCTTCTGTGGCAGAGAATTCCACAGATTCACAACTCTCTGGGTGAAAACATTTTTCCTCATCTCAGTCCGAAATGGCCTACCCCATATTGTTAAACTGTGAGCCCTGGCTCTGGACTCCCCCAACATCGGGAACATTTTTCCTGCATCTAGCCTGTCCAATCTCTTAAGAATTTTATATGTTTCTATAACATCCTTCTCATCCTTCTAAATTCCAGTGAATACAAGCCCAGTCGACCCATTTTTTCATCATATGTCACTCCCGCCATCCGGGGAATTAACCGACGCTGCACTCCCTCAATAGCAATAATGTCCTTCCTTAAATTAGGAGACCAAAACTGCACACAATACTCCAGGTGCAGTCTCACCAGGGCCCTGTACAACTGCAGTAGGACCTCCTTACTCCTAAAGTCAAATCCTCTTGCAATGAAGGCTAACACATCATTAGCTTTTTTCACTGCCTGCTGTACCTGCATGCTTACTTTCAGTGACTGATATACATGAACATCCAAGTCTTGTTGCACCTCCCCTTTTCCTAATCTGACACCATTCAGTTAATAATCTGCCTTCATGTTCTTGCCGCCAAAGTGGATAACCTCACATTTATCCACATTACATTGCATCTGCCATGCATCTGCGCACTCACCCAACCTATCCAAGTCACCCTGCAGCCTCATAGCATCCTCCTCGCAGCTCACACTGCCACCCAGCTTTGTGCCATCCGTAAACTTGGAGATGTTACATTTATTTTCCTCGTCTAAATCGTTACTATACCTTGCTCCCACTGGTCACCGCAATTGAATTTCTATTGATTACAGTGGGGGTTGAATTTTGAAGTCAAGCATCACCCACAGCCCCAGTCTGTGTAACAAGGTCATACATCACCCACAGCCCCAGTCTGTGTAACAAGGTCATACATCACCCACAGCCCCAGTCTGATTCAGTCTCCATCTTGTCAATCACTCAGATTGATAGAGAAAAAGTTGAATATTTATTATACAGACATTACACAAAACGGTACCTCTGGGTGTCCGACTGCAGGTTTCATCCGCACCCCACCAGCTGAAGCAGTCTGACCAGGGCAGGGGCGATTGGAAGGAGGCAAACAGGTAGAACAGGCTGTAGGCGATGATGCAGTTGTAGGAAATCGCAGAAATCGCTGATAGAAAGTTCATAGTGATCCCCACACCTTAAATTAAGAAACAAGCAGTTACATAGTAAGTAAACTGACTAATTCTTCCCCATGAGTTCAGTTGGTTGGATGAACAGTTGCCATTTTTTACAAGGAGCCCTTCTTAATTGTAGAAATGTCCCAGATGACCACAACTGCAGGAAATCACACTGCCTGGAGTCACTTTAGCTCAGACATCAAGTACATGCTTACATTTGATGTTAAAATCAAAGTGTGAAAGTGCTGGAGGAACTCAGTGCGTCAGGCAGTATCTGCAGGGAAATGGACAGATGATCTTGGGTCAGGACCTTTCGTCAGACTAAAATCTTTGGTCTGAAGAAAGGTTTTGACCCAAAAATGTCATCTGTCCATTTCCCTCCACAGTTGCTGACTGACCAGCTGAGTACCTTCAGCGTTTGTTCAAGATTCCAGCTTCCACGGTCTCTTGTGTCTACATAGAGCAATGGAGTCATAAAGCACAGAAACAAAGCCTCCAGCCTAATGTCCATGAGGACCAAGATGCCCTGTCTCCACTTGTCCCACCTACCTGCTTATGGCCCACATCCATCTAAACATTTCCATATTTTATACAGATGTCCAATGCGTTACCAATTACTCCCCGTAACTTCCATCCGATCCATTGTTTTCTGGAAGTATCATTAACCAGAGAGTCTACAGAAGATGCAATTCAATTCATTTAGGTTTGTTGTCATGTGTGCAGTGGTGCAATGGAGAGCTTTTGTTGTGTGCTGGCCAGTCAGCAGAGAGACAATACATGATTACAATCGATCCATTTACAGTGTGTGGATGCATGATGAGGGAATGATGTTTGGTGCAAGGTGGGGCCAGCAAAGTCCGGTCAAGGATGGTTCGAGGGACATCAAAGAGGTAGATAGTTCATCCAGAGTTGTGAATCAGTTGAATTCTCTGCCACAGAAGGCAGTGGTCAATTCACTGGATGTTTTCAAGAGAGTTAGATTTAGCTCTTGGGGCTGAAAAAATCAAGGGAGTTGGGGAAAAAGCTGGAACAGGATACTGATTTTAGATGATCAGCCATGATCATATTGAATGGCGATGCTTGCTCAAAGGGCCGAATGGCCCACTCCTGCACCTATTTTCCAATGTTTCTGTTTCTGTTTCTATCCATATACCTGTCCAAATGTCTTTTTAGTCATTTGATGTTAACTTTGAGTAGGTGAGCCAAGATTTACACCATAGTTCCAAACTTCCAGAATAACTTTATAGGGATGATGTAAGAGTCAGCAAAATAAACTCTGTTGCAATATTCAAGGATAAACCCGCAGAAACATTTAAAGGTGATTTGGAACATTGTGAAAGCAATCAAGACACACAAAATCAATAATTCCAATTGAACAGCAATGAATCTCATTACGTATGAGGAGCATTTCAGGGCTCTGGGTCTGTACTGCGTAGAGTTTAGAATAGAGAAAAACTCATTAAAACCTACTGAATAATGAAAGGCCTGGATAGAGTGGATGTGAAGAGGATGTTTCCACTAGTGAGAGAGTCTGGGACCAGAGGCCACAGCCTCAGAATAAAAGGGTGTACCTTTAGAATGGGGATGAGGAAGAATTTCTAACCAGAGGGTGATGAATCTGTGGAATTCATTGCCACAGACAGCTGTGGAGTCCAAGTCATTGGTTATTTTTTAATTGGCTTTTTTTGGTTCTTGATTAGTAAAGGTTCCGGGGAGAAGGCAGGAGAATAGGGTTGAGTAGGAAAAAAAGATCAGGCATGATTGAATGGCAAAGCAGACTCAATCGGCCTGAAGAAGGGTCTCGACCCGAAACGTCACCCATTCCTTCTCTGCTGAGATGCTGCCTGACCTGCTGAGTTACTCCAGCATTTTGTGATACCTTTGATTTGTACCAGCATCTGCAGGTATTTTCCTAGAGTCAATCAGCCGAACTGCTCCTATGTCTTATGATCTTATAAATCTGAAATGAGTTGGGACGAAGAGCCCAAAATTCTATCTCATCAGAGTTTTCATGGACACAGGTGGAGAGTGGTGCAGGTGGTAGTTCTGCTGTCTCACAGCTCCAGTAACCTAGGTTCAGACCTGGTCTCCAATGTGGGCGGTGCGGAGTTTCCCTGTTAACTTGTGACTGCGAGGGTTTCCATGGGTGCTCCATTATTTCCCACATCCCAAACAGTTGGTAGATTGAAAATCACACTAGAAACACTAGATGTTGGAAGTCTAAATTAAAAACAGAAAATGCTCACGTCAGATTAGGCAGCATCTGTGGAAAGAGAAGCAGAGGTAATATTTTGAATCAAATACCCTTCATTAGAACTGGGAAAGACAGTGAAGAAATTCCAAATCAGTTGTCTGGGCCCACTCCAAAGCTTAGACGGCATTACCGGGGGCCAGCCCAAAGGCACATCAATCGGCAGGACCGGTAACGTACCTGAAGGCTCGTCGGAGCACACCAGAAAGCTCGTCAGGATCGGAACCCGCCCGAAGGCTCGTCTGACAACATCACCGGGAGGGAACTGGACACGTTGGGCACTAGGAGTGGATCAGTAGGAGGGTGAACCGGGGTGATGGCTCCGGAGCCTTCAAGGTAGGTAGGCAGAAGGCGTTCCCAGGGCACAAAGATGGCCGGAGTAGAAGAGGAGAGGGATGTTGATTTGCGGGAATTGCTCCAGTACATGGAGCGCGTGGGACGACCTGACTTTAGGCTTTAAATAATGGCGACGCCTGCATGTGTTCTATATGCAAAAGCAATTTCACACCGCAGATACATATGTGACAAATAAAGCATTATTGGACTATTGAACGACAAAAATAGACATCAACTGCTGAAGTACCTCAGCGGGTCAGGCAGCATCTCTGGAGTATGTGATCAGGTGACATTTCAGGTCAGGACCTTTCTTCAGACTGATTGTAATACGGGGGAGAAAGGTGAAAAGAGGTGGGGTGGGACAGAGCCTGTCAAATGATTGGTAGATACAGGAGAGAGGGGTTTGATTAGCAGATGGGTGAACACAGGCAGAGTTGAGAGAAGACAAAAGACTGTAAGATAAGGAGAGAAGGGTGAAGTGTGAAGCCAGAGGGGATATAGGTGGAAGGATACTGAGGGAAGGGGAAATGGATGTGCATCCAGGTAATGCATGGGAATGAGAGGGGAGAAAAAGACGGGTGAGAGGGGTGGGTTATTATCCAATATTGGAGAGCACAATGTACGTATTATTGGAAAGAAGTTAGATTTAAATTGAGGAAAGGTTGGGGAGTGTTGGACAGTACAAATGGAAAGGCAGGACAAAGGAATAGAGTGCGGTCATGGTTGGCATGAGGATAAATCATTAATGAGGGGTGTAGGAGGGAAATAACTCAACCAAAGGAATGTCAGAGCTGTGAAATGCAACTGCATCAGAATAGCAAGCATGTCAGTTAACTAACAGTTATCCGTATCTCTCATAATTTAGATACTTCTATCAGGTCATCATCAGTCTCGAACGCTCCAGAGAAAAGAATCCAAGTTTGGGCAACCGTAGAACCAACTGAAGGACACAGGACCAGGGTCAGTGCGAGGTCACTTACATTTTTCAATTAATTGAATTTACTTGAATCCTCATGTAATGGTGTTCAAGATATAGTCAGTTTAGAGAAAAAGTTATATTTTTAGAAACTGTAATATCTTTAAAAGGCTTTGGAAAGTTTCCAAGTGATTTAGTGCAGGGTGATAGTGGAGCTGTTTCAGGCGGCAAGGTTTCCCCATATTGGGTCCATTCCTGGATAATTTTAAAACGAGGAATAGCAGCAAGTTGCACACTGTGTTTGTCTCGTCACTGCTTGTATCCTCAAACCAGCACGTAACAAGAAAAACAAAGCCGATGCACAAATATTTCGCACATTCATAGACACAGATATCAAATTGACGTCATTGAACAAGCATTCACCTTGTAACATTGGCACGGCTTTCCACACTGCAATGGGTCCACGGCTGGCAAACTGCCCAAAGGACGATTCCAAGAAAAATACCGGGATTCCAACCAGCATCAGCATTAGTAAGTAGGGAATAAGAAATGCACCTGAAAAAATAACAACGGCATTTGAGAACAAAATTAGCTGAGACATATGTATACCTCTGGCATGACCATCTTTTCCCATCACACTGATATTCTTATCAATAACTCCTGATTCTCAACGAATATATACTTTGCTGATAGATTCAACAATCTTCCTCTCCACCCAACCTTCTGTGTAACCAGCTGCCTACCACTCATCCCCACAACTGAGACATCAATCCTGAGAGAGGAAATCTATTTATCTTCAGTCTCTGTGAACTGAGACCATGCCATGGCCCTAAATAGGTTCACTGAAGTAACATTCCATTAAAATAGTAACATAGTCCCACACGGTAAGATGGCCCAGAAAGTTAAGGCTCAAGAATCTGAGGCATGCTGGTAAGCTGGATCCAAAGTTGGCTTGGTGAGAGGAGGCAGAGGGTGGCAGTGGATGGATGGGTGTTTCACTAACTGGAAATCTGTAACAAGTGGTGTACAGCAAAATTGGTGCTGGGATTTTTGTTTGTAAGATATAATTAACTTGCATTGTATAATTAAGGTCATAAGGAATAAGAGTAGAATTCGGCCCATCAAGTCTACTCCGCCATTCAATCATGGCAGATCTATCTCTCCCTCCTAATCCCATTCTCCTGCCTTCTCCCCATAACCCCTGACACCTGTACTAATCAAGAATCTTTCAATCTCTGCCTTAAAACTATCCACTGACGGCCTCCACAGCCGTAGAAACATAGAAAGTTAGAAAATAGGTGCAGGAGGAGGCCATTTGGCCCTTTGAGCCAGCACCACCATTCATTGTGATCATGGCTGATCATCCACAATCAGTAACAAGTGCCTGCCTTCTCCCCAAATCCCTTGATTCCGCTAGCCCCTAGAGCTCTATCTAACTCTGTTTTAAATTCATCCAGTGAATTAGCCTCCACTGCCCTCTGTGGCAGAGAATTCCACAAATTCACAACTCTCTGGGTGAAAAAGATTTTCTCACCTCAGTTTTAAATAGCCTCCCCTTTATTCTTACACTGTGGCCCCTGGTTCTGGACTCCCCCAACATTGGGAACAATTTTCCTGCATCTGACTTGTCCAGTCCTTTTAGAATTTTATACGTTTCTATAAAGTGAATGAATGAATGAATGAAGGAATGAATGAATGGCCAAGTATGTACACATACAAGGAATGTGCCTTGGTGCTCCGTTCGCAAGTAACAACACGAACATACGGTAAACAATTAAGAATAAAGTATAAAACATTAAAATTTTAAGAATACGACATTACAGTTTAAACATGTAAGTGAAATAAACCCGAGCAAAAAAAGACTACAGAATTTTGGCTATGGAGATCCCCTCTCAATAGACAATAGACAATAGACAATAGGTGCAGGAGGAGGCCATTCGGCCCTTCGAGCCAGCACCGCCATTCAATGTGATCATGGCTGATCATTCTTAATCAGTACCCCGTTCCTGCCTTCACCCCATACCCCCTGACTCCGCTATCCTTAAGAGCTCTATCTAGCTCTCTCTTGAATGCATTCAGAGAATTGGCCTCCACTGCCTTCTGAGGCAGAGAATTCCACAGATTCACAACTCTCATCCTGCTAAATTTCAGTGAATACAAGCCCAGTCTTTCCAATCTTTCCTCATATGACAGTCCCGCCATCCCGGGGATTAACCTTGTGAACCTATGCTGCACTACCTCAATAGCAAGGATGTCCTTCCTCAAATTAGGAGACAAAAACTGCACACAATAGTCCAGATGTGGTCTCACCAGGGCCCTATACAACTGCAGAAGGACCGCTTTGCTCCTTTACTCAAATTCACTCGTTATGAAGGCCAACGTACCATTAGTTTTCTACACTGCCTGCTGTACCTGCACACTTACTTTCAGTGACTGGTGTACAAGGACACCAAGGTACTCCACCCTCCCAACCTGTCCAAGTACTGCAGAGTCCCTACTTTCTATACACTACCTGCCCCCTGCCCCTCCACCTATTTTCGTATCATCCCCAAACTTTGCAACAGAGCCTTAAATCCCCTCGTCCAAATCATTAACATACAACGTGAAGAATAGCGGCCCCAGCACCGACCCTTGTGGAACTCGATAGCTTCCTGAAAGGGACGACATAGTTTGAGAGAGTTGTGATAAAGCTGTACGACATGCTTACATTCAAAGACCAAATATTGAGTATAAGAGTTGGGACATAATATTGCAATTGCACAAAACCATGAAGGAAATCATTGTTCAGGCAGTAGTAGTTTCCATTCATAATAGTTTCAATTAACTAGAATGTTCCATCGTCAGCAAGTTCATAAACTTTACCAGAAGAGATATCTGGGTTATTGATTCTGAGCACCATGTTTACTTAAATAAAATTCAATTTCTATACAACCACCAATCAAATAGAATTCAGATTGTACCAAATGTTCTAAATATGCAAAACGTATCCCGGAAGGCCCCCATGTTGAATATAGTATTTAATAATTAAGTTTAATAAAGATAAATAAAGTATAATTCTCCAATGCAATGTTACACTGAGACCTGACAGCTGTTCTGGCAAATGAAATTCAAATTAAGTTTCCAGTCCAGTACTGGACAATGTATCGGGCGATCTTGCTATTTACATGATGATGTGCACATTGACACCCCTGGTTTCACCCAAACTGAAAACAGATTAATCAGTTATGTCAAAGTTAGACACAAAATGTTGCAGTAACTCAAAGGTCAGGCAGAATTTCTGGAGAAAATAGATATATGATGTTTCGCGTTGGAACTGTATCCGCTGTGTGTGGATCTTTTTCTCAGCAATGGTTGCCTGCATGTGAACTGCTAAACTCTTTGAAATATTTCAAAGGAATAAAAACATGCTATATAATGCAGACCTTTCAATCAGGAACGAATATACAATGGAGTTCAGCTGAATAAAGGAAACCACACAATTTCTATGCATGACACTAGACTCTAAACTATCCTTGACTTACCAAGTGACGAAGGGAGAAAATTTAGGTCAGGCACAAATAAACAAAATAAATGGTCAACACAATTTGGGAGTGAAGATGACATTTTATAAAGACTGAATATCTGTCAGGTGTGTCTAAAAACATATATGTTTTAGAATGCCAAAGAGCAAGACATGTATAACATAGAATAGTACAGCACATGAATAAGCCCTTCGCCCAGAAATGTCTATGCTGAACATGATGCCAAGATCAACTCTTATCCGTCTACACATAATCCATATCCATGTGTCTATCCAGAAGCCTCTTAAATGCCACTATTATATCTGCCTCCACCACCAGTCCTATCAGCACATTCCAGGCACACACCACTCTCTTTGAAAAAAAACTTGCTCCATACATCACCTTTAAACTTTGCCTCTTTCACCTCAAAGCTCTGCCCTCTAGTCTTTGACATTTCCATCATGGGAAAAATGTCGACCCTATCTATGTATCTCATAATTTTATATACTTTTATCAGTTCTCCCCTCAACCTCCAGCATTCCAGAGAAAACAATCCAAGTCTGTCCAAACTCTCCCTGTAATTACTAATCCCCTAACCAGGTGCCATTCTGCTAAACCTCCTCTGCACCATTTCCAAAGCCTCCTCATTCTTCCCTTTATTGGGATGACTAGAACGGCACACAATACTCCAAATGCGGACTAAGCAAATTCCTATAAATCTGTCTCATCACTTCTTGACTTACACGCAAAACTTTTGTTTGTACCTGATAGGATAGGGGAGAAGTGAGTGACCAGGGTGAGACTGGTCCTTGATAATGCTGGCGGTCTTGCTGAGGCAGCGTGAAGTGTAGATGGAGTCAATGGAGTCATGGTTTGCAAGATGGTCCGAACTCCATCTACAACTCTGCAATTTCAGGGGTTTTGGATAGAGTTCATGGTCTGGTTTATACCTCACTTCCACCAAGCTAGGTGACCAACCCTGCTTCAATGAGAAGTGCAGGAAAGCTGCCCTCTAAGACCAAGAAGCTGCACAATCCACACCTCATACAGAGCAGCCTACCTTGTGAAAAATCGAAACAGGACCATTTACCCACTGAACAGGAGAAGCTCCATGTAAAAAACTGTTTAGCAGTTCCTTGGACAATTGCTTCCGATTGGGGTTTGCAGTCCTGTCAGGACCCATGAATAACTATGGTGGGCATTACAATAAACCCTAGGTTAAAACATCCAAAAACATCCTCATCCTTATTTAGGTTAGAGCATTAAACAAAGGTTTAAAATGAGCTACAAAGATGTCTTTCATATCAATAGCAAGGTGTCTAATCATATACATTGCAAGAAAAATGTAATTTTACAGTTTAAAGTTGTGAGATTTTTATCAACATTATTGAAACCACACTTTTACCCTGCATAGTAAGTTTATGTTTGAATTTAATGCTATTTATGCATTGTGCATTGTGGAAACTCTACAGTACCTCCTCCATTCTTGTACGCCAGGTAAGGGTATCTCCAGACGTTGCCCAGACCCACAGCACAGCCGATCACTGAGAGCAGGTAGTCGGTCTTCGAGGACCAGTTGCCTCGCTCCACGTTCTCATCACTTTCACCCACGTGTCCATCGGCGACAGACTGGGGAGAAACAGACAATGGAATCGCGGGAGTTTCACCTTGTCAGACCTCAAGCAATGAGAACAGTTCCCACCCACCATCCACACAGTGAGCTATTCTCAGTTTAGCAGCAATCAGATGGTAAGTTGTAAACATCCCGAGCCCCACATGCTGCTCCTTTAGAGGCTGAGATTGTAAATCAATAATGAGAAATACTGGTAATGACAGAGATCTCAAACAAATGAACATTTAAATAATGAAAGGCCTGTGGATAGAGTGGATGTGGAAAGGATGTTTCCACTAGTGGGAGAATCTAGGACCAGAGGGCAAAGTCTCAGAATAAGTGGGCGTACCTGTAGAAAGGAGATAAGGAGAAATTTCTTTAGCCAGAGAGAGGGTGGTGAATCTGTGGAATTCATTGTCACAGACGGCTGTGAAGGCCGTTTAGGGGTATTTTTAAAGGGTAGATAGGCAGGTTCTTGATTAGTAAGGGTGACAAAGGTTATGGATAGGAGAATTGGGTTTAGAGGGAAAGATAGATCAGCCATGATTGAATGGTGGAGAAGACTCGATGGGCTGAGTGGCCTAATTCTGCTCCTAAGATTTATGAACTAAACATTTTGTACTTCTTCACAGCAGGTGAACTGAAAAAACATTCAATTGTTTTAGATAATAGACAATAGACAATAGGTGCAGGAGTAGGCCATTCGGCCCTTCGAGCCAACACCACCATTCAATGTGATCATGGCTGATTATTCTCAATCAGTACCCCGTTCCTGCCTTCTCCCCATACCCCCTGACTCCGCTATCCTTAAGAGCTCTATCTAGCTCTCTCTTGAATGCATTCAGAGAATTGGCCTCCACTGCCTTCTGAGGCAGTGAATTCCACAGATTTACAACTGTCTGACTGAAAAAGGTTTTCCTCATCTCCGTTCTAAATGGCCTACCCCTTATTCTTAAACTGTGGCCCCTGGTTCTGGACTCCCCCAACATTGGGAACATGTTTCCTGCCTCTAACGTGTCCAACCCCGTAATAATCTTATATGTTCCGATAAGATCTCCTCTCATCCTTCTAAATTCCAGTATACAAGCCTAGCCGCTCCAGTCTTTCAACATATGACAGTCCCGCCATTCCGGGAATTAACCTAGTAAACCTACGCTGCACGCCTTCAATAGCAAGAATATCCTTCCACAAATTTGGAGATCAAAACTGGACTCCAATTAGTGGAATTGGTGGCGCCTAACGGCTGCGGCTCGCTAGCAGTCTGTTCGTCTTTTTTCCTTTTTTTGTTGTTGTGTGTCGGTGTTGGGATGGTTTTTGTTTTTTTTTGGATGTGTATGTGTGGGGGGTGGTGGTGTGGGTGGGGGGGTGGTGGTGTGGGTGGGGGGGTGGGGGAAACCTTTCCCTTTTAGGTCTCTTCCTCACGGCGCGGGGTGCGGCTCGGCCGCGGGGCCTAACATCGCCCGGTGCGGCTCGGCCGCGGGGCCTTCCATCGCCCGGTGCGGCTCGGCCGCGGGGCCTAACATCGCCCGGTGCGGCTCGGCCGCGGTACTTTTCATCGCTGGTGCGGCTCGGCCGCTGGACTTAACATCGCCCGGTGCGGCTCGGCCGTGGGGCCTTCCATCGCCCGGCGCGGCTCGGCCGCGGGACTTAGCTGCGCACGGCTCGGCCGCGGGGCCTTCCATCGCCCGGCTCGGCCGCGAGACGTTTCAGCGCCCGGTGCGGCTCGGCCGCGGGGACATCCATCCCCTTGCGGGGACTGTGCGGGTCGGTCGGGGACGAGCTGTCTGCCCGTGGGCGTGGGGAAGAGAGTGGAAGTTTTGTTGCCTCCATCACAGTGAAGGGGTGTTTGGAGTCACTGTGATGGACGTTTGTGTTGGGGTCATGTGTGTTGTGTTCTTTTTTTTTGTGTGACTGCTATGTAGTTTCGTTCGGTACCTTGGTACCGAATGACAAATAAAGCTCTGTTGAATTGCGGTCTCACTAGGGCCCTGTACAACTGCAGAAGGACCTCTTTGCTCCTATACTCAACTCCTCTTGTTATGAAGGCCAACATTCCATTGGCTTTCTTCACTGCCTGCTGTACCTGCATGCTTCCTTTCAGTGACTGATGTACTAGGACACCCAGATCTCATTGTACGTCCCCTTTTCCTAACTTGACACCATTCAGATAATAATCTGCCTTCTTATTTTTACCACCAAAGTGGATAACCTCACACTTATCCACATTAAACTGCATCTGCCATGCATCCGCCCACTCACACGACCTGTCCAAGTCACCCTGCAACCTCATAGCATCTTCCTCACAGTTCACACTACCACCCAGCTTTGTATCGTCTGCAAATTTGCTAATGGTACTTTTAATCCCTTCATTCAAGTCAATAATGTATATTGTAATTAGCTGCGGTCCCAGCACCGAGCCTTGCGGTACCCCACTAGTCACTGCCTGCCATTCTGAAAGGGAACCATTTATCCCCACTCTTTGCTTTCTGTCTGTCAACCAATTTTCTATCCATGTCAGTACCCTACCCCCAATACCATGTGCTTTAATTTTGCCCACTAATCTCCTATGTGGGACCTTGTCGAAGGCTTTCTGAAAGTTGAGGTACACCACATCCTCCGGCTCTCCCCTGTCCTAGTTTTCCTAGTTACATCCTCAAAAAATTCCAGAAGATTAGTCAAGCATGATTTCCCCTTCGTAAATCCATGCTGACTCAGAACGATCCTGTTACTACTAAACAAATGCTCCGCAATTTTGTCTTTTATCTTGCTGAGTTACTCCAGCATTTTCCCCACCACTGATGTCAGACTAACTGGTCTATAATTTCCCGTTTTCTCTCTCCCTCCTTTCTTAAAAAGTGGGATAACATTAGCTACCCTCCAATCCACAGGAACTGATCCTGAATCTATTGAACATTGGAAAATGATAACCAATGCGTCCACAATTTCTAGAGCTATCTCCTTAAGTACCCTGGGATGCAGACCATCAGGCCCTGGGGATTTATCAGCCTTCAGTCCCATCAGTCTACCCAACACCTTTTCCTGCCTAATGTGGATTTCCTTCAGTTCCTCCGTCACCCTAGGATCTCTGGCCACTAGAACATCTGGGAGATTGTTTGTATCTTCCTTAGTGAAGTCAGATCCAAGAGAACTCTGGAAGATCACAAGCAATTAACTCACCATCTTAGAAGTCACTTCCTTGAAGACCTTCAGCTTTAGTTTTCAGGTCCAGGGGACTTGTCAGCCTTTTTAATTCCATCACTTTTTCTGTGGTAATCGTAACTGTGTTAAGTTCCTCCATCCTTGACCCTCCACATTTTTTATACTGGCATTTTACACTGTAGACACAAAATGCTGGAGTAACTCAGCGGGTCAGTCAACATCTCTGGAGAGAAGGAATGGGTGATGTTTCGGGTCGACACCTTTCTTCAGACTGAAACATCGATTCGAAATGTCACCCATTCCCTCTCTCCAGAGATGCTGCCTGACCCGCTGAGTTACTCCAGCATTTTGTGTCTACCTTCGATTTTAACCAGCATCTGAAGTTTTTTCCTACCAAACTTTCTTGATGTGGAACTGTTCACTGTTCTGTGTCTTTCCTGTCCTGGGTCCTTTTAGAAATATCATGACCAGAACGATGCCCGGTCCTCAAAGTCTAGTCCAACCGTGTGTCAATACTTGGTCAGCTCAGTGCCAAAGCATCTTAAGTTTATAATGGGAATTGTAAACAGTTAACAACATTTGCAGTCGATGTACTCACCCCATCAAACACCACCTGTTCCATCTTTGACATTGGTTGTAAATTTCTCACTGGATTCTTCAGACACCTCTGAAATGTCCAGAAACCCACGTCCTCAGCCTTGGTGAAATGTTGGGAGGAAGAACTTGTTCAGCACAACTCTCCAACTATAAATACCAGTACTTGCTTTGCATTTTATAAACATGATTGTTAAGATAAAAATAGTAGCAAAGTCAAATGTGGGTCTCTTGAAGGCAGACACGGGTGAAATTATTATGGGTAACAAGGAAATGGCAGAAGAGTTGAACAGGTACTTCGGATCTGTCTTCACCAAGGAAGACACAAACAATCTCCCAGACATACTGGAGGACAGAGGATCTAGGGGGGTAGAGGAACTGAAAGAAATTTTCATTAGGTGAGAAATAGTATTGGGTAGACTAATGGGACTGAAGGATGATAAATCCCCTGGGCCTGATGGTCTGCATCCCAGGGTCCTCAGGGAGGTGGCTCTAGAAATAGTGGACGCATTGGTAATCATTTTCCAATGTTCAATAGATTCACGATCAGTTCCTGTGGATTGGAAGATAGTTAATGTTATCCCACTCTTCAAGAAAGGAGCGAGAGAGAAAACGGGGAATTACAGACCAGTTAGCCTGACTTCGGTGGTGGGAAAGATGCTGGAGTCAATTATTAAATACAATACTATACAATACAATACAATATATCTTTATTGTCATTGTTCAGGGGTACATCGAGATTGGGAATGCGCCTCCCATACGATGCAATAAATTAATTAGCTAGTCAGTATTAATTTAAACAACCCAATGAAACAAATTAGAACAGTCTTAAAACAGAATAAATTGCAAGTAGGTCTGTGCCGGATCACTGTGCGATGTGACCATCTGGCTCAGCAGAACCGGTTCATAGCAGCTATGGCCCTGGGGATGAAGCTGTTCCTGAGTCTGGAGGTGCAGGCGTAGAAGGCCTTGAATCGTCTGCCCGATGGTAGAAGTTCGAACAGACTGTTGCAGGGGTGTGAAGAGTCTTTGTGGATGCTGGTGGCTTTTCTGAGGCATCATGTGTTGTAGATGCCCTCCAAGGCTGGTAGCTGTGTTCAGATATTCCTCTGAGCTCTATGGACTACCCGCTGAAGAGCTTTCTTCTCTGCCTCCGTGCAGCTGAGATACCACACAGGGATGCCATGTGTTAGAATGCCCTCTATGGTGCAGCGGTAGAATGTCGTCAGCAGCTGTTGGGGCAGACCAAACTTTTTCAGTGTTCTTAGGTAGAACAGTCGTTGCTGTGCCTTCTTGACCAGCGCAGCAGTGTTATTGGACCATGTTAGGTCCTCCGAAATGTGAGTGCCCAGAAACTTGAAGCTGGACACTCTCTCCACACTGTCCCCGTTGATAAAGATCGGGGCATATTCCCCGTTGTGTGACCTGCGGAAGTTGATGATCAGCTCCTTGGTCTTGGTGGTATTTAGGGACAGGTTGTTATCAGAGCACCAGTCCACCAGGTTCTGCACCTCCGCTCTGTAGTTTGTTTCATCACCGTTGGTGATCAGCCCGATCACCGTTGTGTCGTCTGCAAACTTGACAATGGTGTTGGTGTCGAATGCAGGAACACAGTCGTGTGTGAAGAGGGAGTAGAGCATGGGGCTCAGAACACAGCCCTGTGGTGTGCCGGTACTCAGGGTGATAGTGGAGGACAGGTGCAGGCCCATTCTCACTGCCTGCGGTCACTCCAGCAGGAAGTCCAGGATCCAGTCGCATAACGATGAGCTGAGGCCTAGCTGGTGGAGTTTGGTGATGAGCTTGGTGGGGATGACCATGTTGAAGGCAGAGCTATAGTCAATGAATAGCATATTCACGTACGTGCCCTGTCTCTCCAGGTGATTCAGGACAGTGTGAAGAGCCAGAGAGATGGCGTCCTCTGTGGATCTATTTGCCCTGTATGCACATTGATGTGGGTCCAGTGAGTCAGGGATGCTGGATTTGATGTGTGAGAGGACCAGCCTTTCAAAGCACTTCATGACTATAGGAGTTAGGGCAACCGGACGGTAGTCGCTCAGGTTGGTGATCTTTGCTCTTTTCGGCACCGGCATTATGATAGCCGACTTCAGGCACTTGGGGACCTTAGCCAGAGATAATGACAGGTTAAAGATACTGGTGAATACCTCAGCCAACTGTTCAGCACAGTCCCTAAGTACCCTTCCTTGAACTCCATCTGGGCCTGCAGCCTTGCGTGGGTTGACCCTTTGCAGAGCGTGTTGTACTTCCTGTGTGCTCAGTTGCAAGACCAGTCCCTCCACCTCGGCTGGGGTTCTTCCACTCAAGGTGGTGTTGCCAGTTTCGAAGCGGGCAAAGAAGATGTTTAACTCGTTGGTTAGTGTGATATCGCTGTGGGGCCAGGCAGGGCTGCTCTTGTAGCCAGTGATGTCCCTGACACCCTGCCACATGCTTCTGGTGTCCGTGGTATTGAAGTGGTCTTCCACCCATTGCCTGTGGATGTCTTTGGCCCTTTTAATACCTTTATTCAGGTTTGACCTGGCAGCACTGTATGCTGAAGTGTCACCAGATTTAAAGGCATTGTTGCGTGCCCTCAACAGGTTCTGTACCTCCTTATTCATCCAGAGTTTCCGGTTTGGGAACATATTTTGACCGTCTTTATTGTAGGTTTGGTCTTGCGGATGAGGGGTTTGTATGTGGGCAGTAGAAGCAGTGAGAGGTGATCGGATTGTCCCAGGGGTGGGCAGGGGAGAGCTCTGTAGGCATCCTTTACGTTGGTGTACACTTTATCCAGCGTGTTTGAGTCCCTGGTAGGGCACTGCACATGCTGGTGGAATTTGTGGCGCGCGGCTCGTAGGTCGACCTGATTAAAGTCCCCGGCAACAATGAAGGCACCGCCGGGGTGGGCATCCTGCTGCTTGCTGATGGCCGAGTGCAGCTGTGCTAGCCCTAGGTTAACATTAGCCTGTGGGGGAATGTATGCGGCCATGATGATGACCACAGTAAACTCCCGAGGCAGATAGAACGGCCTACATTTAAGCAGTAGGTACTCCAGGTCTGGGGAGCAGTAGCTCTCTATTGCAGTGTGGTTGGTGCACCAGTCATTGTTAATGTAGATACAGAGCCCACCGCCCTTGCTCTTACCGACGTCCTTCGTTCTATCGGCCCGATGTAGTGACCGGTTCGTTAGCTCCACAGCCCCGTCGGGAACCAGCGCGTTGAGCTATGTCTCCGTGAAGATCAGCGCGCAGCAGTCTTTCAGGGATCGCTGGGTGTCGATCCATAGCCTTACCTCATCCAGCTTGTTGGAGAGTGACCGGACATTGGCGAGAAAGATGCTTGGAAGGGATGGTCTTTGTGGGGCCCTCCGTAGCCTGGCATGCACCCCCACTCTCCCTCCGTAGCCTGGCCTGCACCTCCGCTCTCAGTCCACGTTTTTGCTTCCTCTCCCTGCGCTGGCTCCGTCTCCATCCCTCCGGTGTGGTGGGCCAGGGGGCTGTTCTGCCGAGCTCCGTGGGGATTTTGGTGAGGGGTTTATAGTACTCACCAGCCAGACTCTCGCAGCCGCGTCCAATGTTGAGCAGCTCCGTGCGGCTCCATGTGCGGTCCGCCTTCCGTGAGCTGCAGTGCCTTGGGGGACGCGCTGCCGCTGAGTCCGGACTCACCGCCACGGGCTCCGACTGGATTTCGGTGGAGGTAAGGGTCGCGGATTTTGAATGAAGATCCCGTGACCTGTTCTTCCCGCCGCTGCTGGGCTGCTCCGTGCGGCTCCATGAGCGGTCCACCTTGCGTGGTCTGCAGCGCTTTGGAGAGCGCGATGTTGCTGTGTCCGGACGCGCTGCCGCCAGCACCATTGGGATTTCCTCGTGCTGTGGGTGAGTTTCAGTGGTCGTTTGTGTTCTTTAGGTTTTCTGGGTTTCCCGGGTGTACTTTCTTGGGTTTTTTCGCAGCCGCGCTCGGTGCTGGGCTGCTCCGAATTGCATCAGTTTGGGGAGCACAAAGTCGCTGCGTCTGGACGCGACGCCATTACAAAAATCAAACATATCAAAGAGGTAATAACAGCGCATTTGGATAGCAGTAAAAGGATAAGTCCAAGTCAGCATGGATTTATGAAAGGGAAATCATGCTTGACTAATCTTCTGGAATTTTATGAGGACGTGACAAGTAAAATGGATGAAGGGAGCCAGTGGATGTAGTGTATCTAGACTTTCAGAAAGCCTTTGATAAGGTCCCACACGGGAGATTGGTGACTAAAATTAGAGCACATGGTATTGCGGGTAGGGTGTTGACATGGATAGAAAATTAGTTGGCAGACAGGAAGCAAAGAGTAGGAGTAAACTGGTCCTTTTTAGAATGGCAGGCAGTGGCGAGTGGAGTGCCACAAGGCTCAGTGTTGGGGCCTCAACTGTTTACCATATATATTAATGATTTGGAAGAGGGAATTAGAAGCAACACTAGCAAGTTTGCGGATGACACAAAGCTGGGTGGCAGTGTAAGCTGTGAAGAGGATGTTAGGAGGTTGCAGGGTGACCTGGACAGGTTGAGTGAGTGGGCAGATGCAGTATAATATAGATAAATGTGAGGTTATCCACTTTGGCGGCAAAAACAAGGAGGCAGATTATTGTCTCAATGGTGTTAGGTTAGGTAAGGGGGAGGTGCAGCGAGACCTGGGTGTTCTTGTACACTAGTCACTGAAGGTTGGCGTGCAGGTACAGCAGGCAGTGAAGAAAGCTAATGGAATGTTGGCCTTCATAACAAGAGGATTTCAGTATAGGAGTAAAGAGGTTCTTCTGCAGTTGTCTAGGACCCTGGTAAGACCACATCTGGAGTATTGTGTACAGTTTTGGTCTCCTAATTTGAGGAAGGACATCCTTGTAATTGAGGCAGTGCAGCGTAGGTTCACGAGATTGATCCCTGGGATGGCGGGACTGTCATATGAGGAAAGATTGAAAAGACTAGGCTTGTATTCACTGCGGTTTAGATGAGAGGGGATCTTATAGAAACATATAAAATTGTAAAAGGACTGGACAAGCTAGATGCAGGAAAAAATGTTCCCAATGTTGGGCGAGTCCAGAACCAGGGGCCACAGTCTTAGAATAATGGGGAGGCCATTTAAAACTGAGGTGAGAAAAAACTTTTTCACCCAGAGAGTTGTGAATTTGTGGAATTCTCTGCCACAGAGGGCAGTGGAGGCCAAATCACTGGATGGATTTAAGAGAGAATTAGATAGAGCTCTAGGGGCTAGTGAAATCAAGGGATATGGGGAGAAGGCAGGCACGGGTTATTGATCGGGGACGATCAACCATGATCACAATGAATGGCGGTGCTGGCTCGAAGGGCCGAATGGCCTCCTCCTGCACGTATTGTCTATGTTTCTATGTTTCTATGTAATTTGTTGGGATATAGAGCCTTTAGCAGTACGGCACAGGATCAGGCTCTTTGGCCTACAGTATCTGTGCCAACCATGCCACCAATTTAAACTAATCCCAGTGCCTGCTCTAATTCTGGCAATATCGCAATCAACATCTTCTACACCCTCTTCAAAGTCCCCACATCGCTCCAGAACTGCAAAAAATACCTCAATCGCGGTTTAACTAGCTGCAGCAAAACTTCCCAACTGTTATACTCAGTCCCAAACAAAGAAGCCACATATGCAAGGGTAGAGGAATCAATAATCAGAGGACATAGGTTTAAGTGGAAAGAGAAAAAAATTAATAGGAACCCGAGGGACAGCTTTTTCACTCAGAGGGTGGTGGGTATATGGAAAACAGCTACCAAAGGAAGGAGATCAGGCAGGTACGATAACAAGATTTAAAAGACACTTGGACAGGTACATGGATAGGAATAATTTAGAGGGATATTGGCCTAATGTGGGCAAATGGGCCCTTCTTAGATTGGGCATTTTGATCGGCATGGAGGGATTGTGCCAAAGGGCCTGTTTCCATGCAGTATGAACTATGGCTCTTTGACCCTATCATAGGTAGTATACTTACAGCCTGGTTAAATTGTACTCCAAGGTCAAAGTCACAATCCAGGAATCAATTTGTTGGACCTTTGTGTCTTTCATGTTGAACAAGGTGCCACATATCCCTCTAAACCTTGGAAGGCACAGAGTGCTGGAGTAGCTCACCAGGCCAGGCAGCATCTCAGGAGAATCTGGATTCAGGCTAATTGTAGAGGTGGGGGAAAGAAAGCTGGAAGAGAGGAGGGGCAGCACAAAGCCTGGCAGGTAATAGGCCAACACAGGTGAGAAGGGTTATTTGATAGGACATTATATATGGTGCCCAGACCATGTATTATGGAGGGTTAGAGAGAAAGGGAAGCATTAGCTTCCTGTCAGACAATAGTTACTATAAACTCCCAACCTGGAGGCCTGTGACTATTGGTGTGCCTCAGGGTTCGGTGCTGGACCCGTTACTGTTTGTCATCTCCATCAATGAATTGGATGAGAACAGACAGGGCAAGATTAGCAAGTTTGCTGATGATACAAAAGTGGGTGGTTTTGCAGATAGTGAAGATGGTTGTCAAACATCGCAGTAGGATCTTGATCGATTGACCAGGTGGGCTGAGGAATGTTTGATGGAATTTAATACAAAGATATGTGAGGTGGTGCATTTTGGGACATCTCACAAGGGCAGGACCTACACCGTGAATGGTAGGGCTCTGGGGAGTGTTGTAGAGCAGAGGGATCTAGGAGTACAGGTGCATGGTTCATGAAGGTCGAGCTGCAGGTAGATAAGGTGGTCAAAAAGGCTTTTGGCACATTGGTCTTCATCAGTCAGATTATTCAGTATAAAAGTTGGGAGGTCATGTTGCAGTTGTATAAGACGTTGGCGAGAACATATTTAGAATATTATGTTCAGTTCTGGGCATGTTATAGGAAAGATATTATCAAGCTTGAACGGGTTCAGAGAGGATTTACGAGGATGTTGCCAGCACTAGAGGTTCTGAGCTATAGGGAGAGGTTGAGTAGGCTGGGACTATTCCTTGGAGTGCAGGAGGATGAGTGGTGATCTTATGGAGGTGTATAAAAACATGAGAGGAATAAATTGGGTAGATGCGCAGAATCTCTTGCCCAGAGTAGGGGAATCGAGGACCAGAGGACATAGGTTCAAGGTGAAGGGAAAAAGATTTAATAGGAATCTGAGGGATAACGTTTTCACACAAAGGGTGGTGGGTATATGGAACAAGCTGCCAGAGGAGGTAGTTGAGGCTGGGACTATCCCAACGTTTAAGAAACAGTTGGACAGGTACATGGATAGGACAGGTTTGGAGGGTTATGGACCAAGCGCAGGCAGTGTACTCGTGTAGCTGGGACATGTTGGCTGGTATGGGCAAGTTGGGCCGAAGGGCCTGTTTCCACACTATCTCTCTATGACTCTAAACATGAAGGAGTTTGTTAGAAATACCTTGTCCTGGCAGGGGCATCAAAAACAAGAGGGCAGAGGTTTAGGCTGAGAGGACGGAGTTAAAAATATGGATTTGAGGGGAAAGATGTTTAAGCCTATTATTGTTTCGTACCGAGGTCAGTATAAAAGTTTATGTTGCATGTTATCCAAACAGATCAGACACACCATACATAAATGCAATCAAGTATCAAATACAAACTCAATTACAATAGGTAGAGCAAAGGAGAAGATACAAAATGTAGTTGACTACTCACTGCCACAGGAGATGATGGAGTCAGATTTAATTGCTAGGTTTAAGAGCCATTTAGCCATTTAGATGCAAATCTAATTAAAGCATGCAGGATTAACATGGGTGGGGATTTTTTTTTGCCTGTGGTGACTGTTTCTGTGATACACAGCTCTGTGCCTCTCTGACTCAAATTAATACATTTCATCATTACTTAAGGGATTCTGGATTTTCATCAGGATTTCAACTAAAATAAATTATGTTCAGGACGTGCACAGATGGTGGGAACTGAATTTCCAACCTGTTGCAAGTATGGATCAGCAGACAGACACCTGACCCATAAAGGTGTTCAATTATGCACCAGAGCTCAACTTCAGGGGGCTCGAATAGATAACATGCATGAACATGAGCGTGCCTGTAGTCAGGTTTAGAGATACAGCATGGAAACAGGCCCATCGGACCACCGAGGCCACGCCAACCATCGATCACCCATGCATACTAGTTCTACATTATCCCATTTTCTCATTCACTTCCTATACACTCGGGGCAATTTGCGGAGGCCAAGTAATCTACAAACCTGCATGTCTTTGTGATGTGGGAGGAAACCCGAGTACCCAGAGGAAACCCACGCGGTCACTCGAACTATGTGAACGCATGATTAGTACGGATGATTTCTTGATTAATATGGTTGATTCTTGATTAGTACAGGTGTCAGAGGCTATGGGGAGAAAGGTTAGGAGCGAGAGATAGATCAGCCATGATTAAATGCCAGTGTAGACTTGATTGGCCGAATGGCCTAATTCTGTTCCTATCACATGACCTTATGATTAATGGTCAGCATAGACTCGATGGGCTGAAGAGCCTGAATCTATGCTGTATCACTAAACTAAACTAGGCTAAACTATTCTTCTGTACTGTCAGAAACACCAAAACCTCATCAAAACAAATGAGCTTATTGTCGTGTAACATAAATAGTTTTCTTACCGGTGCAAAGTGAGTATTCACACAGACTGCCAAAGACTCTGTGTGACAGGTGTAGACCAGGCGATCGCAACTGGCGCCATTCTCAGTGTAAATGGCGACAAGAGCTGCAGAGGAACCACTGCAGCAAAACGCCAGTTAAATGACGATAAAAGAACCTTAGCTGCTGGGAATCTGAAATTTTAAAAGGCAAAAATCAATGTTTCAGGTCAGTGACCCCATTGGGTCAGGTATTGACATGGAGAGAAAATTGGTAGGCAGACAGGAGACAAAGAGTAAGGATTGACGGGTTTCTTTCAGGATGGCAGGCAGTGACTAGTGGGGTGCCGCAAGGCTTGGTGCTACGACTGCAGCTATTTACAATGAACATTAATGATTTAGATGAAGGAATTAAAAGTAGCATTAGCAAATTTGCAGATGACACAAAGCTGGGTGGCAGTGTGAACTGTGAAGAGGATGCTACGAGGATGTAGAGTGACTTGGACAGGTTGGGTGAGTGGGCAGATGCATGGCAGATGTAGTACAAGGTGGATAAATGTGAGGTTATCCACTTTGGAGGCAAGAATGGGAAGGCAGATTATTATATGAATGGTGTCAGGTTAGGAAAAGGAAGTACAACAAGACCTGGGTGACCTAGTACATCAGTTAATGAAAGTAAGCATACACGTACAACAGGAAGTGAAGAAAGCAAATGGCATGTTGGCCTTCATAAAGGGAGGAGTTGAGTATAGGAGCAAAGAGGTCCTTCTGCAGTTGTACAGGGCCCTGGTGAGACCACACCTGGTGTTTTGTGTGCAGTTTTGGTCTCCTAATTTGAGGAAGGAAATTCTTGCTATTGAGGGAGTGCAGCGTAAGTTCACAAAGTTAATTCCCGTGATGGCGGGACTGACATATGATGAAAGAATGGAGTGACTGGGCTTGTATTCACTGGAATTTAGATGAGAAGGGATCTTATAGAAATATATTAAATTATTAAGGGATTGGACACGCTAGATGCAGGAAACATGTTCCCGATGTTGGAGGAGTCCAGAACCAGGGGCCACAGTTTAAGAATAAGGGGTAGGCCATTTAGAACTGAGATGAGGAAAAACTTATTCACACAGAGAGTTGTGAATCTGTGGAATTCTCTGCCTCAGAAGGCAGTGGAGGCCAATTCACTGGATGCATTCAAAAGAGAGTTAGATAGAGCTCTTAGGGCTAATGAAATCAAGGGGTATGGGGAGAAGGCAGGAACGAGGTACTGACTGTGGATGATCAGCCATGATCATATTGAATGGCGGTGCTGGCTCGAAGGGCCGAATGGCCTACTGCTGCATCTATTGTCTATGTATCTATGTCTATGCATCTGAAGCCCCTGGGCCCGCCTGAGTGCAGGGCCCGACTTCCCGGAGGGTCAGACACTTTACACCCATGTCAAGGCCCGATCAGGACAAAGCCTCGGCCTCCGGGAGCGCCTGACGCCACTGCTGTCTCCCCGACTGTTCCTGACTCCATGCTCCAGCTCTTGGGCCTGACCAGCGGCCATCCTCTGAGGAAATGCGGGAGGCAGGTCATAGAGTCATAGAGTCCTACAGCACAGAAAGAGGCCCTTCGGCCCATCGTGTCCGCGCCGCCCGTTACCAAACACAGTCTAATTTTCATCCCATTTTCCCGCATTTGGACCGTAGCCCTGAATGTTGTAGCATTTCAAGTGCCCATCCAAATGCCTCTTAAACGTTGTGAGTGTTCCCGCCTCCACCACCACCCCAGGCAGTGAGTTCCAGACTCCAACCACCCTCTGGGTGAAAAAGTTATTTCTCACATCCCCCCGAAACCTCCCTCCCCTTACCCTGTATCTATGTCCCCTCGTTGTTGAACCTTCCACCAGTGGAAGAAGTTCCCCGCCATCTACCTTATCTATGCCCCTCATGATCTTGTACACCTCGATCATGTCCCCTCTCAGCCTTCTCTGCTCCAAGGAAAACAACCCCAGTCTGCCCAGTCTCTCCTCATAGCCGAGGCCCTTCATCCCTGGCTGCATCCTGGTGAATCTCCTCTGCACCCTCTCCAAAGCTATCAAATCCTTTCTATAATGTGGTGACCAGAACTGTACACAATACTCCAGCTGTGGCCTCACCAGTGTTCTGTACAATTCCATCATTACCCCCCTACTTTTATATTCGATGCCCCGGCTAATGAAGGCCAGTAACCCATATGCCTTTTTAACCACCCTGTCCACCTGTCCTGCTGCCTTCAAGGACTTGTGTACCTGTACTCCAAGGTCCCTCTGTACCCCTGTCTTCCCTAGGGTCCTTCCATTCATGGTGTACTCCCTCTCCAAGTTATTTCTGCCAAAGTGCATCACCTCGCACTTTTCAGGATTAAATTCCATCTGCCACTGCTCCGCCCATCTGACCATCTCATCTATATCTTCCTGCAGCTTGCAGATCCTTTCCTCGCTATTCACCACCCCCCCTACCTTTGTGTCATCTGCAAACTTGCTGATCATGCCCTGTACGTTGACATCCAGATCATTTGGGCTGCAGGTGAGACTAAAACAACAAGGTTTCTAAGCCCTCTTCCCCAGCATACTGCTGGCTATTGGACTGGCTACTGAAAACAAACGGGATGAACTTAAAGCTAGTCTCGCCTACCTTAGAGAACTGAGGAAGGGTACCGAACCAAAAGGTTGCATATCTATGGATTGGTTAGCTGGAGCAGCAGCATCTCAGCGGCGGAAGGGAAGAGACTCGACAAGCTGGTCAGGAAGGCCAGCTCTGTCCTGGGTTGCCCCCTTGACTCAGTGCAGGTGGTGGGAGAGAGGAGGATGATGGCAAAGCTAACATCGCTGCTGGACAACGACTGCACTGAGTAGCTCCTTCACTGACAGACTCCTTCACCCCAAGTGCGTGAAGGAGAGATATAGGAGGTCCTTCCTTCCCGCTGCTGTGAGACTGCACAACCAGCACTGCTCCCAGCAGACCAGTCAACAATAACAGCTAAGAACACACAGAAAGCTGATGACAATTTATGTATCTTTTATTTATAATGAATGATCTCTTGCTCTCTTGCTATCCACTTTGCTGCTGTAACACTGTAAATTTCCCCGGTGTGGGACGAATAAAGGAATATATTATTATTATTATTATTACCCAGATGCATCATAGAAAACATACAGTTGGGTTGCATCACAGCTTGGTTTGGGAGCAGCTCAAAAAGTTATTTACTTTTATAAATATAATCTGACGACTGGTTTATGACCCAAGTCTCCTGAGTGGTTTCGGGGGAGTGTCAGGTTGTGGTTCTAAATGAGGGTCAGGTTCCGGATCATTTGCCTTTGTCTCCATTTTCTTTGGAGAATGTGATCTTGCATCTGAACTTGGAATAATTCCAAAGTCTGACAGATCTGCTTCACCGCTTGCAGGCATCATATGGTTTGTGTGCTCACTTCTAACATGTTCTCCAATTTCTACCAAGTACCTCCTTGTACCACACCAACTGCTGTTCCCAGTAGTTGTTTGTAAGGAGGGCTGAGAACACAAACCTGATCATATGTATTGAACCTGTGTTCTTTTTTACTTCCACCATAATGACGTTTCCGATCAGATTGTTTTAACTTTGGGAAACAGGTAAGGTACCAAACAGTCTAGTTCTGAGCCTTCTTTTCATGAGAAGTTCAACTGGAGTAAACACCTTGGTAGATTGTGGTGTGGTATGATATTTGGGTAAGAAACTAGATAGCCGCAGTGACATTTTGAATTGCCTTCAAGAACTTGTTTACTTAGTGCTTCTTTGACAAGTAAAGCATCACTGGTCAAGTTTGTCTTGCATGCATCATAAGCATTTTGTTGCTCTTTGGACCACTCCCATTTTGCATCCTTTTTCAACAACGTGAAGGGGAGCTAGCTTTGTGGTTAACTTGGGTAAGAAAGTACGAGTAATAATGTACAATACCCAGGAAGGAACAAAGTTTATGCATTCTGTGGTTTTGCAGACCTCCCAACCCTTCCGAATTTGGCGGAAAGTTTCCGCTTTCTTATTTCATTTCCGGTATTCCGATTTCGCCTCACATTTCATCCGCAAAATACATGCCCCGATGCTCACCCTGCCCCTCGTCCCGCTCCGCCGCTCGCCCCGCCCCGCCGCTCACCTGGCCTCGCCCCGCCCCGTCGCTCGCCTGGCCTGGCCTCGCCACTCACCGCTCGCCTGGTCTCGCCCCTCGTCTCGCCTCACCGTTTGCCTGGCCTGGCCACACCGCTCGCCTGGCCTGGCCTCACCGCTCGCCTGGCCTGGCCTGGCCTGGCCTGGCCTCGCCGCTCGTCTGGCCTGGCCTGGCCTCGCCGCTCGTCTGGCCTAGCCTCGCCGCTCACCACTGGCCTGGCATCGCCACTCACCTGGCCTGGCCTGGGCTTGCCTAGCCTCACCGTTCGCCGCTCACCGCTCGCCTGGCCTCGCCGCTCGCCTGGCCTGGCCTAGCCTCTCCCCTGGCCTGGCCTCGCCGCTGGCCTGGCCTGGCCTCGCCGCTGGCCTGGCCTGGCCTCGCCGCTGGCCTGGCCTGGCCTCGCCGCTGGCCTGGCCTCGCCGCTCGCCTGGCCTGGCCTAGCCTGGGCTTGCCTGGCCTCGCTGCTGGCCTGGCCTGGCCTCACCGTTCGTCTGGCCTGGCCTCGCCGCTCGAGCTGGCCTCGTCGCTCGCCGCTGGCCTGGCCTCGTCGCTCGCCTGGCCTGGCCTGGGCTTGCCTGGCCTCACCGCTCGCTGCTCGCCTAGCCTCGCCGCTCGCCTGGCCTGGCCTCGCCGCTCACGCTGGCCTGGCCTGGCTTCGCTGCTCACCGCTCGCCACTGGCCTGGCCTGGGCTTGCCTGGCCTCGCCGCTGGCCTGGCCTGGCTTCGCTGCTCACCGCTCGCCGCTGGCCTCACCTGGCCTGGGTTCGCCGCTCGCCGCTGGCCTGGCCTGGGCTTGCCTGGCCTTGCCGCTCGCCGCTCGCCTGGCCTGGCCTGGCCTGGCCTGACCTCGCCGCTCGCCTGAGCTGGCCTGGCCTGGCCTGGCCTGGCCTGGCCTGGCCTGGCCTGGCCTGGCCTGGGCTTGCCTGGCCTCGCAGCTCGCCGCTGGTCTGGCCTGGAGGGGAGAGGGGAAGGAGGAGAGGGGAGGGGGGAGTGGAGGAGGGGGGAGTGGAGGTGGGGGGAAAGCGGGGGAGGAGAGTTGGGGGAGGGGAGTAGAGGGGGAAGGGTAGTAGGGGGAGGGGTGGGTGTAGAGTGGGAGTGGGGGGATGGGAGGAGGGAAGTGGGAGTGGGGGGGGGGAGGGTAGTGGTGGGGAGTAGGGGTGGGGCGGGAGTGGGTGGGGTGGACATGGACCATTGTGATTTGCTGTTGAAGACCACTGGAGCAAGTATGTCTTCAATGAAATTAGGTATATGCAGTTTTAAATGAACCTCTTTCTTCATAACTTAGTCATACATTTTATGACCATTGTTCCTTTATTCAATAACAAGAGAATTTGGATGTGTAAGGAAAAAGCAAAATAGAAAAACAAAACAAAACAATTTTTTTCTTGTGTTGTAAAAAGTATTTCTGTTCAATAACCTTTCTATAAATAGCAGAATATACTCACGATAGGCCTGACATTGTACATGTAGTCCAAGAACTACAGACTGTTGGAAATAATATTTGTTTTTCACACATGAATGTAGTCCAATGCCTATGCGTATTTGGCGTGCATACATTTTTTTTTTGCTGAAAAGTTGCATTACGCGCCATATTATGAATTTTGATGTAAAATTCTGAGTGTTGGACTACAAAATTATAAATTTGTAAAATCAAATGTTGGGAGGTCTGGTTTTGGGACATTTGCTATAGCTTCAATCTTTTCCTTCACTGGTTGTAGTCCATGATAATCCACTTTCAAACCAAGATACACTACTTCTGACTGGAAGAATGCACATTTGCTTCTTTTCAACTTTATCTTGTTCTCATCAAGCCATTTCAACACTTCACTGAGTATCTCCAGATTCTCCTCCTCGGTAGCAGTTGCAATCAGCAAGTCATCTTGATTGCTCAAACAATGTGATATTCCTTACAGAATCTTGTCGTTGTTCTGGGAAGATTTTTGGTGCTGACCTCACACAATAGGGTAGTTTTGTGTAGGAATACAGCCCCATGTTTATCATGAGGTACTGCTGGCTCTTACAGTCACCATTTAGCCAGGCGTATGCATGTGATAGGTCTAGCTTAGAAAATACCTTGGAACCAGTAAGTTCAGCGTACAAATCTTGTGAGGTTGGTAATGGATATTGTTCATCATCTACTGCCTGATTGATGGTCACTTTATAGTCTCCACACAATCTCACCACTACTATTGGAGTAGCCCAATCACTGCGATCTGCTTTAAAGAGCACACCGTTTTTTTCCAACTTTTTGATTTCAGCTTCCACTATACTTTTCAGTGAATACGCCACTGGTCGCGGTCTACAGTAGACCGATTTCACTTCAGGCAGAATCCTGATGTGTGCTTGCTCACCCTTTATACAATCATAGCTGTCCTTGAACAAAGCATGATGTTTCTCCAACAACTGATCCAGTTTTGATGCCGCTTCAACTTGGAATACCGATTTCCAATCCAGTTTCAGTACGTTGAGCCAATTTTTGCCCATCAACGTTGCCCTATTGACATAGCATGCGACAACTATTGGCAGCTTCAGAGTCTTGCCTTAGTGTTGTACATCACACACTATCTCTCCATATGTCTCCAATACTTCTCCTTAGTACGTTTTCAGCTGAACATTTGTTTCTGAGAGAGGTGTATTGCTAAACTTGGATTCATAGGTGTCTTAGCTTATAATTGTACAATCAGCAGCCATATCAATATGTATAGTAATGTATTGATTATTCACTTTGACCTTGGGTTACTGCCTCTGGCAAAGTTTGTGTCCCTAACGTGCTTTTACCTGTTTTGTTGCAGTATGTGCACTCTCTTACCTATGCTGGTAAGAGGGGAATGTTGGATGTAATAAATGCTACATGGTATCACCCCAAAATAAATTGGGGTTTACAAATTGATTTTATTGAATTGCCACGTGTACATAGTTATAAGTATAAGTATTACTTAGTTATTGTTGATGTGTTTAGCTGATCAGATTATGGATTAGCTGATTAGAAACAGTCAACATGGATTTGTGCCTGGAAGGTCATGTTTGACTAATCTTCTTGAATTTTTTGAAGAGGTTACCAGGGAAATTGATAAGGGCAAGGCTGTGGATGTTGTCTATATGGACTTCAGTAAGGCATTTTACAAGGTTCCACATGGAAGGTTGATTAAGAAGGTTAAATCGTTGGGTATTAATAGTGAGGTTGCAAGATGGATTCAACAATGGCTGAATGGGAGATACCAGAGGGTAACGGTTGACAATTATATGTCAGGTTGGAGGCCAGTGTCTAGTGGAGTACCCCAAGGATCTGTGTTGGGTCCACTGTTGTTTGTCATTTACATTAATGATCTGGATGATGGTGTGGCAAATTGGATTAGTAAATATGCAGATGATAGGTGGTGTAGTTGATAGTGAGGTAGATTTTCAAAGTCTACAGAGAGACTTGGGCCTTTTGGAAGGGTGGGCTGAAAGATGGCAGATGGAGTTTAATGCTGATAAGTGTGAGGTGCTGCATTTTGGTAGGACAAATCAAAATAGGACGTACAGGGTAAATGGTAGGGAATTGAGGAATGCAGTGGAACAGATGGATCTGGGAATAACTGTGCATTGTTCCCCGAAGGTGGAATCTCATGTGGATAGGGTGGTGAAGAAGGCGTTTGGTATGCTTGCCTTTATAAATCAGAGCATCGAGTATAGAAGTTGGGATGTAATGTTAAAATTGTACAAGGCATTGGTGAGGCCGAATCTGGAGTATGGTGTGCAGTTCTGGTCGCCAAATTATAGGAAGGATGTCGACAAAATGGAGAGGGTACAGAGGAGATTTACTAGAATGTTGCCTGGGTTTCAGCACTTAGGCTACAGAGAGAGGTTGAACAGGTTGGGTCTTTATTCTTTGGAGCGTAGAATGGGCTTCCGGTGGAAGTGGTGGAGGCTGGCTCGATTTTATTATTTAAGAGTAAATTGGATAGGTATATGGATAGGAGGGGATTAGAGGGTTATGGTCTGAGTGCAGGTAGATAAGACTAGGTCAGAGAGAATGGTCGGCGTGGACTGGTAGGGCCGGACAGGCCTGTTTCCATGCTGTAGTTGTTATATGGTTATAAGGTTATATGATGTATTGAAGCCAAAGGTCTCGAGAGGACTTTGATATCCTGTCTGAAATCTCAAACTATATAATGCTTAGCATTGTAAAATAATGTCCCTTTTGTTATTGTTCCTCCCGCTATTAGGGGAAGAGCACTCAAGATCTGTATGGGATTGTGGTCAATCTGTATTTATTCCATGACATTTATGTAAAGACGATCAGATGATATGCAGAGGAGGCAATGGCACAATACCCTGGAAGGCAGAAAGAATAGGACCCTGCTCAGGATGGTTTAATAAGACCAGAGCTAAACAATTGAGAGACCAAGCCTATTGGGTTGTAAACTGCGGACACGCTTTGTGCCAGTTTAATTTCCAATGCCTGACAGATGAATTTAGTTTTCCATGTAAGAAGCAGCAGCCAAATCAGGGTCGGTCTAGACGAACTCGAGGGTTACATCAGCCGTCCCTAGGAGAAGAGAAGAGGGGAAGAATAGACTGGAGAAGGGACTCTTGCAGTAGAACGCAGGAGAGCTTTACATGTCCAGCCAACACAGCATGCGCAGTAGGGAAGTATGAAGTACAATGCCCTGAGGGGTGCGGAGGGTATGCAGCAAAAGGACAGTTAATGGTTATTACACATAACCAAGGGAATGTCAATTTGACCACTAAATGGAATGTAAGCATGACTTGTGAAAGAGGAGATGGAACTGCATGGTTGAGTAAACAAACTGCGTTAAGGGAATCGAGCAGAGAGGGCTGGAACGGCTGGGGGGCAAGTAGCAGCACTTACATTCTGAAGAAAGATGATTGGTTGGCGTGTACCAATGCTACCCAGATAGAAGGAAGGCACCCCCTAGTAAAAATTTGGTCAGTACGAGAGACTACCCAGGAAGAATCCAATGTAGGACATATAAGGCGAATGTATACAACTTGTACCCCAAATGTGTTAAATTTGACCGTGAGGATAGAATATGAATCCAGGAAGCAGAGTGAATGTAACGTTGCTGAAATTACAATGGAGGTGTTGGAACTGGAATAGGAACGTTAAATTCCTTCGATATAGAGACCATACAAAATAAGATACAGACAGTAGGAGGATTGAGGGGAGAAGGAATAAGACTACGAAATGCTTGGGATAAAGGATTACAAGAAATGCAATTTTCAGGATGGTTATCTGATGTAATGACTTGGAGTCAGAATGAAGAGGTAGAAAAAGAATTGGAAAGGGTAATGCAGAATCAAACGGAGTTAAATTCGAATTACACTCACTGTATGATGAAAGAAATAGTGCCGAGGTTTGGACTACTGTGTACATTGAGCTCGGACAATGGACCCCATTTTACAGACAAAGTTAATGAGGAAATGTGCAAACAGTTAAATATCCGCCAGCAGTTCCACTGCGTACACCATCCACAGGCTGCAGGTATGGTGGAACGAGCAAATGGCACGCTGAAAAATAAATTGGCCAAACTCCAAGAGGAGACTAAGTTAAGTTGGGTCCAAGTCCTGCCGATGGCATTATTCTCTATGCGTATAGCCTCTCACTCTACTACAGGATTAACCCCAGCTGAGGTATTATACGGGAAACCACTCCGAACCCCTTGGGGGGCAGAGGAAAAGGGGTCAACAACCTCCATGAACTGCACGCCCTGGATGAGCGTTTAATATATGAAATTATTAACACAATCTTTATCAGCTTAGCATTCTCAGGTCAAAGACGCCCAGAAACCATGGAACAACATGAGGCTAAGATGGGGATTGTGGATCATATTGACTCTCGGTAGTCAGATAGATGGACAAACCTCGGGTCTCCGGCAAACCAATCGTTTCCTCTCTTTATGTCAGACATACGCTTCCCAGGTGGAACGGTCTGCCTGTTGGGTGTGAACCCAGGTACCAACACAAGAAGCATGATGCCTCTTTACCCGGTCCCCTTCCCTCCGAGTGAAGTCAGGTCTGCCCGGTTCTTTTTTAATCACTCACAAGAGCCCTGGCCCCAATAATTGGTGTACGGATTATGACAACCAATCAGATGACTGTGGATGTCAGTGTTTTAATGAGTGGTCCTTGAGACCCTATCTTAATCAAACACAAGAGAATTGGCCCCGGATACAAGTTAATTCTCCTCATGACTCTCCAGAAACACCAATAAATACAACCTGTTTCCGTAGAATGGGATCTAGACCAAATGAAGTTAGCCTGTCCATTGGATTCAGCACATGCACCCATATCAGTACTGCAGTTCCCCCAAGACCTCTTAATGGGATTTACTTAATATGTGGGAGCTGAACATATGTCTGGTTACCAGGACTTTCGCCACGGTATGATCAGGGATCTTATGAGACCTGGACAGGGTGCTGTTATCTAGCTTTTGTAATCCCTCATCTACGAATCATAGATCACCCTCTACAGCATCCAGAGTGGCGCTCTAAACGAGCTGTATCGGAGTTTGAGAGGTTTTGATGGATAATATTCCCGAGATGGGGAATCGCTCGGGCGGGAACTAAAATTAGAAACTTAGCTAGTGCCCTGGAACAATTAGCAAATTGTACTGCTGATGGACTGTACGAGACTCAGGAACAAATAGGCCAGCTAACAACTGAAATGGTGGCCCTGCGTCTTGTCGCTCTCCAGATTCGTATGGCCCTAGATTTACTGCCGGGCGAAAAAGGGGCACCTGTGCTATGATAGGGCAAGAATGTTGTAAATTTGTACCAGATGTATCCTCTAATATCACCAATATCACGGGGCATGTGAAGGAGGTTATAGAAAGAGCGTTTAGCGTTTGAGCCCTCTGAGGGGGCGCTGTGAACTGTTTATGTATGTGCTGTTATGTTTGTGTGCCATTGTATGTCCGTTCTTAGTACCTGAACTGATGTACAGCACTTTGGTCAACGTGGGTTGTTTTTAAATGTGCTATACAAATAAAATTGTCTTGACTTGACTAGGAAATAGGGGCAGATTTAGCCCAAGATCGAATTAATGCTTCAGGATGGGATTGGTTTGGTTTAGGATATTTGCGGGGGCCGATTCTCCATTATGGCAGTATCATTGTGTTAATTGTTGTGATTCTGTTAATCCGTTATTGCATCGGCCCATGTATACTCCAACTATTTGTCAATCGACCACTTTAAAAGACTGTGATTATAGCATAATCAAAGAGGGGAATGTAAGGGCTAACATTAGGAATGCAGCTATGTGGGTTTTATTGCAGGAGTGTAAAAGCTCCAGCTCGGATTATATTGCTGGAGCATCCTGTTTGTCAGCATGGAAGCGCGGTTTATGGCTGATCGCATCCTCTGATATCAGCAACCAGCGTTCAAAGCTTTGAAGTGTTAAGTAGAACATCTTGACACATGGACTGCCCTTTGTTCCCAAGAAAGAAGAGGACACATAGGTCACGTAGGTCACGATGGATACGATGGACACGGAGGACACGGAGGTCCCGAAAGACACATAAAGATTTATAGGGCATTGTAAACTTGCCATATAAGGCAGCGATGGAAAAATACTGGCACATGTATTTAGGGAATAAAAGGTGTGTAAATGTAAGCTTTCGAAGAGAGAGGCTACAAAAGCTGCCTAAGCGTTTCTGAACGCTCCGGTGCCTAGGCTCTCTCCAACCTGGGTGAGTAGAATAAAGAGGTTAAACAAATTCGGTTGTCTGACTATTCTGTTAATAGGTCAAGAACTACAACATTTATTTGCTTTGTGTTGTCCATTGCATCGATAGCACGTATCTGTGCTTTACCCATAACTTTGCTGTGAAGGCTTTTTCCCTGTCCTGTCATGCTTGTGTTTTGGAACTGCCTTTTGACTGTTGACTGCGACCGCATGTGCTGCTGGAACCTCATATGCACTTTGAGATGCCATCTCCATTGCCTAGGCAGTTTTGCATGCAAAGCAAACGTAAGGGTTGGTGTGTTCAATAATTTTGATGGGATTCGCTCATCCAGCAATCTGCATTCAAATCTATCACGCAAAGCTCAGTCCAGAAATGTCCCAAAATTGTGTTGTTTCCACTAGTGGGAGAGTCTAGGACTAGAGGTCATTGCCTTAGAATTGAAGGACGTTCTTTTAGGTAGGAGATGAGGAGGAATATCTTTAGTCAGAGGGTGGTGAATCTGTGGAATTCTTTGCCACAGAAGGCTGTGGAGGCCTTCAATGGATATTTTTAATGCAGAGATAGATAGATTCTTGATTAGTGTGGGTGTCGGTGGTTATGGGGAGAAGGCAGGAGAATGGGGTTCAGAGGGAGAGATGGATCAACCGCCATGATTGAATGGCGCTGTAGACTTGATGGGCCGAATGGCCTAATTGTGTTCCTATTGCATATGAGGTTATGACCAAACATTTCCATTCGCTCACGGTTCTTGTTGAAAGTCCCTAGTCGTCCAACGTATCCCATGGACACCATGTTAGCACGAAACACAAAGTTGGCCTGACAATCTCTAGAAGATTCGTGCAGCTGTGTTTTACACTACAGTCGCATGCAAAGAAGGATCTGCAGACTATCGTGTCCAGTTCACAAACACCTGCGTCAAAGCTCGATATTTGCCTTTTCAAATGTTAAATAATACTGCATATTGCAAAACAGTTCTGCACTGAATTTAAAGGTGGAGTTCACAAATTTGATCCAATCCTCATCGCCATTTGTAAGATATTGCAGTATGTCATGGACAGAAACAAACACAGGTTTCAGTTGCCAGTGTAGGTCTTCTACATTTTACAAAAATATACTGTGCATACTCTTACACATATTCACATGGGACTGATAAGATATTAATATATCACACCTCCTGGTACTAAGTTGTTAGTTACCATTATATACACTACAATATAGCCCAGTCCATTACACAGATGAGACTCCGCACCATTGATTCCATCTACACTTTATGCTGTGTCGGGAAAGCACACATAATCAATGATGTGCCCAATGGCAGTCATTCCTTCTTCTCCCCACTTATGTCCAACAGAAGGTATAGAACCTTGAAACCGTGCACCTCCTGAATTGGGAACAGCTTCGTCCCCTCTATTATCAGGCTTCTGAATGGCCTTTCCGTAAGCTAAAGTAGTGTTGAATCCATAAGCATCTGCAGTTCCTTCCTACACATTGAGTTTAGTTTAGTTTAGAGATACAGCGCGGAAGTATACTGTTTGGCCCACCGAGTCCACGCTGACCGGCGATTCCTGTAACCTCGCCCTATCTTACACACTAGAACACTGCGGACATTTTATGATTTTTTTATCCAAGCCAATTAACCAAGAAACCTGTACATCTTTGGAGTGTGGGAGGAATCCGGAGCACCTGGAGAAAACCCATGTGGTCACGGTGAGAACATCAGGATCAAACCCAGGTCTCTGGTGCTGTAAGGCAGCAACTCTAGCGCCGCGCCACCGTGCCAGACCAGGTAGTCACTATAACTGGAGCTGATTCAGACAGTGCCAGCGTAACTAGATCAGACCGTTTGATGGAACTGGTAAAGAAAGTCTCTGCTGGAGTGGAGTGAAACCCATTTCAAAATGTTAACTGGACAGTGGAAGTATTTTGGAGTCGTTGCAATAACTTTCTGCTGTTAGAGAAGGAAAGCCCTGTGTTAAGTAAATGTTCTCTTCCCCTGCTCTTTGCATCAGTTTTCAAATTTTACTGCTCCCTTGTCAATAAAACAATCGATGAAGAATAACTATACTTTGGTCCTTTAAGTTCTAAAGATAATACAAATGGCGATATTGCCCATTTGGTTGTCAAAGGACTCTGGGACCTTGGATCTAACTAATCAGAGCAAACAGAGCATTTAAATTATACATTGCATAACGGACTGGGGTCTTTCCATGGCATTCATTGTACTTTGCACCCTTTAGTAAATATCCGCTGGTCGGACTATTCAGCAGTTGCTAAGAGCAGTTGAAAGGCACAAGACATTTCAACAAAATTGTTCCCCATAAACTGGATACAGAATCACATGATAAATAGGTTATTATTCATTAATGTCCAAAAATGGACAAGCAGGCTTTACCTTTAGTTAGACTCTCACAGAATGACTATCAAACACACCCTCAGGACGACACAGTGAGTATTTTTAACAAAATCCAGTATAAACTGACATAAGACCAGAGGGATACTGTGGATTTGGAAATTTGAATTGTTACAAATTGGAAAGTCTCACTCTGGGATTTAGGGACCAAAATACCAACTATTAGCTGCCAATTAAAGAAGAGCTGAAAATTCAACAAAACACAAAGAACTGAAAGAACTCAACGGGCCAGGCAGCATCTGTGGAGGTAATGAATATGTGAAGCTTTTGGTTAGGACCCTTCTTCAGCTTCCAATCCGAACCATCACCTATCCATTCCCTCCACAGATGCTGCCTGACCTGCTGAGCTCCTCCAGCACTTTGTATTTTGCTCAAGATTTCAGTATCGGCAGTTTCTTTCTATAGCTGGATTTACTGTAGTATGTGAAAACTATTCTTTGCAGAGTTCTAGTTAGGTTGTGTATAACTTTTCAGTCATTCCCTCTCTTTCCTCAGGTTTCCCCCAGCAGTGAACACGTGGGTGAAAGTGATGAGAACGTGGAGCGAGGCAACTGGTCCTCGAAGACCGAATACCTGTGTGAGGTTATCCACTTTGGTGGTAAGAATAGGAAGGCAGAGTATTATCTGAATGGTGTCAAGTTAGGAAAAGGGGATGTACAACGAGATCTGGGTGTCCTAGTGCATCAGTCACTGAAAGGAAGCATGCAGGTACAGCAGGCAGTGAAGAAAGCCAATGGAATATTGGCCTTCATAACAAGAGGAGTTGAGTATAGGAGCAAGGAGTTTCTTCTGCAGTTGTTCAGGGCCCTAGTGAGACCTCACCTGGAGTACTGTGTGCAGTTTTGGTCTCCAAATTAGAGGAAGGATATTCTTGCTATTGAGGGCGTGCAGCGTAGGTTTACTAGGTTAATTCCCGGAATGGCGGGACTGTCATATGTTGAAAGACTGGAGCGACTAGGCTTGTATACACTGGAATTTAGAAGGATGAGAGGAGATCTTATCGCAACGTATAAGATTATTAAGGGGTTGGACACGTTAGAGACAGGAAACATGTTCCCAATGTTGGGGGAGTCCAGAACAAGGGGCCACAGTTTAAGAATAAGGGGTAGACCATTTAGAATGGAGATGAGGAAAAACTTTTTCAGTCAGAGAGTTGTGAATCTGTGGAATTCTCTGCCTCAGAAGGCAGTGGAGGCCAATGCTTTGAATGCATTCAAGAGAGAGCTAGATAGAGCTCTCAAGGATAGCGGAGTCAGGGGTTATGGGGAGAAGGCAGGAACGGGGTACTGATTGAGAATGATCAGCCATGATCACATTGAATGGCGGTGCTGGCTCAAAGGGCCAAATGGCCTCCTCCTGCACCTATTGTCTATTGTCTATTACCTGCTCTCAATGATCGGCTGTGCTGTGGGTTTGGGCAATGTCTGGAGATTCCCTTACCTGGCGTACAGGAATGGAGGAGGTACTGTAGATAGTTCACAATCCCGGCGAAGGAAAGATTACAATTACTATACAATACAATACAAACTTTATTGTCATTGTGCTGTGTACAAGTACAGAGACAACGAGAGCATCTTAACCAGAGTGCATGTGATGGAATAGTAAAACATATAATATATACATATATGCACAGTAGCGGTAGTGGAAATTCCAGTGAGCGAGATCAGTCACTGATGGGAGGAGTGCCCGAGGGGGGGTGGGAGGAGGGGGGGGGGGTGTGGGGGATGGCAGCAATCACCGAAGCTCAGAGTTAAGTAAGGTAACGACCGCAGGAAAGAAGCTGTTCCTGAACCTGCAGGTCCGGGAACGGAGAGACCTGTAGCGCCTCCCAGATGGGAGGAGGGTAAACAATCTGTGGTTGGGGTGAGAGCTGTCCTTGACGACGCAGCGCGCCCTTCGCAGACATCGCCTACTCTGGATAGACTCAATGGAGGGGAGTGAGGAACCGGTGATGCGTTGGGCGGTTTTCACCACCCTCTGCAGTGCTTTCCGGTCGGAGACAGAGCAGTTGCCATACCATACTGTGATACAGTTAGTAAGGATGCTCTCGATAGTGCAGCGGTAGAAGTTCACCAGAATCTGAGGAGACAGATGGACCTTCTTTAGTCTCCTCAGGAAGAAGAGACGCTGGTGAGCCTTCTTGATCAGTGTTGAGGTATTGTGGGTCCAAGAGAGGTCATCAGAAATGTTGACACCCAAGAACCTGAAACTGGAAACACGCTCCACCTCCGTCCGGTTAATATGGATGGGGGTGTGCGTACCTCCCCTAGTCCTTCTGTAGTCCACAATGAGCTCCTTGGTCTTCTTGGTGTTAAGGACCAGGTTGTTGTCAGCGCACCACGTTGCAAGTAGCTGGACCTCCTCCCTATAGGCCGACTCATCGTTGTCGCTGATGAGGCCAATCACCGTTGTATCATCTGCAAACTTAATAATGGTGTTAGAACCATGTACAGGTGTGCAGTTGTAGGTGAAAAGGGAGTAGAGGAGAGGGCTCAGCACACAGCCCTGTGGAACGCCGGTGTTCAGGGTGATGGTTGAGGAGGTGTCGTTGTCTAATCTAACAGACTGGGGTCTGTTGGTTAGAAAGTCCAATATCCAATTGCAGAGGGAGGGGTTGATGCTCAGGTCGTTGAGTTTGGCAATCAGTTTGGAAGGGTTGATGGTGTTGATAAACAGCATTCTCACGTAGGTGTCTCTGTTGTCAAGGTGGGAGAGGGTGGAGTGAAGTGCCGTGGAGATGGCATCCTCCGTACTCCTGTTCTGGCGGTAGGCGAACTGATAGGGGTCCAGTGTGGGAGGTAGGCAGCCTTTGAGGTGTGCCAAGACCAGCCTCTCGAAGCACTTAGTGATGATGGGAGTAAGTGCAACTGGGCGGAAGTCGTTGAGGCTCGCTGCAGTGGAGTGTTTTGGCACCGGCACGATGGAGGTGGTTTTAAGACTCGTAGGGACAGCTGCTTGGGCAAGTGACAAGTTGAAGATGTCAGTCCAAACATCTGTCAGCTGCGCAGCACAGATCCTGAGGACACGCCCGGGGATACCATCAGGGCCAGCAGCCTTCCGTGCATTAATCCTGCTCAATGCCGTACACACGTCGGTGGGGGTGAGTGTGAGGTGCTGATGATCAGCAGGGAGCACAGCCTTGATGGCCACCTCTTGATTGTCCCTGTCAAAGCAGCCATAAAAGTGATTAAGCTCCTCAAGGAAGGAGGCGTTGCTGGATGTGGGGATCGAGTTGGTGGGTTTGTAATCCGTGATGGCCTGGATGCCTTGCCACACGCGTCGGGAGTCGGAGTTGTTCTTGAAGTGCTCCTCGATCTTTAGCTTGTAGCTGTGCTTGGCCTTCTTGATGCCCCTCTTCAGGTTAGCCCTGGGGGAACTGTAGGCCCGAGCCTCACCTGACCTGAAAGCGGTGTCACGTGCTTTCAGCAGTAGTCTGAAAGATAATAATAAAGGAAAGAATGCATTGATTTAACAGAATGTAAAATTCAATGTTTGAGATGAATATATTAATGTTAAACTGTAATGATGAAATGAATGATGAACAGAATCTCTGAACTGTCAAACCTCCCTTCACCTGTATCCACCTATCTCTTGCCAGGCTTCATCCCACACTCACCTATTTTTTCCAGATTTTTTTCCCTACTGTAATCAGTTTGAAGAAGAGTCCTGACCCGAAACATCACCTATCCATGTCCTCCAGAGATGCTGACTGACCCGCTGAGTTACTTTAGCACTGTGCGTTTTGCTGAACCTTGGAATTGTTGGTTGTTTATAATGTCTTGTTTCCTAGAATGAGGATAATGATTTATTCCTCACTGCTTGTTTTTCTGGGGACATTGAAAGCAAACACCGCTCTGAAGGTCTGGAGTCACGTGTACATCAGTCCCTCAAGTCCTGGCAACACCCTCATAAATCTTCTCTGCACTCTTTTCATCTTAATGACATCCTTCCAACAGTAGGATGACCGAAAGTGAACACAGTACAGCTAATACTGCCTCACCAACAACTTGTACAACTATAACATCATATCCCAAGTACTATACTCAATACCCTGACTGATGAAGGGCAAAAAAAACCTCAAAGAGCTGAGCGGGTCAGGCGTTATCTCTGGAAGACATGGATAAATAGCAAAAGCGTTCTCTACCATCCTTGTCCATCTTGGTAACATAAATGAGGCTTGACCTTAAGAGGTCAGCAAACCTGATGTATTAATGTCCAGTCAGAATGTTCCCTTGCTCATCCTTGCTGTCCTTTTAAAATAAACCATTCTTCAATCTTCCAGAGCTTCAGCTGTGGCTAAAGATGATGCAAATACCTCTGCAAGGGCTTCCAAGTGTGCAAGTTCAGCTCCCAGGGATGTATTTAGATGGTTTATCACTAGGGCAATATGTAGATGACAAACAGGAGAGAACCAGGATATATCTTCTATTTCCGGGAGACTAGTCATATTGATGTGGGTAGTCACCTGTCTCTCAGTCTTTATCATTGTGTCCACGATAAAGTTCTTGTGTGTTGGCAGTGAGAGAGGCAATTGGTAAAAATTAACTGATGAACAGAGGTCCAGCAGTAGAGCTGCTAACTCTCAGCGCCAGAGACCCAGATTCGATCCTGAGTACGGGTGCTGTCTACACGGAGTTTGCATGTTTAGTTTAATTTAGAGATACAGCGCGGAAACAGGCCCTTCAACACACTAAGGACAATTTCCATCCAAAGCTAATTAATCTTTAAACCTATACGTCTTTGGAATATAGGAGGAAACCTGAGCACCCGGGGAAAACTCACGTGGTCATTGGGAGAATGTACAAACTCCACACAGAGAGCACCCATAGTTCTCCCTGTGTCTGTGTTGGTTTTCTCAGGTGCTGTGGTCAGCTCTCACATTCCAAAACCGTGCAGTTTTGTTGGTTAATTGGCCTTTGATTATAGTCTCTGGTGTGTAGGGAGTGGATGAGAAAATGGGATAACATGGAACCAATCAGATTTGACCAGCGTATTTGCAGCTCTTGATAACGCTTGGGGAGCGCAAGACAATGTTTTTACGGCGCGCTTCCAAGTCTCGCAGCTGCGACAGGCTCCAGAAGAGAACATCGACAATTTTATTACGAGACTAACTTTGGCTGTTCAAGATTGCAAGCATAAAGATATCCAGCCGCTCAAGTTCAAAGAAACAATGTTCATGTAGGCGTTGATTATCAGTACCTGTGACGAAAAAAACATGCGAGAGCCTTTTGTGTGAAAAGCATGCTCTGTCCTGGGACAAGGCGTGCTCCACTGCTCGTTATATGGAAGCTGTGAATAAGGGTCTTACCAGCTTCAACCTAATCATTCACAGCTGATTCAAGCAATATGGGATCGAGAACCCCCTCCCAAAGACGTCTATGTTTGCCATCGCCGACTAACCCGTGACTCACAGCTACGACCACGTCAACCTTCACAAAGGTGCCTTCGCTGCGGTGAAAGTCACAGACAGTGGTCTGACTGCAAGCACAAAAACATAGTTTGCAGGTTCTGTCGAAAGGTAGGGCACATCGAGAAGGTATGTTTTGCAAAGCAATGCACTGGGGGGAAACGGCAAACATCGACTCACAACTCTACATGAGTAGACGGCCATTACATAGACATGGGGACCATATTCAAAACCCATGGGACGAAAAGTCAGAGCCAGCCTCCGTAAGTGGTTATGCTGACAGTGGACAACCAACCCGTGAGGTTTGAACTGGATACAGGTTCAGCCGTCACTTTGATAGGTGAGTCGTCATTACTGCGAATATCAGCGCCTAGACTCAGTCTTCCACAGCTACACCGGAGATGGTGGCGATGTACTTGGAGTTTTTACGGCAGAAGTTGTTCAGACTGGTGACCTGTTCCACTTACCAGTGAATGTGGTCAGGGGAGGCCAACAGTTGCGTAGAAATTGGATGAAGAAAATTCTATCCTATATTAACCGTCTTAGTGGAAGCCCAGCATTAACCTCCCCACTACAGAAACATCAGCGCGGAAACTGTCAGCCTAAAGTTTACAAAGCCCGTCCAGTGCCTTACGCTGTCGGCCCGAAGGTGGAAGAACTGTCTGCCTACAGAAAATGGGTGTGATCGAACCAGTGCCATACTCTGTGTGGGCAGTTGCGATTGTACCAGTTGTCAAGTCTGATGGATCCATTAGCATTTGGGGTGACTATAATCAAACTGCCAACACTGCGACAAAATTGAACACGTATCCCCTACCACGAATTGAAGATTTATATGCATCCCTCTCAGGAGGACAGCACTGCTCAACATTAGACCTGAAACGTGTCTTTAATCAAGCTACGCTGGACGAAGAGTCGTGCGACATTACAACAATCAACATATATCGGGGCCTATTTCGCTGCAAGCAGTTACCATTTGGAGTGAGTTCTGCCCCTGGTATATTCCAGTGTCTTATTGATAACCTTGTTGAGAATATCCCTTATGTGGTTTTTGGTTGGCAGATGGTTGTACAATGGCCAGAGATGAGAAGACTAAAAGAGCGAGGTAAGGAGGCAAGGACTGAACAGATGTGAAATGTGAACCCACGGGAAGGGTTATAGGTGGAAGGGAATGGGAACAGCGAGAAAGGGAAAGGGAGAAATGAGTGATAATCCAGGTGGGGCAAAGGGAAGAGAGGAGGGGAAAACGGGGAGTGGCTTTTGGGAGGTGAGTTAGCTAAAATGTGGAATTGAACATTCATTCCATTGGGTTGTACGCCACCCAAACTGAATATGAAGGGGTATACTTCCAGTTTGCATGCAACCTCACTCTTGCAATGGAAGAGGGCCAGAACAGAAAGGGCAAATTCATGTATATTTAGCTAAATATTTTTGTGCTCTTTATTTAATGATGACTGATACAAGATGCCTTCTGGTTTTTTTTTTTAGAAATTTTGTTTTACGCCGCACAAGTTCAGTGGGCGAGACGGGGGAGATAGTCTGGCACTTGGCCCTCTGTCTGCTTCTGGCCTGGCTGATCGTTTGTGGAGCACTTTCTAAAGGAATCAAATCTTCAGGAAAGGTGAAATGATTGCTGACAAACAGCACTAAAAACTGGTGACAATGTACAGATGTCCACATTTACAAATACGCTTTAAAATTACTGTGGGCAACACACAAAGAAACTTGTAGAGGGAATTAATATCAAAACAAGGATCCCAATTAAAAGAGATGACAGTACAGAAATTAAGGAAATGGCTGACTTATTGAAAAATTCCTTATGTATTCATTCCAGAGGAAAAGCTGCATTTTGATGATGTTATAGGAGTCCGTGTGCATTAACCATTAAAATCCTCTGGCTATGAACTGAAAGTAATCAATGGGGCTGACCACTGGGATTTAGAAATTGATGACAGGTCAAAAGTCAGGTTTCTTGCAGCTAGTGGCTCTCCTTAGAATCTCCAAAGACTTTCCATATTCAATAAGGGACCTCCCTGGCATGTGGTAAAACATGCTCCATCTGTTGTAATGTGCACAGATACAAGAATAATCTTGAAACTCGACATCAATCAGGGAAAAGCTAAATGATCTGTTAGATGTACCGAGTTTTAGCAATTTGACAGAGTTGCTTTTATAGGTGCAAAAGCTTTAAGCATCACTGCACTAGTTGCTGAAACATAATGGAAACAAGAAATTGTATTCTGAGAGTTGGACCAGTTTCTACTGAGTTCACAGTTCTTGCTCATGATGAGTTAATTTGTTCAATGGTACTTAATTGCCATGTAATTCTTAGATTTGGGTGCAATTCTGTAAAATCATATACGTTAGCACAAAAACGCAGCATTTGTAGTGCATGAATAGTAGATGTCACCACGGCAGTACGCAAAGGGTGAATGTCAAAACAAAGAACTGCAAATACTGGTTTGTCCACAAAAGGACACAAAGTGCTGGAGTAACTCCGTAGTGCTGGAGTAACTTTCATTTCACTGCGCATTTATGTGTATGTGACAAATAATATTGACTATTGACTATAGGTAAGGTAGCATCTCTGGAGAACATGGATAGGTGACGCTTCTGGTCGTTCGGAGATGTTACTGATCAATCGATTAATTAATCAATTAATGCTCTCTTAATCGCTAATTTTAGATTTGCGGTGATTATTATTTATGAGCCAAGATATACACAAAGCAAAAGTCTGTGTATGGAATTAGTCGTCAACTAAAGCAGACGAGACTCGAGCAGTGAAACAAAATGTTCAAGGGACCACATTTCCCAATGTGGGCCACCTAAGATTGCAAAATAAGCTAAAGAATACATTTGTGGTGCATAATTGATTCAAAATGGGCTTCTCCTGTGTAAATGTTTTGCTCCTCTGAATATTGTAGAATGATTTAAATTCTGTTTAATACGCTTCTCAATTATGTGATGTAATAATAATAATAATATATTTCTTTATTCGTCCCACACCGGAGAAATTTACAGTGTTACAGCAGCAATGTGGATAGCAAGAGAGCAAGAGATCATTCATTATAAATAAATAAAAGATACATAAATTGTCATCAGCTTTCTGTGTGTTCTTACCTGTTATTGTTGACTGGTCTGCTGGGAGCAGTGCTGATTGTGCAGTCTCACAGCAGCGGGAAGGAAGGACCTCCTATATCTCTCCTTCACGCACCTGGGGTGAAGGAGTCTGTCAGTGAAGGAGCTACTCAGTGCAGTGACAGTGTCCTGCATGGGGTGGGAGTCGTTGTCCAGCAGCGATGTTAGCTTTGCCATCATCCTCCTCTCTCCCACCACCTGCACTGAGTCGAGGGGGCAACCCAGGACAGAGCTCTGTGAATAATCATCTTTAACTCCAATTCTTTTACTTAGTGTAGACACAAGGAATTGCAGATGCTGATTTACAAAATAAGACACAATGTGCTAGAGGTACTCAGTGGGTCAGGCAGCATCTCTGGAGAACATGGGTATGCTGTAGAAGGTTCCTAACCAAAACCACCAATTGTGTTCCCCAGAGATGCTGCATGAAAGCATTTTATTTATGACTGTGCTAACGTATATGATTTTACAGAACTGCACGCAAATCAAAGAATTTCACTGTATGTAGATGCATGACAATTAAGTGCCATTGAGCAAATTAACTGCGTTACTCCAGAAGCTGTGTGTCTTTTTTTATTTAGTGTTTCATTAAATCAAATATTGCAGATGTTAAAGCAGGAACAGAAGACAATCTAACAATCCTTTTCCACGTTCAGGTCGTTTATTTCACAACAACGTTTCCGTACGTGGTTCTGACCGCACTTCTGATCCGAGGACTGACCCTGGAGGGAGCTTGGAAAGGGATTGAATTCTACATTGGGAGCCAGTCGGACTTCTCAAAGCTGGCTGATGCTGAGGTAATCTCACCAGTGTAATCCACCTTCTTTTGGCTGAATATTTCAATCAGATATTTCCACGTGTGGAAGAAATTAATTTAGAGGGAAATTAATGGAAAATGAAAAGCGGAGACTTTGCAGATTTTTTTCGAGATTTTATTGCATGATATCATGGAGAGAATGGCTGCAGTAAATTGCCCACCAGTTCTCTGACTTCACAGCAGAATTAGCCGACAATTCTGTTATACTGTGCAGTAAACAACTGTTGATTTTTGTTAGATACTACTCTATGAAAATATTCCATCAACTACATGGGTACCTATTATTTAATTAGTCATTACATACTTCTTGTTTTTGTTAATCTTATTCAACAACAAATGGTTAATGCAAGTCAAACACGATCCAACGGCATCTTGACATTATTTTATCTCACCTCTTAGGCGTCCCGCACCACCAACCCCTCTCCGAGCCAATCACAACCTCCCCATTTACAGTAACATTTCTATGCCACTAGTGGTAAGGGACGCGGGTGGTCTACTGTAACTTCTCAGGAGGGGAAAACAAGCTTTGTTATCTCCTCTACTATTTCACATTTACATTTACCATCCACCTGCAACACATTCCCAGACAAGATGTAATACGTCTAAACGTACTCTGCCGATTCCCATGAACCTCTTCTGCACCTGGTCAACCAGAGATACCAATTGTCACATCCAAGCACCCTTTCGTTACCTTGTTCAATTACAATCAAAATTAAGGAAGGATATTAATTTTTCTTCCACAGTTCCCTCCTTGTTGATCTTTATGAAAGGATTTTAATATTTTCTCTCAGTAATCAGTTGTAGAAATGGAGGCATACATGTCCCATTATAATTTTGGTTGGAACTCGTCCTTGAGCTCGCAAAGGGATACCTCCTTCAATGTGCATAGGGATATGGGCACAACCCTAACTTCAAATCAGATAAGGAAGCTTGCTTTTAATAGACAATAGACAATAGACAATAGGTGCAGGAGTAGGCCATTCAGCCCTTCGAGCCAGCACCGCCATTCAATGCGATCATGGCTGATCACTATCAATCAGTACCCCGTTCCTGCCTTCTCCCCATACCCCCTCACTCCGCTATCCTTAAGAGCTCTATCCAGCTCTCTCTTGAAAGCATCCAACGAACTGGCCTCCACTGCCTTCTGAGGCAGAGAATTCCACACCTTCACCACCCTCTGACTGAAAAAGTTCTTCCTCATCTCCGTTCTAAATGGCCTACCCCTTATTCTCAAACTGTGGCCCCTTGTTCTGGACTCCCCCAACATTGGGAACATGTTATCTGCCTCTAATGTGTCCAATCCCCTAATTATCTTATATGTTTCAATAAGATCCCCCCTCATCCTTCTAAATTCCAGTGTATACAAGCCCAATCGCTCCAGCCTTTCAACATACGACAGTCCCGCCATTCCGGGAATTAATCTAGTGAACCTACGCTGCACGCCCTCCATAGCAAGAATATCCTTCCTCAAATTTGGAGACCAAAACTGCACACAGTACTCCAGGTGCGGTCTCACCAGGGCCCGGTACAACTGTAGAAGGACCTCTTTGCTCCTATACTCAACTCCTCTTGTTACGAAGGCCAACATTCCATTGGCTTTCTTCACTGCCTGCTGAACCTGCATGCTTCCTTTCATTGACTGATGCACTAGGACACCCAGATCTCGTTGAACTCCCCCTCCTCCTAACTTGACACCATTCAGATAATAATCTGCCTTTCTATTCTTACTTCCAAAGTGAATAACCTCACACTTATCTACATTAAACTGCATCTGCCATGTATCCGCCCACTCACACAACCTGTCCAGGTCACCCTGCAGCCTTATTGCATCTTCCTCACAATTCACACTACCCCCCAACTTAGTATCATCTGCAAATTTGCTAATGGTACTTTTAATCCCTCCGTCTAAGTCATTAATGTATATCGTAAATAGCTGGGGTCCCAGCACCGAACCTTGCGGTACCCCACTGGTCACTACCTGCCATTCCGAAAGGGACCCATTTATCCCCACTCTTTGCTTTCTGTCTGTTAACCAATTTTCTATCCATGTCAGTACCCTACCCCCAATACCATGTGCCCTAATTTTGCCCACTAATCTCCTATGTGGGACCTTGTCGAAGGCTTTCTGAAAGTCGAGGTACACCACATCCACTGACTCTCCCTTGTCAATTTTCCTAGTTACATCCTCAAAAAATTCCAGTAGATTTGTCAAGCATGATTTCCCCTTCGTAAATCCATGCTGACTCGGAACGATCCCGTTACTGCTATCCAAATGCTCAGCAATTTCGTCTTTTATAATTGACTCCAGCATTTTCCCCACCACTGATGTCAGACTAACTGGTCTATAATTACCCGTTTTCTCTCTCCCTCCTTTCTTAAAAAGTGGGATAACATTTGCTATCCTCCAATCCACAGGAACTGATCCTGAATCTATAGAACATTGAAAAATGATCTCCAATGCTTCCACTATTTCTAGAGCCACCTCCTTAAGTACTCTGGGATGCAGACCATCAGGCCCTGGGGATTTATCAGCCTTCAGTCCCATCAGTCTACCCAAAACCATTTCCTGCCTAATGTGGATTTCCTTCAGTTCCTCCATCACCCTAGGTTCTCCAGCCCCTAGAACATTTGGGAGATTGTGTGTATCTTCCTCAGTGAAGACAGATCCAAAGTAACGGTTTAACTCGTCTGCCATTTCTTTGTTCCCCATAATAAATTCCCCTGCTTCTGTCTTCAAGGGACCCACATTTGCCTTGACTATTTTTTTCCTCTTCACGTACCTAAAAAAACTTTTGCTATCCTCCTTTATATTATTGGCTAGTTTACCCTCGTACCTCATCTTTTCTCCTCGTATTGCCTTTTTAGTTAACTTTTGTTGCTCTTTAAAAGAGTCCCAATCCTCTGTCTTCCCACTCTTCTTTGCTATGTTATACTTCCTCTCCTTAATTTTTATGCTGTCCCTGACTTCCCTTGTCAGCCACAGGTGTCTCTTACTCCCCTTAGAGTCTTTCCACCTCTTTGGAATAAATTGATCCTGCAACCTCTGCATTATTCCCAGGAATACCTGCCATTGCTGTTCTACCGTCTTCCCTGCTAGGGCCTCCTTCCAATCAATTTTGGCCAGCTCCCGCCTCATGCCTCTGTAATCCCCTTTGCTATACTGTAATACCGACACTTCCGATTTTCCCTTCTGCCTTTCCATTTGCAGAGTAAAACTTATCATGTTGTGATCACTGCCTCCTAATGGCTCTTTTACCTCTAGTCCCCTTATCAGATCAGGATCATTACACAACACTAAATCCAGAATTGCCTTCTCCCTGGTAGGCTCCAGTACAAGCTGTTCTAAGAATCCATCTCGAAGGCACTCTACAAACTCTCTTTCCTGGGGTCCATTTCCAACCTGATTTTCCCAGTCTACCTGCATGTTGAAATCTCCCATAACCACCGTAGCATTACATTTTTGACACGCCAATTTTATCTCCTGATTTAACTTGCACCCTAAGTCGAGGCTACTGTTTGGGGGCCTATAGATAACTCCCATTAGGGTCTTTTTACCCTTACAATTTCTCATTTCTATCCATACTGATTCAACATCTCCTGATTCTATGTCACCCCTTGCAAGGGAATGAATATCATTCCTTACCATCAGAGCAACCCCACCCCCTCTGCCCACCTGTCTGTCTTTTCTATACGTTGTGTACCCCTGAATATTCAGTTCCCAGCCCTGGTCCTCTTGTAGCCATGTCTCAGTGATCCCTACAACATCATACTTGCCCATGACTAACTGAGCCTCAAGCTCATCCACTTTATTTTTTATACTACGCGCATTTAAGTACAACACTTTAACTTCTGTATTTACCTCCCCTCTCACATCGTTCACAATTGGCCCTGCCCTTAATTTCTTTTCCGCTCTAGAACTTCTGTTCCCATTCTTCCGAGAGTCTTTTGCAATATCTCCTGTATTCCCTTTTACCTCATCTTCATATTCACAATTTGTTAACCCCTCCCCCCCACTACTTAGTTTAAAGCCACAGGTGTCACACTAGCAAACCTGCCTGCCAGAATGTTTGTCCCCCTGCTGTTAAGATGCAACCCGTCCCTTTTGTACAAGTCACCCCTAGCCCAGAAGAGATCCCAGTGGTCCAGAAATCTAAATCCCTGCTCTCTGCACCAGTCCCTCAGCCATAAATTCATACCCTCTATCTCTCTGTTCCTGGCCTCACCAGCACGAGGTACCGGTAGCAGTCCAGAGATAACTACCTTCGACGTCCTACTTCTCAGCGTTTTTCCCAACTCTCTAAACTCCCGCTGTAGCACCTCCTTCCTCTTCCGCCCGACGTCATTCGTGCCCACGTGCACAACGACTTCAGGTTGATCGCCTTCCCTCGCTAGGATTTTCTGAAGCCGGTCTGTGATGTGTTGAACCCTGGCACCAGGGAGGCAACAGACCATCCTCAAGTCCCTCCTGCTGCCACAGAATCTTCTATCCGTCCCTCGGACTATGGAGTCACCGACCACTACGGCTCTTCCAGACTTCGGTCTCCCCTGTCGTGTATCCTTGCCAACAGGTCCGCCACTCGGACTGGAAACGTCTTCTGCCCCGACAGTTCCCAAGAGGGTATACCTATTTGCAATAGGCACAGCCACCGGGGTCTCCTGTAGTCCACGTCCACTCCTCCCTGAAACAGTCTCCCACCTTCGCTCGACCTGGACCCTTGGCGTGACAGCCTCACAATAGGTCCTGTCGAGGAAACTCTCGCATTCCCGGATGGCCCTGAGGTCATCCAACTGCCTCTCCAACTCCACCACACGTCCCTTCAGGAGCTGCACCTGGACACAGTTCTTGCAGGTGTAGCTCCCAGAAGCTCCCGCGACGTCCCTGTCTTCCCACATCCTGCAGGAAACACACCGCACCAACTTTTCCGCCATCACCTTGTGCCTATAACCAGCTCTGGCTTAAAACAATGGTATCCTCCTCACCTCAGCCTCGCAGCCAAAGACTCGCACTTCCCTCACTGGGCACTTCCCTCACTGGGCACTTCCCTCACTGGGCACTTCCCTCACTGGGCACTTCCCTCACTGGGCACTTCCCTCACTGGGCACTTCCCTCACTGGGCACTTCCCTCACTGGGCACTTCCCTCACTGGGCACTTCCCTCACTGGGCACTTCCCTCACTGGGCACTTCCCTCACTGGGCACTTCCCTCACTGGGCACTTCCCTCACTGGGCACTTCCCTCACTGGGCACTTCCCTCACTGGGCACTTCCCTCACTGGGCACTTCCCTCACTGGGCACTTCCCTCACTGGGCACTTCCCTCACTGGGCAGCACCTGAACAGGGCTGCACCCTTTTGTGAGCCTTGCTTATATCACCAATTTAAATTGCCTGATTGTCCAATTTACCTAACTTCTCACTTAAACTGCCTGTTGAACTGTGATTAGCACTTACTTTACTGCTCAGCCAACGGGCGTCCTTGCTCTGCTCCCGGACTTTTCAAATTGACTACTACTTCCTTTTGGCGCTCTTTTTAAACTGCCTGTTCAACTGTGATTAGCACTTACTTTACTGCTCAGCCAACGGGCGTCCTTGCTCTGCTCCCGGACTTTTCAAATTGACTACTACTTCCTTTTGGCGCTCTTTTTAAACTGCCTGTTCAACTGTGATTAGCACTTACTTTACTGCTCAGCCAACGGGCGTCCTTGCTCTGCTCCCGGACTTTTCAAATTGACTACTACTTCCTTTTGGCGCTCTTTTTAAACTGCCTGTTCAACTGTGATTAGCACTTACTTTACTGCTCAGCCAACGGGCGTCCTTGCTCTGCTCCCGGACTTTTCAAATTGACTACTACTTCCTTTTGGCGCTCTTTTTAAACTGCCTGTTCAACTGTGATTAGCACTTACTTTACTGCTCAGCCAACGGGCGTCCTTGCTCTGCTCCCGGACTTTTCAAATTGACTACTACTTCCTTTTGGCGCTCTTTTTAAACTGCCTGTTCAACTGTGATTAGCACTTACTTTACTGCTCAGCCAACGGGCGTCCTTGCTCTGCTCCCGGACTTTTCTTACAGCTGTGAGTTCACTGTGTTCCGTGTGAAAGTTGTTGGTTGAATTTCATACTCCAACTTCTATCTGAATCATATTACTTGTAACTATCTAGATGCCTCACTTCACCCTCATATCCTCTCTGATCCCACATAATGTTAGTATATTCATGTATTTAATACTACAAACATAGTTAATAAGGAATATGTCTACATTTTGACACTCTTTTTTATCACTACAAAAATGTTATGGTTCTTGTGTTTCCTTCTGTTCGAGGTTTCTGTCTGAGTGCTGTAGTTTATATCTGGGGGCATGTACCCAATCAGGTTTTTCTTGTACTTTTACTGCTGTTCGTGTTGTTAGCAGCAACAAATATGGTCCTTTCCATCTAGGAGAGAAAGAACCTTTGTTTATTGCTCACACATAAACCTGATCTCCTGGTTTAAACGGGTGCACATTTTCTTTTGCCGGAGGGTCCTGGGCTTGCTTAATTTTCTCATAAATTTTACCAATCGTTTCACTCATGGCTTCAGCATATCTTAAGGATTTGTTATCATTCCACATCAGGGCTACCTTCTCAGTAGTCATCAGGGGTGGGGTTCCTGTTGTCATAGATCACCCCATCAAAATCTCGACTGGTTGATATGGTATGTGTAATTTCCACTGCAATCCACGAGCTTTCGACAAGTTCTACACTAATTTATTGGTGAAAAGAGTTCCTCTGTCAGTGTTTATTCCCATGGGTATCCCGAATGTAGGTATTATTTCTTTCATTAAAATATTGACTACCATCCTTGCATCATCCCTCCTTGTGGGGTGTGCTTCCACCCATCTGGAAAACATATCAACTATGACCAGAATGTACTTAAAACCCTTTGCTGCTGGCATATGTACAAAATCAATTTGCAAATTCTCAAAAGACATTTCACATTGTGGTAGATGATCAAATTTTGCAGGCATCTTCCATCTATTATTTTGTTGACACACCTGACATGGTCTTGCAACTTTATCAATTATGACTGATATACCTGGTGCATACCTTTGCTGGGACAATACATGTGGCATCCCCCCTTTTCCCATGTGAGCCTGTCCATGAGCTTGGCGAGACAGGGGCAAAAAAAGGCTCTTGGGGCAAACTACCCGACAATCAGGGAGGACCCTGATTCTGGACACTTTTCTGCTTCTTTCTTCATGGGATGAATGAGATATTTAGCTAAAGAAATGAATGCTGCTTTTGAATTGTTACATAAATCATATTAACAATTGCATTTTGGTTTAGAGGTCTGAAGAAAATGCAACTGAACAGCTTTATTGTGGGTATGTGTATGAAGGAACTGCAGATGCTGGTTTAAACCAAAGATAGACACAAAATGCTGGTGTAACTCATCAGGACAGGCAATATCTCTAGGAGAGAAAGAATGGATGGCGTTTCGGTTCGAGACTGAGGAAGGGTCTCGACCCAAAACGTCACCCATTCCTTCTCTTCAAAGATGCTGCCTGTCCTGCTGAGTTACTCCAGCATTTTGTGTCTATCTTTAGCTTAATTATAGGTTTAGGTTTAGATTTATTATTATCGTCACATCTACCAAGATATAGTGAAAAGCTTTGTTTTGCCTGCTATCCAATCAATCATGTCATATACTATACATAAATATAATCAAGTACAAACTCAAGTACAATGGGTGGAGCAAATGGCAATGTACAGAATGGAGACTATGGTTCTCAGCATTGTAGTGCACCAGTTTCAGAGATAAAGTCTAATGACTGGAATAGTGAGAGGTGAATCGGACAGTACCCTAGCTTATGGAAGGGCCATTCCTTTGCCCACTTTTACAGTTAATCGATATCCTGTTGTAACATTGGACAACCTCCTTCACTGTCCACTGTACCAACAATTTTGGTCCCATCGGTAAATTTAACTCTATGCGAACTAATTACAATTTCCATTCACCAGGTCTGGAAAGATGCTGCAACACAAATATTCTATTCTCTTGCAATTGGCTGGGGCAGTTTAATAACCCTGTCGTCCTACAACAAATTCCACAACAACTGTTACAGAGACGCCATGACTGTCTGCATCATTAACTGTGCCACGAGTGTGTTTGCTGGATTTGTCATCTTCTCCATCCTGGGACACATGTCTCACGTACAGGACAAGCCTGTTTCAGAGGTCGCTAAGTCAGGTACCTGTGCTCTTAGACTTGCCATCTTCTGTTGTGATTTAGATCCAGTGATGGAGTGGAGGTAATGGGGCTGAGCAAGAGATCAGTTGGAAGGTAATTGGAAGAGAGAGACATAGGGGAGGGGAGAGCAAGGTATGGGGAAATGTAAAGTAAATAAGTAAGTATATGGAAGAGAGGAGCACTGGGGACTCAATCTGATTGTTAGATTAATTAGTGGACTTTTGCATTATAAACATCGTTATAATCTTTTTCTTTTATACATAATTAATCTGATCTGAGCACTGTATCTCCCATTCAGGTTTTGGTTTGGCTTTCATTGTTTATCCAGAGGCTTTAGTGCAGTTGTCATGGGCGCCTCTTTGGTCCGGCCTGTTTTTCTTCATGCTGATCACCCTGGGACTCAGCAGTCAGTGTGTTGCTGTAGGTAAGAGCCACTTCAATCCTTTGCCAAGTCTTTGCCATTTCCCTAAAATCAGGGTGTCTGGGTCTTGAAATTGGATCGCGCTGAAATTTACATACAATTCTAATAGTCATATTTTTGTAAAAGCGTTTAATAGTATTTCAGAGTTGTTTCCAATACAAACCCTCATTCCTTTACTGTGCAGCAAGAGCACAAAAAAAAGAAATTGGAGCAAATGCAGTCTTTCCCTTGTATAGAAGGGAAAGAAACATTTAGACAGGTACATGGATAGGATGGGTTTAGAGGGATATGAGCCAAATGCAGGTAGGTGGGGCTAATGTAGATCGGACATATTGGCCGGTGGGAGCACTTTGAGCCAAATGGCCTGTTTCCACACTGTAAGACTATGACTCTATGACGCTGGAACATAGAACAAAGGACAGTATAGCACAGGAACAGACCCTATGCCCCACAATGTCTGTGCTGAACTTGGGTCAAGCATGGGCAGATGGAGCATCTTGGTCGGCATGGGTGGGTTGGGCCGAGGGCCCTGTTTCTGTGCTGTATGACTCTATGACTCCTCTGCCTGAAACATTGGAGGGACGTACTCCCCTTCTAACTTCATGAGGGGAACATTACCAGGAATGTTTGAGCTCCACCCATGGTTGAAGTATGCCGTGCCCCTGATGGAGCAAGTTGGTGACTTTAATGCTTGCCCTAGTCCTAGACTGCCCAATCACTCCCCATAGCTCAGGCCCTCAAGTCCTGGCATCATCCTCATAAAACTTCTCTACACTCCTTCCAGCTTAATGACATCCTTCCTATAGCAGGGTGACAAAAACTCAACATAATACTCCAAATGTGGACTCAACAACCTTTTTTACAATTGGAACATAACATCCCAACTTATATACTCTGGACCCTTACTGATGAAGGCCAGTGTACCAAAAGCCTTCTTGACCACCCTGTCTAGCCATGACACCACTTTCAGGGAACTAGCCCACTGCCCTACAGTAGTCCGCAGGGCACTGGCGTTTACTGTGAAGGTCCTGCCAACTACTGCACTCAGTGCTCTGACTGCTGAAGGTCAATGTACCTAAAGCCTTCTTGACCACCCTGTTTACCAGTCATGTCACAATTGGATAGAAGAGGCTGCCACAGCTCTTCTGGTCTGCTCAGTGCTGGAACATCCAGCGCAGTGATTCTCTGAGATTTTGTAAATTATTCATTAAACTCGTTTAACTTTTATTTGATTAGAAGCAGTAATAACGACCCTACTGGATCAGTTCCCTGGGTTTCTGCGATCAAGGCGTCTGTTTCTTACAGCTGCTGTTTGCCTGATATTTTATTTGCTCAGCCTTACCTGCACAACACAGGTAAGATGCAATTCAATAGTATCTTTACAGGCCAGCTTTAACTTATCACGTGGGGAATTTGATATGATTAAATAATAGAGACTCGTTGTTTAACTTGCTTGACAAGTCACATATTATTCTGATTGTGAAATACTTCACAGCATCAAAATCTGGGACACAAAGCAACTGCAGGTACTGGCTTACAAAAAAACCCACAAAGTAACTCAGCGAGTCAGGCAGTATCTGTAAAGAACATGAATAGGCAACATATTGTGTCGAGACCCTTCTTCAGACTGATTGTAGTGGGGGGGGGGGGGGGGAGGGGGGGGGGAAGAGATGTGGGGAGGAGTGAGAAAAAGCCTGGCAGGAGATAGGTGGATATAGGTATGGGGTTTTGTTTATTGGCAGGTGGATGGACAAAGGCCAAAGATGAAAAGAAGACAAAAGGCTGTTAAGATAAGTGGAGAAGGGGAGTGAAAGGTGAAACCAGAGGAAGGGATATAGGTGGATGGGAACAGCGGAATGGGAAGGTGGGTGGGGAGGTGCAGGATAGGTACGCATCTGGGTAGGGCACAGGAATGGAAGGTGAAAAAGGGGGTAGCAGGGAGTGGGGGGTTGTTACCTAAAATTGGAGAATTTAATGTTCAGATCATTGAGCTGTAAGCTTCCCAAGTGGAATATGATGTTCAGTTCCTCTTTCTGGCAATGGAGGTGGTCTAGGACAGTGCGTCACACGCTGTGATCATACTTCCAGAGGTTGGGCTGCAGAGAGCTCAACAGCACTTTTCCAACAGCAGTAAGTATCTCCAATAGATGTTGGCCTTTCCAACAATCCCTGTGAGAGTGTGATAACAATAGTCAATCAATTAATTTATGCCACTGAACTACCTGGTGTCTCACCCAGAAGCCCAGTACCACGAGGATGCCATTCATCTGGGCCATTTGACAGTGCCCAGAGAGGATGCCACAGAGTGGTCAAGGTCACAGTGTGGAAACAGCTCAAATGTGAACACTCACTTGGAAGCATTCACAGTAAATGGAGCATTTTACAGTTGGACTTCAATAATCTGGCAGCACTGGGGCTGTGCAGGTGTCTGGGTAACACATTTGCTCCTGTTAAGATTAATTTTAAGTATAAAAGTCAGGAAGTCATCATGGGAAGGAAGTGGAGGCTTTGTAAAGAGTACAGAGCAGATTACCAGAATGCTGCCTGGAGTAGAAGGTACTGGCTATAGAGAGAGGCTAGACAAACTTGGATTGTTTTCTCTGGAGCGTGGAGGTTGAGGGAAGACCTGATATAGATAAAATTATGGGAGATTATATTTTTAAACATTAAATATAAAATTATGACATTTAAAAAAATTATATAAATTAGACAGAACCATTTTCCCAAAGTGGAAATATCAAAGTATACAGGGCATAGCTTCAAGGTAAGAGGGACAAAATTTAAATTTGGATTCTTGTTGTCCACAGGAGTGAACAGATTCATCAAGGACATTGAGATGATGATTGGGGAGAGGAGTTGGCTCTTCTGGTTGTGGTGGAGAGCGTGCTGGCTTTACATCTCTCCATGCTTGATGGCAGTAAGGAGATCTTGAGATCTTACAGCAGTTTAAACAGAATAATTAGCAAGTGGTTGTTCCATCTCCTATTTCTGACATGTTTTTGTACAGGCAATCGTAGTGTGGTCTCTGGTAACATTCGCCCCACCAACATATGGGCTTGTTGAATACCCCGTCTGGGCAACAGCTCTCGGCTGGTGTATGATCACCTTCTGTATTATGTGGATCCCCATCGTTGCCATTAAAAGAGTTGTCCAAGCAGAGGGCTCCACTCTGTGGCAGGTAAGGGAACACCTTGAAGTCTATGAGAGAGGAAAGACTTGCGATTCAAGAGAATATCTCTGTCAAGCTAGCAATGTGCAATACAAGCATTCTGTGTCTTCAGCATTTCTGCCAGTCTTTTAATACATTTTAATCTTTTGCAATAAAAAAAATCACAATTTACATGACCTAATGGCAAGAATATGGTCGAAGTAGAGAGCAGGGCACAGGCGATGTAAGAATTTAGGTTTAGGTTTATTATTGTCACATGTACCAAGGTACTGTGAAAAGCTTTATTCTACATGCTTTTTAATCAGATCAGTTAACACCACACATAAATACAATCAAGCCAAACTCAAGTACAATAGGTAGATTGAAGGGGAGGATGCAGAGTGCAGAATATAGTTCCTAGCTTTGTCACTTCCACAGACATTGTCCAATTTTCACAATCAGGTTATAGGTGAATTGGACAATACCCCAGCTTATGGAAGGACCGTTCAGAAGCCTGATAACAGAGGGGAAGAAGCTGTTCCTGAGTCTGGTTGTGCGCGCTTTCAAGCTTCTGTACTTCTGCCGTATGAGAGCACACAAAAACGATATAATCTTTCAAATTATTTTTCACAGAAAATTTCTGCTGCATGCACATCGGCTCCTGATTGGGGCCCGTACTTGGAACAACATCGAGGGAACAGATACAGGCAGGGGCCTGATTCTGCAGAAGGCCATTTACAGTGTACAGCTCTGAGCAGTCCCTGATTTACGAAAGTGACAGGGAAGTTTCTGTTTAATTTGTAAACAATTCCCTGGAAGTTTGTAATTTATTCCCACCTTAGCATCAGTGGGAGTTGTCCTGAACAATCAGCATCAGTGACTTGGGTTATATCCCTGTATCATAGTTTATATCTTGCATATTGCTTGACACCAGTTCAGATTCAGTTTGGTTTATTCCCATATGCACCACAGTGCCATGGAATCCCTCGAACACACAAAGTATACAATATAGTAAAGGGATTTGTTTGTCTGACCTGCCTGAATCTTGCCTTCAGATGGGGCCCAGTAACCCTATTAATTGCAGTTTAGATCAGCACCGCACACAAAGGAACTCTCATGCAACAGTGAAGAGTCTCTCGAACAAGGTGGTTCATTCAGGCCTTGTCACAGGGGAAGCACGGCTCGAAGATACGTCACTGACTCAAAAAACTTATAACAATCTGTAGTATTCGTGTTATGATGGTTACATTTAATGTTTATACTTCAAAATAATTCATCAGCAACCCACCTTTCCGTAGAGCATTTGATACTGGTTTACTAGGAGTTGCCTCTATCTGTTTGACAGCCTGCACTTTATCTCATAGAGTCATAAAGTGATACAGTGGGGATTCAGGCCCCTCGGCCCAACTTGCCCACACCGGCCAACATATCCCAGCTACACTAGTCCCACCTATCTGCGCATGGTCCATTTCCCTCCAAACCTGTCCTATCCATGTACCTGTCTAACTATTACTTAAATAACAGGATAGTCCCCGCCTCAACTACCTCCTCTGGCAGCTTGTTCCATACACCCACCACCCCTTCTCCTTGTACCATGTCCTCTGGTCCTCGATTCCCCTACTCTATTCTGTGCGTCTACCCACTTTATTCCTCTCATGATTTTGTATACCTCTATAAGATCACCCCTCATCCTCCTGCGCTCCAAGGAATAGTCCCAGACTACTCAACGGCTCCCTATAGCTCAGACCCTCTAGTCCTGGCAACATCCTCGTAAATCTTCTCTGAACCTTTCATGCTTGACAACATCTTTCTTATAACATGGTGCCAAGAACTGAACACAATACTCTTAATGCGGTCTCACCAATATCTTATACAACTGCAACATGACCTCCCAACTTCTATACTGAATACTCTGACTGATGAAGTCCAATGTGCCAAAGGTAATTTTGCTCACCTTATCTATCTGTGACTCGACATTCAAGGAACCTTGCACCTGCATTCCTAGATCTTTCTGCTCTACCACACTCCACAAAGACCTACCGTTCACTTTGTAGGTCCTGCCCTTGTTAGACGTCCCAAAATGCAACACCTCACATTTCTCTGTATTAAATTCCATCAACTATTCCTCAGCCTACCTGTCCAATCGATCAAGATCGTGCTGCAATCTTTCACAACCATCTCCTTGCCAAACAACCATTTCCCCGTTTCCTCTGTAAATATGTGCTCTAGATTGAGACCATACCTTATTGTTCAGACTCTTCTTATTTTATCTGCAGTGATCTCTGCTGTCCATTCTAAACAATGTCCCTAACTAATTACTGCCTCTTCTACAGTGAACTTAAAGTTGGGCTGAGTGACCTTTAGTGCTGAGTTATTCCAGCATTTTGTGTCTATTATTGAGGGCTGCCGCAAGGCTCAGTGCTGGGACCCCAGTTATTTACAATATATATTAACGATTTAGACGAGGGAATTAAATGTGACATCTCCAAGTTTGTGGATGACATAAATCTGGGTGGCAGTGTGAGCTGCGAGGAGGATGCTATAAAGCTGCAGGGTGACTTGGAGAGGTTGAGTCAGTGGGCAGATGCATGGCAGATGCCATATAATGTGGATAAATGTGAGGTGGCAAGAACAGGAAGGCAGATTATTATCTGAATGGTGTCAGATTAGGAAAAGGGGAGGTGCAACAAGACCTGGGTGTGCTTGTAAATCACTGAAAGTAAGCATGCAGGTACAGAAGGCAGTGAAGAAAGCTAATGGCATGTTGACCTTTTTTTCCAATCTCCTCCTCAACGGAGATGCGACCTTTACCGTGTCGTGTCTCCGTTCGCGCTACGGCCTAACACTGTGGAGTCGGCGGCCTCCAGCTGGGATCCACCTTGAAGACTCCGGTCGCAGGGCCTGGACTTACCATCTCGGAGGCTTCGGCCGTGGGCCCTGCAGACCGCAACATCGGGAGTTCACAGGTCCCTGGCTGGCGACCGGCTTTCGGGAGCTCCAGCCGTAGCATCTTCGACTGCCCCGGAGCGCGAGGTTTGATCGACCCGCTCGCAGGCCCATCATCGCCCTGCGTGGCTCGGCCGCAGCACTTTCCATCGCCCGGTGGGGGCTCAGGACCTTCATCGGCCTGCTCGGCTCGGCCCTGGGACTTTCCATCGCCCGATGGGGGCTTCAAAAGTCGGGAGCCTCGATCGCCTCGTGGCGCCACGGGAGAAGAATGAGGAGGAGATAAGAATTTTCTTTGCCTTCCATCACAGTGAGGGTGTGCCTGGAGCAATCACTGTGATGGCTGTTTGTGTTAAAAGTTGTAATTGTGTGTCTTGTGTTCTTTATTGTCTACTGCCGGACCCTGACGGGAGAGGACGCTGGCACTATTTGTTCGCCGCTTCTCCGTCAGGACAGTTCGTTTGTTTGTTTTTATGTCGTGACTGTTTTTGTAAAGCGTCTTTGAGCATCTGGAAAAGCGCTATAAAAAATAAATGTTTATTATTATTATTATTATTGCAAGAGGATTTGAGTTTAGGAGCACGCAGGTCCGACTGCAGTTGTGCAGGGCCCTGGTGAGACCACACCTGGAGTATTGTTCTCCTAATTTGAGGAAGGACATTCTTGCCATTGAGAGAGTGCAGCATAGGTTCACCAGGTTAATTCTGGGAATGGCGGGACTGATATATGAGGAAAGAATGGGTCGACTGGGCTTGTATTCACTGGAATTTAGAAGGATGAGAGGGGATCTTATGGAAACATATAAAATTCTTAATGGATCAGACTGGCTAGATGCAGGAAAAGTGTTCTCCATGTTGGGGGAGACCAGAACCAGGGGTCACAGTTTAAGAATAAGGGGTAGGCCATTTAGCTCTGAAATGAGGAAAAACCTTTTCACCCATAGACTTGTGAATCTGTGGAATTCTCTGTCACAAGAGGCAGTGAAGGCCAATTCACTGGATGTTTTCAAGAGAGACTTAGAATTAGCTATTAGGGCTAACGGAATAAAGGGATATGGGGTAAAAGTAGGAATAGGGTACTGATTTTGGGTTATCAGCCATGATCATATTGAATGCCGATGCTGGCTCGACAGGCCAAATGGTCTACTCCTGCACCTTTGTCTATGTTTCTGTCTGTAAGTTATCTTTACCATCTTGGCCTCCTTTTCCATCATCCTTTTGCAATATGTACATCTCTAGGATGAAACATGTTAGAAACTTTACAATTTTCTTATAGAACATAGAACAGTATAGCACAGGAACAGGCATTAGAGCCCACAATATCGGTGCCAAACATGATGCTAAGACCAATTCTAATTTGCCTGCACATAATCCATATCTCCGGGTTCAAACCTGACTATGGGTGCTTTCTACAAGGAGTTTGTACATTCTCCTGGTGACCGTATGGGGTGTCTCCAGGTGCTCTGTTTTGCTCCCACATTCCAAAGACATGTAGTTTTGTGAGTTAATTGGCTTCTGTAAAATTATTCCTAGTGTATGGGGATTGCTGATCGGCGTGGACTCGATGGGTCATTGTCTCTCTAAACTAAATTAAACTAAAGGAACTGCAGATGCTTGGTTACAAAATCAGACGCTAAGTGCTGGAATAACTCAGCCGCTCAGATGGCATCTCTGGAGAACATGGACAGGTGATGTTTTGGGTGGGACTGTTCTTCAGACTTCAGTGTTTGGTCCATGGAGAGGGGGAGCATTTAGGGTGGTATTGATAACAGAGCTCATGCATCATGAACACACAAAGCCATACCCACCTACCCAAACAAAGACACAAAGTGCTGGAGCAACTCAGCGGGTCAGAAAGCATCTCTGGAGAACATGGATGGGTGGTGTTTTAGGTCGGGATGCTTCTTCAGACTTCAGTCACCCCTCACCCTCATTCCACCCACCTTCCCTAGACTCCATGTGTACTGCTACTGAATCAGTTACCTATCCACGCTCTCCAGAGATGCTGCCTGACCCACTGAGTTACTCCAGCACTTTGTGTTTATGGAACTTTGACCGATGTGCAGTCATTGCAATCTGAAGGCAATGTGATTTGGACCTTAAAGTTCCATTTCCTGTCAATCATTAAAATTAGTTAATTTGTTCAAAATTACTTTTTGTCAAGCAGTGTATCATTTTAAACCATCCATTTTATAGCTTTACAGAAGGTCAAATGAACTCTGATAAATCGACCACTATGTTTATCCTTTATTCCTGGCCTTTTAATTACAAAGGTTTGTACAGAGGATGAATAATGACGTTGATCCTGAGACTGGAATGGCAGGGAATGGTGGATTCCTAACCAATGGGAGCTGAGTGGCTCAAGCCCATCATCAGTGGTGCATTGAAGGAACCACAGCAAAGAAGAAACGCCACCAGCCCTGATGGTCTGGACTATATCTACAATTCTCTGCAATTTCTTGCGGTCTTGGATGGAGCTGTTCCCAAACCAGGCTGTATCCCAATGTATCCCAATAAAATGCTTTCTCCAGCACATCTGTAGATGTTGGTGAGGGTTGTTGGGAACATGCCCAACTTCCTAGGCCTTCTCAGGAAGTCGAGGCGCTGGTGTGTTTCTTGACCACTGCTTCAATATGGGTGGTCCAGGATGAATTGCTGGCGACATTTATTCCTAAGAACTTGAAGCTTTCAACCATATCTACTTCAGTGCTGTCAATGAATACTAGTGTATGTGTTCCCATTTCCCCCCTCCCCCACACCCCTCCCACTGAATCCCTACACTCAGCCCTCCCCTCCCACTGTTGTTCCCAACAGCAACCACACCTCATACTCCTTCCATCCCTGTCAGATTCCAGAATCTGCAACATTCTGTTCACCCGCCCTCTGTTGCTATCTCCATCCTTCCCTTCTGCACCTGACTGTGGCCTGCCAATCGTCCCACCTTCACCTGCATCCACCTATCGCTTGCCAGATCTTTTTAGTTTGTAGATAAAGCAAAGAAACAGGCCCTTCAGTCCACCGAGTCCATGCCAACCATCGATTACCCATTCACACTAGTTCTACATTATCCCACTTTCTCACCCATTCCCGACACACTAGGGGCAATTTACAGAGGCCAATTAACCTGTAAACCTGTCTTTGGGATGTGGGAGGAAACCAGAGCACCCGAAGGAAACCCACGCATTCACATGGGGAATGTGCAAACTCCACACAGACAGCACGTGAGGTCAGGATCAAACCCCCTGGCAGCTCATTCCCCATACCCACCACCCTCTGAATGAGAAGGTTGCCCTCTAGGTTCCTATTAAATCTTGCGTCTCTCACCTTAAACGCAAGTCCTCTGTTTTTTCATTCTCCTACCCTGGGTAAAGGACTCTGTGCTTTTACCCTATCTATTCCCCTTGTGACGTTAAAATCCTCTATATGTTCACCCATCAGCCTCCAATGCTCTAAGTATTGGCATGATTTTAACCAGAATTGATCACTGAGCAGCATTGTTGCAGGTTAGATGAAAAGTGGATCATCTAGCACCGTGCTGTGCAATCTAATCCAGTTTAACTAAGAGATTGTGAGAGAGTTGCACTGAAGAATTTAACATAAGCAAGTTGAGGAGAAGATAGCAGGTATATTCAAACTTATTGACATCTTTCGTGCAGCAGGGTAACCAAACTGAACCAAGAGGAGGTAGTTGAGGGAGGTCCTATTACAGCATTTAAAATACACTTGGACCGGTACATGGAGAGGAAAGGTGATGAGTGATATGGGCCATATGTGGGAAAATGGAACTAGCTGAGATGGGGCATCTTGGTCGGCATGGGCAAGTTTGGCCGAAGAGTCTGTTTCCATGCAGTATGGTGCGAACACTCATAAAATTCTGATCATTGGCTCTTTGATCCAAGGCTAACTTCCATTACTATTTATAGTTAACTGTGGGTTTCAAATTAATGCAGAGTTGGGCAGACTTTTCAAGATTATCGTATATGCTAAATTATTGAACAGATTACCAATTCTACCTTAAGAGAAGTGAATTATCCAGTTAGTTTGTGCCATTTCTGATCAGCTTCCTATGCTCCTGATTTCAAAATGGAAAATCAAAAATGCACGATACTTGCACTTTGGCACTTCTTCTATCGCGTCCATCATCTATGTTTCAAATGTTCGGCCAGGCTCTTGCACAGTTGAGTGCTCCAAAATGAAAGAATAATCCTTCATCTATAAATTAATTAACAACATAAAAATTCTTGGACCCTGGATCCACCAGACTCAGTAGACCAAGATACACTTCTTTTAAACAGTGTAAGGCACTTGCCTCTGGCTGTGCAAGACGTTTTCCCAGGAGTAGAAATAAATTGCTATTATTCAGAATCAAGAGAGGACAAAATTCAAAGGCATTGGATGAAGTAATCTCAACAAGGACAACTTAAACATATCGGAGAATCGTTTATCATTGCCCCAAAATGGAGGAGAGAGAATTGGCTTTATCCATCCATGGCTGTCAAGCACACAGTCCAGGTTTGACAGTAAGTATTTGATCAGGAATTGTCAATAACATGCTGATGATCTGGGCATTTTAGTGATGTGTTGCAGTTCCCTGAGGAGTTCAGAAGTGATGCAAACGGCCGCTATTTCCTGGTAAATGAAGAGGAGTGCCATGTTTCCGTGGATGTCCAATCCCTCCATACTTTCACCTCCTACTGGGATAACTTAAGGGCCCTTCCTTGTTCCTGGACCACAGCCCCTGTCAGGCCTTCGATTGAACACTCTTTGCCTGAACCCTAACATTGAATAACTCCTCTTTAAATTCCCCTCACTTCTCCAAATAAGAGATATTGCTAAAGGAACCTATCAAAATCCAAGCCATATCTGTGTCTTTATGGGACAGGTAGGACATTTGATGGTCACATTGATGCCTCTCCTTACTGAACGATTGATCAGCAGGGAAGTAGGCCTTTCCATACCAACCCCTTCGCACAAGTTCTAGTCTCCTTATCTGCCAGCTTTCCATTCTCCCAGTTTTTTTCATCTCTGTCACATCCACTGTGACCATATTGTGCCTCACACAATCTGAAGATATCACAGCTATCACCTCTACCATGGATTCCGTTCCACTATAATTGACATCAACTATGTCTGTTCCAAGATGTCCCATCGAAGCAAGTTCCATATGTCCACTTTTGGTCCACATCCCTCTAAACCTTTCCTGTCCATGTACCTGTCCATATGTCTTTTAAATGTTGTTTGTAATATTTGCCTCAATTACCTCCCTTGGCAACTCGTTCCATATACCCATCACCCTCTGAGTGAAAACCTTGCTCCTCAGGTTCCTTTTAAATTTTCCCCTCTCACCTTTAACCTACGATTATGCCCTGGTGGTAATTTCCTGGTTCTTATCACCTCATCTTCCCCCTTTTACGTCATCTTAAAACCATCATTCATATTTCTATCTTCTATATCTAACGACAATGTCTTATTTGAGTTCATTGACTTGAAACATCACCATGTTTTTTGCTCCACAGATGCTGGGTGACCTGTTGACTATCTTCAGTAGTTCCACTTCTAAAGCTATTTTTTGCATATTTTTCATTGTTTCTGTAAACTGTCCCCCTGTTTGTTTTGAATACATATCTAATGATGACTAACCAGTTGGTCATTTCCCCTCTCTCCCCCAGTCCGCCACCGATGGACACGTGGGTGAAAGTGATGAGAACGTGGAGCGAGGTAACTGGTCCTCGAAGACCGACTACCTGCTCTCTGTGATCGGCTGTGCTGTGGGTCTGGGCAACGTCTGGAGATTCCCTTACCTGGCGTACAGGAACGGAGGAGGTACTGTAGAGGTTCCACAATACATGAGAGGGAAATTCAGAAGAAAAGCCAACAGTTCATTGATTTATAAATAGCATTAAACTCAAAGAATGTTAATTATACCAAGTTCACAAGGAGAACCCAAGAAGCAAGTACTTTAGTTTCATGTCCCACCCCGGTCTCCATTCCCATTGGACAGAAGATACAGAAGCTTTAAAACGCACATGACCAGACACAGAAACTACTTCTTCACCTCTGTTATCAAGCATCTAAATGGTCTTTCCATTAGCTATGGGTATCAGCCGCAGTTTGCATCACTTCTGAACTCCTCCGGAAACTGCAACACATCACTAAAATGCCCTGTTGCAGATATTGGACTTTGTCAATGGAACTGCTGTGCTACAATGCTGAAAACTATATGTTGCACTATGTATCTTCCCCTCCGCTCGATCGATTGTACTTGAGTTTAACTCGATTGCATTTATCTACCTGTTTGGATAGCGTGTAAAACAACGATATTCACTGTACCTTGGGACACGTGAAAAGAATAAATCTGAACCTAAACCTATTACAATGCAAACAAGGCGGTTCCTAAAATATCTCTGTTGAGCTAGAAATATGCAACCCAAGATTCCTCTGTCTTCAATAGTTCTGTAAACGTTTAATATATTTTAGTCTTTTGCAATGAGAAAAATCATAATTTACACAACTTCATAATAAGGATGTGGTAGAATAGAAAGGGGACACAGGAGAGATCAGCGTTTACGTTTAAGTTGAGGTTTATTATTTTCATGTGTACCAAGGCACAGTGAAAAGCTTTGTTTTGCATTCTATCTAATCAGATCAGATACAAAACATAGGTACAATCAGTTTAAACTCAAGCACAATAGATAGAGCAATCTGGAAGTCAAGTCAAGTCAAGTCAAATTTATTTATAAAAGCACATTTAAAAACAACCCACATTGACCAAAGTGCTGTACGTCAGAGCAGGTACTAAAAGCACAATAAGAAACAGACATCACAGCACACAGGCACAAAAAAAACTGTTCAAAGGGAGCAGCACAAAACAAAACAGGTACAGAGTGCAGTTCTCAGTTTAGTTTAGAGATACTGTGCGGAAACAGGCCCTTCAGCCCACGGAGTCCGGGACGACCAGCAATCCCTATACATTAACACTATCCAATACACACTAGCGACATTTTTTACAATTATACCAAACCAATTAACCGACAAACCTGTCCATCTTTGGAATGTGGGAGGAATCCGGAGTACCCGGAGAAAACCCATGCAGGTCACGGGGAGAACGTACAAAATCCGTACAGACAAGCACCTGTAGTCATGATCGAACCAGGGTCGCTGGCACAGCAACTCTACCTCTGTGCTACCGTGCCACCATAAAGCATAAAAATCTAAACCTAAACAAGTCAAAAGAAAAGTCCTGACCCAAAATGTTACCTATTCATGTTCTCCAGAGATGCTGCCTGACTAGGATTGCCAGCTATCCCGTATTAGCCGAGACATCCTGTATATTGGGCTAAATTGGTTTGTCCCTTACGGGACCGCCCTTGTCCCGTATTAGGCCCAGGGGGCATTGTAGGCCCGGACGCTGTTGGCCCAGACAGTGTAGGCCCGGACACTGTAGGCCTGGACAGTGTAGGCCCAGACACAGTAGGCCTGGACAGTGTAGGCCCGGAGGCCCGGGCACCACCTAACGGAGGTTGCCTATCAACCCGCCTCCCATCCTGGGCGACCGCCATCAGTGGAGCGGGAGCACGTGGCTGCTGGCTGGGTGAGGTCATGTGGGGCGCGGGGCGGTGACGTCACTTTTTGTCCTTTATTCAGGAGTGAGAAAGTTGGCAACCCTATGCCTGACTCACAGAGTTACTACAGAACTTTGTGCTTAAACCTAAAATGCCAAGTGTTTGATCCATCCTGGCTTTCCCCTGATATGCCCTCCAGCAAATATGTCAGTCTTCACATTAAATTAAGAAATAGCTCAGAGAAGGGCAGAGTTCTTAACCTGGCCATAAAGTCTTATTGTCCTGGTGGCAATGCAGGGTCGTTGAGTTTGGCAATCAGTTTGGAAGGGTTGATGGTGTTGATAAACAGCATTCTCACGTAGGTGTCTCTGTTGTCAAGGTGGGAGAGGGTGGAGTGAAGTGCCGTGGAGATGGCATCCTCCGTACTCCTGTTCTGGCGGTAGGCGAACTGATAGGGGTCCAGTGTGGGAGGTAGGCAGCCTTTGAGGTGTGCCAAGACCAGCCTCTCGAAGCACTTAGTGATGATGGGAGTAAGTGCAACTGGGCGGAAGTCGTTGAGGCTCGCTGCAGTGGAGTGTTTTGGCACCGGCACGATGGAGGTGGTTTTAAGACTCGTAGGGACAGCTGCTTGGGCAAGTGACAAGTTGAAGATGTCAGTCCAAACATCTGTCAGCTGCGCAGCACAGATCCTGAGGACACGCCCGGGGATACCATCAGGGCCAGCAGCCTTCCGTGCATTAATCCTGCTCAATGCCGTACACACGTCGGTGGGGGTGAGTGTGAGGTGCTGATGATCAGCAGGGAGCACAGCCTTGATGGCCACCTCTTGATTGTCCCTGTCAAAGCAGCCATAAAAGTGATTAAGCTCCTCAAGGAAGGAGGCGTTGCTGGATGTGGGGATCGAGTTGGTGGGTTTGTAATCCGTGATGGCCTGGATGCCTTGCCACACGCGTCGGGAGTCGGAGTTGTTCTTGAAGTGCTCCTCGATCTTTAGCTTGTAGCTGTGCTTGGCCTTCTTGATGCCCCTCTTCAGGTTAGCCCTGGGGGAACTGTAGGCCCGAGCCTCACCTGACCTGAAAGCGGTGTCACGTGCTTTCAGCAGTAGTCTGAAAGATAATAATAAAGGAAAGAATGCATTGATTTAACAGAATGTAAAATTCAATGTTTGAGATGAATATATTAATGTTAAACTGTAATGATGAAATGAATGATGAACAGAATCTCTGAACTGTCAAACCTCCCTTCACCTGTATCCACCTATCTCTTGCCAGGCTTCATCCCACACTCACCTATTTTTTCCAGATTTTTTTCCCTACTGTAATCAGTTTGAAGAAGAGTCCTGACCCGAAACATCACCTATCCATGTCCTCCAGAGATGCTGACTGACCCGCTGAGTTACTTTAGCACTGTGCGTTTTGCTGAACCTTGGAATTGTTGGTTGTTTATAATGTCTTGTTTCCTAGAATGAGGATAATGATTTATTCCTCACTGCTTGTTTTTCTGGGGACATTGAAAGCAAACACCGCTCTGAAGGTCTGGAGTCACGTGTACATCAGTCCCTCAAGTCCTGGCAACACCCTCATAAATCTTCTCTGCACTCTTTTCATCTTAATGACATCCTTCCAACAGTAGGATGACCGAAAGTGAACACAGTACAGCTAATACTGCCTCACCAACAACTTGTACAACTATAACATCATATCCCAAGTACTATACTCAATACCCTGACTGATGAAGGGCAAAAAAAACCTCAAAGAGCTGAGCGGGTCAGGCGTTATCTCTGGAAGACATGGATAAATAGCAAAAGCGTTCTCTACCATCCTTGTCCATCTTGGTAACATAAATGAGGCTTGACCTTAAGAGGTCAGCAAACCTGATGTATTAATGTCCAGTCAGAATGTTCCCTTGCTCATCCTTGCTGTCCTTTTAAAATAAACCATTCTTCAATCTTCCAGAGCTTCAGCTGTGGCTAAAGATGATGCAAATACCTCTGCAAGGGCTTCCAAGTGTGCAAGTTCAGCTCCCAGGGATGTATTTAGATGGTTTATCACTAGGGCAATATGTAGATGACAAACAGGAGAGAACCAGGATATATCTTCTATTTCCGGGAGACTAGTCATATTGATGTGGGTAGTCACCTGTCTCTCAGTCTTTATCATTGTGTCCACGATAAAGTTCTTGTGTGTTGGCAGTGAGAGAGGCAATTGGTAAAAATTAACTGATGAACAGAGGTCCAGCAGTAGAGCTGCTAACTCTCAGCGCCAGAGACCCAGATTCGATCCTGAGTACGGGTGCTGTCTACACGGAGTTTGCATGTTTAGTTTAATTTAGAGATACAGCGCGGAAACAGGCCCTTCAACACACTAAGGACAATTTCCATCCAAAGCTAATTAATCTTTAAACCTATACGTCTTTGGAATATAGGAGGAAACCTGAGCACCCGGGGAAAACTCACGTGGTCATTGGGAGAATGTACAAACTCCACACAGAGAGCACCCATAGTTCTCCCTGTGTCTGTGTTGGTTTTCTCAGGTGCTGTGGTCAGCTCTCACATTCCAAAACCGTGCAGTTTTGTTGGTTAATTGGCCTTTGATTATAGTCTCTGGTGTGTAGGGAGTGGATGAGAAAATGGGATAACATGGAACCAATCAGATTTGACCAGCGTATTTGCAGCTCTTGATAACGCTTGGGGAGCGCAAGACAATGTTTTTACGGCGCGCTTCCAAGTCTCGCAGCTGCGACAGGCTCCAGAAGAGAACATCGACAATTTTATTACGAGACTAACTTTGGCTGTTCAAGATTGCAAGCATAAAGATATCCAGCCGCTCAAGTTCAAAGAAACAATGTTCATGTAGGCGTTGATTATCAGTACCTGTGACGAAAAAAACATGCGAGAGCCTTTTGTGTGAAAAGCATGCTCTGTCCTGGGACAAGGCGTGCTCCACTGCTCGTTATATGGAAGCTGTGAATAAGGGTCTTACCAGCTTCAACCTAATCATTCACAGCTGATTCAAGCAATATGGGATCGAGAACCCCCTCCCAAAGACGTCTATGTTTGCCATCGCCGACTAACCCGTGACTCACAGCTACGACCACGTCAACCTTCACAAAGGTGCCTTCGCTGCGGTGAAAGTCACAGACAGTGGTCTGACTGCAAGCACAAAAACATAGTTTGCAGGTTCTGTCGAAAGGTAGGGCACATCGAGAAGGTATGTTTTGCAAAGCAATGCACTGGGGGGAAACGGCAAACATCGACTCACAACTCTACATGAGTAGACGGCCATTACATAGACATGGGGACCATATTCAAAACCCATGGGACGAAAAGTCAGAGCCAGCCTCCGTAAGTGGTTATGCTGACAGTGGACAACCAACCCGTGAGGTTTGAACTGGATACAGGTTCAGCCGTCACTTTGATAGGTGAGTCGTCATTACTGCGAATATCAGCGCCTAGACTCAGTCTTCCACAGCTACACCGGAGATGGTGGCGATGTACTTGGAGTTTTTACGGCAGAAGTTGTTCAGACTGGTGACCTGTTCCACTTACCAGTGAATGTGGTCAGGGGAGGCCAACAGTTGCGTAGAAATTGGATGAAGAAAATTCTATCCTATATTAACCGTCTTAGTGGAAGCCCAGCATTAACCTCCCCACTACAGAAACATCAGCGCGGAAACTGTCAGCCTAAAGTTTACAAAGCCCGTCCAGTGCCTTACGCTGTCGGCCCGAAGGTGGAAGAACTGTCTGCCTACAGAAAATGGGTGTGATCGAACCAGTGCCATACTCTGTGTGGGCAGTTGCGATTGTACCAGTTGTCAAGTCTGATGGATCCATTAGCATTTGGGGTGACTATAATCAAACTGCCAACACTGCGACAAAATTGAACACGTATCCCCTACCACGAATTGAAGATTTATATGCATCCCTCTCAGGAGGACAGCACTGCTCAACATTAGACCTGAAACGTGTCTTTAATCAAGCTACGCTGGACGAAGAGTCGTGCGACATTACAACAATCAACATATATCGGGGCCTATTTCGCTGCAAGCAGTTACCATTTGGAGTGAGTTCTGCCCCTGGTATATTCCAGTGTCTTATTGATAACCTTGTTGAGAATATCCCTTATGTGGTTTTTGGTTGGCAGATGGTTGTACAATGGCCAGAGATGAGAAGACTAAAAGAGCGAGGTAAGGAGGCAAGGACTGAACAGATGTGAAATGTGAACCCACGGGAAGGGTTATAGGTGGAAGGGAATGGGAACAGCGAGAAAGGGAAAGGGAGAAATGAGTGATAATCCAGGTGGGGCAAAGGGAAGAGAGGAGGGGAAAACGGGGAGTGGCTTTTGGGAGGTGAGTTAGCTAAAATGTGGAATTGAACATTCATTCCATTGGGTTGTACGCCACCCAAACTGAATATGAAGGGGTATACTTCCAGTTTGCATGCAACCTCACTCTTGCAATGGAAGAGGGCCAGAACAGAAAGGGCAAATTCATGTATATTTAGCTAAATATTTTTGTGCTCTTTATTTAATGATGACTGATACAAGATGCCTTCTGGTTTTTTTTTTTAGAAATTTTGTTTTACGCCGCACAAGTTCAGTGGGCGAGACGGGGGAGATAGTCTGGCACTTGGCCCTCTGTCTGCTTCTGGCCTGGCTGATCGTTTGTGGAGCACTTTCTAAAGGAATCAAATCTTCAGGAAAGGTGAAATGATTGCTGACAAACAGCACTAAAAACTGGTGACAATGTACAGATGTCCACATTTACAAATACGCTTTAAAATTACTGTGGGCAACACACAAAGAAACTTGTAGAGGGAATTAATATCAAAACAAGGATCCCAATTAAAAGAGATGACAGTACAGAAATTAAGGAAATGGCTGACTTATTGAAAAATTCCTTATGTATTCATTCCAGAGGAAAAGCTGCATTTTGATGATGTTATAGGAGTCCGTGTGCATTAACCATTAAAATCCTCTGGCTATGAACTGAAAGTAATCAATGGGGCTGACCACTGGGATTTAGAAATTGATGACAGGTCAAAAGTCAGGTTTCTTGCAGCTAGTGGCTCTCCTTAGAATCTCCAAAGACTTTCCATATTCAATAAGGGACCTCCCTGGCATGTGGTAAAACATGCTCCATCTGTTGTAATGTGCACAGATACAAGAATAATCTTGAAACTCGACATCAATCAGGGAAAAGCTAAATGATCTGTTAGATGTACCGAGTTTTAGCAATTTGACAGAGTTGCTTTTATAGGTGCAAAAGCTTTAAGCATCACTGCACTAGTTGCTGAAACATAATGGAAACAAGAAATTGTATTCTGAGAGTTGGACCAGTTTCTACTGAGTTCACAGTTCTTGCTCATGATGAGTTAATTTGTTCAATGGTACTTAATTGCCATGTAATTCTTAGATTTGGGTGCAATTCTGTAAAATCATATACGTTAGCACAAAAACGCAGCATTTGTAGTGCATGAATAGTAGATGTCACCACGGCAGTACGCAAAGGGTGAATGTCAAAACAAAGAACTGCAAATACTGGTTTGTCCACAAAAGGACACAAAGTGCTGGAGTAACTCCGTAGTGCTGGAGTAACTTTCATTTCACTGCGCATTTATGTGTATGTGACAAATAATATTGACTATTGACTATAGGTAAGGTAGCATCTCTGGAGAACATGGATAGGTGACGCTTCTGGTCGTTCGGAGATGTTACTGATCAATCGATTAATTAATCAATTAATGCTCTCTTAATCGCTAATTTTAGATTTGCGGTGATTATTATTTATGAGCCAAGATATACACAAAGCAAAAGTCTGTGTATGGAATTAGTCGTCAACTAAAGCAGACGAGACTCGAGCAGTGAAACAAAATGTTCAAGGGACCACATTTCCCAATGTGGGCCACCTAAGATTGCAAAATAAGCTAAAGAATACATTTGTGGTGCATAATTGATTCAAAATGGGCTTCTCCTGTGTAAATGTTTTGCTCCTCTGAATATTGTAGAATGATTTAAATTCTGTTTAATACGCTTCTCAATTATGTGATGTAATAATAATAATAATATATTTCTTTATTCGTCCCACACCGGAGAAATTTACAGTGTTACAGCAGCAATGTGGATAGCAAGAGAGCAAGAGATCATTCATTATAAATAAATAAAAGATACATAAATTGTCATCAGCTTTCTGTGTGTTCTTACCTGTTATTGTTGACTGGTCTGCTGGGAGCAGTGCTGATTGTGCAGTCTCACAGCAGCGGGAAGGAAGGACCTCCTATATCTCTCCTTCACGCACCTGGGGTGAAGGAGTCTGTCAGTGAAGGAGCTACTCAGTGCAGTGACAGTGTCCTGCATGGGGTGGGAGTCGTTGTCCAGCAGCGATGTTAGCTTTGCCATCATCCTCCTCTCTCCCACCACCTGCACTGAGTCGAGGGGGCAACCCAGGACAGAGCTCTGTGAATAATCATCTTTAACTCCAATTCTTTTACTTAGTGTAGACACAAGGAATTGCAGATGCTGATTTACAAAATAAGACACAATGTGCTAGAGGTACTCAGTGGGTCAGGCAGCATCTCTGGAGAACATGGGTATGCTGTAGAAGGTTCCTAACCAAAACCACCAATTGTGTTCCCCAGAGATGCTGCATGAAAGCATTTTATTTATGACTGTGCTAACGTATATGATTTTACAGAACTGCACGCAAATCAAAGAATTTCACTGTATGTAGATGCATGACAATTAAGTGCCATTGAGCAAATTAACTGCGTTACTCCAGAAGCTGTGTGTCTTTTTTTATTTAGTGTTTCATTAAATCAAATATTGCAGATGTTAAAGCAGGAACAGAAGACAATCTAACAATCCTTTTCCACGTTCAGGTCGTTTATTTCACAACAACGTTTCCGTACGTGGTTCTGACCGCACTTCTGATCCGAGGACTGACCCTGGAGGGAGCTTGGAAAGGGATTGAATTCTACATTGGGAGCCAGTCGGACTTCTCAAAGCTGGCTGATGCTGAGGTAATCTCACCAGTGTAATCCACCTTCTTTTGGCTGAATATTTCAATCAGATATTTCCACGTGTGGAAGAAATTAATTTAGAGGGAAATTAATGGAAAATGAAAAGCGGAGACTTTGCAGATTTTTTTCGAGATTTTATTGCATGATATCATGGAGAGAATGGCTGCAGTAAATTGCCCACCAGTTCTCTGACTTCACAGCAGAATTAGCCGACAATTCTGTTATACTGTGCAGTAAACAACTGTTGATTTTTGTTAGATACTACTCTATGAAAATATTCCATCAACTACATGGGTACCTATTATTTAATTAGTCATTACATACTTCTTGTTTTTGTTAATCTTATTCAACAACAAATGGTTAATGCAAGTCAAACACGATCCAACGGCATCTTGACATTATTTTATCTCACCTCTTAGGCGTCCCGCACCACCAACCCCTCTCCGAGCCAATCACAACCTCCCCATTTACAGTAACATTTCTATGCCACTAGTGGTAAGGGACGCGGGTGGTCTACTGTAACTTCTCAGGAGGGGAAAACAAGCTTTGTTATCTCCTCTACTATTTCACATTTACATTTACCATCCACCTGCAACACATTCCCAGACAAGATGTAATACGTCTAAACGTACTCTGCCGATTCCCATGAACCTCTTCTGCACCTGGTCAACCAGAGATACCAATTGTCACATCCAAGCACCCTTTCGTTACCTTGTTCAATTACAATCAAAATTAAGGAAGGATATTAATTTTTCTTCCACAGTTCCCTCCTTGTTGATCTTTATGAAAGGATTTTAATATTTTCTCTCAGTAATCAGTTGTAGAAATGGAGGCATACATGTCCCATTATAATTTTGGTTGGAACTCGTCCTTGAGCTCGCAAAGGGATACCTCCTTCAATGTGCATAGGGATATGGGCACAACCCTAACTTCAAATCAGATAAGGAAGCTTGCTTTTAATAGACAATAGACAATAGACAATAGGTGCAGGAGTAGGCCATTCAGCCCTTCGAGCCAGCACCGCCATTCAATGCGATCATGGCTGATCACTATCAATCAGTACCCCGTTCCTGCCTTCTCCCCATACCCCCTCACTCCGCTATCCTTAAGAGCTCTATCCAGCTCTCTCTTGAAAGCATCCAACGAACTGGCCTCCACTGCCTTCTGAGGCAGAGAATTCCACACCTTCACCACCCTCTGACTGAAAAAGTTCTTCCTCATCTCCGTTCTAAATGGCCTACCCCTTATTCTCAAACTGTGGCCCCTTGTTCTGGACTCCCCCAACATTGGGAACATGTTATCTGCCTCTAATGTGTCCAATCCCCTAATTATCTTATATGTTTCAATAAGATCCCCCCTCATCCTTCTAAATTCCAGTGTATACAAGCCCAATCGCTCCAGCCTTTCAACATACGACAGTCCCGCCATTCCGGGAATTAATCTAGTGAACCTACGCTGCACGCCCTCCATAGCAAGAATATCCTTCCTCAAATTTGGAGACCAAAACTGCACACAGTACTCCAGGTGCGGTCTCACCAGGGCCCGGTACAACTGTAGAAGGACCTCTTTGCTCCTATACTCAACTCCTCTTGTTACGAAGGCCAACATTCCATTGGCTTTCTTCACTGCCTGCTGAACCTGCATGCTTCCTTTCATTGACTGATGCACTAGGACACCCAGATCTCGTTGAACTCCCCCTCCTCCTAACTTGACACCATTCAGATAATAATCTGCCTTTCTATTCTTACTTCCAAAGTGAATAACCTCACACTTATCTACATTAAACTGCATCTGCCATGTATCCGCCCACTCACACAACCTGTCCAGGTCACCCTGCAGCCTTATTGCATCTTCCTCACAATTCACACTACCCCCCAACTTAGTATCATCTGCAAATTTGCTAATGGTACTTTTAATCCCTCCGTCTAAGTCATTAATGTATATCGTAAATAGCTGGGGTCCCAGCACCGAACCTTGCGGTACCCCACTGGTCACTACCTGCCATTCCGAAAGGGACCCATTTATCCCCACTCTTTGCTTTCTGTCTGTTAACCAATTTTCTATCCATGTCAGTACCCTACCCCCAATACCATGTGCCCTAATTTTGCCCACTAATCTCCTATGTGGGACCTTGTCGAAGGCTTTCTGAAAGTCGAGGTACACCACATCCACTGACTCTCCCTTGTCAATTTTCCTAGTTACATCCTCAAAAAATTCCAGTAGATTTGTCAAGCATGATTTCCCCTTCGTAAATCCATGCTGACTCGGAACGATCCCGTTACTGCTATCCAAATGCTCAGCAATTTCGTCTTTTATAATTGACTCCAGCATTTTCCCCACCACTGATGTCAGACTAACTGGTCTATAATTACCCGTTTTCTCTCTCCCTCCTTTCTTAAAAAGTGGGATAACATTTGCTATCCTCCAATCCACAGGAACTGATCCTGAATCTATAGAACATTGAAAAATGATCTCCAATGCTTCCACTATTTCTAGAGCCACCTCCTTAAGTACTCTGGGATGCAGACCATCAGGCCCTGGGGATTTATCAGCCTTCAGTCCCATCAGTCTACCCAAAACCATTTCCTGCCTAATGTGGATTTCCTTCAGTTCCTCCATCACCCTAGGTTCTCCAGCCCCTAGAACATTTGGGAGATTGTGTGTATCTTCCTCAGTGAAGACAGATCCAAAGTAACGGTTTAACTCGTCTGCCATTTCTTTGTTCCCCATAATAAATTCCCCTGCTTCTGTCTTCAAGGGACCCACATTTGCCTTGACTATTTTTTTCCTCTTCACGTACCTAAAAAAACTTTTGCTATCCTCCTTTATATTATTGGCTAGTTTACCCTCGTACCTCATCTTTTCTCCTCGTATTGCCTTTTTAGTTAACTTTTGTTGCTCTTTAAAAGAGTCCCAATCCTCTGTCTTCCCACTCTTCTTTGCTATGTTATACTTCCTCTCCTTAATTTTTATGCTGTCCCTGACTTCCCTTGTCAGCCACAGGTGTCTCTTACTCCCCTTAGAGTCTTTCCACCTCTTTGGAATAAATTGATCCTGCAACCTCTGCATTATTCCCAGGAATACCTGCCATTGCTGTTCTACCGTCTTCCCTGCTAGGGCCTCCTTCCAATCAATTTTGGCCAGCTCCCGCCTCATGCCTCTGTAATCCCCTTTGCTATACTGTAATACCGACACTTCCGATTTTCCCTTCTGCCTTTCCATTTGCAGAGTAAAACTTATCATGTTGTGATCACTGCCTCCTAATGGCTCTTTTACCTCTAGTCCCCTTATCAGATCAGGATCATTACACAACACTAAATCCAGAATTGCCTTCTCCCTGGTAGGCTCCAGTACAAGCTGTTCTAAGAATCCATCTCGAAGGCACTCTACAAACTCTCTTTCCTGGGGTCCATTTCCAACCTGATTTTCCCAGTCTACCTGCATGTTGAAATCTCCCATAACCACCGTAGCATTACATTTTTGACACGCCAATTTTATCTCCTGATTTAACTTGCACCCTAAGTCGAGGCTACTGTTTGGGGGCCTATAGATAACTCCCATTAGGGTCTTTTTACCCTTACAATTTCTCATTTCTATCCATACTGATTCAACATCTCCTGATTCTATGTCACCCCTTGCAAGGGAATGAATATCATTCCTTACCATCAGAGCAACCCCACCCCCTCTGCCCACCTGTCTGTCTTTTCTATACGTTGTGTACCCCTGAATATTCAGTTCCCAGCCCTGGTCCTCTTGTAGCCATGTCTCAGTGATCCCTACAACATCATACTTGCCCATGACTAACTGAGCCTCAAGCTCATCCACTTTATTTTTTATACTACGCGCATTTAAGTACAACACTTTAACTTCTGTATTTACCTCCCCTCTCACATCGTTCACAATTGGCCCTGCCCTTAATTTCTTTTCCGCTCTAGAACTTCTGTTCCCATTCTTCCGAGAGTCTTTTGCAATATCTCCTGTATTCCCTTTTACCTCATCTTCATATTCACAATTTGTTAACCCCTCCCCCCCACTACTTAGTTTAAAGCCACAGGTGTCACACTAGCAAACCTGCCTGCCAGAATGTTTGTCCCCCTGCTGTTAAGATGCAACCCGTCCCTTTTGTACAAGTCACCCCTAGCCCAGAAGAGATCCCAGTGGTCCAGAAATCTAAATCCCTGCTCTCTGCACCAGTCCCTCAGCCATAAATTCATACCCTCTATCTCTCTGTTCCTGGCCTCACCAGCACGAGGTACCGGTAGCAGTCCAGAGATAACTACCTTCGACGTCCTACTTCTCAGCGTTTTTCCCAACTCTCTAAACTCCCGCTGTAGCACCTCCTTCCTCTTCCGCCCGACGTCATTCGTGCCCACGTGCACAACGACTTCAGGTTGATCGCCTTCCCTCGCTAGGATTTTCTGAAGCCGGTCTGTGATGTGTTGAACCCTGGCACCAGGGAGGCAACAGACCATCCTCAAGTCCCTCCTGCTGCCACAGAATCTTCTATCCGTCCCTCGGACTATGGAGTCACCGACCACTACGGCTCTTCCAGACTTCGGTCTCCCCTGTCGTGTATCCTTGCCAACAGGTCCGCCACTCGGACTGGAAACGTCTTCTGCCCCGACAGTTCCCAAGAGGGTATACCTATTTGCAATAGGCACAGCCACCGGGGTCTCCTGTAGTCCACGTCCACTCCTCCCTGAAACAGTCTCCCACCTTCGCTCGACCTGGACCCTTGGCGTGACAGCCTCACAATAGGTCCTGTCGAGGAAACTCTCGCATTCCCGGATGGCCCTGAGGTCATCCAACTGCCTCTCCAACTCCACCACACGTCCCTTCAGGAGCTGCACCTGGACACAGTTCTTGCAGGTGTAGCTCCCAGAAGCTCCCGCGACGTCCCTGTCTTCCCACATCCTGCAGGAAACACACCGCACCAACTTTTCCGCCATCACCTTGTGCCTATAACCAGCTCTGGCTTAAAACAATGGTATCCTCCTCACCTCAGCCTCGCAGCCAAAGACTCGCACTTCCCTCACTGGGCACTTCCCTCACTGGGCACTTCCCTCACTGGGCACTTCCCTCACTGGGCACTTCCCTCACTGGGCACTTCCCTCACTGGGCACTTCCCTCACTGGGCACTTCCCTCACTGGGCACTTCCCTCACTGGGCACTTCCCTCACTGGGCACTTCCCTCACTGGGCACTTCCCTCACTGGGCACTTCCCTCACTGGGCACTTCCCTCACTGGGCACTTCCCTCACTGGGCAGCACCTGAACAGGGCTGCACCCTTTTGTGAGCCTTGCTTATATCACCAATTTAAATTGCCTGATTGTCCAATTTACCTAACTTCTCACTTAAACTGCCTGTTGAACTGTGATTAGCACTTACTTTACTGCTCAGCCAACGGGCGTCCTTGCTCTGCTCCCGGACTTTTCAAATTGACTACTACTTCCTTTTGGCGCTCTTTTTAAACTGCCTGTTCAACTGTGATTAGCACTTACTTTACTGCTCAGCCAACGGGCGTCCTTGCTCTGCTCCCGGACTTTTCAAATTGACTACTACTTCCTTTTGGCGCTCTTTTTAAACTGCCTGTTCAACTGTGATTAGCACTTACTTTACTGCTCAGCCAACGGGCGTCCTTGCTCTGCTCCCGGACTTTTCAAATTGACTACTACTTCCTTTTGGCGCTCTTTTTAAACTGCCTGTTCAACTGTGATTAGCACTTACTTTACTGCTCAGCCAACGGGCGTCCTTGCTCTGCTCCCGGACTTTTCAAATTGACTACTACTTCCTTTTGGCGCTCTTTTTAAACTGCCTGTTCAACTGTGATTAGCACTTACTTTACTGCTCAGCCAACGGGCGTCCTTGCTCTGCTCCCGGACTTTTCAAATTGACTACTACTTCCTTTTGGCGCTCTTTTTAAACTGCCTGTTCAACTGTGATTAGCACTTACTTTACTGCTCAGCCAACGGGCGTCCTTGCTCTGCTCCCGGACTTTTCTTACAGCTGTGAGTTCACTGTGTTCCGTGTGAAAGTTGTTGGTTGAATTTCATACTCCAACTTCTATCTGAATCATATTACTTGTAACTATCTAGATGCCTCACTTCACCCTCATATCCTCTCTGATCCCACATAATGTTAGTATATTCATGTATTTAATACTACAAACATAGTTAATAAGGAATATGTCTACATTTTGACACTCTTTTTTATCACTACAAAAATGTTATGGTTCTTGTGTTTCCTTCTGTTCGAGGTTTCTGTCTGAGTGCTGTAGTTTATATCTGGGGGCATGTACCCAATCAGGTTTTTCTTGTACTTTTACTGCTGTTCGTGTTGTTAGCAGCAACAAATATGGTCCTTTCCATCTAGGAGAGAAAGAACCTTTGTTTATTGCTCACACATAAACCTGATCTCCTGGTTTAAACGGGTGCACATTTTCTTTTGCCGGAGGGTCCTGGGCTTGCTTAATTTTCTCATAAATTTTACCAATCGTTTCACTCATGGCTTCAGCATATCTTAAGGATTTGTTATCATTCCACATCAGGGCTACCTTCTCAGTAGTCATCAGGGGTGGGGTTCCTGTTGTCATAGATCACCCCATCAAAATCTCGACTGGTTGATATGGTATGTGTAATTTCCACTGCAATCCACGAGCTTTCGACAAGTTCTACACTAATTTATTGGTGAAAAGAGTTCCTCTGTCAGTGTTTATTCCCATGGGTATCCCGAATGTAGGTATTATTTCTTTCATTAAAATATTGACTACCATCCTTGCATCATCCCTCCTTGTGGGGTGTGCTTCCACCCATCTGGAAAACATATCAACTATGACCAGAATGTACTTAAAACCCTTTGCTGCTGGCATATGTACAAAATCAATTTGCAAATTCTCAAAAGACATTTCACATTGTGGTAGATGATCAAATTTTGCAGGCATCTTCCATCTATTATTTTGTTGACACACCTGACATGGTCTTGCAACTTTATCAATTATGACTGATATACCTGGTGCATACCTTTGCTGGGACAATACATGTGGCATCCCCCCTTTTCCCATGTGAGCCTGTCCATGAGCTTGGCGAGACAGGGGCAAAAAAAGGCTCTTGGGGCAAACTACCCGACAATCAGGGAGGACCCTGATTCTGGACACTTTTCTGCTTCTTTCTTCATGGGATGAATGAGATATTTAGCTAAAGAAATGAATGCTGCTTTTGAATTGTTACATAAATCATATTAACAATTGCATTTTGGTTTAGAGGTCTGAAGAAAATGCAACTGAACAGCTTTATTGTGGGTATGTGTATGAAGGAACTGCAGATGCTGGTTTAAACCAAAGATAGACACAAAATGCTGGTGTAACTCATCAGGACAGGCAATATCTCTAGGAGAGAAAGAATGGATGGCGTTTCGGTTCGAGACTGAGGAAGGGTCTCGACCCAAAACGTCACCCATTCCTTCTCTTCAAAGATGCTGCCTGTCCTGCTGAGTTACTCCAGCATTTTGTGTCTATCTTTAGCTTAATTATAGGTTTAGGTTTAGATTTATTATTATCGTCACATCTACCAAGATATAGTGAAAAGCTTTGTTTTGCCTGCTATCCAATCAATCATGTCATATACTATACATAAATATAATCAAGTACAAACTCAAGTACAATGGGTGGAGCAAATGGCAATGTACAGAATGGAGACTATGGTTCTCAGCATTGTAGTGCACCAGTTTCAGAGATAAAGTCTAATGACTGGAATAGTGAGAGGTGAATCGGACAGTACCCTAGCTTATGGAAGGGCCATTCCTTTGCCCACTTTTACAGTTAATCGATATCCTGTTGTAACATTGGACAACCTCCTTCACTGTCCACTGTACCAACAATTTTGGTCCCATCGGTAAATTTAACTCTATGCGAACTAATTACAATTTCCATTCACCAGGTCTGGAAAGATGCTGCAACACAAATATTCTATTCTCTTGCAATTGGCTGGGGCAGTTTAATAACCCTGTCGTCCTACAACAAATTCCACAACAACTGTTACAGAGACGCCATGACTGTCTGCATCATTAACTGTGCCACGAGTGTGTTTGCTGGATTTGTCATCTTCTCCATCCTGGGACACATGTCTCACGTACAGGACAAGCCTGTTTCAGAGGTCGCTAAGTCAGGTACCTGTGCTCTTAGACTTGCCATCTTCTGTTGTGATTTAGATCCAGTGATGGAGTGGAGGTAATGGGGCTGAGCAAGAGATCAGTTGGAAGGTAATTGGAAGAGAGAGACATAGGGGAGGGGAGAGCAAGGTATGGGGAAATGTAAAGTAAATAAGTAAGTATATGGAAGAGAGGAGCACTGGGGACTCAATCTGATTGTTAGATTAATTAGTGGACTTTTGCATTATAAACATCGTTATAATCTTTTTCTTTTATACATAATTAATCTGATCTGAGCACTGTATCTCCCATTCAGGTTTTGGTTTGGCTTTCATTGTTTATCCAGAGGCTTTAGTGCAGTTGTCATGGGCGCCTCTTTGGTCCGGCCTGTTTTTCTTCATGCTGATCACCCTGGGACTCAGCAGTCAGTGTGTTGCTGTAGGTAAGAGCCACTTCAATCCTTTGCCAAGTCTTTGCCATTTCCCTAAAATCAGGGTGTCTGGGTCTTGAAATTGGATCGCGCTGAAATTTACATACAATTCTAATAGTCATATTTTTGTAAAAGCGTTTAATAGTATTTCAGAGTTGTTTCCAATACAAACCCTCATTCCTTTACTGTGCAGCAAGAGCACAAAAAAAAGAAATTGGAGCAAATGCAGTCTTTCCCTTGTATAGAAGGGAAAGAAACATTTAGACAGGTACATGGATAGGATGGGTTTAGAGGGATATGAGCCAAATGCAGGTAGGTGGGGCTAATGTAGATCGGACATATTGGCCGGTGGGAGCACTTTGAGCCAAATGGCCTGTTTCCACACTGTAAGACTATGACTCTATGACGCTGGAACATAGAACAAAGGACAGTATAGCACAGGAACAGACCCTATGCCCCACAATGTCTGTGCTGAACTTGGGTCAAGCATGGGCAGATGGAGCATCTTGGTCGGCATGGGTGGGTTGGGCCGAGGGCCCTGTTTCTGTGCTGTATGACTCTATGACTCCTCTGCCTGAAACATTGGAGGGACGTACTCCCCTTCTAACTTCATGAGGGGAACATTACCAGGAATGTTTGAGCTCCACCCATGGTTGAAGTATGCCGTGCCCCTGATGGAGCAAGTTGGTGACTTTAATGCTTGCCCTAGTCCTAGCCTGCCCAATCACTCCCCATAGCTCAGGCCCTCAAGTCCTGGCATCATCCTCATAAAACTTCTCTACACTCCTTCCAGCTTAATGACATCCTTCCTATAGCAGGGTGACAAAAACTCAACATAATACTCCAAATGTGGACTCAACAACCTTTTTTACAATTGGAACATAACATCCCAACTTATATACTCTGGACCCTTACTGATGAAGGCCAGTGTACCAAAAGCCTTCTTGACCACCCTGTCTAGCCATGACACCACTTTCAGGGAACTAGCCCACTGCCCTACAGTAGTCCGCAGGGCACTGGCGTTTACTGTGAAGGTCCTGCCAACTACTGCACTCAGTGCTCTGACTGCTGAAGGTCAATGTACCTAAAGCCTTCTTGACCACCCTGTTTACCAGTCATGTCACAATTGGATAGAAGAGGCTGCCACAGCTCTTCTGGTCTGCTCAGTGCTGGAACATCCAGCGCAGTGATTCTCTGAGATTTTGTAAATTATTCATTAAACTCGTTTAACTTTTATTTGATTAGAAGCAGTAATAACGACCCTACTGGATCAGTTCCCTGGGTTTCTGCGATCAAGGCGTCTGTTTCTTACAGCTGCTGTTTGCCTGATATTTTATTTGCTCAGCCTTACCTGCACAACACAGGTAAGATGCAATTCAATAGTATCTTTACAGGCCAGCTTTAACTTATCACGTGGGGAATTTGATATGATTAAATAATAGAGACTCGTTGTTTAACTTGCTTGACAAGTCACATATTATTCTGATTGTGAAATACTTCACAGCATCAAAATCTGGGACACAAAGCAACTGCAGGTACTGGCTTACAAAAAAACCCACAAAGTAACTCAGCGAGTCAGGCAGTATCTGTAAAGAACATGAATAGGCAACATATTGTGTCGAGACCCTTCTTCAGACTGATTGTAGTGGGGGGGGGGGGGGGAGGGGGGGGGGAAGAGATGTGGGGAGGAGTGAGAAAAAGCCTGGCAGGAGATAGGTGGATATAGGTATGGGGTTTTGTTTATTGGCAGGTGGATGGACAAAGGCCAAAGATGAAAAGAAGACAAAAGGCTGTTAAGATAAGTGGAGAAGGGGAGTGAAAGGTGAAACCAGAGGAAGGGATATAGGTGGATGGGAACAGCGGAATGGGAAGGTGGGTGGGGAGGTGCAGGATAGGTACGCATCTGGGTAGGGCACAGGAATGGAAGGTGAAAAAGGGGGTAGCAGGGAGTGGGGGGTTGTTACCTAAAATTGGAGAATTTAATGTTCAGATCATTGAGCTGTAAGCTTCCCAAGTGGAATATGATGTTCAGTTCCTCTTTCTGGCAATGGAGGTGGTCTAGGACAGTGCGTCACACGCTGTGATCATACTTCCAGAGGTTGGGCTGCAGAGAGCTCAACAGCACTTTTCCAACAGCAGTAAGTATCTCCAATAGATGTTGGCCTTTCCAACAATCCCTGTGAGAGTGTGATAACAATAGTCAATCAATTAATTTATGCCACTGAACTACCTGGTGTCTCACCCAGAAGCCCAGTACCACGAGGATGCCATTCATCTGGGCCATTTGACAGTGCCCAGAGAGGATGCCACAGAGTGGTCAAGGTCACAGTGTGGAAACAGCTCAAATGTGAACACTCACTTGGAAGCATTCACAGTAAATGGAGCATTTTACAGTTGGACTTCAATAATCTGGCAGCACTGGGGCTGTGCAGGTGTCTGGGTAACACATTTGCTCCTGTTAAGATTAATTTTAAGTATAAAAGTCAGGAAGTCATCATGGGAAGGAAGTGGAGGCTTTGTAAAGAGTACAGAGCAGATTACCAGAATGCTGCCTGGAGTAGAAGGTACTGGCTATAGAGAGAGGCTAGACAAACTTGGATTGTTTTCTCTGGAGCGTGGAGGTTGAGGGAAGACCTGATATAGATAAAATTATGGGAGATTATATTTTTAAACATTAAATATAAAATTATGACATTTAAAAAAATTATATAAATTAGACAGAACCATTTTCCCAAAGTGGAAATATCAAAGTATACAGGGCATAGCTTCAAGGTAAGAGGGACAAAATTTAAATTTGGATTCTTGTTGTCCACAGGAGTGAACAGATTCATCAAGGACATTGAGATGATGATTGGGGAGAGGAGTTGGCTCTTCTGGTTGTGGTGGAGAGCGTGCTGGCTTTACATCTCTCCATGCTTGATGGCAGTAAGGAGATCTTGAGATCTTACAGCAGTTTAAACAGAATAATTAGCAAGTGGTTGTTCCATCTCCTATTTCTGACATGTTTTTGTACAGGCAATCGTAGTGTGGTCTCTGGTAACATTCGCCCCACCAACATATGGGCTTGTTGAATACCCCGTCTGGGCAACAGCTCTCGGCTGGTGTATGATCACCTTCTGTATTATGTGGATCCCCATCGTTGCCATTAAAAGAGTTGTCCAAGCAGAGGGCTCCACTCTGTGGCAGGTAAGGGAACACCTTGAAGTCTATGAGAGAGGAAAGACTTGCGATTCAAGAGAATATCTCTGTCAAGCTAGCAATGTGCAATACAAGCATTCTGTGTCTTCAGCATTTCTGCCAGTCTTTTAATACATTTTAATCTTTTGCAATAAAAAAAATCACAATTTACATGACCTAATGGCAAGAATATGGTCGAAGTAGAGAGCAGGGCACAGGCGATGTAAGAATTTAGGTTTAGGTTTATTATTGTCACATGTACCAAGGTACTGTGAAAAGCTTTATTCTACATGCTTTTTAATCAGATCAGTTAACACCACACATAAATACAATCAAGCCAAACTCAAGTACAATAGGTAGATTGAAGGGGAGGATGCAGAGTGCAGAATATAGTTCCTAGCTTTGTCACTTCCACAGACATTGTCCAATTTTCACAATCAGGTTATAGGTGAATTGGACAATACCCCAGCTTATGGAAGGACCGTTCAGAAGCCTGATAACAGAGGGGAAGAAGCTGTTCCTGAGTCTGGTTGTGCGCGCTTTCAAGCTTCTGTACTTCTGCCGTATGAGAGCACACAAAAACGATATAATCTTTCAAATTATTTTTCACAGAAAATTTCTGCTGCATGCACATCGGCTCCTGATTGGGGCCCGTACTTGGAACAACATCGAGGGAACAGATACAGGCAGGGGCCTGATTCTGCAGAAGGCCATTTACAGTGTACAGCTCTGAGCAGTCCCTGATTTACGAAAGTGACAGGGAAGTTTCTGTTTAATTTGTAAACAATTCCCTGGAAGTTTGTAATTTATTCCCACCTTAGCATCAGTGGGAGTTGTCCTGAACAATCAGCATCAGTGACTTGGGTTATATCCCTGTATCATAGTTTATATCTTGCATATTGCTTGACACCAGTTCAGATTCAGTTTGGTTTATTCCCATATGCACCACAGTGCCATGGAATCCCTCGAACACACAAAGTATACAATATAGTAAAGGGATTTGTTTGTCTGACCTGCCTGAATCTTGCCTTCAGATGGGGCCCAGTAACCCTATTAATTGCAGTTTAGATCAGCACCGCACACAAAGGAACTCTCATGCAACAGTGAAGAGTCTCTCGAACAAGGTGGTTCATTCAGGCCTTGTCACAGGGGAAGCACGGCTCGAAGATACGTCACTGACTCAAAAAACTTATAACAATCTGTAGTATTCGTGTTATGATGGTTACATTTAATGTTTATACTTCAAAATAATTCATCAGCAACCCACCTTTCCGTAGAGCATTTGATACTGGTTTACTAGGAGTTGCCTCTATCTGTTTGACAGCCTGCACTTTATCTCATAGAGTCATAAAGTGATACAGTGGGGATTCAGGCCCCTCGGCCCAACTTGCCCACACCGGCCAACATATCCCAGCTACACTAGTCCCACCTATCTGCGCATGGTCCATTTCCCTCCAAACCTGTCCTATCCATGTACCTGTCTAACTATTACTTAAATAACAGGATAGTCCCCGCCTCAACTACCTCCTCTGGCAGCTTGTTCCATACACCCACCACCCCTTCTCCTTGTACCATGTCCTCTGGTCCTCGATTCCCCTACTCTATTCTGTGCGTCTACCCACTTTATTCCTCTCATGATTTTGTATACCTCTATAAGATCACCCCTCATCCTCCTGCGCTCCAAGGAATAGTCCCAGACTACTCAACGGCTCCCTATAGCTCAGACCCTCTAGTCCTGGCAACATCCTCGTAAATCTTCTCTGAACCTTTCATGCTTGACAACATCTTTCTTATAACATGGTGCCAAGAACTGAACACAATACTCTTAATGCGGTCTCACCAATATCTTATACAACTGCAACATGACCTCCCAACTTCTATACTGAATACTCTGACTGATGAAGTCCAATGTGCCAAAGGTAATTTTGCTCACCTTATCTATCTGTGACTCGACATTCAAGGAACCTTGCACCTGCATTCCTAGATCTTTCTGCTCTACCACACTCCACAAAGACCTACCGTTCACTTTGTAGGTCCTGCCCTTGTTAGACGTCCCAAAATGCAACACCTCACATTTCTCTGTATTAAATTCCATCAACTATTCCTCAGCCTACCTGTCCAATCGATCAAGATCGTGCTGCAATCTTTCACAACCATCTCCTTGCCAAACAACCATTTCCCCGTTTCCTCTGTAAATATGTGCTCTAGATTGAGACCATACCTTATTGTTCAGACTCTTCTTATTTTATCTGCAGTGATCTCTGCTGTCCATTCTAAACAATGTCCCTAACTAATTACTGCCTCTTCTACAGTGAACTTAAAGTTGGGCTGAGTGACCTTTAGTGCTGAGTTATTCCAGCATTTTGTGTCTATTATTGAGGGCTGCCGCAAGGCTCAGTGCTGGGACCCCAGTTATTTACAATATATATTAACGATTTAGACGAGGGAATTAAATGTGACATCTCCAAGTTTGTGGATGACATAAATCTGGGTGGCAGTGTGAGCTGCGAGGAGGATGCTATAAAGCTGCAGGGTGACTTGGAGAGGTTGAGTCAGTGGGCAGATGCATGGCAGATGCCATATAATGTGGATAAATGTGAGGTGGCAAGAACAGGAAGGCAGATTATTATCTGAATGGTGTCAGATTAGGAAAAGGGGAGGTGCAACAAGACCTGGGTGTGCTTGTAAATCACTGAAAGTAAGCATGCAGGTACAGAAGGCAGTGAAGAAAGCTAATGGCATGTTGACCTTTTTTTCCAATCTCCTCCTCAACGGAGATGCGACCTTTACCGTGTCGTGTCTCCGTTCGCGCTACGGCCTAACACTGTGGAGTCGGCGGCCTCCAGCTGGGATCCACCTTGAAGACTCCGGTCGCAGGGCCTGGACTTACCATCTCGGAGGCTTCGGCCGTGGGCCCTGCAGACCGCAACATCGGGAGTTCACAGGTCCCTGGCTGGCGACCGGCTTTCGGGAGCTCCAGCCGTAGCAGCTTCGACTGCCCCGGAGCGCGAGGTTTGATCGACCCGCTCGCAGGCCCCTCATCGCCCTGCGTGGCTCGGCCGCAGCACTTTCCATCGCCCGGTGGGGGCTCAGGACCTTCATCGGCCTGCTCGGCTCGGCCCTGGGACTTTCCATCGCCCGATGGGGGCTTCAAAAGTCGGGAGCCTCGATCGCCTCGTGGCGCCACGGGAGAAGAATGAGGAGGAGATAAGAATTTTCTTTGCCTTCCATCACAGTGAGGGTGTGCCTGGAGCAATCACTGTGATGGCTGTTTGTGTTAAAAGTTGTAATTGTGTGTCTTGTGTTCTTTATTGTCTACTGCCGGACCCTGACGGGAGAGGACGCTGGCACTATTTGTTCGCCGCTTCTCCGTCAGGACAGTTCGTTTGTTTGTTTTTATGTCGTGACTGTTTTTGTAAAGCGTCTTTGAGCATCTGGAAAAGCGCTATAAAAAATAAATGTTTATTATTATTATTATTATTGCAAGAGGATTTGAGTTTAGGAGCACGCAGGTCCGACTGCAGTTGTGCAGGGCCCTGGTGAGACCACACCTGGAGTATTGTTCTCCTAATTTGAGGAAGGACATTCTTGCCATTGAGAGAGTGCAGCATAGGTTCACCAGGTTAATTCTGGGAATGGCGGGACTGATATATGAGGAAAGAATGGGTCGACTGGGCTTGTATTCACTGGAATTTAGAAGGATGAGAGGGGATCTTATGGAAACATATAAAATTCTTAATGGATCAGACTGGCTAGATGCAGGAAAAGTGTTCTCCATGTTGGGGGAGACCAGAACCAGGGGTCACAGTTTAAGAATAAGGGGTAGGCCATTTAGCTCTGAAATGAGGAAAAACCTTTTCACCCATAGACTTGTGAATCTGTGGAATTCTCTGTCACAAGAGGCAGTGAAGGCCAATTCACTGGATGTTTTCAAGAGAGACTTAGAATTAGCTATTAGGGCTAACGGAATAAAGGGATATGGGGTAAAAGTAGGAATAGGGTACTGATTTTGGGTTATCAGCCATGATCATATTGAATGCCGATGCTGGCTCGACAGGCCAAATGGTCTACTCCTGCACCTTTGTCTATGTTTCTGTCTGTAAGTTATCTTTACCATCTTGGCCTCCTTTTCCATCATCCTTTTGCAATATGTACATCTCTAGGATGAAACATGTTAGAAACTTTACAATTTTCTTATAGAACATAGAACAGTATAGCACAGGAACAGGCATTAGAGCCCACAATATCGGTGCCAAACATGATGCTAAGACCAATTCTAATTTGCCTGCACATAATCCATATCTCCGGGTTCAAACCTGACTATGGGTGCTTTCTACAAGGAGTTTGTACATTCTCCTGGTGACCGTATGGGGTGTCTCCAGGTGCTCTGTTTTGCTCCCACATTCCAAAGACATGTAGTTTTGTGAGTTAATTGGCTTCTGTAAAATTATTCCTAGTGTATGGGGATTGCTGATCGGCGTGGACTCGATGGGTCATTGTCTCTCTAAACTAAATTAAACTAAAGGAACTGCAGATGCTTGGTTACAAAATCAGACGCTAAGTGCTGGAATAACTCAGCCGCTCAGATGGCATCTCTGGAGAACATGGACAGGTGATGTTTTGGGTGGGACTGTTCTTCAGACTTCAGTGTTTGGTCCATGGAGAGGGGGAGCATTTAGGGTGGTATTGATAACAGAGCTCATGCATCATGAACACACAAAGCCATACCCACCTACCCAAACAAAGACACAAAGTGCTGGAGCAACTCAGCGGGTCAGAAAGCATCTCTGGAGAACATGGATGGGTGGTGTTTTAGGTCGGGATGCTTCTTCAGACTTCAGTCACCCCTCACCCTCATTCCACCCACCTTCCCTAGACTCCATGTGTACTGCTACTGAATCAGTTACCTATCCACGCTCTCCAGAGATGCTGCCTGACCCACTGAGTTACTCCAGCACTTTGTGTTTATGGAACTTTGACCGATGTGCAGTCATTGCAATCTGAAGGCAATGTGATTTGGACCTTAAAGTTCCATTTCCTGTCAATCATTAAAATTAGTTAATTTGTTCAAAATTACTTTTTGTCAAGCAGTGTATCATTTTAAACCATCCATTTTATAGCTTTACAGAAGGTCAAATGAACTCTGATAAATCGACCACTATGTTTATCCTTTATTCCTGGCCTTTTAATTACAAAGGTTTGTACAGAGGATGAATAATGACGTTGATCCTGAGACTGGAATGGCAGGGAATGGTGGATTCCTAACCAATGGGAGCTGAGTGGCTCAAGCCCATCATCAGTGGTGCATTGAAGGAACCACAGCAAAGAAGAAACGCCACCAGCCCTGATGGTCTGGACTATATCTACAATTCTCTGCAATTTCTTGCGGTCTTGGATGGAGCTGTTCCCAAACCAGGCTGTATCCCAATGTATCCCAATAAAATGCTTTCTCCAGCACATCTGTAGATGTTGGTGAGGGTTGTTGGGAACATGCCCAACTTCCTAGGCCTTCTCAGGAAGTCGAGGCGCTGGTGTGTTTCTTGACCACTGCTTCAATATGGGTGGTCCAGGATGAATTGCTGGCGACATTTATTCCTAAGAACTTGAAGCTTTCAACCATATCTACTTCAGTGCTGTCAATGAATACTAGTGTATGTGTTCCCATTTCCCCCCTCCCCCACACCCCTCCCACTGAATCCCTACACTCAGCCCTCCCCTCCCACTGTTGTTCCCAACAGCAACCACACCTCATACTCCTTCCATCCCTGTCAGATTCCAGAATCTGCAACATTCTGTTCACCCGCCCTCTGTTGCTATCTCCATCCTTCCCTTCTGCACCTGACTGTGGCCTGCCAATCGTCCCACCTTCACCTGCATCCACCTATCGCTTGCCAGATCTTTTTAGTTTGTAGATAAAGCAAAGAAACAGGCCCTTCAGTCCACCGAGTCCATGCCAACCATCGATTACCCATTCACACTAGTTCTACATTATCCCACTTTCTCACCCATTCCCGACACACTAGGGGCAATTTACAGAGGCCAATTAACCTGTAAACCTGTCTTTGGGATGTGGGAGGAAACCAGAGCACCCGAAGGAAACCCACGCATTCACATGGGGAATGTGCAAACTCCACACAGACAGCACGTGAGGTCAGGATCAAACCCCCTGGCAGCTCATTCCCCATACCCACCACCCTCTGAATGAGAAGGTTGCCCTCTAGGTTCCTATTAAATCTTGCGTCTCTCACCTTAAACGCAAGTCCTCTGTTTTTTCATTCTCCTACCCTGGGTAAAGGACTCTGTGCTTTTACCCTATCTATTCCCCTTGTGACGTTAAAATCCTCTATATGTTCACCCATCAGCCTCCAATGCTCTAAGTATTGGCATGATTTTAACCAGAATTGATCACTGAGCAGCATTGTTGCAGGTTAGATGAAAAGTGGATCATCTAGCACCGTGCTGTGCAATCTAATCCAGTTTAACTAAGAGATTGTGAGAGAGTTGCACTGAAGAATTTAACATAAGCAAGTTGAGGAGAAGATAGCAGGTATATTCAAACTTATTGACATCTTTCGTGCAGCAGGGTAACCAAACTGAACCAAGAGGAGGTAGTTGAGGGAGGTCCTATTACAGCATTTAAAATACACTTGGACCGGTACATGGAGAGGAAAGGTGATGAGTGATATGGGCCATATGTGGGAAAATGGAACTAGCTGAGATGGGGCATCTTGGTCGGCATGGGCAAGTTTGGCCGAAGAGTCTGTTTCCATGCAGTATGGTGCGAACACTCATAAAATTCTGATCATTGGCTCTTTGATCCAAGGCTAACTTCCATTACTATTTATAGTTAACTGTGGGTTTCAAATTAATGCAGAGTTGGGCAGACTTTTCAAGATTATCGTATATGCTAAATTATTGAACAGATTACCAATTCTACCTTAAGAGAAGTGAATTATCCAGTTAGTTTGTGCCATTTCTGATCAGCTTCCTATGCTCCTGATTTCAAAATGGAAAATCAAAAATGCACGATACTTGCACTTTGGCACTTCTTCTATCGCGTCCATCATCTATGTTTCAAATGTTCGGCCAGGCTCTTGCACAGTTGAGTGCTCCAAAATGAAAGAATAATCCTTCATCTATAAATTAATTAACAACATAAAAATTCTTGGACCCTGGATCCACCAGACTCAGTAGACCAAGATACACTTCTTTTAAACAGTGTAAGGCACTTGCCTCTGGCTGTGCAAGACGTTTTCCCAGGAGTAGAAATAAATTGCTATTATTCAGAATCAAGAGAGGACAAAATTCAAAGGCATTGGATGAAGTAATCTCAACAAGGACAACTTAAACATATCGGAGAATCGTTTATCATTGCCCCAAAATGGAGGAGAGAGAATTGGCTTTATCCATCCATGGCTGTCAAGCACACAGTCCAGGTTTGACAGTAAGTATTTGATCAGGAATTGTCAATAACATGCTGATGATCTGGGCATTTTAGTGATGTGTTGCAGTTCCCTGAGGAGTTCAGAAGTGATGCAAACGGCCGCTATTTCCTGGTAAATGAAGAGGAGTGCCATGTTTCCGTGGATGTCCAATCCCTCCATACTTTCACCTCCTACTGGGATAACTTAAGGGCCCTTCCTTGTTCCTGGACCACAGCCCCTGTCAGGCCTTCGATTGAACACTCTTTGCCTGAACCCTAACATTGAATAACTCCTCTTTAAATTCCCCTCACTTCTCCAAATAAGAGATATTGCTAAAGGAACCTATCAAAATCCAAGCCATATCTGTGTCTTTATGGGACAGGTAGGACATTTGATGGTCACATTGATGCCTCTCCTTACTGAACGATTGATCAGCAGGGAAGTAGGCCTTTCCATACCAACCCCTTCGCACAAGTTCTAGTCTCCTTATCTGCCAGCTTTCCATTCTCCCAGTTTTTTTCATCTCTGTCACATCCACTGTGACCATATTGTGCCTCACACAATCTGAAGATATCACAGCTATCACCTCTACCATGGATTCCGTTCCACTATAATTGACATCAACTATGTCTGTTCCAAGATGTCCCATCGAAGCAAGTTCCATATGTCCACTTTTGGTCCACATCCCTCTAAACCTTTCCTGTCCATGTACCTGTCCATATGTCTTTTAAATGTTGTTTGTAATATTTGCCTCAATTACCTCCCTTGGCAACTCGTTCCATATACCCATCACCCTCTGAGTGAAAACCTTGCTCCTCAGGTTCCTTTTAAATTTTCCCCTCTCACCTTTAACCTACGATTATGCCCTGGTGGTAATTTCCTGGTTCTTATCACCTCATCTTCCCCCTTTTACGTCATCTTAAAACCATCATTCATATTTCTATCTTCTATATCTAACGACAATGTCTTATTTGAGTTCATTGACTTGAAACATCACCATGTTTTTTGCTCCACAGATGCTGGGTGACCTGTTGACTATCTTCAGTAGTTCCACTTCTAAAGCTATTTTTTGCATATTTTTCATTGTTTCTGTAAACTGTCCCCCTGTTTGTTTTGAATACATATCTAATGATGACTAACCAGTTGGTCATTTCCCCTCTCTCCCCCAGTCCGCCACCGATGGACACGTGGGTGAAAGTGATGAGAACGTGGAGCGAGGTAACTGGTCCTCGAAGACCGACTACCTGCTCTCTGTGATCGGCTGTGCTGTGGGTCTGGGCAACGTCTGGAGATTCCCTTACCTGGCGTACAGGAACGGAGGAGGTACTGTAGAGGTTCCACAATACATGAGAGGGAAATTCAGAAGAAAAGCCAACAGTTCATTGATTTATAAATAGCATTAAACTCAAAGAATGTTAATTATACCAAGTTCACAAGGAGAACCCAAGAAGCAAGTACTTTAGTTTCATGTCCCACCCCGGTCTCCATTCCCATTGGACAGAAGATACAGAAGCTTTAAAACGCACATGACCAGACACAGAAACTACTTCTTCACCTCTGTTATCAAGCATCTAAATGGTCTTTCCATTAGCTATGGGTATCAGCCGCAGTTTGCATCACTTCTGAACTCCTCCGGAAACTGCAACACATCACTAAAATGCCCTGTTGCAGATATTGGACTTTGTCAATGGAACTGCTGTGCTACAATGCTGAAAACTATATGTTGCACTATGTATCTTCCCCTCCGCTCGATCGATTGTACTTGAGTTTAACTCGATTGCATTTATCTACCTGTTTGGATAGCGTGTAAAACAACGATATTCACTGTACCTTGGGACACGTGAAAAGAATAAATCTGAACCTAAACCTATTACAATGCAAACAAGGCGGTTCCTAAAATATCTCTGTTGAGCTAGAAATATGCAACCCAAGATTCCTCTGTCTTCAATAGTTCTGTAAACGTTTAATATATTTTAGTCTTTTGCAATGAGAAAAATCATAATTTACACAACTTCATAATAAGGATGTGGTAGAATAGAAAGGGGACACAGGAGAGATCAGCGTTTACGTTTAAGTTGAGGTTTATTATTTTCATGTGTACCAAGGCACAGTGAAAAGCTTTGTTTTGCATTCTATCTAATCAGATCAGATACAAAACATAGGTACAATCAGTTTAAACTCAAGCACAATAGATAGAGCAATCTGGAAGTCAAGTCAAGTCAAGTCAAATTTATTTATAAAAGCACATTTAAAAACAACCCACATTGACCAAAGTGCTGTACGTCAGAGCAGGTACTAAAAGCACAATAAGAAACAGACATCACAGCACACAGGCACAAAAAAAACTGTTCAAAGGGAGCAGCACAAAACAAAACAGGTACAGAGTGCAGTTCTCAGTTTAGTTTAGAGATACTGTGCGGAAACAGGCCCTTCAGCCCACGGAGTCCGGGACGACCAGCAATCCCTATACATTAACACTATCCAATACACACTAGCGACATTTTTTACAATTATACCAAACCAATTAACCGACAAACCTGTCCATCTTTGGAATGTGGGAGGAATCCGGAGTACCCGGAGAAAACCCATGCAGGTCACGGGGAGAACGTACAAAATCCGTACAGACAAGCACCTGTAGTCATGATCGAACCAGGGTCGCTGGCACAGCAACTCTACCTCTGTGCTACCGTGCCACCATAAAGCATAAAAATCTAAACCTAAACAAGTCAAAAGAAAAGTCCTGACCCAAAATGTTACCTATTCATGTTCTCCAGAGATGCTGCCTGACTAGGATTGCCAGCTATCCCGTATTAGCCGAGACATCCTGTATATTGGGCTAAATTGGTTTGTCCCTTACGGGACCGCCCTTGTCCCGTATTAGGCCCAGGGGGCATTGTAGGCCCGGACGCTGTTGGCCCAGACAGTGTAGGCCCGGACACTGTAGGCCTGGACAGTGTAGGCCCAGACACAGTAGGCCTGGACAGTGTAGGCCCGGAGGCCCGGGCACCACCTAACGGAGGTTGCCTATCAACCCGCCTCCCATCCTGGGCGACCGCCATCAGTGGAGCGGGAGCACGTGGCTGCTGGCTGGGTGAGGTCATGTGGGGCGCGGGGCGGTGACGTCACTTTTTGTCCTTTATTCAGGAGTGAGAAAGTTGGCAACCCTATGCCTGACTCACAGAGTTACTACAGAACTTTGTGCTTAAACCTAAAATGCCAAGTGTTTGATCCATCCTGGCTTTCCCCTGATATGCCCTCCAGCAAATATGTCAGTCTTCACATTAAATTAAGAAATAGCTCAGAGAAGGGCAGAGTTCTTAACCTGGCCATAAAGTCTTATTGTCCTGGTGGCAATGCAGGGTCGGCCTGGCCAAGTGTAGCCATTTGTGTCCTCCATTGCTCGGTGCTACTGACCTCAGACGGGGTATCCATTCCAGCCGAGCCCCTGGCTGCTGCAGGGCCTCCAGTGGCCCACTCGACTGTCGAGGTGTATTGCACAGCCTCTCTCAGCTGGTCTGCTCACCGGCCCTTTGTTCCTTGTGTCTGCCGCTGCCATTGAAACCCTTCCCCTCCAGCCCTCCGGGATGAGCAGGGCAGGGCAGGGCCTCTTGGGGCCCCCTTGCTGCCGGGGGATAGGCAGGGCACTACAGTCTGCTGCGCGGATAGCACCTGAGGTCAGGATCGAACCGGAGTCTCCGGCTCTACCGGCTGTGCCACTGTGCCATTCCCACCACTCTGCAATCGCTCTTCAAAATAAAATATGTAGTCAATCGAGAATTCAAATAAAAATCAAAAAATACTACAATTGCTGGAAATCTGAAATAAAACAAAACTAAAATGCTGGAAATATTCGGCAGGGCAGGCAGCATTTATGGTAAGTGAGACAGTTCTTGAATTTTCTTGAATAAAATTAAGTTAATTTTATCCATTGATGTGGATGCAAATAAGACTATATTTGTATAGAGCTGGAGAGACAGAATGGTAAATAGACAATAGATGAAAGATGAAATAGCCAAAATGAGTGATTGATGAAGGAAATGATAGACATTGGAGAATAGACAGATACAGAGACAGATGGATACCACCAGGCACAGGGCCTAAGCTGTGGGTGTAAGATGTTTTAGTTTGTATCCTTCTCTTTGCCCTGAAGGCTTTTATTGCCCATTAAAATTCTTCATTGTATCTTCCAGGTGCATTTCTTATTCCTTACACGCTGATGTTGGTGCTGGCTGGGATGCCCGTATTTTTCTTGGAATCCTCCCTTGGGCAATTTGCCAGCCGTGGCTGTATCCATGTGTGGAAAGCTGTGCCGATTCTGCAAGGTTATTGTGAAATTATCAGCATCTCAACAAACTTGGTCAAAGTTTAGAACAGAATATAGTGTGCAGGGAGAGGATGAGAGAGTGGTATAATACAGAACTAGTATGAACGGGTGATTGATGGTCAGCATGGATTCAATGGGCCAAAGGATCTGTTTCCATGCAGTATCACTAAACTAAGCTAAACTAAACTAAACTATACTAAACTATTCAAGCGGAATATAAGGTGCTGTTCCACCATTGGGTGTGGCTTCACTCTGGCAATGGAGTTGGCCCAGGAACAATAGTCGGTGTGGCCACGGGAAGGGGAGTTGCTTTAAGCCACAATATTGTGCTTAAGTTTTAGAGCAACACAAACCATTTTCATTCCATGAGAGAGTGGTCACTTCATAAGGGTTTGTGGTAGTTCCACAAAGGAGTTCAGATGTCCCTGTTATCATTTCCAAACATCCACGCAGTCAGATCCTGCTTTCTCCCTCGCCCTGTGGAAACTTTCTCTAACTCTTAAAACCTTCAAATGTGGATTTTTGTTAAAGTGTAAAGAACACGTTAAGCATTGTAAATTATCACGTATAAAGACATGAGCAGGTACAAGTATTTCAAATATTAACATAAATTTAGCAATTCCTTAGGTTTACTAGGTTAATTCCCAGAATGGCGGGACTGTCATATGTTGAAAGACTGGAGCGACTAGGCTTGTATACACTGGAATTTAGAAGGATGAGAGGGAATCTTATCGAAACGTATAAGATTATGAAGGGGTTGGACACGTTAGAGGCAGGAAACATGTTCCCAATGTTGGGGGAGTCCAGAACAGGGGGCCACAGTTTAAGAATAAGGGGTAGGCCATTTAGAACGGAGATGAGGAAAACCTTTTTCAGTCAGAGAGTTGTGAATCTGTGGAATTCTCTGCCTCAGAAGACAGTGGAGGCCAATTCTCTGAATGTATAGAGCTCTTAAGGATAGCAGAGTCAGGGGGTATGGGGAGAAGGCAGGAACGGGGTACTGATTGAGAATGATCAGCCATGATCACATCGAATGGCGGTGCTGGCTCAAAGGGCCGAATGGCCTACTCCTGCACCTATTGTCTATTGCATGATGTATTTCCAGTTCTGTTTGCACCACTCGGTGGGCTCCTTTATTGTTACTTCTTTTCCAGATCAAGTTTAACACAGAACACAGAACAGTACAAGACCTGGCCCATCACCCACAATGTCTGTACCAAGACTAACTCTTACCTACCTGCATATAATCCATATCCATCCATTCCCTGCGTATCCTTGTGCCTATCCAAAAGTCTCCAGAATGCCACTATGGTATCTGCCTTGGGCTGAATGGCCAACTCCTGCACCTATTATCTATTGTCTAAACTTTGCCCTCTCACCTTACAGTTATACCCTTTAATATTTGATACTTCCATCCTGCAAAAAAATCATCACTGATTACCCTATCTATGCCTCTCATAATTTCACCAGTTTTTATCAGGTCTCCCCTCAACTTCCGGCTTTCCAGAGAAAACAATCCAAGAATGTCCAATCTGTAGCTAATATCCCCTGATCCAGGCATCATTCTGGTGAACCTCATCTTCACTCTCTACAAAGCCTCCGTATCCTATCTGCAATGGGGCGACCAGAACTACACGCAGTACTCAAAATAAGGCCCAACCAAAGTCCTATAAAGCTGCATCGTGACATCCTGACTCTTATGCCTCCAATGAAGGCAAGCACACCATACACTTTCTTTACCAGTTAGCTCAGCTTTCACTGCATTTGTATTGATATAATCATATCCATTCAGTTAAATTCTAGGCTAGAAATTTTTCCAAGAACCTACACTAACCTGGTGCAAATCTCAAAGGAATTATCAAATATCCACTCTTTGCAAACCCGTGTGTGAATTTCATGCACACTGCACACAGGCGTCTGTAGACCATAGGTAGTCCAATTTGTCTCCATATTGTCTCACATTGGTGGGGGGCTCTTACAACTGTAGTTTACTGGGGCTATTTTGACAGAAATTTGCTTTCAAGTGCTTGGGAGCAATGGGGAGGGTGTTGTGCAATATTGACCCTTGGGCGTGGACTTAGGATCTACAGGATTTAGATTTAGGTTTATTATTGTCACATGTACTGAGGTGCAGTGAGAAGTTTTGTTTTACATGCTGGCCAATCAAATCAGATAATACCATCCATAAATACAATCAAGTCAAATCTAAGTGCAATGGGTAGAGCTAAGTGTAAGAAGCAAAGTGTAGAATATAGTTCTCAGCCTTGTCATAAGGTCATAAGTGATAGGAGCAGAATTAGGCCATTCGCCGCATCTAGTATACTCCGCAATTCAATCATGGCTGATTTATCTCTTCCTCCTGCGTAGGAAAATAATTGCAGATGCTGGTATAAATCGAAGGAATCACAAAATGCTGGAGTAACTCAGCGGGTCAGGCAGCATCTCAGGAGAGAAGGAATGGGTGACGTTTCGGGTCGAGACCCTTCTTCAGACTTCACAGTCTGAAGAAACTCCTAACCTCTTTCTCCTGCCTTCTCCCCATAACCCCTGACACCCTTACTAATCAAGAATCTATCTATCTCTGCCTTTAAAATATCCATCGACTTTGCCTCCACAGCCTTCTGTGGCATAGAATTCCACCGATTCACCTCCCCCTGACTAAAGAAATTCGTCCTCATCTCCTTTCACTGGAGGTCCCAGCCCTCTAGTGAACACAGATCAGCCTGATCTGAATCTTTCCAACATTTTAGTAACAAAGGCCTCCTGTACAGTCAGCTGAATGTAAATTCAGGGCTACCCTGATGTTGTACAGATTTCCAGGAGCACTCCAACACCTGTGTTATAGGTTCCCCAGCTCATTAGTAAAACTAACCTGTATATAATCCTTATCTTGAGGGGCAGGAAAACCCACAGAAAGCTAAAACTATGATATCACAAAGTGTGTTAAATTGAAATTGCAATATATTTCTATAAATTTCTAATCCAAACTCTATGTTCTGTTCTAAGGTGTGGGGATAACTATGATGATTGTGGTTACATTTTCCAACGTTTCCTACATCTGCATCATCGCCTACAGCCTGTTCTACCTCTTTGCCTCCTTCCAATCGCCCCTGCCGTGGTCAGACTGCTTCAGCTGGTGGGGTCCGGATGAAACCTGCAGTCGGACATCCAGAGGTACTGTGTTAATATCTCTAAAAGTTCTGGATTAACTCAGTGAATCAAGCTCCCTATTGCCTGCCTATGCACTTCACAGGTGCTGCCTTGCCTGCTGAGTTACTCCAGCAGTTTGAATCTTTCTTTGTTAACCAGCACCTGCAGTTCCTTGTGTCTCCATATTAATGTCTGTTGTGTAACAACTGCGGAGCAAACGTTAATCTTTCAATCTATCAGTCTGAACAATTGAAAAATTTGGACTGAATAAGAAGACCTAATTAATCTTATTGTACAAACTAGAACTGTGTGTGATGTATGATTTTGTTCATAGGTTATAGGAACAGAATTAGGCCATTTGGCCCATCGAGTCTACACCTTTCAATCATGGCTGATCTATATTTCCCTCTCAACCCCATTCTTATCATATCATATCATATCATATATATACAGCCGAAAACAGGCCTTTTCGGCCCACCAAGTCCGTGCCGCCCAGCGATCCCCACACATTAACACTATCCTACACCCACTAGGGACAATTTTTACATTTACCCAGCCAATTAACCTACATACCTGTACGTCTTTGGAGTGTGGGAGGAAACCGAAGATCTCGGAGAAAACCCACGCAGGTCACGGGATCGAACCTGAGTCTCCGGCGCTGCATTCGCTGTAAAGCAGCAACTCTACCGCTGCGCTACCGTGCCGCCGCCTTCTGCCTTCTCCCCATATCCCTAGACACCCTGATTGGTGTTGTGGGTACCAGGACTGCAGGACTGCAGGTAATGGCACGAACCACCATATTTTGATTAAAAACTTCCACATCAATGCCTCCATTCCCAATAGGTTTTGAATTTTCCAAGAACATATAAATGGAAGCAGGAGCAGATCATTCAATAATGATCTGTCTAAATGTACCTGTCTAAATGTTTCTTAAACGTTGCGATAGTCCCTGCCTCAACTACCTCCTCCGGCAGCTCGTTCCATGTTCCATACACCCACCACCCTTTGTGTGAAAAAGTTACCCCCTCAGATTCCTATTAAATCTTTTCCCCTTCACCTTAAACCTATGCCCTCTGGTCCTCGATTCCCCTACTCTGGGTAAGAGACTCTGTGCATCTACACGATCTATTCCTCTAATAAGAATGTTATTAGCAGAATTGCTGTGATATTTCACACTTCATGGATGGGGGAGGTTTAGAGGGATATGGGTCAAACGGGCAGGTAGGACTGGGATAGATGGGACATCTTGGACGGCAGGGGAAAGTTGGGCTGAAGGGCCTGTTTCCGTGCTGTCTGACTCTATTCATCTTACGGATTGGAGGTAGTTTCTTCCATTGGTTGTTGTAAAAGATATTTAGATGGGAAAATATTTACCAGTTTCTTGCAGAGTTGCAGGATGTCAGATTATGTAAGACTGCTCTTTGAAGGAGGCAGAACAAGTGTAATAACTGAATAGAGACACAAGGAACTGCAGATGCTTGAGGGGAAAAAAACCAAAGTGCTGGAGGAATTCAGCAGGTCAGGCAGCATTTATGGACAGGGCATGTTTCAGACCAAAACGCCGCCTGTCTATTCCCTTCTCAACCACACTCCATCCACGTTTTCCAGACCCGCTCTGTAACCTCACTCTGGACAGCGGATATTCTGAAGTCGTTAATACAACCTGGCTGCAGGCAAACAACAAAACTTGTTCCAATGGATCAGAAATCCATGTTCATCACCAGGGCCCCACCGAGCAATACTGGGAGTAAGTAATTTTAATTAAGTTTTAATTCAATTATATTTATACAATGACGACCTTGTGAAATGTTTTAATTAATTTTCTTTATATTGAATGTAAAAGTCACCCAGTAGACCCTCTATATATTTATTTATCCAAGTTGCACAATGTCATGTCATATTTTCGATGTCCTTGTAGCTAATCCCTCTAATCCAGGTAAACTTCTGTTTCGTCTCCAAAGTATCCTGTTATAGAGCGACCAGGACTGCACACAATACTCCAAATTTGGCCAAAGCAAAGTCCTATAGAGCTGCAACATGACTTCCTAAAACCTTACACCCAGAGTGCCTACCGATTCAGGCCAAGCATGCCTTATAGCTTCTTTACCGTTCTATGTACTTGTGTTGCCACTTTCAGGGAGTTATTGGCCTAGACCCCAAGATCCCTTGGTACATCAAGGCTGTTAAGGTTCTGGCATTAACTATATACTTACCCCGTACATTTGACATCTCAAAGTGCAGCATCTCACAGTTACTCGGATTATACTACAAAACCCTCCCCATCTCCTTTTTTACCCCAACCCTTCCCCCATTTCCCTCTCTCCCTCTCCCCTGTGCCACACCTGGACTCACACCTGTTTAGTTTAGTGATAAGCTTTTGTTTGTGTGCTATCCAGTCAAAGGAAAGACTTTACACGAGTATAATCACACTATCCACAGTGCACAGATATGGGATAAAGTCTGATAGATTCCAGTGACAGTGCTTTGTTGGACAGAGAACAAGACACCACCAGAAATCTCTGCAAGCCACCCCAGCATTCACTTTTGAAACAAAGCATTATTTTTCAATCAACAATAATTGCAATATGTGTTTGGCAGCAGGTAGTGTTGCTGTCTCACAGCTCCAGGTATCTGCTTTCAATCATGACCTCGGGTGCTGTCTGTGTGGAGTTTGAATCTTGTCCCTGTGACAAAGTGGATTTCAACCAAGTGCTCTGGTTTCCTCCCAAATATGACCTTTGCCATTAGCTGGTGGTTGTAATCTACCTTTGGCGTAGGTCGTAAGTGGTAAATGAACCAGAGTGGAGGTGCTGCACATGTGAGCAAGAATGAATGCAAAACTACAGGTATATAATGACAGGACAAAGATGGGTGATGATAGACAGCATGGACCTGATGTGCTGAATGGCCTCCTTTTTATTAGAGGAACCAAACTGAAAGAATAATTGGAAAGATGTCAAATGTCAACTCCAAATTCTGTTCCAATTCATTGCAGACTTTTATTGTTTAAATCCAAATCATTAATTGAGCATTCTATTGGTTTATAATCTAGCCGTGATGTGTCATGAAGAAAGCTGTTAAATGATATGTTTTCCTGGTGTCGTTTTGTTCAGTAAAGTGGCTTTACGGCGGTCAAGTTCCATGGATGAGACAGGGGAGATAGTCTGGCATTTAGCTCTCTGCCTGCTCCTGGTCTGGCTAATTGTTGGGGCCGCCCTGTCTAAAGGAATCAAATCTTCAGGAAAGGTAAAAGTAATACAATGAGTTTTACAGTTCTGAGCATGTAACAATACAGCACAGGAACAAACCCTTTGGCCCACAATGTCTGTGCCGACCATGATGGCAAGTTAAACTATTCCCATCTGCTTGTACATGGTCTGCATTCTCCCACCCATGCCTCTTCATGTGCCTGTCTAAATGCCTCTTGAATGATGCAGTTGTATCTGCTTCTATCACCTCGCTGACGATGTTGCCAGGACTTCAGGGGTTGATCAATACGGAGAGGTTGGGCAGGCTAGGACTTTATTCCTTGGAGAGCAGGAGACTGAGGGGTGATCTTGTAGATCTTATAAGATCATGAGGATAGATAAGGTAATTGCATAGAGTCTTAGATGCATAGAATAGTAGGAATCAAGATCAGAGGACATAGGTTTAAGGTGAGAGCAGAAAGATTTAACAGGAACCTGAGGGGCAACTTCTTCACTCAGAGGGTGGTGCGTATATGGAACGATCTGCCAGGGGAGGTATTTGAGGCAGGTTCTATCACAAAGTTTAAAAAACATTTGGACAGGTACTTGGAAAGAAAAGGTTTAGAGTGATATGGGCCAAATGTGGGCAGGTGGTACTAGTGCATCTTGGTCCGCACGGGCATGTTGAGCTGACGGGCCTGTTTCTGTGCTGTATGACTCTATAATCTCCCCTGGTAGTACACTCCGGTCGGCCACCACTGTCTGGTAAAAAAACATGCCCCACACATGCCCCTGGAGCAGAGAAGGCTGAGAGGGGACATGATCGAGGTGTATAAGATCATGAGGGGCATGGATAAGGTAGATGGCGGGGAACTTCTTCCACTGGTGGAAGGTTCAACAACGAGGGGACATAGATACAGGGTAAGGGGAGGGAGGTTTCGGGGGGATGTGAGAAAGAACTTTTTCACCCAGAGGGTGGTTGGAGTCTGGAACTCACTGCCTGGGGTGGTGGTGGAGGCGGGAACACTCACAACGTTTAAGAGGCATTTGGATGGGCACTTGAAATGCTACAACATTCAGGGCTACGGTCCAAATGCGGGAAAATGGGATTAAAATTAGACTGTGTTTGGTAACGGGCGGCGCGGACACGATGGGCCGAAGGGCCTCTTTCTGTGCTGTAGGACTCTATGACTCTATGACATCTCCTTTAAAATTTCCACCTCAGAGCTATTTCCGCAGGTATTTGACATTCCTACCATGGAAAAATGATTGATTATCAACCCTACCTATGCCTTTTATAATTTTCACATTGATTCATCTTGAAACAATATCCGACCCAAGTTCAAGGCAGAATGGTTCTCTTGACTGAAGGTACAACAGCATCTCCTCATACATCCGGTTTGTGCCCTCATTCCAAACACTCAAGGCTCTGAATCTGTGACTCTGGATGAATTCCCAGTTGTGAAGGAGGGCTGGTCAGGGCTGGCCCAGGGGTTGGGCAGTTCCACGGCCTGGTTTCAATGGTCAGGGAGAACGATGAAGAAACCTGATCTATTTTCCAGTTTCAATATATTCATTGCTAAACAGTGAGATAAATTGAGGAGAATGTTATTCTGTCATTTTAATTTGGCTAAGTGGAGACATAAAGAACTGAAGATACTGGTTTACAAAACAAACTACAAAATGCTGGAGTAACTCTGCGTCAGGCAGCATCTCTGGAGGACATTGAGAGGTGACATTTAGAGTCAGGTCCCTTCTTCAGACTGAATCGTGTTCCATGTTGTCCTGTTCCATCCAGCTCCACACAATCTCTTATTTCGCAAACTTTATCTCCCTGCTACAGACCTACTAATACTGAGGTGGTAAAGATCAGCAGTCTGAAGAAGGCTCCCGAGATGAAAGGCTGCCTATCCATGTCCTTCAAAGATGCTGCTGACTCGCTGAGTTACTTCAGTGCTTTGTATTTTTGTTGATTTGTTTTAAAAATGCACTTCACGCAATAATTTAATCGAATTCATTATCTGCCCTAACTACAGTTCTTCGAATGAGTCCTTTAATTGGATTCAGTGGTGTAGATGTACAACACAGGACAATCTAACCATCCCTCTCCCTGACCAGGTGGTTTATTTCACTGCAACATTCCCCTACGTGGTTCTGACCGTACTTCTGATCCGAGGACTGACCCTGGAGGGAGCCTGGAAAGGGATTGAATTCTACATTGGAAGTCAGTCAGATTTCTCAAAACTGGCTGATGCTGAGGTAATCTCACCAGGGAGAACTCCATATGTTGGGTTCAATCAAATGCCTCTTTGTTTTGCTAAATTCCCTTGTGTGCTGAACAAATTATATTTAACATTTATAATACATTCCTGTTCACATTCTGGAAAAGCAATATCAATTATCACAATTTACATCTGTCAAACCAAATTTCAAACTGAGACCTTGTCATGCTGACCATCCCAGTGTTTGCAGGTAGGGAGAGAGGATCGGAGAGACTCATAGTTATACATTGTGGAAATAGGCCTTTTGGCCCAATTCATCCATGCTGAGCAAGAAACTCCATATACGTTAGTCCAGCCTGCCAGCATTTGGCCCATTTCCCTCTAAACTTAAACACAGCATTCACCCTATCAATTCCCTTCATGATTTTATGCACCGCTATAATGTCACCCCTTCACTTTGTGCACTCCAAGGAATCAAATCCTAGCCTGTCCAACTTTTCCTTAGGACATTCAAGTCAATAGACAATAAACAATAGACAATAGGTGCAGGAGGAGGCCATTCGGCCCTTCGAACCAGCACCGCCATTCAATGTGATCATGGCTGATCATTCACAATCAGTACCCCGTTCCTGCCTTCTCCCCATACCCCCGGACTCCACTATCTTTAAGAGCTCCATCTAGCTCTCTCTTGAAAGCATCCAGAGAATTGGCCTCCACTGCCTTCTGAGGCAGAGAATTCCACAGATTTACAACTCTCTGACTGAAAATGATTTTTCCTCATCTCCGTTCTAAATGGCCTACCCCTTATTCTTAAATTGTGGACCCTGGTTCTGGACTCCCCCAACATTGGGAACATGTTTTCTGTCTCTAATGTGTCCAATCACTTAATAATCTTATATGTGTCAATAAGATCCCCTCTCATCCTTCTAAATTCCAGCGTATACTAGCCTAGTCGCTCCAGTCTTTCAACATTCGACAGTCCCGCCATTCCGGGAATTAACCTAGTAAACCTACGCTGCACGCACTCAATAGCATGAATGTCCTTTCTCAAATTTGGAGTCCAAAACTGCACACAGTACTCCAGGTGCGGTCTCACCAGGGCCCTGTACAACTGCAGAAGGACCTCTTTGCTCCTATACTCAACTCCTCTTGTCATAAAGGCCAACATGCCATTAGCTTTCTTCACTGCCTGCTGTACCTGCATGCTAACTTTAGTATTCTTCCCCATTTCCTAACTTGACACCATTTTGAGATTCATTGAAAGTTTTCCGGTTCAATGTTTGTGATGGCAGAGAGCCGTGTCCTATGTTGGTTACCATTCCCTGGCTGACGCACGTTGCTGTCACTGGTAGAAGGCAGTCTCCTCCGGGGGGAAGAATTGTTATGTGTGGAAACAGCAGGATCGGCCTCAACCAAACTGACTTCAGCTTTGTCAAGTCACCAGCTTTTGGACTGAGAAGGGCATGTGATGCAGTCCGGGTGAATTTAATGTCAGCTCACGTACAGGAGGAGAGAAAAACTGAGGGACTGAAAGAGAGACAGGTTAAAAAGTAACAGGTGGTGTTGATTATAATTCATTTCAAAACATCTCCACTGACAACTGAGGCATGGATAGGTTAAACAATTTCTTTGTTCCGTTGTAGGTATATATTACAATTAAACACAAGGCTTGTGACTCTCTTGAGGCATAGATAGGGTAGGTAGTCAGAACCCTTTCCCCAGAATGGAAACATCGGAGACTGGAGGGCATAGCTTTAAGGTGAGAGGGCCAAAGTTTAAAGGAGATGTGCAGGGCAAACCTTTTTACATAGAGAGCAGTGGGAGCCTGGAACACGCTGCCGGGGATGGTGGTGGAGGCAGATGCGATAGTGGCATTTAAGTGGCTTTTGGATAAGCACATGGATATGCAAGGAATGGAGTTCTGTGCAGGCAGACAAAAGTGTGGCACAATCACTGTGGGCCAAAGTGCCCCTTCCTGTCCTGTACTGTTTTGTGTTCTATGGAACTCTAATGGAATTCCTCATTTGTAAGAGAGGTGTACTGTGGCAGAAAGGGTCAGGACAGTAACTTACACTTACCACATCATTTAAACAGGGATACAAGCCTTGAACTTTGTGTGTTGAGTTTACTTTGCTTCCACATGATCTCGAGTCATCTTCTCCAGAGATGCTGCCTGATCCATTGACTTACTCCAGCACTTGGTATCTTTTTTTTAGTCTGGAGTAATTGTGGTGATACTGCATGAAAATATATTGTTCACCAACAGCAGAAAAGCTTTCAGTCTTTGTCTTTGCGTACTCCTATAAAGTTGTTTATTTCTGTTCTGCTTATATTGATTCCAATTTTAATTCCACTAAAATCATTTAACCCATTCTGTGCTGACTAATTCTGTCTTTGTTCACCAGGTCTGGAAAGATGCTGCAACACAATTATTCTACTCACTTGCAGTGGGGTGGGGGTGTTTGATAACCCTGTCATCCTACAACAAATTCCACAACAACTGTTACCAAGACACCATCACTGTCTGTGTGGTGAACTGTGCCACGAGTGTGTTTGCTGGATTTGCCATCTTCTCCGTCCTGGGACACATGGCTCACGTACAGGACAAGCCTGTTTCAGAGGTGGCTCAGTCAGGTAACTGTGGTGCCAGAATGATTGTACTTGAAAACAGTACCGGAGTAACTCAGTGGGTCAGGCAACATCCCTGAAGAACATGGAGAGGTGATGTTTTGGGTTGGATGCCTCCTTCAGACTTATTGTACTGGATGTTGATGGAGCAGGGAACTTCACAGCCTGCATAGGAATGGTATGCCATTGAATCTACACCAGAAATGTCATGGTAAAGTAGAAAAACCCGAAATGCTGACCACTGACCAGAGGGTTAGCTTCATTAGTTAGATGTCTTTCTGCATCTTCATCTCAGTTTTACTTTCTTTCACTTGCTGGAAATGGAATCTGATCATGGAAAAGTGAGGGTTAAGGACTGTCGAGAATGTTGGCTCCAGAGGAATTTCTCCCTCACTACTTTTTACGTTTGGGTTTATTATTGTCTCATCTGTACAGAGTGAAAAGCTTCATTTTGCATGCTGTCCAATCAAGTCAGGTATACCATACATAAATACAATCGAGCCAAACTCAAGTACAATAGGTAGTGAAGGGGAAGATAGAGTGCAGAACATCGTTCCCAGCATTCTGGTGCATAAGTTCACTACTTTCTGTATATTGGCAGCATATGGGTGACACAGTGGCACAGACATAGATCAACCTCCTCACCACGCCAGAGAACTGGGTTTAATCCTGACCTTGGATGTTATATGTGTGGAGTTTGCATGTTCTCCCTGTGACCATATGGGTTTCCTCAGAGTGCTTCAGTTTCCCAAAGATAAGCGGGTTTGTAGGTTCATTGCCCTCAGTGAATTACCACTAGTGTGTAGGAAATGGATGAGATAGTGGGATAATCTCGAAGTAGTGTGAACGGGTGCTCGATGGTCAGCGGGAGTTTTTTTAGGTTTTTTTAGATTTAGAGATACAGTACGGAAACAGGCCCTTCGGCCCACCGAGTCCGCGCCGCCCAGCGATCCCCGCACATTAACACTATCCTACACACACTAGGGACAATTTTTACATTTACCCAGTCAATTAACCTACAAACCTGTACGTCCTTGGAGTGTGGGAGGAAACCGAAGATCTCGGAGAAAACCCACGCAGGTCACGGGGAGAACGGACAAACTTCATACAGACAGCGCCCATAGTCAGGATCGAACCTGAGTCTCCGGCGCTGCATTCGCTGTAAGGCAGCAACTCTACCGCTGCGCCACCGTGCCGCCCTATTCATTGGTGAAAGGGCCTGTTTTCATGCTGGATTTCTAAACTGAACAAACCAAATTGAACAATGAATTATACATGAGAGACCAATGAAGTTTTATTAATAAATATCGCCAGTCAAAAGGAGCTCGACCCAAAATCTCATCTATCCATGTAATTTGTGTCCAGTTTATGATCTATTTCTTTTAAAGATAACTATCTCTGAATCATTTTACTACTGTACTGTTTGCCTCATTGTATGACTGGATCATTTCCATTGTATCCACTGTTCAGGTTTCGGTTTGGTTTTCATCGCCTACCCAGAGGCTCTTGCACAACTGCCGTGGGCTCCTCTATGGTCCACTTTGTTTTTCTTCATGCTACTCACTCTAGGACTCGACACTCAGTTTGCAGCTTTAGGTGAGAGTTTTGTTCCTTTATTCACCCCATGTCCTTCAGGTTAGATGAAAAGAAGCAACAAAAAGGACACATCTACAGGCAACATTTCCGGTCGGGACCCTTCTTCGTGTCACTTGCAGATGGCTCCCAATCTGAAACGCCACCTGCCCATTCCCTCCATAGACGCTGCCTGATCACTGAGTTACTCCAGTACTTTTTGTCTACTCAAGATTCCAGCATGTGCCGTAATGAACAATGCAGATAAATGTTATTTATCTCAGTGATTATGAGCCTGTCTGTTTGGCATGTAATTCACTGCCCTGGTCTATTTCCCAAGACACTACATTTCTCTGCCTGAGCCCTGCACCTGTTGTATTGTGTCCCAGGATAATAATTGTGTAGTCTGGGGCATTTCGTTAAATGTTTGCCACAACCAATGTAACAATACAATCCAATATATCTTTATTGTCATTATACCCAGGGGTACAACGAGATTGGGACTAATAGCACATCCATGTCTGGATGCAGGGTGTTGAAAAATTGTACATAGATGGAAATATCAAATACCAGAGAGCACAGCTTTAAGGTGATAGGGGCAAAGTTTAAAGGAAATGTGCGGGGAAAGTCTTTTCACACAGAGGGTGATGGGTGTCTGGAAAGACGTTCTTGCCTTAGAGGGAGTACAGAGAAGGTTCACCAGATTGATCCCTGGGATGGCGGGACTTTCATATGAGGAAATACTGGATAGACTGGGCTTGTACTCGCTGGAATTTAGAAGACTGAGGGGGGATCTTATAGAAACATATAAAATTCTTAAGGGGTTGGAGAGGCTAGATGCGGGAAGATTGTTCCCAATGTTGGGGGAGTCCAGAACCAGGGGTCACAGCTTAAGGATAAGGGGGAAGTCTTTTAGGACCGAGATGAGAAAACATTTCTTCACACAGAGAGTGGTGAGTCTGTGGAATTCTCTGCCACAGAAGGTAGTTGAGGCCAGTTCATTGGCTATATTTAAGAGGGAGTTAGATGTGGCCCTTTTTGCTAAAGGGATCAGGGGGTATGGAGAGAAGGCAGGTACAGGTTACTGAGCTGGATGATCAGCCATGATCATATTGAATGGCGGTGCAGGCTCGAAGGGCCGAATGGCCTCCTGCACCTATTTTCTATGTTTCTATGGAACGCACTGCAAAGGGTGGTGATGGAGGCAGATACGATAGTAGCATTTAAGAAACCTTTAGAGAGACACATGAATGTGAATCATGTGCAGGGAAATAAAAGTTGGTCTCGTCATCATGTTCGGTCTTTCCTGTGCAGTACTACTTTACATTGTATTTTTTATGTTCTATTAAATCAACTTATTTCAAATTTCTTTTTAACAGAAATAATTATAACAAACCTAGTGGACCAGTTCCCGAAGCTGCTGCAATCGAAGCGTCTTTATCTGACCGCTGGAGTTTGCTTCCTGTTTTATTTACTCGGTCTTGTGTTTGTAACGGAGGTATGGTGCCCTTTAGTATATTTCCACATGTCCTGCTCGTTATAACTCCATGAAGTCAGAAATGTGAGTAAGGGATAAAGAAGGATCTATTCAAATGGACAGATTGTGCTTCCAATTGATTGATGTTGCACCATGATGGTGTGGGACTGACTGATCTCTCATGGAAGGGGAGATCTGAAAACATCATCTATTCATGTTCTCCAGACATGCTGCCTGACGCGCTGAGTTACTCCAGCACATTGTGTCCTTTTTTGAACTCTCATGGAGTCTGCTTGAAGGATGAAACTCAACCTACACCTCATTCTCATTCCCTGGAGTGATTAATTAGATTCACAGTCATCCTTTCGGCCCAGGCTGTGAATGTGGGTAGATTCTCCTCCCTGGACTGCCACAATAGTCTGAGGTACCTGCTCAGTGCTTGCTCACACCATGGCTTAGTGCTTTCTTGTCACACTCCCCCCCCAGGAACTTCCGTGAACATATCATAGGCAATGGTTTATGACTGGCAATGTCAAATCAGGCACTGAAGATGACGCAGGCAAGTTGGACCCCTTGGGGAGAAGGCACAATAGCAGCAAGGAGCGAGACCCTATCCCGAGGGAGTTTTTGAATATACAGGATCCTCACCAATGTCTAACAGACTCTGCTTCTGTGAACCGTAGGACCGGTAGTCCATGGTGCCATTTCCCAGTTTAGTTTAGTTTAGTTTAGTTTGGAGATATTTCAAGGAAACAGGCCAATGGCCCACCGAGTCCATGCTGACCATCGATCACCTGTTCACACTAATTCTATGTTATCCCACTTTCTCATCCACTCTTGAGAAACCAGAGGCTATTATCAAAGGCCGATTAACCAACAAAGCTGCACGTCTTTGGAATGTGAGAGCTAACCACAGCACCCGGAGAAAACCGGAGCATCCAGTGGAAATCCGTGGTCACGGAGAACTTGGACACCCGAGGTCAGGATGGAACCCGGGTGTCTGGCGCTGTGAGGCAGCTGCTCTGCCAGCTACACCACTGTGCCACTGTGCCACCACTGGTTCTGGAGGACTGTAATGTGTTGTTGGACACCTGAGACCTGAGCTCACTGGATCAACATAATTCTGCATGGACCCAATTGGTTATAACGTGCTTTCGATCAGGAACTGGGGAACCACTTCAAAGTTACTTTGCAAATTGACAAGCAGAAAAAATGCTAAGCTGTCTCAGGAAAAATAAACTGTTCCCATGTAGCTTTGTTGCAGTAATCAGGCACCAAAGATCAGGGTCCTGATTTTCTCATGGTAACTGTCACCTGACCCAGTAACTTTAATATGGACGGGGTTGTCTTTGGATGTGTGGAAGCAATGTTCTCCTGGGTCCACGCTATCATAGAATCAGGGAGCACAATTCATCCATCGGCCCAACTCATCCATGCAGATCAAGATCCCCACTTAGCTAGTCCCATTTGCCTGAGTTTCGCCCATATCCCTCAAATTATTTTCTATTCATGTACATATCCAACTGTCTTTTAAATATTGTTATTTATCCTGCCTTAACTACTTTCTCTAGCAGTTCATTCCATATACCCACCATCCTCCGAGTGAAAAATTGCTCTTCAGATTCCTATTAAATCTTTCCCCTTTCACCTTAATCCTATGTTCTCTGGTACTTGATTTCCCAATCCTGGGTACAAGACTCTTTGCATTCATCCTTTCAATTCCCCTTCATGATTTTATACATCTCGATAAGATCACCCCTCAGCCTCCTATAATTCTTAAATGGTTCTGGAGTACCCAATCAAGGATTGAAATCATATTCTGACCAATTCAACCTATACAATACAAATAATTTCCCAATTCATCATCTTTATATCCAAATCCCAACTCAAAATGTCACCTATCCATGTTCACCTCAGATGCTGCCTGACCCGTTGAGTTACTCCAGCATTTTGTGTCTAACATCGCACGGCGCGGCTCGGCCGCGGGACTTAGCTGCGCACGGCTCGGCCGCGGGGCCTTCCGTCGCCCGGCTCGGCCGCGGGATGTTTCAGCGCCCGGTGCGGCTCGGCCGCGGGGACTTCCATCCCCTTGCGGGGACTATGCGGGTCGGTCGGGGACGAGCTGTCTGTCCGTGGGCGTGGGGAAGAGAGTGGAAGTTTTGTTGCCTCCATCACAGTGAGGGGGTGTTTGGAGTCACTGTGATGGACGTTTGTGTTGGGGTCATGTGTCTTGTGTTCTTTTTTGTGTATGACTGCTATGTAATTTCGTTCGGTACCTTGGTACCGAATGACAAATAAAGCTCTGTTGAACTGTTGAACTGCTCACAGATTGGGTCACATTTCTCATATCCTATTTGTCTTGCATTTTGAAAGTTGAAAGTTTTTTTTTTATATAAAGGGCTATTTTCCTTTTACTGTTAGGCTGGAATTTACTGGATAAATTTAATTGATCATTTCTGCACTGGATGGATTCTCATTACAGTAGCTCTGCTGGAACTCATCGGTCTAAGCTGGATTTATGGTAAGTATGGTGTTTAATTTAGGTCTTTTAGTTTTAAAGATTTGTATCTTGGGAAAGGGCCCTTGGCCCCTCGAGTCCACGCCAACCATCAATCACACATTCACTAGAGTTCTCTGTTATCCCTCCTTTGCATCCGCTCCCTGTACACTAGGGGCAATTTACAGAGGATCACTTAGCTGACAACGCGCTTATCTTTGGGATTTGGAAGGAAATGGGAGCACCCAGTGAAAATCCACAGGTCACAGAGAGAACATGCAAACTCCACACAGACACCACCCAAACCCTAGTAAGGCAGCGGCACTACCAACTGTGCCATGTACCATAGCGCTGAGTGAGGCAATTAAACGAATTAATTAAACCAATTTGCTAAGAACACATTATTAGAAGGAAAAAGAAACTGGGTGGTCTGATACAAATATCCTCTCATCTAAAGGCCAATGGTGAGGAAAGTACTCTCCTCTATTGTCAAAGTCTTTTCCCCCTCATTATGAGACAGACCAAGGTATCTGCATCTAAAGAATGGTCCTGACCAGCAAAGTCAACTGTCCATGTTACACACAGCAGCCACTGTGGAGGAGGGAATGAACGATAGGAGGCAAGCAAGAGTACTACTCTGTCCCAGATGGTGCTGAGCTTCCTCGGATTTGTTGGTGCTTCACACACTGAAGCAAGAGGAGAGAGTTTGATCACATTCCTGGCTTTGCAGATAGTAGCTCATCCTCTGAGCTGCTTTAAGTAAAACACGTAGTGTTGGAATAGCTCAGCGGGCCAGGCTATGGAGGAAATGCGTAGATGTTTTGGGTCGGGACCCTTCTTCAGATGCCCTCCATAGATGTTGCCTGACTTGCTGAGTTCCCCCAACACAATATATTTTACTCAAGGTTCCAGCATCTGCAGTTCCTTGTCAAAAACTTCTCCCAATCCAAGACATTCCTTCTTCTCCCAATGACAGGTAGAGGGTACAGAACCTTGAAAGCGCGCACCACCAGACTCAAGAACAGCTTCTTCCCCTCTGTTATCAGGCTTCTGAATGATTCTTCCATAAGTTTGGGGACTGTTCAATTCACCTCTACCCCATTGCAGACATTGGACTTTATTCCTGGAACTGATGCGTTAAAATGCTGAGAACTATATTCTGCACTCTGTTTCTTCCCCTTTGCCCCATCTATTGCTCTTGAGTTTGGCTTGATTGTATTTATGTATAATATTATCTGATTTGATTGGATAGCATGCCTAAAAAGCTTTTCACTGTACCTCGGTACATGTGACAATAATAAACCAATTATTTGTCTCTGATTTGAAATCCTGGGAACATTGTGCTAATGACTTTAATGACCTGTCCAAGAAAAGACCTCTTGTTTCATCCTGTTTCCCACATTGGCTATGTTGTCATTTATCCAAATCAGCCTTCCCTCCACTCAAGGTGAAAGGGGGATGACTTACTAGGAGCGTGAGAGGCAGCGTTTTGACTCAGATGGTTGTGGGTATATGGATTAAGCTACCAGAACAAAGGGTGAGCAAAGAGGAAGCTGATTGAACTTTATTGCCTTCCATCACAGTGAGGAATGTGGAGTCCGCTGTGGTGGATGTTTATTTTTAATTTTATTTTATGTGGCTGTGTGTCTTGTTGCTTTTCACTTAGTATGGCTGTATGGTAACTCAGATTTCACTGTACCTTAATTGGTACGTGACAATAAATTGATCTTCAAATCTTGAAGAGGTAATTGAGGCAGGAACTATAACAGCACATAATAGACATTTTGACAGGGACATGGGTAGGAAATGTTTGGAGGGATATGGGCCAATCACAGGCAGGTGGGACCAGTAGAGATGGGGCAGCTTGATTGGCCAGGAAACGTTTGGTCAAAGGTCCTATTTCGTGGTGTATGACTCAATGACTCTATTTGCTCAATTTCTTCAAACCACTGTGACCTTCAGTGTTACCACTCTGTGCGAGTTGTCACCTCCAGGTACTGTGAGTCTGAGGATCACCACTAGCTTCTAAAGGGCTATCAAGGATGGACTTTAAACGCTGACCTGCCAGCAGTGTGAGAGGGGACAGAACATGTGATTTTAGTATCTCTGCTTTCCTGTTGTCCACAGGGGTGAACAGATTTATCAAGGACATTGAGATGATGATCGGGGAGAGGAGCTGGGTGTTCTGGCTGTGGTGGAAAGTGTGCTGGTGTTTTATCTCGCCGTGTTTGCTGGTGGTAAGGTCACATCTTCTAATGATTTTAAACTGAAAATAATTGAATCACCGGCAAACATTAATTTTCTGATCTGTCTCTGTAAAATCATTTAAAACAGGTAATCTTAGCCTGGTCTTTGGCGACATTCACCCCACCAACATTTGGACTCGTTCAGTACCCCGTCTGGGCAGTAGCACTTGGCTGGTGTATGATCATCGTCTGCATTATGTGGATCCCCATCATTGCCATCGTGAGAGTTGTCCAAGCTGAGGGCTCAACTTTGTACCAGGTGAGGAAACACCTTCACATCTTTTAAAGAATGAATCCATGAAATGATGCTGAAGTTGATGTTAATTCAGCAGATTGGACAGTATGGCTTCACCATGTGGAAATATTGGATCTAGATATATTTAGCAGTTGGAAAATGTGGAAGTTCTATCAGAATTGTTGGGGATTGAGTAGAATTTCCACTTATTCCACGCATTTGGAGTATTGTGTTCAGTTTTGGTCCATGGCTTTTGGCTATAGCAAGGATGTCATTAATGTGGAAAGAGTTTAGAGAAGACTACAAAGTTGTCGCCAGGATTTGGGGGCCTGAGGTAGAGGGCAAACTTGGGCAGGCTAGGACATTATTCCTGGAGCACAGGAGGCTGAGGGGTGATCTTTTAGAGGTGTATAAAACCATGAGGGGAATAGATGGGGAATACACAGTATCTTTTATCCATGGTGGGGGAATCTAGAACCAAACGATTTAGATTTGAAGTGAGAGCGGACAAGATTTAATATGAACCTGAAGGGCAAAGTTTTCTGTGTGATAGGTATATGGAATGAGAAGCCAGAGGAGGTAATTACATAGAAACATAGAAAATAGGAGCAGGAGGAGGCCATTTGGCCCTTCGAACCAGTACCGCCATTCATTGCGATCATGGCTGATCATCCACAATCAGTAACCTGTGCCTGTCTTCTCCCCATATCCCATGATTCCACTCGCCCCTCGAGCTCTCTAACTCTCTTTTTAATTCATCCAGTGAATTGGCCTCCACCTCCTTCTGTGGCAGAGAATTCCACAAATGTTGAGCCAGGTACTATAACAACATTTAAAAGTGTGAGTTATAGGAAGATGTTGGGCAAGCTATGACTTTACTCTTTGTAGTGCAAGAGGCTGAGGGGTGAATTTATAGAGGTGTATAAAATCATGATGGGGATTGATTGAATGACACTTTGAAGCTGTGAGGCATCAACTCTACCACTTGCAAATGCTGACATATTGGAGTTTGCACAGAGGACTATAATATATAATATTTTGGGAACACAACAAAATATGATTAGAATCAGGGGCATTATCTTGTGTGGAATATTGAGAAAATATCAACTAGAAATATGAAACTTTTCACTTTCCTTTCCACAGAAGCTTTGTACTGCTTGTTCATCAGCTCCTGATTGGGGCCCGTACTTGAAAGAGCACAGAGACGAACGGTACAGGAACAAGCCAAAATCAACTGAAGTTTCTAACCAACTGCTCCTTCTTCCGACTGACATAGGAACATTCAAGGAAGTTTCTGTTAAACTTGTAAGCCATGGCTTGAGGTCTTTAGCTGATCTATAACCTACGTGGGTGTTCCTTGGAACAGCCAGCAACTCGCTGAAACACACAAGGGCATTGATCTTGGTTGGACTGGGTCGAGGGGAGATTACTGAGTATCCGAGTTCCTGCATCGTGACCATTTGTACACATCCCTCGTGACTCCTGGGGTTAATGTATGGGATTCCAATCATGGGACTCAGTGACATCAATGACTCCTGTCTGTCATTCCCAATGGCTGCGATTCCATTTATTAGACATTCAATTCCTTGCATTCGGCCTAGGGTGTATTTAAAGGCCCATAGAATACCACCACCCCACTCCTCCAAATAGCGTGATAGCCTTCATTTTTCTCAATTCCTACCAAATGAATTCTCTATTTGATCTTTCTCTAGCACCATAGTATCTACTAGAAACAAGGAAATGCATATGTTGATTTACAAAAAAACAGATGCAAATTGCTGGAGTAACTCAATCGGTCAGGCAGTATCTCTGAAGAACAGAGATAGGTGGGCCCCAACTATTTTCTCTGGCGGCTCGTTCCACATGCCCACCACATACTGCGTGAAAGCAACCCCTCAGGTTCCTATTAAATTCTTGATTTCCCTACTCTGTGAAAAAAGATACTGTATTTACTCTATCTATTCCCCTCGTGATTTTATATACCTCTGTAAGATCAGCCATCAGCCTCCTGCACTCCATGGAATAAAGTCCTAGCCTGACCAACGTCTCCCTTTAACTCAGGCTTTCGAGTCCTGGCAACATCCTCATAAATCTTTTTCCCTGTGCAAGAAAGCCTAAAAATAGTGGGCCCATGTTATGGGAAATATTCAATAAGAAGGCAACTTATTTGTTCTGAGGGTGGTGGGTACATGGAACAAGCTGGCAGAAGAGGTAGTTGAGGCAGGTACTGTAGCAGAATTCAAAATACACTTGTACATACATGAACAGGAAAGGTTTAGAGGGATATGGGCTAAAACACTGACAAATGGGACTAGCTTAGATGAGCCACCTTGGTCAGCATGTGCAGGTTGAGTGGAATAAAATAATAACTGCAAAACTTTGCAGTAGAAGTAGTTATGTCAGTGTCACAGTGTTACTGAAGAGAAAAACAGACCTAAACCATAGCTATCCATTGTGGCACATCACAAGCTATTTACTGGTACCTTTAAACATAAAGCATGGAACAGTACAGCACAAGAACAGGCTCTTTGGCCCACAATGTCTGTGCTGAGCATGATGCCAAGGGGTATCTGCCTGCACATTCCCTGCATATCCATGTGCTGATTCAAAAGTCTCTTAAACTCCGCTATTGTACTGGCTCCGTGGCCTACTCTTGTCTCTAATTCTGATGTCTGTACATTGCTAGCCTCTCTAATGCATCATTAAAGCTTTTTCTCCCAATTTCTGCATCTGAAGGATAATTTAGAAGCATTTATTCTCTCTGTCTTGAATGAAATAAGGTGGCATGCCAAGATCTACCCTTCTTATTCTTGTTGGTCTCACAAGACTTTCCTTAGAAATGCCCTGTCTTTATTCAAGAAAAGGACAGAATATAAATTGTAAGTTTTCCATTATTCACTGGATGACAGAGATGCATGGACTTTACATCCTCTCGCATTATATTTAATGGAAAATACTTGTCAAAGCCACTTGTCAAAGCCACTTTACAGCACAGTGGCTCTTCCTGGGACGTTTCTAGATTCTTCTAGCTTTCTTTATCTCCACCCCTACAATCAGTCTGAAGACCTGCCCTGAAACTTCACCTATCTATGTTCGCCACAGATGCCGTCTGACCTGCTGAGTTGCTCCAGCACTTTGTTTTGTAAACCATCATTTGCAGTTCCTTGAGTCCACACTTTCACCCTTTCTTACAATCTATTCCTCCAATTGCCATTGGCCACCCAGTGCACACCAGGACGTGAAGTTAAATGGTGTGTTGGACTCTTCATTGCAAACTGATACAGTAACTCTATTTTTCATTCCATTGAATGTTTTCCAAATTCTGCTTCTATTTTAGATTTTCAGCATTTGCAGTTTTGCTGATTTGTTGATTCTAAGAGTCGTTCCTTTGGCTTGTATATGATCTTCCATCTGAAGATGTTTAAAGAGTTTGGGACAAATTCACAGATTATGTACCTCTCCCTTTAAACGCTATCAACATGTAAGATTACCTGCTACAAGGTGAAGCCCTCAGCTCGGGAACTCTCACAGTGGAGACAATGGGGATGCACACGACTTGGAAGGTGACCATGCACCAGATCAACACTGTTGCCTTGACATGGTACGCAACAGGTCCGTATGTTGGTGGAGCAAAGGATGCCAGTGACAAGATTAAGATTGCCTGGTTAAAACAGTTAAAAACCATGAGATTGAAAACTTGACAAGAAGTCTTTTGATCATTTTCAATTTGAACCAATAATATAGGCAACTCTTTACTGTCAGCAAACACGGTGAGATAAAAAGCCAGCATATTCTCCACCACAGCCAGAAGATACAAGATTCAAAAAGCTGGAGTAACTCAGTGGGCCAGACAGCATTTCTGGAGAAAAGGAATGGGTGATGTTTTGGGATAGATTGGGCAGGCTATGACTTTTTTCCTTGAGGGATGATCTTAGAGAGGTGTATAAAATCATGAGGGGAATAGATAGGGAGAGGGCACAGGGTCTTTTACCCCGGGTAGGGGAATCAGGAACCAGAAGAGATGGGTTTAAGGTGAGAGGCCTATTCCTTCTCTCCAGAAATGCAGCCTGTCCCGCTGAGTTACTCCACCATTCTGTGTCTATCTAAGACTTAAGAGGAACCTGAGTGACACATTTTTCACACAAAGGGTGGGGATATATGGCATGAGCTGCCAGAGGAGGTCATTGAGGCAAGCACCATAAACATTTAAAAGCGTGAGTTATAGGGAGATGTAAGGCAGAATACGACTGCCTGTATGGAAGTTCCATGTTTTCCCTGTGACCTCTTGGGTTTCCTCTGGGTGCTCCAGTTTCCTCTCACATCTCAAAGACGTGTAGATTTGTAGGTTGATTGGCCTCTGTAAATTGCCCCTAATATGTGGGAGTGGATGAGAAAGTGGGAATAAATAGAGCTAGTGTGAACAGGCGATCACTTGTCGGTGTGGTCTCGGTGGGCTGAAGCGTCTGTTTCCATGCTGTATATATACAAAATAAAATAAACCTAAACAAACTAATAGCACAACAAACCATAATAAACCACACCAAAGCAAACCAAATAGCAAGAACTGCAATACAATTTGCCCAACAACTAGCCACTATAACGTAGCATAGACAGGAAAGGACCGGAAGCACACTATTATGCATCTCAGTTTATTTGTTTTACTACTTCTAAATGCACAGTATTCCACTGGGTGGCGCCAGCAATGGCTGCCTTGCCAACAGACTGTCTGTCCCTTCCTTCTTTGTTGTGTTTGTATGTGTTATATGTGTTTTTAGTGTTCTTTAGCTTGTTTTGTGTGGGGGGTGGGGGTGGGGGTGGGGAAGTTTTGGGAAACTATTTATAATCTCTTACCTCTACGGGTATGCGATTTTCTTTTCCGTATCTTATCTCCATCCACAATGCGGCCTAACATCGAGGAGTTGGCGGCCTTTACTGGAGACCGACTTCGGGAAGCTCCACCATCACGGAGTTCGCGATCCCTGTCGGGATCGACTTTAGGGCTCCACCACGGTGCCTGCAGATTTAAACATCGTGAAGCTCACAGTCTCCGGTCAGAGACTGACATCGGGAACTGCAAGCCGCGGGAGCTTCGATCGCCCCGATGCGTGGCCTTTGACCACCGGCTGCGGGAGCTTCGATCGCCCCGACTGCAGATGGTTCGACTGCCCCAACCGTGGGGGAAAAAGAGGAAGTAGATTGAACTTTATTGCATTCCAAAACAGTGAGGAATGTGAGGAATCCACTGTGGAGGGTGTTTATGCTAACTTTTATGTAGTTGTGCGTCGTTTGCATTTTTTTCGTATGCCTGTATGGTAATTCGAGAGTCTCCCGGGGCCGTGGGCAGGCGAGGGGGGGCAGGGAAGGGTATCGGGCATTGAGCGGGAAGTTGGAGCCAATCATTCGACTCGACGTGGGGACGCGGGCCAATCGGGCGTTGAGCTGGAGGTTGGACTCCACATGGGGGTGAGCAGCAGGAGCAAATCAGGACGCGCCGGAGACCAATCAGAGCGGGGAGCGCCGGCGTACCCCCCACGTGGGACCCGGACCAATCGGGCGTCAAGCGTGTGGTCGGAGCTGAAGACAACATGGCAACCCTCCCCCAACTGCACACGAGCCGGAGTTCACCCACTCCATCTCTCCCCCACTCCACGCCTCCCTCCCTCTCCCATCACTCACTCCATCCCCCCTCCTCCTCCCCCACCCCCTCCCCTGACCTCTTGTCACCCCCGCACTCCATCCCCCCTCTCCCACATCATCCCCCTCCCCTTCACTCTCCCACTCCATCCCCCCCTTACTCACTCCATACTGGCTTCCCTCACCCACTCCATCCGCCCTACCCCCCACTCAACCACTGCACCCTCCTCCCCCGCACTCACCCACTCCACCCCCTACTCACCTGCTCCATCCCCCCTCCGGCACCCACTCCATCCCCTCCACTCCACGACCCCCCCTCACTCCCCTCCCCCACCCCTCCCACGTCCACTCCAGGGCCCCTGCCCGTCCCCCACTGATCCACTCCATCTCCCCTGTTCCCCCCCACTCCACGCCTCCCACTGACCCACTCCATCCCCCCTCCCTCACTCCACGCCCCCTACTGACCCACTCCATCCCCACCCTACCCCTCCCCCATTCCACACGCCCCACTGACCCACTCCATCCCCCTCCCGCCCCCCTTCCGCACTTCACGCCCCCGCTCCCTCTCTCTCATCCACTCCATCCCCCCTCCTCCTCCCCCACCCCCTCACTCACTCCAACCCCCCCTCCTCCTCCTCCTCTGACGCTCTCGTCACCCCCCCCATTGGCCGTCACTCTGTCAGGAAGGGACTGAGATCTGTTTGAAAATTCCAGTGATTGGCTTCAAGGTATCAATCACAATCATGATCAAATCATACTTTATTAACCAAGCATGTTTTGCAACATACGAGGAATTTCATTTGCCATACAGTCGTAACAATAAAAAGGAACAGGACACACAGAATACATTTTAACTTGAACATCCACCACGGTGACTCCTCCGCATTCCTCACTGTGATGGAAGGTGAAAAAGAAAATTCAATCTCTCCCTTTGTCCTCCAGCGGTCGGGGGCCTCTAACCTTCCATCCAAGATCAAGGACGATCTTGACTCCCGTAGCCGGTGGCGGGCCTTCCTCGTCATGGCAATCAAGCTCCTGCATCGAGGGGGGGGGGGGGGGATCTCAGCTTCCCCACACTGGGTGATCAACCCCAGGTTGGGGCTCGCCGAACCTCGTGCAGCTTGGAGCTTCCTACTTCGGTCTCAACCCGAGACTGCGAGCTCCTTGATGTTAACGTCCGGAGGCCACGGTTGGAGCGGCGATCTAGCCAAGGAATCGCACGCTCAGATGGTAAGTCCACACCCCACGGGGGCTCAAAGTCAGTCCCAGGCAAGGCCTCCAGCACCATGATGTTAGGCCGCAGAGCGACCGGAGATCCTGAAACCAATCGCATCTCCGGCAATGTAAGCGATTGAAAAAAGTTTCCCCCGACCCCCTCCCTCACCCCCCACATAAACCAAACCAGAGAACATTAACACAGACTTTAAAAACTCACCAAAAATAACAAAAAAAGGACAGACCGACTGTAGGTGGGGCTGCCATCATGGCACCACCCGGTAACGGGATATATTCCAGTGATTGTTTAGTTTATCATTTATGAATTTATGAACTCAAGACCAAACATTCCAATGAAAGGCAAACCAAAGATTCTCCATTCTGACAGAAGTTTTGATTTCAACCAGTTTGGTAAGGGGATTATGTAAATCCAGCTGCTCTAGTGCATATAGGAACCAAAGTTATAGCTAATACTAGAAAAAAGATTCTACATAGAGACTTTGCAAAGTTGGGGAGTGGCTGCAGTCCAGTAATAAAGGATGACATTAGAATAATCCCAAGGAATGATCCTGGAAGGAGACAAGATGGCATTGGGAACATGGCAACTCTTTGTACACAGCCTCAGTGTAATCTACTATTGTACTACAATCAATGTACTGAGTTACTCCAGCACTCTGTGAAATGTCACCTATCCATGTTCTCCAGAGATGTTAGGCTTGTAAACATTGGAGTTTAGAAGGATGAGAGGGGATCTTAGAGACATATAAAATTATAAAAGGACTGGACAAGCTAGATGCAGGAAAAATGTTCCCAATGTTGGGGGAGTCCAGAACCAGGGGCCACAGTCTCAGAATAAAGGGGAGGCCATTTAAAACTGAGGTGAGAAGCAACTTTTTCATCCAGAGAGATGTGAATTTGTGGTTTCTCTGCCACAAAGGGCAGTGGAGGCCAAACCACTGGATGAATTTAAGAGAGAGTTAGATAGAGCTCTGCAGGCTAGTAGAATCAAGGGATATGGGGAGAGGTTGGGCACAGGTTACTGACTGTGGATGGTCAGCCATGATCACAATGAATGGCAGTGCTAGCTCGAAGGGCTGAATGGCCTCCTCCTGCACCTATTTTCTATGTTTCTATGCCTCACTGAGTTACTCCAGCACATTGTTCATTGTTTACTGTAGATGGGAATTGTTATTTACCAGTCCACATTATGATATGGCTTTAATCCTATAAATTATGATATGGCTTTATGATATGGCTTTAATCCTATAAATTAACCACAGTGGTTGTGTGGGGTATAAACTAATGATCATGGTGAGTCTAATGTTCAGTAATTCCAACCTGAACCCAACCTATCCCAAACTGATGACCTTGAATTCCAGCAGACTGCTGCTGTTGTGAAGAACTCTCTCTGAAGTTAAAGTACGATATCTGAGCAGCTACAGGTCTCGAGGTCCTGGTGTACACATCCTCTCTCAACTGTTGATATGTCAGATGCGATAACAAGTTGCACTTGCTTTGGATCATCTGCAGAATGAGGACAGCTTCGGTATCTTTGTCCTCTGTGCTTTTCCAAGTACGGACCCCAATCAGGAGCTGATCTGCAGGCAGCACAAAGTTTCTGTGGAAATAATTTTGTTCTATTATAATCCCACCATTATACTGGCATTTAAGATACTGTTGCAGAGAAAATGGATATGCTGGGAATGGAGGGATATGGATTATGTGCAAGCAGAGAAGAGTTGGTCTTTGTATCATGTTAGTACAGACATTATGGGCCGAAGGGACTGTTGCTGTGCTTACTTTTTCTAAGTTCCGTTAAAGTTGTAAAGCCACAGCAAGAAGAATTGAATTGTTCTGTTCCTGGAGCACATGACAATTAAATACTCTTGACTCTTGAACCCTACGGATGTAGTTTTGGTTTAGTTTATTATTGTCACATGTACAGGTACATTGGAAGCTTTTAGTTTGCATGCTCTGCAGTCAAGGCAAATACTACACATGAATATATTAATTATTTCTCGTTCCATGCAGGCTACCAGGCCTGCAGTGTAGCTCCATCGTTTATGTTTTTATTTTAGATTTCCAATATTTCTGTTTTTTTGACGTATTCATGTTCTCCAGAGATGCTGCCTAACCCACTGAGTTACTCCAGCACTTTGTCTTTTTTGTAAATCAACATCTGCAGTTCCTTGTTTTTACTAGTTTTTATTAAATGTTTATTTCAAAATACTCTTCAATAGCTAAGACATCAAATTGCCAATAATAAGCCGGAACAAGTAAATCGCAAACATTTTACAAAGGTCATTTTATTAACCAATGATAAGCTTTTAATAATTTTGGTATAAAAAAGCACAGAGTGCTGGAGTAACTCAGTGAGTCAGGCAGCATCTATGGAAGGTCATGTTTGGAGCTGGGACCCTTCTTCAGACCAGTTGTTGGTGTCGGAGCAGTGGGGGAGAAAACTAAGAAAAGAGGTGGGGTTGGGATGAGGTCTGGAAGTGATAGGTAAATACAGGTGCCTTTGTAACCTTTTAACCTTGTAATACAATGCATATTTAATCAGCCTTCCTCATTCTCCTCTCTGTAACAAGGCTCATTCTTTTTGGAAAGGGAGGGTTCTCAGTTTGCCTGAAATCGTTACCTCTTGACAGCTGTGAGAGCATTGTGTAACTGTATAGTTTTACAGCACAGGAACAGGCCCTGTAGCCCACAATGTCAGTGCTAAACACGATGCCACGACCAACTCCTAGCTACCTGCATGTAAACCATATTCCTCCATGCCCTGCATATCCATGTGCCCAGAAAAACCTTGGTCTCCAACAGATATTCTGAATTGCTCTCTTCATACCTCACTCTCTGTGTATCTTAGAACAGAATTGTGTTCTCACTTTTCTAATTGTCATGAAGGATCATTAACTTTAAATATATCTCTACTTTACAAACACTCCCAACCTGCTGAGCATTTCCAACATATTCTATTTTTTAATTTCAGATTTTCAGCATCTGCTGATTTTAGTTTTTGAACTCCAAATACATTACTTAACACATTAACTTTTCTAGTTTGTTTATGAAGCTCGAAAGTGTCACCACCAGATTTAGGAACAGCCCGTTATTAGGCTGCTGAACGGTCTTTCCATAAGCTAGGGTACGATCCAATCAACCTCTGCCTCATTGGGGACATTGGACTTTGTCTATGGAACTAGTGCACTACAATGCAGAGAACTATATTCTGCACTGTATCATCTAACTTCACAACATGCCAAACAAACTTTTTCACTGTACCTCGGTACACAGGACAATAATAGTGTCATAGTCATACAACATGGAAACAAGTCCTTTGACCCAACTAGTCATGCCGTCCAAGGTGCCCCATCTAAGCTAGTCCCATTTGACTGCATCTACCCATGTCTAAACCTTTCCTATACATGTATCTGTCCCAGTGTCTTTTAAATGCTGTTATAGTATCTTCCTTGACTACCTCCTCTGGCAGCTCGGTCCATATAACCCCACTCCCTGTGTGAAAACATTGCCCCACAAATTCGTATTAATTCTTGGCCCTCTCACCTTAAACCCATGTAATCTGGTTCATGAGTGCCTGACCCTGGTAAAAGACTGTGCAATAATCCCTATCTATTCCCATCTTTATACAATTCTCTGATCACCCCTCAGCCTCCTGCACTCCACAAATAAAGTCCTAGCCTGCCCAAATCTTTCCCTATAGCTCAGCCCCTCAAATCCTGGCAACATCCTCATAAATCGTCTCTGCACTCGAAACCTAAACCTACCAACAATTGCACAGTAAGTGATTGGGGTAAACTCTTTAAAATTCCTTTCCTTCATGATTATGGGATAAAGCAGTGCTTTCTTACCTGGTACAAGTTGGTGCCATTAGCTTGGGCAACTCTCAGGATGGCAACAATGGGAATCCAACTGATGCAGAAGATTAGTATGAACCAGCCAAGAGCTATTGCCCACTCTGGGTACTCAACAGGTCCATATGTTGGCATGGAAAATGTCGCCAAAGACCAGAATAATATTACCTGTGCAAATGATTGGACATAACAAGAAATAATTTAATGAGACGGTCTGTCGTGGGATTGTTTCCAGTTTACATGTCTTACTAACTTGATAGCGGGTTTTGATGAGATAACAAAGGTGATCGGGGTAAGGTAGGGCAGTAAATGAGGATAGGGCAGTAAAAGATAGTAAGGCATTTTATCCCTGATTGTTGGCTGATCCGGAAGGTTAAGATGCATGGGATCCACCAAAGAATCAATTATTTTGACAATGGTAGACACAAAATGTTGGAGTAACTCAGCAGGTCAGACAGCAACTCTGGAGAGAAGGAATGGGTGACGTTTCCGGTCAAGACCATTCTGAAGAAGGGTCTCGACCCGAAATGTCTAGCTGAATGTCTGTGATCAGTGGTGATCCGCAAAGGAATGGAAATATAAGTATGTAAATGACTTGGACAAAAATGTAGACGAGTTGGTGAGCAAGTTTGTAAATAACACAACATTGATTGGAATGTGGACAATGAAGACCGTTGTCAATGGACAGAGTGGGATATTGATCAGTTATACATTCGGGTGAGTAAACAGTAAATGTAGGTCCATTTATGCAAGTGTGAGATGTTGCACCTTGGGAAGGGAAAGTACACAGTTAATAGCAAGACACAAACGACATTCTCCTCTCCTCCGACGCTGGCAACCTCAACATCCTCATCCTACTTGACCTCAGCGCCGTCTTTGACACCATAAATCACTCCATTCTCCTCACCCGACTTGAAACCTCCCTTAACATCACCGGCACAGCCCTATCCTGGTTCAAATCTTACCTCTCTGACAGACACCAGTTCATCTCCATTAACAACTGTAAATCCCCCCACCGCTCCCCTCCCCCAAGGTGTCCCCCAAGGCTCAGTCCTTGGCCCCCTCCTCTTCATCCTCTACCTGTTCCCCCTTGGTCAATTAATCCGCCGTCATGGTCTCAACTTCCACTGCTTCGCCGATGATATCCAGCTCCTCATCTCCACCAAGTCAATCTCCCCCACCACACACACTACACTGACAAACTGCATCACTGAAATAAAATCTTGGCTTCAATCAAATTTCCTCAAACTCAATTGCAACAAATCTGAAATCATCATCATTGGTCCAAAAACGCTCACCAAATCCACCCAAAACTTCATCCTCAATATTGATGGTCTCCCAGTATCCACCTCCCCTCACATCCGGAATCTTGGAATCATCTTTGATCAAACCCTCTCCTTCGACAAACACATCAAACACATCACAAAGACAGCCTTCTTCCACCTCAAAAACATTGCCCGTCTCCGTCCATCCCTCTCCTCCACAGCTGCAGAAACCCTCATCCACGCCTTCATCACCTCCCGTCTGGACTACTGCAACAGCCTCCTCTATGGCGCACCCTCAAAAATCATCAGTAAACTTCAATACATTAAAAACTCCGCTGCCCATCTACTCACCCACACCCCGATCCGTGACCATATCACCCCCGTCCTTTACAAACTCCACTGGCTCCCCATCCCCCAGAGAATCCAGTACAAAATCCTCCTCATAACCTAGAAAGCCCTCCATAACCTGGCCCCATCCTACCTGACCGACCTCCTCCACAGGCACACTCCCACCTGCACCCTCCGCTCTGCTGCTGCCAATCCTCTATCTCCCCACATCCGGACCAAACTCAGATCCTGGGGGGACAGGGCTTTCTCCATCGCTGCTCCCACCCTATGGAACTCACTACCCCAAACCGTTAGAGACTCCTCCACACTCACCACATTCAAAACATCGCTGAAGTCTCACCTGTTCAGCACTGCCTTCAACCACTGAAGGTCACCTCACCTTCTGTCTCCTTTCTCTGTCCGTTTACTTATTTACTTATTTATCTATTTATTCATTTCCCTATGTTCTCTAAATCTCTGTAAAGCGTCTTTGAGTATATGAAAAGCGCTATATAAATAAAATACATTATTATTATTATTATTATAACACCACTGATGTACAGAGGTATCTTATTTCCAAGTCCATAGCTCCCTGAAAGTGGCAATGCAAATTGATAGAATGGTAAAGTAGGCATATGCTTGCATTCATCAGTCAGGGCATTGAGTGCAAGAGTCAGGAAGTTATATTTGAGCTTTACAAAACTTTCGTTAGGTCACATTTGGAGTACGGTGTGCCGTTCTAGTCGCCCATTACAGGAAGGATGGTGGGGATTTGGATCGGGTGCACAAGAGAACACTGACTAGATTAGAGAGCATTAGCTATAAGGAAAGGTTGGACAAAGTTGGATTGTTTACTCTGGAACATTAGAGACAGGGGCAACGTGACATAAATTGAAAGGCATAGATAGAGCAGACATTCACAAATTGGCCCCAGGATGGAAATGTCAAAGACTGGAGGACAGAGCTATCTCGTCAGAGGGTGGAAGTTTGAAAGGAGATGTGGGGGCATGTTTTATTTGTACACGGGGAGTGGTGGGCACCTGGAACACCATGGTTGGGGAGGCAGATGTGATAGTGGTGTTTAAGAAGCTTTTGGATAAGCACATGAATATGCAAATAATGGAGTAATATGGATCATGTGTAGGCAGAGGAGATTAGTTTAATGATATTGTGGCAGCCATTATGGGCCAAAGGACCTGTTTCTGTGCTCTAAATATTGCATTTTCCTTACAGCCAGCAAGATCGGAGAGATGAAAAGCCAACACACTCTCCACCACAGCCAGAAGAACCAAATCCTCCTCCCAATCATCATCTCAATGTCCTTGATGAACCTGTTTATCCCTGTGAACAACAAGAAAACAGGGACAGGCAATGAATTGACTGATCTGGTCTTTAGTATCGCACTTTTGGGCACATATCTCACATTAGGAACAGATTAAATTATAAAATGGATGCAATGTTAATTTCAGACAAGGTAAGAGTCTTATTTCTGTCAACTTTTCATTCTCTTGCAAAGATATCATCTTTAAGTCTCAATTTATCTGCCTTTGGCAAGGATGCCATCTCTTCCTTCCAATATTCTTGTCACCTTGACTGGACCTCCTCCCACCCTGACTCTTGCAAAGACGCCATCCATTATTTTCAATCCCTATGTCTCCTCCCACAATAAGGCCTTCCACTCTCGGCAGATGTTGTCTGTCTTCATTAAACCTGTCTTCTCACCTTCTCGTGGATGAAGCCCTCATCTGCGTCCCACCGTTCTGCTCTCGCTTCCCTTCACCCCGCACAGAACATCCTGTGATTCTGTTGTCATTATAATTGGGAGATATTACAAAATGACTTCCATAATAACATGGGAGTCACTGAGCCTGCACTACCATTTATATGCATCATGAACTGCACTCACTTTACATAAAGCATAGAACAGTACAGCACAGCAACAGGCCCTTCAGCCCACAATGTCTGTGATGAACATGATGCCAAGACCATCTCTTGTCTGTCTGCATTTATTCCAATTCCCTCCATTCCCTGCATATCCATGTGCCCATCCAAAGGTTTCTTAAACATTACTATTGTATCTGCCTCCACCATCACCCCCTGCAGCACGTTCCAGGCACCTACCAACCTCTGCTTAAAACAATCTGCCTTCCCTTCCATTCATTTTATCTGTTTATTAGGCTATCTATGATTATTGTGTTTGTGGGACTGTTAGTGCTGCAGCAAGTAAGAATCCCATTGTTGTGTTTCTGGTACATATGACAATTAAACACTCTTAACTTGATTGTCATGCATTTAGTGTTTTAACAAACTAATTTAGAGTCAGCACTTTCCCTGTTGTGTTTACCATAAATCCAGCTCAGACCGGTCACTTCCAGCAGGGCCACAATCATGATAATCCACCCGGTGCAGAAATAATCAATTAAATGCACCCAGTAAATTCCAGCCTAAAATTAAAGCCAGAGTTAGAAAATGCTGCATCACAAAATCATGGCATCAACATTAAAATGAGAGTTTCAATTAGTTTGGAAACTGCCCAATGTATCCTGCCTTTCCTCACCTTTCAATGCTTCAACGACATCTCTTTTTGGCTCTCTAACTCAGCAATGCATTTAATGCTAATGTCCACATAGTTTCACAGCTAAATGTGAGCAAAAGTGGCTTGACGATGTTTGAAACCACAAGGCGATCAAAATAAGAGGGTGCAGTTTTCAGGTAGATAGACACAAAATGCTGGAGTAACTCAGCTGGTCAGGCAGCATCTCTGTATAGAAGGAATGGGTGACGTTTTGGGTCGAGACCCTTCTTCAAACCGAGATTTCAGGTGATAGGTAGGAGATTTAAAATGAACCTCAGGATTAAGATAACACAGAGTGGTTGATATTTGGAATGCACTACTAGAGGAGGTGGTGGAATCATAGAAACATAGAAAATAGGTGCAGGGGTAGGCCATTCGGCCCTTTGAGCCAGCACCGCCATTCAATATGATCATGGCTGACCTTCCAAAATCAGTACCCCATTCGGGCTATTCCCCCATATCCCTTAATTCCCTTAGTCCTAACACTCTCTTGAAAACATCCAATGAATTGGCCTCCACTGCCTTCTGTGGCAGAGAATTCCACAGATTCACAACTCTCTGGGTGAAGAAGTTTTTCCTCATCTCAGTCCTAAATAGCCTACCGCTTATTCTTAAACTGTGACCCCTGGTTCTGGACTCCCCCAACATTGGGAACATTTTTCCTGGATCTAGCCTGTCCAATCCTCTACAAACTTTATATATTTCTATAAGATCCCCTCTCATCCTTTTAAATTCCAGTGAATACAAGCTCAGTCGACCCATTCTTTCATCATACGTCAATCCTGCCTTCCCGGGAATTAACCTGGTGAAACTACACTGCACTCCCTCAATAGCAATAATACCTTTCCTCAAATTAGGAGACCAAAATTGCACACAATACTCCAGGTGCGGTCTCAACAGGCCCCTTTACAACTGCAATAGGACCTCCTTGCTCCTAAACTCAAATCCTTTTGCATTGAAGGCCAACATGCCATTGGCTTTCTTCACTGCTTGCTGTACCTGCATGCTTACCTTCAGTGACTGATGTACAAGCACACCCAGGTCTCCTAATCCTAATCTCCCCTTCTAATCTGACACCATTCAGATAATAATCTGCCTTCCTGTTCTTTGCCACCGAAGTGGATGACCTCACATTTATCCACATTATACTGCATCTGCCATGCATCTGCCCACTTACCCAACCTATTCATTCACCCTGCAGCCTCACAGCATCCTCCTCGCAGCTCACACTGCCACCCAGCTTTGTGTTATCTGCAAACTTAGAGATGCTACATTTAATTCCCTCGTCTAAATCGTTAATATATATTGTAAACAACTGGGGTCCCAGCACCGAGCCTTGCGGCACCCCACTAGTCACTGTCTGCCATTCTGAAAAGGAACCGTTAAATCGGATATGATTATTACATTTAAGAAGCATTTAAACAGACTCTTAAATAAGCACGACCCACAAAATGATATGGTCCTCATGCGGGAAAATGGGATCAATGTAAATGAGCAAGAAGTCCAGCATTGATGGGCTGGCTCAGGGCAGCACTTCTGTGCAGTATATTTCCAAGTTGCCATTTTCTGTATTGTGGGGATCAGGAATTTTTTTTCTTATCGTGTTCATGTGATAGGTGCAGAATTAGGCCATTCAGCCCATCAAGTCTACTCCACCATGGCTGATCTAGCTTTCCCTCTCAACCCATTCTCCTGCCTTCTCCCCATAACCCCTGACACCGCTACTAATCAGAAATCTGTCAATCTCCGCCTTAAAAATATCAATTGACGCCTCCACCGCCATCTATGGCAATGAATTCCACCAGTTTACCACCATCTGACTAAAGAAATTCCTCCTCATCTCCTTTCTAAAGGTGCATCGTTTTATTCTGAGGCTGGGCTGAGGATTCCTTATTGTACAGGGACAAGAAGCTTTTAAGCATTCCATCAATCAACAGAGGGTCAAACCAGTCTTCTGAGCTAAACTCAGGCTGAAGAAATGTTCTCTTTCAAATAACTTTGCTATTTCCATTTACCTTTCCTTTTGCTCCATAGAAGTAATTATCCCCTTCTCACATAGCCCAGTACTGTCCACACGAGCTGTTTAAAGTCTCATCTGTTTCATTTATTTTGTAATATTCTGTCTTTACTTGATTAGCTTATTTTATCTACCAGATTTTCCTGGCATTTGGAATGCATCTGTTTCTTCCATTGTTCACTCATTGCTTGCCCTGTTCTTTCTACACATTGTCAATGACCTATGTTGTTTCTATTTCCATGTAAAGTGTTAGCCCATAGTTCTGCTCTTTCAATCGCATTGTACAGGTTACAATCTAGTCCCTGAAAGTGGCAATACAAATGGCAATGTAGCGAATTGTGGACACTGCACAGACCATCACACAAACCGACTTCCCTTCCATTAATTCTATTTATCCCTCACGCTGCCTCAGCAAGGCCAGCAGCATAATCTTCTCCACCCTCCCATCGGGCAAAACATGTAGAAGTGTGAAAACACACAATTCCAGATTCAGGGACAATTTTGTCCCAGCTGTTATCAGGCAACTGAACTATCCTACTGCAACTAGAGAGCAGTCCTGAACTACTATCTAACTCACTGGTGATCCCTGAACTATCTTTGATTGGACTTTACTAGGTTTATGTTGCACTAAACGTTATCCCCATATCATGTATCGTACACTGTGAATGGCTCGATTGTAATCTTGTATTGCCATTCCACTGACTGGTTAGCACGCAACAAAAGCTTTTCACTGTGGTGGTTATAGATTGTGCATCCGACAAGGATTGGTCTTAGTGACATGTTTGACAGAAACATTGTGGGCGGAAGGACCTGTTCCTGTGTTCTATGTTCTGCAACAGAGCCAGGCATGGGTAGAACAAAGATGATGTGAGGAAAGGAATGGTCTGTGTTTCTATTCAAATCCATGCATTAGGACAGCGAGATTCTTCCTTAAATCCTGCTCCCATCTAGTTTCTGATCAGCCATGACAGCACTAAACATAAAAAACTACTAATGAACGTCATACCTCTGTAACAAACACAAGGCTGACGAAATAAAACACCAAGCAAATTCCACTTGTCATATAAATACGTTTAGATTTCAACATCTTTGGAAACTGGTCCAGCAGACTCGTTAGAATTGTTTCTGGGGAAAGAAATGTTTAAATCGATGGTAATCAGTGTCCCACAGTATTCCCTCATAAGGTCATAAGGAATAGGAGTATAATTAGGCCATTTGGCCCATCAAGTCTATTCCACCATTCAATCATAGCTGATCTGTCTCTCTCTCCTAACCCCATTCTCCTGCCTTCTTCCCATAACCTCTGACACCTCAACTAATCAAGAATCTATCTATCTCTGCCTTAAAAATATCCACCGACTTGCCCTCCACAGCATTCTGTGTCAAAAAAATCCACAGATTCACCACCCTCTTATTCACCACCCTCTGACTAAAGAAATTTCTTCCCATCTCCTTCCTAAAAGAACGTCCTTTAATTCTGAGGCAATGACCTCTGGTCGTAGACTCTCCCACTAGTGGGAACATCCTCTCCACATCCACCCTACCCAATCCTTTCACTATTCTGTATGTTTCAATTAGGTCCTCCTTATTCTTCTAAACTCCAGCAAGTGCAGGCCCAGTGCCGACAAACACTCATCATACGTTAACCTACTTATTCCTGGGATCATTCAGGTAAACCTCCTCTGGACCCTCTCCAGATCCAGGCCATCCTTCTTCAGATATAGTGCCCAAAATTCCTCACAATATTCCAAATGCGGCCTTACCAGCGCCTAGTAGAACCTCAACATTACATCCCTGTTTTTGTCTACAAGCCCTCTTGAAATAAATGCTAGCATTGAGTTTGCTTTCTTTACCACCAATTTGACTTGCAGATTAACTTTTTGGGAATCCTGCACCAGCACTCCCAAGTCCCTTTGCACCTCCGATTTCTGGATTCTCACCCCATTTAGAAAATAGTCTACACTTTCCTACTACCAAAATGCACGACTCCACACTTTGCTACATTATATTCCATCTGCCACTTCTCTGCCCACTCTCCCAACCTGTCCATATCCTACTACGGAGTCCCTGCTTTCTCTACACTACCTGCCCCTCCACCTATTTTCGTATCATCCGCAAACTTTACAACAGAGCCTTCAATCCTCTCATGCAAATCATTAATATACAACGTGAAGAGTAGCGGCCCCATCATCGACCCTTGTGGGACTCCACTGGTCACTGGCAGCCAACCAGAAAAAGCCCCCTTTATTGCCACTCTTTATCTTCTGCCATCCAGCCAACCTGCTGTCCATGCTCGTATCTGCCCTTTGATACCGTGGGCTCTCATCTTCCGAAGCAGCCCAACACATGGCACCCTATCAAAGGCTGGAGTGATGAGACTGAGGGAACAGCTGAGGCAGTTTCTCTGTACATCTGTCCTCCATATGTAATCCAGTTCGTTACTCTGAACGGGCAAATTGTTAGGGAGAAGCCATCTACTGCACAATCATTAGCACAATTATTATCCTCAGATACCTAGTGCACAAATCCCTGGCTTCAAGCAGAGAAACAAGAGTTGCTAATGATTGTGCAATAGATGGTAGACTACAAATACTAGTCTGTTATTAAGAAGGCAAATTGGTGATGTGCCCACAGCTGTGTACACATCTACCATCATTTCCCAGCTCTTTCCCATCCGGGATATCTAACCATTACAATCAACAGCAACATTTACTCAGCTTGAATGAAGAAATATCAAAAGTGTTGTTAAATTTGGCAGAGCCACTCTTACCTAAACTTGCAAACTGAGTGTCGAGTCCCAGCGTGAGCAACATGAAGAAAAACAATACGGACCAGAGAGGAGCCCACGGCAGATGTGCTAAAGCCTCTGGGTAGGCGATGAAAGCCAAACCGAAACCTGAACAACAGACACAATTTCAGGTAATCGTCCTTAAATATATTTATATTGTGAAGACAAGCAGGTATACTGCACCTTGGAGTGATGCAATATTGAGATGTGCGGCATTATATGAAGCAGTTGTTGTTTCATTGAATGAAATGGAATTGAATACTGGGTTCTGTGTACACAAGTATATGATTCATTAGTAAATCTTACAAGATCTCCTCCTTCACTGGTTCACTACATTAAATGACACTCAGTGGGTAGAAGAATGGTGGGACTGGACAAGGGAGAGTTGCACAAAAAGATAACTATTTAACTAAAAATTGTACCAGAGTTAAGACCCTAATTCTATTTTCCAAAGATCTCATAATCATACAGCATGAAAAAAAGGCCATTCAGCCCAACTTGTCCATGCTGACCAAGATGCCACTGTCACGCTAGTCCCAGTCTTTTACATGATGTGAGATTCATGTAAGATTTTCGATTCTGGTTCAGGACATTTGCAGAATATCTAGATTTAAGTTTAGGTTTATTATTGCCGTACATAATGAGATACAGTGAAAAGCCTTGTTTTGCATGTTATCCAATCAGATCAGATAATAGCAGACATGAATACATCAAGCCACACTCAAGAAGGAAGGGAATGATACAGAGTGCAGCATATAGTTTCTCAGCATTGTAGCGCACCAGTTCCAATGGCCGCAATGAGGTTCCTGACACTGCTGGTGCACGCTTTCAAGCTGCTATATCTGGTGCCAGATTGGAGCAGGGAGAACAAGGAATGAGACGTCTGATTGTTTTCGCTGCTTTTCTGCAGCAACACAAAGTGTAGATAGAGTCAATGGTGGGGAATCTGGTTTGTGTGATACACTGGGCTACTCTCTGCAATTTCTTGCCGGCTTGGGCAGAGCCGTTCCTAAACCAAGCTGTGATGCAAGCTGACAGTATGCATTCTATGGAGCATCTGTAGAAGTGTGTAAGAGTCACTGGAGACATGCCAAATTTCCTCAGTCTCCTCAGCAAGTAAAGGCGTCGGTGTGCATTTTTGGCTGTTGCTAGCTCCTTCATCTTACTGACATTGAGGGAAAGATTGCTGGCCTGACACCCTGATACTAACTTCTCTATCTCCTTCCTGTACTTAGTCTCATCATTGTTTGTGATCCGACCCACCACAGTGTGGTGTCATCTGCAAACTTGTAGACAGACCATATTTGGCCGTTAGGTAGCGAGTTCTACAAACACAACGCGATTCTCTAATTCAAGAGGTGCAGCTTTCATTAATGCAGACCAAGTGTTGCAAACACATTGAGGTTGGTGCAGGTTACAGGCACTAACCTGTAATGCAAATGACCAGCCAGTACCTATTTAGTATGCAAACTACACAGAAGCAAGATCTGCCTCCTGACCTGAACTGCTGCCTTGATGTGTTTTACACATACTCCATGTGACTGCACGTTTCCCCTTGGGTGCTCTGTTTCTTCCTGTAATGCAGTAGAGCAGCTGGCTGAGCTGCTGCCCCACAGCCCCAGAGACCTGGTTCGAATCGAACCTCGGTTGCTGTTTGTGTGGAGTTTGCACGTTCTCTCTGTGATCGTGTGGGTTTCCTCAGGGTGTTCCGGTTTCCTCCCATATTCTGAAGCCGTGTAGGTTTGTGGGTTAATCGGTATCTGCAAAATTGTTCCAGTGTGCAGGGAGTGGATCAGAAAGTGGGATAATATAGAACTAGTGTGAATGGTTGATCGATGGTCAGCATGGTCTCAGTGGGCTGAAGGGCCTGTTTCCACACTGTATCTTTCAATCAATCAACACAGATCTATGGGGAGGTTCCTTGACGAGGACAAATTAGTCCACAGTTCAGTTTATCGGCAATAAGAATCAAAAAGGGAAGTTTATAAATGAGAGAAAATAAATCGTCAATTAGAAACATAGAAAATAGGTGCAGGAGTAGGCCATTCGGCCCTTCGAGCCTGCACCGCCATTCAATATGATCATGGCTGATCATTCAGCTCAGTAGCCTGTACCTGCCTTCTCTCCATACCCCCTGATCCCTTTAGCAAAAAGGGCCACATCTAACTCCCTCTTAAATATAGCCAATGAACTGGCCTCAACTACCTTCTGTGGCAGAGAATTCCACAGACTCACCACTCTCTGTGTGAAGAAATGTTTTCTCATCTCGGTCCTAAAAGACTTCCCCCTTATCCTTAAGCTGTGACTCCTGGTTCTGGAATCCCCCAACATCGGGAACAATCTTCCCGCATCTAGCCTCTCCAACCCCTCAAGAATTTTATATGTTTCTATAAGATCCCCCCTCAGTCTTCTAAATTCCAGCGAGTACAAGCCCAGTCTATCTAGTTTTTCCTCATATGTAAGTCCCGCCATCCCAGGGATCAATCTGGTGAACCTTCTCTGTACTCCCTCTAAGGCAAGAACGTCTTTCCTCAGGTTAGGGGACCAAAACTGCACACAATACTCCAGGTGCGGTCTCACCAAGGCCCTGTACAACTGCAGCAGAACCTCCCTGCTCCTAAACTCAAATCCTCTTGCTATGAATGCCAACATAACATTCACTTTCTTCACTGCCTGCTGCACCTGCATGCTTGCTTTCAATGACTGGTGCACCATGACACCCAGGTCACGTTGCATCTCCCCTTCTCCCAATCGGTCACCATTCAGGTAATACTCTGCTTTCCTGTTCTTGCCGCCAAAGTATATAACCTCACATTTATCCACATTATATTGCATCTGCCATGCATTTGCCCACTCGCCTAATCTATCCAAGTCACTCTGCAGCCTCCTAGCATTCTCCTCGCAACTAACACTGCCACCCAGCTTCGTGTCATCCGCAAACTTAGAGATGTTGCATTCAATTCCCTCGTCCAAATCATTAATATACACTGTAAATAACTGGGGTCCCAGCACTGAGCCTTGCGGTACCACACTAGTCACTGCCTGCCATTCCGAAAAGGACCCGTTTATTCCTACTCTTTGTTTCCTGTCCGCCAACCAATTTTCTATCCACCTCAACACTGAACCCTCAATACCGTGTGCTTTAAGTTTGTACACCAATCTCCTATGTGGGACCTTGTCGAAGGCCTTCTAAAAGTCCAGATATAACACATCGACTGGTTCTCCCTTATCCACTCTACTAGTTACATCCTCGAAAAATTCTATAAGATTCGTCAGACATGATTTGCCTTTGGTAAATCCATGCTGACTTTGTCCGATGATTTCACCACTTTCCAAATGTAATGCTATCACATCTTTAATAACTGACTCTAGCATTTTCCCCCACTACCGATGTTAGGCTAACTGGTCTATAATTCCCCGTTTTCTCTCTCCCTCCCTTTTTAAAAAGTGGGATTACATTAGCTACCCTCCAGTCCTCAGGAACTACTCCAGAATCTAAAGAGTTTTGAAAAATTATCACTAATGCATCCACTATTTCTGAGGCTACTTCCTTAAGCACTCTGGGATGCAGCCTATCTGGCCCTGGGGATTTATCTGCCTTTAATCCATTTAATTTACCTAACACCACTTCCCGACTAACCTGGATTTCCCTCAGTTCCTCCATCTCTTTAGACCCCCGGTCCCCTGCTATTTCCGGCAGTATTTGTTCAATTGGTCTGCCATCTCCTTGTTCCCTATGATCAATTCACCTGTTTCCGACTGCAAGGGACCTACATTTGCCTTAACTAATCTTTTTCTCTTGACATATCTATAAAAACTTTTGCAGTCTGTTTTTATGTTCCTTGCCAGTTTTCCCTCATAACCTATTTTCCCTTTCCTAATTAAGCCCTTTGTCCTCCTCTGCTGGACTCTGAATTTCTCCCAGTCCTCTGGTATGCTACTTTTTCTGGCTAATCTGTATGCTTCATCTTTTGTTTTAATACTATCCTTGATTTCCCGTGTTAGCCACGGATGCACTACCTTTCCTGGTTTGTTCTTTTGCCAAACTGGGATGAACACTTGTTGTAGTTCATCCATGCGACCTTTAAATGCCTTCCATTGTATGTCCACCGTCAACCCTTTCAGCATCAATCGCCAGTCTATCTTGGACAATTCACGCCTCATACCCTCAAAGTTACCTTTCTTTAAGTTCAGAACACTTGTTTCTGTATCGACTTTGTCACTCTCCATCCTAATGAAGAACTCTACCATATTATGATCACTCTTGCCCAAGGGGCCTCGCACAACAAGACTGCTAACTAACCCTTCCTCATTACTCAATACCCAGTCTAGAATGGCCTGTTCTCTCGTTGGTTCCTCGACATGTTGGTTTAGAAAACCATCTCTCAAACATTCCAAGAAATCCTCTTCCTCAGCACCCCTGCCAGTTTGGTTCACCCAATCTATATGTAGATTGAAGTCACCCATTATAACTGCTGCGCCTTTAGTGCATGCATTTCTAATTTCCTGCTTGATGCCATCCCCAACCTCCCTACTGCTGTTAGGTGGCCTGTACACAACTCCCACTAGCGTTTTCTGCCCCTTAGTGTTTCGTAGCTCTACCCATATCGATTCCACTTCCTCCAAGCTAATGTCCTTCCTTTCCACTGCTTTAATCTCCTCTCTAACCAGTAACGCTACCCCACCTCCTTTTCCTTTCTGTCTATCCCGCCTGAATATAGAATATCCCTGGATGTTGAGCTCCCAGCCTTGGTCACCCTGGAGCCATGTCTCCGTAATCCCAACTATATCATAATCATTAATAACTATCTCCACATTTAATTCATCCACCTTATTACGTATACTCCTTGCATTGAGACACAAAGCCTTCAGGCTTGTTTTTACAACTCTCTTACCCCTTGTACGATTATGTTGAAAAGTGGCCCTTTTTGATTTTTGCCCTGGATTTGTCTGCCTGCCACTTTTACTTTTCACCTTGCTACCTGTTGCTTCTACCCTCATTTTACACCCCTCTGTCTCTCTGCTCCAGCTCCCATCCCCCTGCCACATTAGTTTAAATCCTCCCCGACAGCACTAGCAAACACTCCCCCTAGGACATTGGTTCCATTCCAGCTCAGGTGTAAGGGAACAATGAGAAGGAGCAATGGGACCAATAGGATTGCTTCCCTCAGAGCAAGCATTAGGCTGATGGACTGGATGGACTCTTTCAGTGCCACAGTAGCACCAATACGACAAATTTGCAGGTTTCACATTTCCTTTGAAAGCTTTACATAAACAAAATACACTGTCAGTAATTTGTAATTCTACCAAGGGTAGTCAAGTCAAGTCAAGTCAAGTCAATTTTATTTGTATAGCACATTTAAAAACAACCCACGTTGACCAAAGTGCTGTACATCTGATTAGGTACTAAGGAAAAAAAATGAAAAAGGGTAGACAATAGACAATAGGTGCAGGAGTAGGCCATTCGGCCCTTCGAGCCAGCACCGCCATTCAATGTGATCATGGCTGATCATTCTCAATCAGTACCCCGTTCCTGCCTTCTCCCCATACCCCCTGACTCCGCTATCCTTAAGACCTCTATCTAGCTCTCTCTTGAATGGGGTAGGGGAATCAAGAACCAGGGTGCTGTCTGTGTGGAGTTTGCAGGTTCTCCCTGTAACCGTGTGGGTTTCCTCCAGGTGCTCCAGTTTCTTTCCACATCCCAAAGACGTGCAGGCTTGTAGGTTAATTGGCCGCTGTAAATTGTCCCCCATGTGTGGGGACTGGGTGCAAAAATGAGATTACATAGATCTACTGTGAACGGGTCATCAATGGTCGGCGTGGGCCTGGTGGGCCAAAGAGTTTGTTTCCATCCTGTATTTCTAAACTACACTAAACCAAGTCTAAGGCAGGCGTGAGATCCCCTGCTCAAATAACCTTCAGCACAGAATGGAGACCATAGTTACCTGACTGAGCGACCTCTGAAACAGGCTTGTTCTGTACGTGAGCCATGTGTCCCAGGACGGAGAAGATGGCAAATCCAGCAAACACACTCGTGGCACAGTTCACCACACAGACAATGATAGTGTCTCTGTAACAGTTGTTGTGGAATTTGTTGTAGGATGACAGGGTTATTAAGCTGCCACAGCCCACTGACATGGAATAGAATATCTGAGTTGCAGCATCTTTCCACACCTGGTGAATAGAAGATGGAATCAGTCAAATTTAACAAATTCATTCAACATTAGTATCGTACGTAAAACAGTAGAGCACAGGATCAGGCCCTTCTCCGCAATATCCGTGCTGAACATGATGCCAAGATCAACACATGTTGACCTGCATGTGACGCGTATTCCTCCATTCCCTCCATCCCCAACATAACTAAATGCCACTATTATATCTGCCTCCAAGGTTCTGACTGTCTACCCTATCTATGTCTCTCATAATTTTATATACTTCTGTCAATTCTCCCCTCAGCCTCTGATGGTCCAAAGACACCAATCCAGTTCAGTCCAACATCTTGTAGTTACAGGGAGAATATGGGGTGGAATATTCCCACCATTCTATTGTGTGGGTGCTAAATAATGCTTCCACTGGTCAACAGTAGTGTATCATTCAGCCTCCTTATCTACACGCTGTTGCCTAGGCCACTGACTTTGCTTGTTATTTAGCAAGAGATGAGATGTGATTGCCAAAGAGATGAGATCTCTTGCACTCTTGTCGTCTGGGCTTTGTTATCCCTCTGCAAGCTGGAACAAAGAAAGCTCCATCGTGTTAAATTAATTCAGATCTCAACCAACAAATGACTAAACATAGCTTTCATCAACTAGTGCAAAACCAAAAACTAACTGAGATAAAATACCAGATTAAAAGTGAGACATATTTTCCTCAAAGCCATATAGAATGTTGTGATTTGTTTACCTCAGCATCAGCCAGCTTTGAGAAGTCCGACTGACCTCCAATGTAGAATTCAATCCCTTTCCAAGCTCCCTCCAGGGTCAGTCCTCGGATCAGAAGTACGGTCAGAACCACGTACGGGAATGTTGCAGTGAAATAAACCACCTGGTCAGGGACAGGGATTGTTAGATTGTCCTGTGTTTCTGCTACAACATTTACATTCAATAATTAAATGGCAAATATAGGATTTCATTTAAAACAGTGAATGAAGCAGAGGTGAATTACAGAAGTAAAATCACTGGAAGTACCCAGCAGGTCAGTGGCAGTGGAGGAAAATATCATTTAACCATTCAGTTCAAGACTGTTCTTCGGAACCTGTCATCAGTCTGAAATATTTACTCTCTCTGCGGTGCCACTGACCTGCTAACTGTTACAACATTTAAAAGACACTCGGACAAGTACATGGACAGGGAAGGTTTAGAGCTGGGTTTCCTACCTTTATCATCCCGTTTACCCCTTTGCAACTTTTCGAAAGTAAATTTACTCCCACCCTGATTTGTTCAGTAATTTGAGTTTACACTTTTACCATAATAAAGCAACCGACAAAGGGGAGATTTTAAATATTGTTTTTAACATTATTATTTTAAGTTAAAATAACGATAATAATAGCACATAAGAATGTCATTTCACTCATTTATGAACAACTAATGAACAGATACCAGTATACCAGAACCAAACACTGTCAGTCAATATGTACAAATCCAGAATCAACAAATTTACCCCAGGTTGGGAACCCTTGGTTTCGAGGGATATGGGTTAAATGAGGGCATGTGGGATGGTTTAGATGGGGGCATCTAGGTCAGCATAGATGAGTTGGGCCAAAGGGCCTGTTTCTATGCTTTATGTCTCTCTATTTCCAGGATTTTAAAATTTCAGATATGGGCAGGAACGGTTTAGAGGGATATGGGCCATACACGGGCAGGTGGGATTGGCTTAGATAGAGGCATCTAGTTCAGCATGGATGAGCTGGGCCGAAAGGCCTGTTTCTGTGCCATATGATTCTGTGACTATCGCTGGCATCTACATTACTTTGGTTTCTCTTGAAAATTGGAACATTAGAACAAAAGAAATAGACGCAAGAGTTAGTAAATTGGCCCCTCGTGTTTGCTTCAGTTTCCAGTAAGATTGATGACTGATCTTTCATCTCTGTGCCATTGTCCTGCCTTAACTCAATACCCTTTGATTCTTAAATATACATAAAGAGTGTATTTATCTCAGAGCAGTAGGTTAACCTCAGTGTAAATAGCACTTCCTCAGTTAGGGAGGAATTGGTTACAGTATCTTCAGTATATTCAGTTTAGCTTCTTTGTCATTGTCACTTTCAGATGGGCTCATCCATTATGGAAATCCAGTCAATCAGCCAGCTGACAACTGCCCTGAGTTAGGTTTAGGATTAGGTTTAGGTTTATTATTCTCACGTGTACTGAGGTACAGTGAAAAGCTTCGCATTTTATCCAATCATGTCAGGTAATAATATCCATAACTGCATTCAAATTATATTCTCTGGAACGCCGGAGTTTGCGGGGAGACCTGATAGAAGTATACTTCCTTGAAAGGGGCATCACAGGTAGATAAGGCTTTTGGCACATTGGCCTTCATCAGTCAGGGTGTTGAGTGTAGAGGTTGTGATGTTATGTAACAGCTGCACAAGATGCTGGTGAGACCACAGTTGGCTTAAACGCAACAAAGATGTTGAAGTCTTTGAACTTAACATCTTTCCTCTAACAAGGTAATCAGGGTGTTCTGATTTGATCACCCTGTTATAGGAAAGATGTTAAGTTCAAAGAGTGCAGAGAAGATTTACGAGAATATTGCCAGGACTTGAGGGCCTGAGCTATAGGGAGAAAAAAAGAGATTTCCTCGTGTAAAAACCCATCCTTTTTCCCCCAGAGTTTGACCCCTTTCATCACCAATTCTTTTACCTTTCCTGAAGATTTAATTCCTTTCAACAAGGCGGCTCCAACCATCAGCCAGCCCAGGAGCAGACACAGGGCTAAGCGCCAGACGATCTTCCCCGTCTCATCCATGGAACTTGAACGGTGTAAAACTCCTTTACTAAATAAAATATTTAAAGGAGACAACCTTAGCAAGTTCCCTTACACACAATCACTTTACATAAAATGCATTGGTGAATTAACATGCCATTCATTTTTTTCAATTTAATGGTGTGACTTCAAATTGCTACCAGAATTGAAAGTGAGTTTCATTTATACTTTTTTTATTCTGCCATTCTTCAGCTTTTTGTATCACATAATAGGAATCTTCTGTTAAATGGGCTTGGTTGAAGAGATTCTCCACTGAGCACAGCTGTTGTAGTTGAGTGTGCTACTAAAACAACTTGGGTTAATCGGGCAGCACAGTGGGCAGCAAGTAGAGCCATTGTCTCACAGCGCCAGAGACATGGATTTGCTCATGACGGGTGCCGTCTGTGTGGTGTTTGCACGTTCTCCCTGACTGTTTAGGATTCCTCTGGATGCTCCGGTTTCCTCTCACATCCCAAAGAGGGGCGGGTTTGTTGGTTAATTGGCCTCTGTAAATGAGTGTGTTGGGAGTGGATGAGAAGATATGAAAATGGGATAACATAGAACTAATGTCAATGGATGGTTGATGGTCGGCTTGGACTCGGTGGGCCAAAGGACCTGTTTCCAAGCTGAATCTCTTCAAAACTAAACTAATGTGTCTACCCTAACTAATGCCACAACTTCCCATTGTTCAACTCTAAATCGATAGATTAGACACAATACCACAATAAGTTAATTTACACAACAAAACAGATATCGCTAAAAGACAAATTCAGCTATTTAACGGATGAAGCTCTACTTTTAAGAGCATGAAAATTTTAAACAAATATTCACATGATTTTGCAATGTAAATATTATTAAAATAAACCGGCAAATGTTAACGTAGTGTTGTTCACAACTGGATGAGTCCATGGTGTCAGGTTAATGTAGAACATTAGTGTCAGTATTACAGTATTGCAAAGGGGATTACAGAGGCATGAGGCAGGAGCTGGCCAGATTTGACTGGAAGGAGGCCCTAGCAGGGAAGACGGTGGAACAGCAATGGCAGGTATTCCTGGGAACAATGCAGAAGTTGCAGGATCAATTTATCCGAAAGAGGAGGAAAGATTCTAAGGGGAGTAAGAGACACCCGTGGCTGACAAGGGAAGTCAAGGACAGCATAAAAATAAAAGAGAAGAAGTATAACATAGCAAAGAAGAGTGGGAAGCCAGAGGATTGGGACTCTTTTAAAGAGCAACAGAAGATAACTAAAAAGGCAATATGGGGAGAAAAGATGAGGTACGAGGGTAAACTAGCCAATAATATAAAGGAGGATAGTAAAAGCTTTTTTAGGTAGGTGAAGAGGAAAAAAAATAGTCATGGCAAATGTAGGTCCCTTGAAGACAGAAGCAGGGGAATTTATTATGGGGAACATGGAAATGGCAGACGAGTTGAACCGGTACTTTGGATCTGTCTTCACTAAGGAAGATACAAACAATCTCCCAGATGTTCTAGTGGCCAGAGATCCTAGGGTGACGGAGGAACTGAAGGAGATTCACATTAGGCAGGAAATGGTGTTGGGTAGACTGATGGGACTGAAGGCTGATAAATCCCCAGGGCCTGATGGTCTGCATCCCAGGGTACTTAAGGAGGTGGCGCTAGAAATTGTGGACGAATTGGTGATCATTTTCCAATGTTCTATTGATTCAGGATCAGTTCCTGTGGATTGGAGGGTAGCTAATGTTATCCCACTTTTTAAGAAAGGAGGGAGAGAGAAAACCAGAAATTATAGACCAGTTAGTCTGACATCAGTGGTGGGGAAGATGCTGGAGTCAATTATAAAAGACGAAATTGCGGAGCATTTGGATAGCACTAACAGGATCGTTCCGAGTCAGCATGGATTTACGAAGGGGAAATCATGCTTGACTAATCTTCTGGAATTTTTTGAGGATGTAACTAGGAAAAGTGACAGGGGAGAGCCGGTGGATGTGGTGTACCTCAACTTTCAGAAAGCCTTCGACAAGGTCCCACATAGGAGATTAGTGGGCAAAATTAGTGGGCACATGGTATTGGATGTAGGGTACTGACATGGATAGAAAATTGGTTGGCAGACAGAAAGCAAAGAGTGGGGATAAATGGGTCCCTTTCAGAATGGCAGGCAGTGACTAGTGGGGTACCGCAAGGCTCGGTGCTGGGACTGCAGCTATTTGCAATATACATTAATGACTTGGATGAAGGGGTTAAAAGTACCATTAGCAAATTTGCAGATGTTACAAAGCTGGGTGGTAGTGTGAACTGTGAGGAAGATGCTATGAGGTTGCAGGGTGACTTGGACAGGTTGTGTGATTGGGCGGATGCATGGCAGATGCAGGTTAATGTGGATAAGTGTGAGGTTATCCACCTTGGTGGTAACAATAGGAAGGCAGATTATTATCTGAATGATGTCAAGTTCCGAAAAGGGGACGTACAACGAGATCTGGGTGTCCTAGTGCATCAGTCACTGAAAGGAAACATGCAGTTACAGCAGGCAGTGAAGAAAGCCAATGGAATGTTGGCCTTCATAACAAGAGGAGTTGAGTATAGGAGCAAAGAGGTCCTTCTGCAATTGTTCAGGGCCCTAGTGAGATCGCACCTGGAGTACTGTGTGCAGTTTTGGTCTCCAAATTTGAGGAAGGATATTCTTGCTATTGAGGGCGTGCAGCGTAAGTTTACTAGGTTAATTCCTGGAATGGCGGGATTGTCCTATGTTGAAAGACTGGAGCGGCTAGGCTTGTATACACTGGAATTTAGAAGGATGAGAGGGGATCTTATCGAAACATATAAGATTATTAAGGGTTGGACACATTAGAGGCAGGAAACTTGTTCCCAATGTTGGGGGAGTCCAGAACAAGGGGCCACAGTTTAAGAATAAGGGGTAGGCCATTTAGAACGGAGATGAGGAAAAACGTTTTCACTCAGAGAGTTGTAAATCTGTGGAATTCTCTGCCTCAGAAGACAGTGGAGGCCAATTCTCTGAATGCATTCAAGCTAGAGCTAGATAGAGCTCTTAAGGATAGAGGAGTCAGGGGGTATGGGGAGAAGGCAGGAATGGGGTACTGATTGAGAATGATCAACCATAATCACATTGAATTGTGGTGCTGGCTCAAAAGGCCGAATGGCCTCCTCCTGCACCTATTGTCTATTGTCCATAAATAGTAAGGCTATCCAAAGCAAATTAAACTTCCCTCATTAAACAGGACAGCTCATTGACCACCCCAAAGGGAAGCCACTGTTGTAGCAGTGTAGGCTGTAGATGTAAATGCCAACAGCATGTTACTTACTCCCAGTATTGTTCACTTGGGCCCTGGAAACAAACGCCGACTTCTGATCCATTTGAGTAAGATTTGTTGCTTGCATGTAGCCACGTTGTGTTAAGTATGTCAAAATATCCATTGGCCACACTGAGATTGCACATCAAATCTGGAAAATATGAAATGGGAACACTGGGAACTGTAGAGGAAATGTGCAGGAAAGAACTGCAGATACTGGTTTAAATCGAAGGTAGACACAAAGTGCTGGAGTAACACAGCGGGACAGGCAGCATCTCTGGAGAGAAGGAATGGGTGACTTTTCGGGTCAGAATATGTTTCTGGTCAGGTCCCTTCTTCAGCCTGATGGGGGAGAGCGGTCCCGCCCCCTCCCCTGACATCAGTCTGAAGAAGGGTCTCGACCTGACACGTCACCCATTCCTTCTCTCGAGAGCTGCTGCCTGTCCCGCTGAGTTACTCCAGCATTTTGTGTCTACCTGGGAACTGTAGATGTTGGTTTACAGTAACTCTGGTGGTCAGGTAGCATCTCTGGAGGACATGGATGCTTTAGGTTGGGACTCTTGTTCAGGCTAATTGTAGTAGGAAGGTGAAAGGAAGAAAAGAGTTTGAGGTGGGACAAAGCTAGGCGAGTGATAGGTGGGTACAGGATTTAATTACCGGACGGTGGACAAAGGCCTGATATGAAAAGAAGACAAAAAAGTCTGTGAGGTCAGGAGAGAAGAGGTGTGAAATGTGGATCCAGAGAGGGGTGGAGGAGAGAGCAGTGGGGTAGTGGGAGAAATAGGGGCACATCTGGGTGAGACACAGGAAACGAGGGGAGAGAAAAAAGAGTGGGGTGAGGTAGTCTGGTTTGTTACCCACTGTGATGTCAGCAAGCCAAGCGCAATATGAAATGTGCAGTAACAATGAACTGCAGATGCTGGTCTCATTTCCAAAGTTCACTGTGCCTTGGTGCATGTAACAATAATAAACCAGCTGCCTGACCTACTGAGTTACTCCAGCACTTTGTGTTTTTTCAGAATATGTATATATTTGAATTTCCAGAAGACTTTCGACAAGGTGTTTCACAAAAGATAAAGTCATAAAATGTCGACACTCGGAACTGCAGACGCCTGCTGACAAACAAAGAGACACAAAGTGCTGGGGTAACTTAGCACATCAGGTAACATCTGTGGAGAACGTGGTTAGATGACGTTTTGGGTTAGAAGAAGAGTCACGTACCTAAATATTGCCAATCCATGTTCTCCAGAGATGCTGCTTGACGCACTGATTTATTCCAGCACTATGTGTGTCTCTTTTGAATCATAACACGTAGGTATGGATCACGATTGGCTCACAGGCAGGAAGTGGCGAGTAGGGATAAAGGAGGCATTGTCAGCTTGTCAACCTGTGACCAGTGGGCTATCACATGCTGGCAACACAGTGTTTACCACGTATATAAATCACAAGACGCTTTTCCTTGACTTTACCTAGCATTTCATCGGAACCACTCAACAAATGAAGGAACACAGCTCAGAGTTGGATAGAATGTTAAAATGGTAGGCAACTAAGCTTGGATCTACCATTGTAGAAACTGTTTTGAAAACCAGGCACCTAATCTGCTCCTGGTTGCTCTTATAAATGCACTGAGTGCAGAAGACTAAATTGGAAGCAAATCAACAGGATTGCTGCCTTACTGGAAGGCTCCTCATTCCACCACCACCTCAATGGTTAATTCTGTTCTCTCTCCAGAAGGCATCACAGTGGTGCAGATTGTAGAGCTGCTGCCTCACAGCACCAGAAACCTAGGTTTCATTCTGACTTTCGATGCTGTGGGGAGTTTGCACGCACTCCCTGTGATCGCATGGGATTCCTCCGGGTGTTCCAATCTCATCCCATAGATTAATTTTAGGTTAATTGGCCTCTTTTGCCCAAGAGTGTGGTGCATAGATAAGAAAGTAGAATGACATAGAACTAGTGTGAACAGGTACCAACTAGAACTAGTGTGAACAGGTGAACAGGAACTAGTGCGATGGTCGGTGTGGATTGGGTGGGCCACTGGGCCTGTTTCCATACAGTATCTCCAAACTAAACTAAACAAAGCCAGATGCTCCATGATCTGCAGAGTATTTCAAGCATTCTCTATTTTTATTTCAGGTTCAGACACCACGTGTAGCGCCAGTCTCCATTACTGTCTGTAATTCAGCATGTTGATATTGGAAGCGCTTAGTTGGTGCCTAGCCTTTACCCAACAGAGTTGGCTCAGTACCTCTGGGTGTCCGACTGCAGGTTTCATCCGCACCCCACCAGCTGAAGCAGTCTGACCAGGGCAGAGGGGATTGGAAGGAGGCAAACAGGTAGAACAGGCTGTAGGCGATGATGCAGCAGTAGGAAATGGCACAGAGTGAAATCACAAGGACCATGGTGACCCCAACACCTTAAAATAAATGGTGAACAGGAGTTTAGAACAGAAACTAATTGAAATATATTCCCACACAGATTGTTAATCGGGTTGTGATGAAATACCCTCTACATGTCTGACAACCATCCCTTCACAACAATCTGATCAACAACTGTGAATGGCCCAGTTTCCAGATATTCAAATTTTCTTCCACCAACTCCATAACACGCTGCAGTTATGACAGGAGCTGATAACATCTCTCAATGCTTGAACTCTCCCACCAAGATAAATATAACAACGTATTTACTTCCAATTTGCACATGATCCTAACTTGGATGTGAGTTACCGGCACTTTGTCATGACCAACTCCTGAAACTCATTACATAACACCACTGTGAGATTACTTTCATTGCAAGGACAGTCAAACAGGACAGGGCCTTCAAAGTGAATAGTTGGATCCTGTGGAGTGTTGAAGAGCAGAGGGATCTTGCAGCAGAGGTCCATTGTTCCCTGAAATGGAGCCACAGTTAGATAGGGTGGACATGAAGGCTTTTGGTACATTGGCCTTCATCAGTCAGGGTTTTGAGTGTAAACATTGAGATGTTATGTTAGAGTTGTAGAAGACGTTGCAGAGGCCGCATTTGGAGTATTGTGTTCAGTTTTGATCACCCTGCTACAGGGAGGAGATTATTAAGCTTCAGAGTGCTGAGAAGATTTCCAAGTACGTTGCCATGACTCAATAGACAATAGGTGCAGGAGGAGGCCATTCAGCCCTTCGAGCCAGCACCGCCATTCAATGGAATCATGGCTGATCATTCTCAATCAGTACCCCATTCCTGCCTTCTCCCCATACCCCCTGACTCCCCTATCCTTAAGAGCTCTATCTAGCTCTCTCTTGAATGCATTCAGAGAATTGGCCTCCACTGCCTTTTGAGGCAGAGAATTTCACAGATTCACAACTCTCTGACTGAAAAAGTATTCCTCATCTCAGTTCGAAATGGGCTACACCTCCCATATTTTAAGAGCTAGATAGAGCTCTTAAGGATAGCGGAGTCAGGGGGTATGGGGAGAAGGCAGGAACGGGGTACTGATTGAGAATGATCAGCCATGATCACATTGAATGGCGGTGCTGGCTCGAAGGGCCGAATGGCCTCCTCCTGCACCTATTGTCTATTTGTCTAAGTTCTTGTGTGTTCTCACTCTCTAACTGTTCCTTTTCCCTCATTGACAAGATAACCTTAACCCCACGATGACCCCAGTTTTATTCTAAGATACATCCTCCTACCCACCACCCCAACACACATACACCTTCTCATCTGTTTAACAAGCTCCATGTATCCCTCTGAGTTATACCAAAGGATCTTTTACATAAAACATTGCCTCGGTTTCCCCTTCCACAGATGCAGTCTGACCTATTGAGTTTTTTCAGCATTTTTTGTTTTAATTTTAGATTTCCAGCATTTGAAGCATATTTTGATTTTCAATTAATGTCTGAAGTTTTCTTGTTGCATATGCATCTTTGCACATGTATCAACAGCACATTGATGCAGCTGGTAGAGTTGCTGCCTTGCAGCACCAGGGACCTGGGTTCAATCCTAATCTTGGATGCTGTCTGTGTGGAGTTTGCCTGTTCTACCTGTGAACACGTAGGTTCCTCCGGGTGCTCCGGTTTACTCCACATTCCATAGATGTGCAGGTTTGTACATCAATTGGCCTCTGTAAATTGCCTGGTGTGTTGGGAGTGGATGAGAAAGTGAGATAATATAGTGTGAACAAGTTATCGATGGTCGGTGTGGACTCAATGGGCCGAAGAGCCTGTTTCCATGCTGTATTTTTCAGTCAATCAATGCAAACGTTATGTAAAAATCTCGCTGATATTAGACTGTGAACAGTGATCCAGCAAGACTGTTTCATCTCTGATCAAATAACATAACTAAACCCAGTACATTGGTACAGTTCAAACCAATATTCCTCATATAAATTGTTCCAAACAGCATTGATAAACATGAACCTTGTAGTATTGGTACGGCTTTCCACACTGCAACAGGTCCACGGCTGGCAAACTGCCCAAAGGACGATTCCAAAAAGAACATCGGCATCCCAACGAGTGCCAGCATGAGTGAGTAGGGAATGAGAAAGACACCTAGAAAATGTAAGTGAGGACTTCATTATACAGAATACAGAGCTTTATTTGTCATTCGGTACCAAGGTACCGAACGAAATTACATAGCAGTCACACAAGACACATGACCCCAACATAAACGTCCATCACAGTGAGTCCAAACACCCCTTCACTGTGATGGAGGCAACAAAACTTCCACTCTCTTCCCCACGCCCACGGACAGACAGCTCGTCCCCGGCCGACCCGCACAGTCCCCGCAAGAGGATGGGAGTCCCCGTGGCCGAGCCGCACCGGGCGCTGAAACGTCCCGCGGCCGAGCTGGGCGATTGAAGGCCCCGCGGCCGAGCCACACCGGGTGCTGAAACGTCCCGTGGCTGAGCCGGGCGATGGAAGGCCCCGCGGCCGTACCGTGCGCTGCTAAGTCCCGCGGCCGAGCCGCGCCGCGCGATGTTAGGTTCCCGCGGCCAAGCCGCGCGGGGCGATGTTAGGTTCCTGTTGTTAGAGAGCACAAGCATGACTGGGGGGTTACAGAGTCTTTCTGAACATCCTTGTTTCTGGCAGGTTACCACCACACACAAATCTCTAAGGCTATGTGCTATATTTACAGTCACGGGGAAGATCATTGACTTCATAGATGTTCAGAGGGATCTCAGCATCTATGTCCATTGCTTCCTTAAAGTGGCAGCAAAGATAATAGTGGTAACAAAGGAGTATTGTTTACATTGCTTCATTGGTTGGCGTTGAGTATAAGAGTCAGGAAGTCATGATGCAGCTTTATAGGACTTTGGTCAGGCTGCATTTGGAGTATTGCGTTCAGTTCTGGTCATTCCATTACAGGTAGGATGTGGCGTGTTTGTTAAGGGTACAAAGGGAGGATGGAATACAAGTGGAAGGGGACCTGGGGAGGGAGAAGGTGATAGGATTTACTCGCATTTGGAAGAGAATAGGCTAATTAGCTACAGTAGTCTTGGCTTTATCAAAGGGAGATTATGTCTTAAACAACTGAACTTTTTGAGGGGGGTAACAAAAGTGATGGATAAGGGTAAGGCACTGGATGTTGCCCGCCTTGAATGCACAAAAACTAAGGAGCTGATCGTGGACTTTAGAAGGGCTCAACATCCGAGGACCTACACACCACTGGAGATAAATGGGATTACTGTGGATAGGGTGAGCAGCTTTAAATACCTGGGAGTCCACATCACAGAGGATCTGACATGGACAACACACGTTGCCGCACTGGTGAGTAAGGCAAGGCAGCGCCTTTACTACCTCAGACAGCTGAGGAAATTCAGAGTCTCTCTGAGGATCCTTCAGTGCTTCTACTCTGGGGCTGTAGAAAGCATCTTGTCCGGCAACATCTCCATCTGGTTTGGGAACAGCTCTGCCCAGGACAGGAAGGCTCTGATGAGAGTTGTGCGTTCGGCTGAACGCACCATGGGAACTACACTCGCCCCCCTGCAGGACTTATACATCAGGAGGTGCAGATCCAGAGCCAGCAACATTATGGGGGACCCCTACCACCCCAGCAACGGACTGTTCCAGCTGCTACGGTCAGGCAAACGCCTCCGCTGTCACGCTGTGAAAACAGAGAGGATGAGACGGAGTTTCTTCCCACAGGCCATCAGGACTGTTAACTCTTATATCACCAGGGACTAATTTACTGTATTAATTTATTTTTTGTGTTGTGTTCTTTAAAAAAAAAAAAATCTATTCTGTTTTGTAGTTTTAGCACAATCAGCAGGCATTGCCACTTTGATTTCACTGCACATCTTGAATGTGTATGTGACAAATAAAGTAGGCTTGACTTGACTTGACATTGACGTTAGCAAGGTTTTTACAAGGTCCTTCACAGTAGGCTGATCCGGAAGATTAAGATGCAAGGGAGCCTCTGTGATTTGGTAGTTTGGAGTTAGAACTGTCTTAATAATAGAAAACAAAGGGTTATAGTGGAAGGATGTCATTCTGGCTGGAGGTTGCAGACAACACAGAAATTGGTGTTGTTGTGGAGAGTGAAGAAGACTGTCAAAGGATACAACAGGATTGAAACCAGTTACAGGTATGGGTGGAGAAATGGCAGATGGAGTTTAATCTGGGCAAGCCTATACTTCGGGAGGTCCAAGGTCAGGGACAAGTGTACAGTTAATGGCAGGGCCCTAAACAGCGTCAATGTCTAAAGGAATCGTTTTTTGTTTTTTTTTTATATCAAAAAATACTTTATTCAAGTAATAAATATCATTTACAAAACATCTTTTTTAAACAAACCCATCCGACATTTCCGGAGGTTACATATTCAATACAGGCATTTACTTAGACATTTACATACATTTACATACATATCCCTTATAAGGAATCGTGGGTTCCAAACCCATTGCTCCTTGAAAAGAGCAACAAATATAGAAAGAGTGACAAAGAAGGTGTACAGTATGCTTACCTTCATCGGTCGGGGCATTGCATATCAGTCGGGAAGTCGTGTTTATAAAACCTTTGATTAAACCGCATGTGGAGTACTTTTGCAGTTCTTATCGCCCCATTACAGGAAGGATGTGGGAGCTTCGGGGAGGGTGCAAAAGAGATTTCCCATGATGCTCCTTGGATTAGACTGTGTTAGTTATAAAGGGAGGTTGGACAAACTGGAATGTTTTCTCTGGAGTGTCAGAGGCTGAGGGGAGGCCTGATAGAAATAAATAAAATTATGAGAGGCATAGATAAGGTAGAGTCAAAATATTTTGCCAAGGATGAAAATGTTGAATAGTGAAGGACATAGTTTTGGGGTGAGAGGGGGAAATTTAAAGGAGATATGTGGGGCATGTTTTTATTTGCAGTGCCTGGAATGCCTGCTGGGGGAGGCAGTGAACGCAGATACAATGGTGGTGTTTAAGTGGGTTTTAGATAAACACATGAACATGCAGTGAATGGTGGAATATAGATCATGTGTAGGCAGAAGAGATTAGTTTAATTTGGTATCATATTCCACCCAGACTTTGTGGGCCAAAGGGCTTGTTCCTGTGCTGCACTGTTCTATGTTCTATTCTGTGTCTATTGAATTTAATATTATTTTGTTTACAAATCTACGACACTTTTCCCTTTCTTATTCCTTTCTCTTCCTTGGATTGTGGAACCTCTACAGTACCTCCTCCGTTCCTGTACGCCAGGTAAGGGAATCTCCAGACGTTGCCCAGACCCACAGCACAGCCGATCACTGAGAGCAGGTAGTCGGTCTTCGAGGACCAGTTGCCTCGCTCCACGTTCTCGTCACTTTCACCCACGTGTCCATCAGCGGCAGACTTGGAGAAAGAGGAAACCAGACATTGGCAGACCAAAACTCAAACAAGATGATCACTAGTGAAACATTCATCTTTTTCTGTTTAACAGAAAAGAGAAAAGAGCAATCAGAGAAAAGTTTGGAAACATTCTGAAGCGCATCGAGTAATATCCTAACACTGAGATCCTCAAATCCTTCACGAATCTCCATATGATTTTTTGCCAATGTTTTATTAAAATACTTACTGTGTTCTCTGGACGCTGTGTGTGATGATCAATCTGTGATAAATTGGAAAAAGCCACTTCTTTATCTTCCATTTTGACAAATGATCTTTTATCTTCTGGGTGGATGAAATTTTAAAGGATCCTTTCATTCAGAGATGAACCAAGAACTGCTGCAGGCTTTCTGCTATGAACTGACATATTCCAGTCTTGCAAATAACTCTTCCACAATCAGTAACCAGTAATACCTTCAAGGTTGGCAGAGGAGCGGCAGGTGAAAGAGTGAGGGCGGGGATTGGCTGATAAGGGGAGTGGCCTTGTCGAAGTTAGTGCCTTGTGAGAAAAATGCGAGTCTTTGACTCAAGGGTCTTCGGCGAGGAGCCTGAGGGAGGAGACTATGCGAAAAGTTGGAGTGGGTGAGATGCAGTGAAGAAATGACAGGTAAGCTGATTCAGTGTGATGCTTGCAGGATGTGGGAGGTCAGTGACACTGCTGGTGCCTCTGGCTGCTATAACTGTGGAAAGTGTGTCCATGTTCAGCTCCTGAAGGACCGTGTTGGGGACAATAGACAATAGGTGCAGGAGGAGGCCATTCGGCCCTTCGAGCCAGCACCGCCATTCAGTGTGATCATGGCTGATCATTCTCAATCAGCCTTCTCCCCATACCCCCAGACTCCGCTATCCTTAAGAGCTCTATCCAGCTCTCTCTTGAACTGGACAGGCAATTGGATGACCTCAGGATCATCCGGGAAAACAAGAGTTTCCTGGACAAGACCTACAGCGAGATCTTTACACCGAAGAGAAGAGAGAAGGTGGGTGACGATGAGGAAGGGATGGAAGCTTGGAGTACAGGAGACCCTGCGGAATGTACCTCTTGAAAACAGGTACACCCTCTTGGAAGCTGTCAGGACAGAAGGCACTGCCAGTCCGAGCAGCAGACGGGTCTGCGAGTCAAAAAGTGGCGTTGAAGCAAAGCCGAAGAGACAGACGTCAGGCAAAGTCGTGGTAGTCGGTGACTCCATAGTGAGAGGTACAGACAGGGGTTTCCGTGGCAACAGGCGGGATTCATGGATGGTGTGTTGCTAGGGTCCAGGACATCACGGACCGATTGCAGGGCATCTCAAGGGAGAAGGGGGGCAGCCTGAAGTGGTAGTGCATGTCAGCACAAATGCCGTCGGGAAAAAGAGGAGATACTGCAGCATGACTTTATAGAGCTTGGAAGGCTGAAAAGCAGGACCTCCAGGGTGGTTATGTCCAGTTTGCTTCCAGTTTCTTGTGCTGCTGAGGGCAGGAACAGGGAGATAAGGGATCTGAATGTGTGGCTGAGGAGCTGGTGCAGGGGGCAGGGATTTAGATTCTTAGCCCACTGGGCTCTGTTTTGGGGTAAGGGTGAATTGTACAAAAGGGACGGGTTGCACCTCAACAGGCGGGGGACCAGCATTCGGGCAGGCAGGCTTGCCACTGCTACACAGGTGGGTTTAAACTCAATAGTGGGGGGGACACACAAATGGGATAGACAAGGGTGGAGTTAAAGGGAAAGAGAGTTTAAGAAAAGTTAAGAAATACACCAGAATTAACGGGACAGTAAGCTCATGAAGGGATAGGACAGTATGGCCAAGTGAAATAGGAATCGATGTGAAAGGTGAGGTGAGTAATGGATTAAAAGTATTATATATGAATGCGTGAAGTACAAGAAGTAAAGTGGTTGAGCTTGAGGCTCAGTTAGAGATTGGTAGATATGACATTGTGGGGATTACAGAGTGGTGGGTGCAGGAGGATCGGGACTGGGAACTGGATATTCAGGGGTATACGTCCCATAGAAAGGACAGGCAGGTGGGCAGAGGAGGTGGGGTAGCTCTGTTGGTGAGGGTTGGAATTCAGTCCCTTGCGAGGGGTGACATAGAGACTGATGATGTTGAATCGCTGTGGATTGAATTGAGGAATTGCAAAGGTAAGTAGACACAAATGGGAATTATCTACAGGCCCTCAAACTGTAGCCTGGATATAGGGTGCCAATTGCAGCAGTATTTGCATGTGACAAAGGTAATGCCACTGTGGTTATGGGAGATTTTACTATGCAGTTTAGACTGGGAAAATCAGGTTGATTCTGGTGTGAGGTTAGGTAAGGGGGAAGTGCAGCGAGACCTGGATGTAAAGAGGTTCTTCTGCAGTTGTATAGGGCCCTGGTGAGACCACATCTGGAGTATTGTGTGCAGTTTTGGTCTCCTAATCTGAGAAAGGACATCATTGCAATTGAGGCAGTGCAGCGTAGGTTCACAAGATTGATCCCTGGGATGGCGGGACTGTCATATGAGGAAAGATTGAAAAGACTAAGCTTATATTCACTGGAGTTTAGAAGGATGAGAGGAGATCTTATAGAGACATAAAATTATAAAAGGACTGGACAAGCTAGATGCAGGAAAAAATGTTCCCAATGTTGGGCGAGTCCAGAACCAGAGGCCACAGTCTTAGAATAAAGGGGAGGCCATTTGAAACTGAGGCGAGAAGGAACTTTTTCACCCAGAGAGTTGTGAATTTGTGGAATTCTCTGCGACAGAGAGCAGTGGAGGCCAAATCACTGGATGAATTTAAGAGAGAGTTCGATAGAGCACTAGGGGCTAGTGGAATCAAGGAATATGGGGAGACGTTGGGCACAGGTTACTGATTGTGAATGATCAGCCATGATCACAATGAATGGTGGTGCTGGTTGGAAGAGTTGAATGGCTTCCTCCTGCACCTATTTTCTATGTTTCTATGCGTCTACCCAAGAAAGGGAGTTTGTAGAGTGCCTCCGAGATAGATTCTTGGAGCAGCTTGTACTGGGGCCTACCAGAGAGAAGGCAATTCTGTATTTAGTGTTGTCCAATGAACCAGATTTAATAAGGGAACTCAAGGTAAAGGAACTGCTCGGAGGTAGTGACCATAAAATGATGTTTAAATCTGCAATTTGAGAGGGAGAAGGTTAAATCGGAAGTGTCAGTGTTGCAGTTGAACAAAGGGGACTATGAAGTATCTACCTATCAAAATATTTGTTTAAATAGTCTTTGCTACATTCTTTCATTAAAGTAGAAACATTTTCATCACATCTATCCCAAAACCAGAAAAAATTAACTCTCTCCCCTTTCATTTGATATTTGTTACATCATGACTTTCATAAGGTAGTGACCATAAAATGATGTTTAAATCTGCAATTTGAGAGGGAGAAGGTTAAATCGGAAGTGTCAGTGTTGCAGTTGAACAAAGGGGACTATGAAGTATCTACCTATCAAAATATTTGTTTAAATAGTCTTTGCTACATTCTTTCATTAAAGTAGAAACATTTTCATCACATCTATCCCAAAACCAGAAAAAATTAACTCTCTCCCCTTTCATTTGATATTTGTTACATCATGACTTTCATAATTAATAAATAGGTGTCACTGTCACAGCTTCTGTTCTGAATATTCAGTATTGAATAAAGTTGGCTTCCATCAATCGTGTCATGGGATGGTGATGAGCAGCCAGTGAAGCCTGTCTGACTTTAATCTGCAAATCCTGAGCCCAGAAATAGACTGAGGTGGCTAACACCAAGGATCTAAGATCCTGTCATGCAAATATGTGACAGGTCCGGTTCATGCATGCTCAACAATTAAACTTTAAAAGTTGTACAAATGGAATAAATCAATAGTTCTATCCAGGTACCAATCCCATTAACTACATTTATAAAGTAAAATTCAAGGAAAATTAACAAAACAGGGAAATGAAATTGTGATAATTTTAGTTAAAGGACAATACATTGTTGGGAGTAGGAAAGTTCTACTTTTTGGATGAATTGGTGAACTTTCAGGTAAATGTAAACAATTCCATGCACACTATTTTACATCCCATTGAAAATTATGTTGCAAAGAACTTGCAAATGTGAGTTTGCTTTCACCATATCTTCTCTCAGCTCCCCACAGCATTATTATTCACATTGGGAGCAATTATCTTCTTCACTGAGTTTAATACATCATACGTAATTGAATTTCCCTTTATTTTTCCCGTGCTCTCCTGCATATTGTGAAACGTCTCCAGTACCTCCTCCGTTCCTGTACGCCAGGTAAGGGAATCTCCAGACGTTGCCCAGACCCATAGCGCAGCCGATCACTGAGAGCAGGTAGTCGGTATTCGAGGACCAATTGCCTCATGCCACATTTTCGACACTTTCACCTACAGGAGCAGTCTGGGAACAAGGGAGTAAAACACTGATTAGATGCTGTTAAACTGTAAATCCTACAGAATGGATCATTTTCAACCAGTGTGGGAACACTCAGCATTTAGCAGCATGGGGCAGCTAATTTGAATTTGGAATTCCCCGGGGAACGTTTACAACACTCCCAGTTTTGTGTGACTATATTTTTCTGTGGTGATAAAATACTCACTCTGTCTTCAGACGGACATTTGACAGACATTTCCTGAGAATCTAGAAAAGGCTAATGTTCCTGTGTCCATGAACCATTCATCCACTCGTGCTGAGATTGTTGAGCAGAACACTTGCATCAAAGCGTCGTTCGCCATGCTCTTGCTCTGGGACTCTAGGTCCCACACCAGACAATGACTTCCATGGTCAGGAGGCAGAACCTGTTTTGGTTTGAAGGGAATCCAACGTGGTTACTATGGGATGAGTAAGGTTGCTGGCTTCGCCTCCAGATGAGAAATTTCCATTGAGTTCATTTACTTTTGTCTCAAGTGTTCAAGACTTTCTGTAACTGCACCAATGTCATCTGCTAAGATTGCCATCCAGCATTAGTGTGCGCTTTGTGTGTGTGTCTATACACGCATGCCAAGTCTGTGTCAGAACCTCATCGCCAGTTGTCCAGGACCCCCTCTGTATTGGACCAAGACATCTCACTCTGTAAAGCTCACATGGTGTGCAATGGTTATTCCAGTTTGGGGCAGCACAGTGATGCAGTTGACAGATCACTGCTTCACCACGCCAGACATGGGTTCGATCCTGATGTTGGATGCTGTCTGTGTGGAGTTTGCACGTTCTCCCTGCAACACGTGTTCTCCATTTTCCTCCCACATCTCAAAGACATGCAGCTTTGTAAGTTAATTGGTCCTCTGTAAAATTGTGTCAAGTATGTAGAGGATGAGAAAGTGGGATAGTACAGAACTAGTGTGGGTGGTGCTCAGTGTGGACTCAGTGATATCTCAATACCAAATTAACAAATTTAAGCCGCATAACTCATGTCAGGCGTTATTTGGTCAATAACTCATGACTGAACCAAGACTCTTGGGTACAAGACCAAAAAAAAGAATGGCGCGAACACAACCACCATTTTCCTCAGAAATAACCTTTATTGCTCTCCGAGCAAGGATTGAGATGTAAACAGGCCAGAAAAAGCCCAGCCCGACGCCACAAGATGCTAATGAGCAGAAGGATCCCATATTCCAGATGGTCTGAGCTGTCGGGAAAGGTTGGGCAGGCTAAGACTTTATTCCTTGGAGTGCAGGAGACTGAGGGGTGATCTCATTGAGGTGTATAAAATCATGAGTGGAATAGATAGAGTGAATGTACAGTCTTTTCCCCAGAGTAGGGGAATCAAGAACCGGAGGACATAGGTTTAAGGTGGGAGGGGCAAGATTTAATAGGAACCTGAGGGACAACATTTTCACACAGAGGGTGTTGCGTATATGGATCGTGCAGCCAGAGGAGGCAGTTGAGGCAGGTACTATAACACCATTTAAAAGATAAGATAGGAAAGGTTGAGTGGGATAAGGGCCAAATGTGGGCAGGTGGAACTAGTGTAGATGGGGCATTATGGTCAGTGTGGGAATGGGGGCCAAAGGGCCTATTTCTGTGCTGTATAACTCTACGGCTATATGGCTCTACTACTCAACTACCTCTTCTAGCAGCTTGTTCCAGAAAATACTTAATTAATATTTAAATTCAATACAATTCAACAAAAAAACTGGTTTGGTTGGGCAGCATGGTGATCAAAATAAAATTTTCCTATGTGTACAGAGCCTCAAAGAGAGAAATAGAATCCTTTCTTCGCTGTGTTTCCAGCGGACCTTGGGTAGGGACATTTCTGGGTGCCATCACTTAATTGTGAATAATTAAGTGTTGGAAATTCAGGCAATGTGCCCCTCACTGCAGGATATATATCCTGCTACTTGCTCTTGTGATTTGATGTCTATTCTGGTCAGTGTTGTCCCTCAAGCTTTAGGAGGTGGGTTACAGAACAATACCGTCTGTCAGAAAGACACAGCTGAGATTGCCTGTTTGAGAATTCCAGTGATTGGCTTCAAGATATCAATCACAATCATGATCACAATCATACTTTATTAGCCAAGTACATTTTGCAACATACGCCAACTCCATTTGCCATACAGTCGTAACAATAAAAAGCAACAGGGCACACAGAATACATTTTAACATGAACATCAATCACGGTGACTCCTTTGCATTCCTCACTGTGATTGAATGAAAAAAAAGAGTTCAATCTCTCCCTTCTTTGTCCTCCAGCAGTCGGGGGCCTCTGACCTTCCGTTGTCGGGACAATCTTGACTCCTGTAGCCGGTGGCGGGCCTTCCTCATCAGGGCGATCAAGCTCCTGCATCGGGGGAGGGGGGTTGATCTCAGCTCCCCCACACTAGGCGATCTACCCCAGGTTGGGTCTTGTCGAACTTCGTGCAGCTTGGAGCTCCCGACTTCGGTCACAACCCGAGACTGCGAGCTCCTTGATGTTGAAGTCCGCAGGCCGCAGTTGGAGCGGCGATCTAGGCAAGGAATCGCCGGAAAACAATTGCATCTCCGGCAAGGAAAGAGATTGAAAATGGTTTCCCCCGACCCCCTCCCTCACCCCCTACATAAAACAAACCAGAGAACATTAACACAGACTTTAAAAACTCACCAAAAATAACAAGGGAGTTATTTGTTATTTTCAGGTTGCCTATGCATGTCACCTAAAGGGCAGACCGACTGTAGGTGGGGCTACCATCACGGCACCACCCGGTGACGGAATATATTCCAGTGATAGTTTAGTTTAGTTTATCATTTATGAATTTGTGAACTTATGAGCAAACATTCCCAGTGAAAGGCAAACCAAAGATTCTCCACTCTGACAGAAGTTTTGATTTCAACCAGTTTGGTAAAGGAATTATGTAAATCCAGCTGCTCTAGTGCATATAGAAACCAAAGTTTTAGCTAAAACTAGAAAAAAGATTCTACATAGAAACTTTGCAAAGTTGGGGAGTGGCAGCAGTCCAGTAATAAAGGATGACATTGAATAATCCTAGATTGATCGTTGAAGGAGACAAGATGGCATTGGGAACATGGCAACTCTTTGTACACAGCCTCAGTGTAATCTACTATTGTACTACAATCAATGTATTCTTGCACTTGGGTATTATTGTACTTATGATTTTACTGAATGGTATACAAACAGAGGATTTGACAGTACGTTTGACCACAAAGTACCATTGACCCATTGGTGCAGAAGAGCAAGAGGTAGAATAAGTCTGAGTTGACTTGAAAGGGACCAGTCATGTTTGATGCTGTCAAAACCCTGAACATCAGCTTAGCCTCTTGCGATATGTGATCTGACGAAGTGGTGACCATTGCTGAAAAATATCAATGTGGAGCAGGGCTTCTGATCCTTACAATACCTTGTGCCTAATTTAAGGAAACCTGGCCATTGTATACTGTCAACACAAGGATCTGCAGATGATCATTTACAGAACTAGACACAAGGTACTGGAGTGACTCAGCAAGTCAAGCAGCATATCTGGAGAACATGGATAGGTAACATACATAGGCAAACCTGAAACGTGACCTGCCCATGTTCTCTGCAGATGCTGCCTGACCCACTGAGTTACTCCAGCACTCTGTGAAACGTCACCTATCCATGTTCTCCACAGATGCTGCCTGACCTGCTGAGTTACTCCAGCACTTTGTGCATTGTTTACTGTAGATGGCAATTGTTATTTACCAGTCCACATTATGCATTGGCTTTAATCCTATAAATTAACCACTGTGTTTGTGTGGGGTATAAACTAATGATCATGGTGAGTCTAATGTTCAGTAATTCCTCCCTGAACCCAACCTATCCCAAACTGATGACCTTGTATTCCAGCAGACTGCTGCTGTTGTGAAGAACTCTCTCTGAAGTTAAAGTACGATATCTGAGCAGCTACAGGTCTCGAGGTCCTGGTGTACACATCCTCTCTCAACTGTTGATATGTCAGATGCGATAACAAGTTGCACTTGCTTTGGATCATCTGCAGAATGAGGACAGTTTCGGTATCTTTGTCCTCTGTGCTTTTCCAAGTACGGACCCCAATCAGGAGCTGATCTGCAGGCAGCACAAAGTTTCTGTGGAAATAATTTTGTTCTATTATAATCCCACCATTATACTGGCATTTAAGATACTGTTGCAGAGAACATGGATATGCTGGGAATGGAGGGATATGGATTATGTGCAAGCAGAGAAGAGTTGGTCTTTGTATCATGTTAGTACAGACATTATGGGCCGAAGGGACTGTTGCTGTGCTTACTTTTTCTAAGTTCCGTTAAAGCTGTAAAGCCACAGCAAGAAGAATTGAATTGTTCTGTTCCTGGAGCACATGACAATTAAATACTCTTGACTCTTGAACCCTAAGGATGTAGTTTTGGTTTAGTTTATTATTGTCACATGTACTGAGGTACATTGGAAGCTTTTAGTTTGCATGCTCTGCAGTCAAGGCAAATACTACACATGAATATATTAATTATTTCTCGTTCCATGCAGGCTACCAGGCCTGCAGTGTAGCTCCATCGTTTATGTTTTTATTTTAGATTTCCAATATTTCTGTTTTTTTGACGTATTCATGTTCTCCAGAGATGCTGCCTAACCCACTGAGTTACTCCAGCACTTTGTGTCTTTTTTTTGTAAAGCAACATCTGCAGTTCCTTGTTTCTACTAGTTTTTATTAAATGTTTATTTCAAAATACTCTTCAATAGCTAAGACATCAAATTGCCAATAATAAGCCGGAACAAGTAAATCGCAAACATTTTACAAAGGTCATTTTATTAACCAATGATAAGCTTTTAATGGTGTTCTCACCCATAATTTTGGTATAAAAAAGCACAGTGCTGGAGTAACTCAGTGAGTCAGGCAGCATCTATGGAAGGTCATGTTTCGAGCTGGGACCCTTCTTCAGACCAGTTGTTGGTGTCGGAGCAGAGGGGGAGAAAACTAAGAAAAGAGGTGGGGTTGGGATGAGGTCTGGAAGTGATAGGTAGATACAGGTGCCTTTGTAACCTTTTAACCTTGTAATACAATGCATATTTAGTCAGCCTTCCTCATTCTCCTCTCTGTAACAAGGCTCATTCTTTTTGGAAAGGGAGGGTTCTCAGTTTGCCTGAAATCGTTACCTCTTGACAGCTGTGAGAGCATTGTGTAACTGTATAGTTTTACAGCACAGGAACAGGCCCTGTAGCCCACAATGTCAGTGCTAAACACGATGCCACGACCAACTCCTAGCTACCTGCATGTAAACCATATTCCTCCATGCCCTGCATATCCATGTGCCCAGAAAAACCTTGGTCTCCAACAGATATTCTGAATTGCTCTCTTCATACCTCACTCTCTGTGTATCTTAGAACAGAATTGTGTTCTCACTTTTCTAATTGTCATGAAGGATCATTAACTTTAAATATATCTCTACTTTACAAACACTCCCAACCTGCTGAGCATTTCCAACATATTCTATTTTTTAATTTCAGATTTTCAGCATCTGCTGATTTTAGTTTTTGAACTCCAAACATGTTACTTAACACATTAACTTTTCTAGTTTGTTTATGAAGCTTGAAAGTGTCACCACCAGATTCAGGAACAGCCCCTGTTATTAGGCTGCTGAACGGTCTTTCCATAAGCTAGGGTACGATCCAATCAACCTCTGCCTCATTGGGGACATTGGACTTTGTCTATGGAACTAGTGCACTACAATGCAGAGAACTATATTCTGCACTGTATCATCTAACTTCACAACATGCCAAACAAACTTTTTCACTGTACCTCGGTACACAGGACAATAATAGTGTCATAGTCATACAACATGGAAACAAGTCCTTTGGCCCAACTAGTCATGCCGTCCAAGGTGCCCCATCTAAGCTAGTCCCATTTGACTGCATCTACCCATGTCTAAACCTTTCCTATACATGTACCCGTCCCAGTGTCTTTTAAATGCTGTTATAGTATCTTCCTCGACTACCTCCTCTGGCAGCTCGGTCCATATACCCCCACTCCCTGTGTGAAAACGTTGCCCCACAAATTCGTATTAATTCTTGGCCCTCTCACCTTAAACCCATGTAATCTGGTTCATGAGTGCCTGACGCTGGTAAAAGACTGTGCAATAATCCCTATCTATTCCCATCTTTATACAATTCTCTGATCACCCCTCAGCCTCCTGCACTCCACAAATAAATTCCTAGCCTGCCCAAATCTTTCCCTATAGCTCAGCCCCTCGAATCCTGGCAACATCCTCATAAATCCTCATAAATCGTCTCTGCACTCTAAACCTAAACCTACCAACCATTGCACAGTAAGTGATTGGGGTAAACTCTTTAAAATTCCTTTCCTTCATGTTTATGGGATAAAGCAGTGCTTTCTTACCTGGTACAAGTTGGTGCCGTTAGCTTGGGCAACTTTCAGGATGGCAACAATGGGAATCCAACTGATGCAGAAGATTAGTATGAACCAGCCAAGAGCTATTGCCCACTCTGGGTACTCAACAGGTCCATATGTTGGCATGGAAAATGTCGCCAAAGACCAGAATAATATTACCTGTGCAAATGATTGGACATAACAAGAAATAATTTAATGAGACTTGGTCTGTCGTGGGATTGTTTCCAGTTTACATGTCTTACTAACTTGATAGCGGGTTTTGATGAGATAACAAAGGTGATCGGGGTAAGGTAGGGCAGTAAATGAGGATAGGGCAGTAAAAGATAGTAAGGCATTTTATCCCTGATTGTTGGCTGATCCGGAAGGTTAAGATGCATGGGATCCGCCAAAGAATCAATTATTTTGACAATGGTAGACACAAAATGTTGGAGTAACTCAGCAGGTCAGACAGCAACTCTGGAGAGAAGGAATGGGTGACGTTTCCGGTCAAGACCATTCTGAAGAAGGGTCTCGACCCGAAATGTCTAGCTGAATGTCTGTGATCAGTGGTGATCCGCAAAGGAATGGAAATATAAGTATGTAAATGACTTGGACAAAAATGTAGACGAGTTGGTGAGCAAGTTTGTAAATAACACAACATTGATTGGAATGTGGACAATGAAGACGGTTGTCAATGGACAGAGTGGGATATTGATCAGTTATACATTCGGGTGAGTAAACAGTAAATGTAGGTCCATTTATGCAAGTGTGAGATGTTGCACCTTGGGAAGGGAAAGTACACAGTTAATAGCAAGACACAAACGACATTCTCCTCTCCTCCGACGCTGGCAACCTCAACATCCTCATCCTACTTGACCTCAGCGCCGCCTTTGACACCATAAATCACTCGATTCTCCTCACCCGACTTGAAACCTCCCTTAACATCACCGGCACAGCCCTATCCTGGTTCAAATCTTACCTCTCTGACAGACACCAGTTCATATCCATTAACAACTGTAAATCCCCCACCGCTCCCCTCCCCCAAGGTGTCCCCCAAGGCTCAGTCCTTGGCCCCCTCCTCTTCATCCTCTACCTGTTCCCCCTTGGTCAATTAATCCGCCGTCATGGTCTCAACTTCCACTGCTTCGCCGATGATATCCAGCTCCTCATCTCCACCAAGTCAATCTCCCCCACCACACACTCTACACTGACAAACTGCATCACTGAAATAAAATCTTGGCTTCAATCAAATTTCCTCAAACTCAAATGCAACAAATCTGAAATCATCATCATTGGTCCAAAAACGCTCACCAAATCCACCCAAAACGTCATCCTCAACATTGTTGGTCTCCCAGTATCCACCTGCCCTCACATCCGGAATCTTGGAATCATCTTTGATCAAACCCTCTCCTTCGACAAACACATCACAAAGACAGCCTTCTTCCACCTCAAAAACATTGCCCGTCTCCGTCCATCCCTCTCCTCCACAGCTGCAGAAACCCTCATCCACGCCTTCATCACCTCCCGTCTGGACTACTGCAACAGCCTCTATGGCGCACCCTCAAAAATCATCAGTAAACTTCAATACATTAAAAACTCCGCTGCCCGTCTACTCACCCACACCCCGATCCGTGACCATATCACCCCCATCCTTTACAAACTCCACTGGCTCCCCATCCCCCAGAGAATCCAGTACAAAATCCTCCTCATAACCTACAAAGCCCTCCATAACCTGGCCCCATCCTACCTGACCGACCTCCTCCACAGGCACACTCCCACCTGCACCCTCCGCTCTGCTGCTGCCAATCCCCTATCCCCCCACATCCGGACCAAACTCAGATCCTGGGGGGACAGGGCTTTCTCCATCGCTGCTCCCACCCTATGGAACTCACTACCCCAAACCGTTAGAGACTCCTCCACACTCACCACATTCAAAACATCGCAGAAGTCTCACCTGTTCAGTACTGCCTTCAACCACTGAAGGTCACCTCACCTTCTGTCTCCTTTCTCTGTCCGTTTACTTATTTACTTATTTATCTATTTATTCATTTCCCTATGTTCTCTAAATCTCTGTAAAGCGTCTTTGGGTATATGAAAAGCGCTATATAAATAAAATACATTATTATTATTATTATTATAACACCACTGATGTACAGAGGTATCTTATTTCCAAGTCCATAGCTCCCTGAAAGTGGCAATGCAAATTGATAGAATGGTAAAGCAGGCATATGCTTACATTCATCAGTCAGGGCATTGAGTGCAAGAGTCAGGAAGTTATGTTTGAGCTTTACAAAACTTTCGTTAGGTCACATTTGGAGTACGGTGTGCTGTTCTAGTCGCCCATTACAGGAAGGATGGTGGGGATTTGGATCGGGTGCACAAGAGAACACTGACTAGATTAGAGAGCATTAGCTATAAGGAAAGGTTGGACAAAGTTGGATTGTTTACTCTGGAACATTAGAGACAGGGGCAACGTGACATAAATTGAAAGGCATAGATAGAGCAGACATTCACAAATTGTCCCCAGGATGGAAATGTCAAAGACTGGAGGACAGAGCTTTCTCGTCAGAGGGTGGAAGTTTGAAAGGAGATGTGGGGGCATGTTTTATTTGTACACGGGGAGTGGTGGGCACCTGGAACACCATGGTTGGGGAGGCAGATGTAATAGTGGTGTTTAAGAAGCTTTTGGATAAGCACATGAATATGCAAATAATTGAGTAATATGGATCATGTTTAGGCAGAGGAGATTAGTTTAATGATATTGTGGCAGCCATTATGGGCCAAAGGACCTGTTTCTGTGCTCTAAATATTGCATTTTCCTTACAGCCAGCAAGATCGGAGAGATGAAAAGCCAACACACTCTCCACCACAGCCAGAAGAACCAAATCCTCCTCCCAATCATCATCTCAATGTCCTTGATGAACCTGTTTATCCCTGTGAACAACAAGAAAACAGGGACAGGTAATGAATTGGCTGATCTGGTCTTTAGTATAGCACTTTTGTGCACATATCTTGCATTAGGAACAGATTAAATTATAAAATGGATGCAATGTTAATTTCAGACAAGGTAAGAGTCTTATTTCTCTCAACTTTTCATTCTCTTGCAAAGATATCATCTTTAAGTCTCAATTTATCTGCCTTTGGCAAGGATGCCATCTCTTCCTTCCAATATTCTTGTCACCTTGACTGGACCTCCTCCCACCCTGACTCTTGCAAAGACGCCATCCATTACTTTCAATCCCTATGTCTCCTCCCACAATAAGGCTTTCCACTCTCGGCAGATGTTATCTGTCTTCATTAAACCTGTCTTCTCACCTGCTCGTGGATGAAGCCCTCATCTGCGTCCCACCGTTCTGCTCTCACTTCCCTTCACCCCGCACAGAACATCCTGTGATTCTGTTGTCATTATAATTGGGAGATATTACAAAATGACTTCCATAGTAACATGGGAGTTACTGAGCCTGCACTACCATTTATATGCATCATGAACTGCACTCACTTTACATAAAGCATAGAACAGTACAACACAGCAACAGGCCCTTCAGCCCACAATGTCTGTGATGAACATGATGCCAAGACCATCTCTTGTCTGTCTGCATTTATTCCAATTCCCTCCATTCCCTGCATATCCATGTGCCCATCCAAAGGTTTCTTAAACATTACTATTGTATCTGCCTCCACCATCACCCCCTGCAGCACGTTCCAGGCACCTACCAACCTCTGCTTAAAACAATCTGCCTTCCCTTCCATTCATTTTATCTGTTTATTAGGCTATCTATGATTATTGTGTTTGTGGGACTGTTAGTGCTGCAGCAAGTAAGAATCCCATTGTTGTGTTTCTGGTACATATGACAATTAAACACTCTTAACTTGATTGTCATGCATTTAGTGTTTTAACAAACTAATTTAGAGTCAGCACTTTCCCTGTTGTGTTTACCATAAATCCAGCTCAGACCGGTCACTTCCAGCAGGGCCACAATCATGATAATCCACCCGGTGCAGAAATAATCAATTAAATGCACCCAGTAAATTCCAGCCTAAAATTAAAGCCAGAGTTAGAAAATGCTGCATCACAAAATCATGGCATCAACATTAAAATGAGAATTTCAATTGTTTGGAAACTGCCCAATGTATCCCGCCATTCCTCACCTTTCAAGGCTTCTACGACATCTCTTTTTGGCTCTCTAACTCAGCAATGCATTTAATGCTAATGTCCACATAGTTTCACAGCTAAATGTGAGCAAAAGTGGCTTGACGATCTTTGAAACCACAAGGCGATCAAAATAAGAGGGTGCAGTTTTCAGGTAGATAGACACAAAATGCTGGAGTAACTCAGCTGGACAGGCAGGATCTCTGTATAGAAGGAATGGGTGACGTTTTGGGTCGAGACCCTTCTTCAAACCGAGATTTCAGGTGATAGGTAGGAGACTTAAAATGAACCTCAGGATTAAGATAACACAGAGTGGTTGATATTTGGAATGCACTACTAGAGGAGGTGGTGGAATCATAGAAACATAGAAAATAGGTGCAGGGGTAGGTCATTCGGCCCTTTGAGCCAGCACCGCCATTCAATATGATCATGGCTGACCTTCCAAAATCAGTACCCCATTCGGGCTATTCCCCCATATCCCTTAATTCCCTTAGTCCTAACACTCTCTTGAAAACATCCAATGAATTGGCCTCCACTGCCTTCTGTGGCAGAGAATTCCACAGATTCACAACTCTCTGGGTGAAGAAGTTTTTCCTCATCTCAGTCCTAAATAGCCTACCGCTTATTCTTAAACTGTGACCCCTGGTTCTGGACTCCCCCAACATTGGGAACATTTTTCCTGGATCTAGCCTGTCCAATCCTCTACAAACTTTATATATTTCTATAAGATCCCCTCTCATCCTTTTAAATTCCAGTGAATACAAGCTCAGTCGACCCATTCTTTCATCATACGTCAATCCTGCCTTCCCGGGAATTAACCTGGTAAAACTACACTGCACTCCCTCAATAGCAATAATACCTTTCCTCAAATTAGGAGACCAAAATTGCACACAATACTCCAGGTGCGGTCTCAACAGGCCCCTTTACAACTGCAATAGGACCTCCTTGCTCCTAAACTCAAATCCTTTTGCATTGAAGGCCAACATGCCATTGGCTTTCTTCACTGCTTGCTGTACCTGCATGCTTACCTTCAGTGACTGATGTACAAGCACACCCAGGTCTCCTAATCCTAATCTCCCCTTCTAATCTGACACCATTCAGATAATAATCTGCCTTCCTGTTCTTTGCCACCTAAGTGGATGACCTCACATTTATCCACATTATACTGCATCTGCCATGCATCTGCCCACTCACCCAACCTATTCATTCACCCTGCAGCCTCACAGCATCCTCCTCGCAGCTCACACTGCCACCCAGCTTTGTGTTATCTGCAAACTTAGAGATGCTACATTTAATTCCCTCGTCTAAATCGTTAATATATATTGTAAACAACTGGGGTCCCAGCACCGAGCCTTGTGGCACCCCACTAGTCACTGTCTGCCATTCTGAAAAGGAACCGTTAAATCGGATATGATTATTACATTTAAGAAGCATTTAAACAGACTCTTAAATAAGCACGACCCACAAAATGATATGGTCCTCATGCGGGAAAATGGGATCAATGTAAATGAGCAAGCAGTCCAGCATTGATGGGCTGGCTCCGGGCAGCACTTCTGTGCAGTATATTTCCAAGTTGCCATTTTCTGTATTGTGGGGATCAGGATTTTTTTTTCTTATCGTGTTCATGTGATAGGTGCAGAATTAGGCCATTCAGCCCATCAAGTCTACTCCACCATGGCTGATCTAGCTTTCCCTCTCAACCCATTCTCCTGCCTTCTCCCCATAACCCCTGACACCGCTACTAATCAGAAATCTGTCAATCTCCGCCTTAAAAATATCAATTGACGCCTCCACCGCCATCTATGGCAATGAATTCCACCAGTTTACCACCATCTGACTAAAGAAATTCCTCCTCATCTCCTTTCTAAAGGTGCATCGTTTTATTCTGAGGCTGGGCTGAGGATTCCTTATTGTACAGGGACAAGAAGCTTTGAAGCATTCCATCAATCAACAGAGGGATCAAACCAGTCTTCTGAGCTAAACTCAGGCTGAAGAAATGTTCTCTTTCAAATAACTTTGCTATTTCCATTTACCTTTCCTTTTGCTCCATAGAAGTAATTATCCCCTTCTCGCACAGTCCCGTACTGTCCACACGAACTGTTTAAAGTCTCATCTGTTTCATTTATTTTGTAATATTCTGTCTTTACTTGATTAGCTTATTTTACCAACCAGATTTTCCTGGCATTTGGAATGCATCTGTTTCTTCCATTGTTCACTCATTGCTTGCCCTGTTCTTTCTACACATTGTCAATGACCTATGTTGTTTCTATTTCCATGTAAAGTGTTAGCCCATAGTTCTGCTCTTTCAATCGCATTGTACAGGTTACAATCTAGTCCCTGAAAGTGGCAATACAAATGGCAATGTAGCGAATTGTGGACACTGCACAGACCATCACACAAACCGACTTCCCTTCCATTAACTCTATTTATCCCTCACGCTGCCTCGGCAAGGCCAGCAGCATAATCTTCTCCACCCTCCCATCGGGCAAAACATGTAGAAGTGTGAAAACACGCACTTCCAGATTCAGGGACAATTTCGTCCCAGCTGTTATCAGGCAACTGAACTATCCTACTGCAACTAGAGAGCAGTCCTGAACTACTATCTACCTCACTGGTGACCCCTGAACTATCTTTGATTGGACTTTACTAGGTTTATGTTGCACTAAACGTTATCCCCATATCATGTATCGTACACTGTGAATGGCTCGATTGTAATCTTGTATTGCCATTCCACTGACTGGTTAGCACGCAACAAAAGCTATTCACTGTGGTGGTTATAGATTGTGCATCCGACAAGGATTGGTCTTAGTGACATGTTTGACAGAAACATTGTGGGTGGAAGGACCTGTTCCTGTGTTCTATGTTCTGCACAAAATCCTCTAGCTGTAGCAACAGAGCCAGGCATGGGTAGAACAAAGATGATGTGAGGAAAGGAATGGTCTGTGTTTCTATTCAAATCCATGCATTAGGACAGCGAGATTCTTCCTTAAATCCTGCTCCCATCTAGTTTCTGATCAGCTATGACAGCACTAAACATAAAAAACTACTAATGAACATCATACCTCTGTAACAAACACAAGGCTGACGAAATAAAACACCAAGCAAATTCCACTTGTCATATAAATACGTTTAGATTTCAACATCTTTGGAAACTGGTCCAGCAGACTCGTTAGAATTGTTTCTGGGGAAAGAAATGTTTAAATCGATGGTAATCAGTGTCCCACAGTATTCCCTCATAAGGTCATAAGGAATAGGAGTATAATTAGGCCATTCGGCCCATCAAGTCTATTCCACCATTCAATCATAGCTGATCTGTCTCTCTCTCCTAACCCCATTCTCCTGCCTTCTTCCCATAACCTCTGACACCTCAACTAATCAAGAATCTATCTATCTCTGCCTTAAAAATATCCACCGACTTGCCCTCCACAGCATTCTGTGTCAAAAAAATCCACAGATTCACCACCCTCTTATTCACCACCCTCTGACTAAAGAAATTTCTTCCCATCTCCTTCCTAAAAGAACGTCCTTTAATTCTGAGGCAATGACCTCTGGTCGTAGACTCTCCCACTAGTGGGAACATCCTCTCCACATCCACCCTACCCAATCCTTTCACTATTCTGTATGTTTCAATTAGGTCCTCCTTATTCTTCTAAACTCCAGCAAGTGCAGGCCCAGTGCCGACAAACACTCATCATACGTTAACCTACTTATTCCTGGTAAACCTCCTCTGGACCCTCTCCAGATCCAGGCCATCCTTCCTCAGATATAGTGCCCAAAATTCCTCACAATATTCCAAATGCGGCCTTACCAGCGCCTAGTAGAACCTCAACATTACATCCCTGTTTTTGTCTACAAGCCCTCTTGAAATAAATGCTAGCATTGAGTTTGCTTTCTTTACCACCAATTTGACTTGCAGATTAACTTTTTGGGAATCCTGCACCAGCACTCCCAAGTCCCTTTGCACCTCCGATTTCTGGATTCTCACCCCATTTAGAAAATAGTCTACACTTTCCTACTACCAAAATGCACGACTCCACACTTTGCTACATTATATTCCATCTGCCACTTCTCTGCCCACTCTCCCAACCTGTCCATATCCTACTACGGAGTCCCTGCTTTCTCTACACTACCTGCCCCTCCACCTATTTTCGTATCATCCGCAAACTTTACAACAGAGCCTTCAATCCTCTCATGCAAATCATTAATATACAACGTGAAGAGTAGCGGCCCCATCATCGACCCTTGTGGGACTTCACTAGTCACTGGCAGCCAACCAGAAAAAGCCCCCTTTATTGCCACTCTTTATCTTCTGCCATCCAGCCAACCTGCTGTCCATGCTCGTATCTGCCCTTTGATACCGTTGGCTCTCATCTTCCGAAGCAGCCCAACACATGGCACCTTATCAAAGGCTGGAGTGATGAGACTGAGGGAACAGCTGAGGCAGTTTCTCTGTACATCTGTCCTCCATATGTAATCCAATTCGTTACTCTGAACGGGCAAATTGTTAGGGAGAAGCCATCTACTGCACAATCATTAGCACAATTATTATCCTCAGATACCTAGTGCACAAATCCCTGGCTTCAAGCAGAGAAACAAGAGTTGCTAATGATTGTGCAATAGATGGTAGACTACAAATACTAGTCTGTTATTAAGAAGGCAAATTGGTGATGTGCCCACAGCTGTGTACACATCTACCATCATTTCCCAGCTCTTTCCCATCCGTAATATCTAACCATTACAATCAACAGCAACATTTACTCAGCTTGAATGAAGAAATATCAAAAGTGTTGTTAAATTTGGCAGAGCCACTCTTACCTAAACCTGCAAACTGAGTGTCGAGTCCCAGCGTGAGCAACATGAAGAAAAACAATACGGACCAGAGAGGAGCCCACGGCAGATGTGCTAAAGCCTCTGGGTAGGCGATGAAAGCCAAACCGAAACCTGAACAACAGACACAATTTCAGGTAATCGTCCTTAAATATATTTATATTGTGAAGACAAGCAGGTATACTGCACCTTGGAGTGATGCAATATTGAGATGTGCGGCATTATATGAAGCAGTTGTTGTTTCATTGAATGAAATGGAATTGAATACTGGGTTCTGTGCACACAAGTATATGATTCATTAGTAAATCTTACAAGATCTCCTCCTTCACTGGTTCACTACATAAAATGACACTCAGTGGGTAGAAGAATGGTGGGACTGGACAAGGGAGAGTTGCACAAAAAGATAACTATTTAACTAAAAATTGTACCAGAGTTAAGACCCTAATTCTATTTTCCAAAGATCTCATAATCATACAGCATGAAAAAAAGGCCATTCAGCCCAACTTGTCCATGCTGACCAAGATGCCATGTCACGCTAGTCCCAGTCTTTTACATGATGTGAGATTCATGTAAGATTTTCGATTCTGGTTCAGGACATTTGCAGAATATCTAGATTTAAGTTTAGGTTTATTATTGCCGTACATAATGAGATACAGTGAAAAGCCTTGTTTTGCATGTTATCCAATCAGATCAGATAATAGCAGACATGAATACATCAAACCACACTCAAGAAGGAAGGGAATGATACAGAGTGCAGCATATAGTTTCTCAGCATTGTAGCGCACCAGTTCCAATGGCCGCAATGAGGTTCCTGACACTGCTGGTGCACGCTTTCAAGCTGCTGTATCTGGTGCCAGATTGGAGCAGGGAGAACAAGGAATGAGACGTCTTTGATTATTTTGGCTGCTTTTCTGCAGCAACACAAAGTGTAGATAGAGTCAATGGTGGGGAATCTGGTTTGTGTGATACACTGGGCTACTCTCTGCAATTTCTTGCCGGCTTGGGCAGAGCCGTTCCTAAACCAAGCTGTGATGCAAGCTGACAGTATGCATTCTATGGAGCATCTGTAGAAGTGTGTAAGAGTCACTGGAGACATGCCAAATTTCCTCAGTCTCCTCAGCAAGTAAAGGCGTCGGTGTGCATTTTTGGCTGTTGCTAGCTCCTTCATCTTACTGACATTGAGGGAAAGATTGCTGGCCTGACACCCTGATACTAACTTCTCTATCTCCTTCCTGTACTTAGTCTCATCATTGTTTGTGATCCGACCCACCACAGTGTGGTGTCATCTGCAAACTTGTAGACAAACCATATTTGGCCGTTAGGTAGCGAGTTCTACAAACACAACGCGATTCTCTAATTCAAGAGGTGCAGCTTTCATTAATGCAGACCAAGTGTTGCAAACACATTGAGGTTGGTGCAGGTTACAGGCACTAACCTGTAATGCAAATGACCAGCCAGTACCTATTTAGTATGCAAACTACACAGAAGCAAGATCTGCCTCCTGACCTGAACTGCTGCCTTGATGTGTTTTACACATACTCCACGTGACTGCACGTTTCCCCTTGGGTGCTCTGTTTCTTCCTGTAATGCAGTAGAGCAGCTGGCTGAGCTGCTGCCCCACAGCCCCAGAGACGTGGTTCGAATCGAACCTCGGTTGCTGTTTGTGTGGAGTTTGCACGTTCTCTCTGTGATCGTGTGGGTTTCCTCAGGGTGTTCCGGTTTCCTCCCATATTCTGAAACCGTGTAGGTTTGTGGGTTAATCGGTATCTGCAAAATTGTTCCAGTGTGCAGGGAGTGGATCAGAAAGTGGGATAATATAGAACTAGTGTGAATGGTTGATCGATGGTCAGCATGGTCTCAGTGGGCTGAAGGGCCTGTTTCCACACTGTATCTTTCAATCAATCAACACAGATCTATGGGGAGGTTCCTTGACGAGTACAAATTAGTCCACAGTTCAGTTTATCGGCAATAAGAATCAAAAAGGGAAGTTTATAAATGAGAGAAAATAAATCGTCAATTAGAAACATAGAAAATAGGTGCAGGAGTAGGCCATTCGGCCCTTCGAGCCTGCACCGCCATTCAATATGATCATGGCTGATCATTCAGCTCAGTAGCCTGTACCTGCCTTCTCTCCATACCCCCTGATCCCTTTAGCAAAAAGGGCCACATCTAACTCCCTCTTAAATATAGCCAATGAACTGGCCTCAACTACCTTCTGTGGCAGAGAATTCCACAGACTCACCACTCTCTGTGTGAAGAAATGTTTTCTCATCTCGGTCCTAAAAGACTTCCCCCTTATCCTTAAGCTGTGACTCCTGGTTCTGGACTCCCCCAACATCGGGAACAATCTTCCCGCATCTAGCCTCTCCAACCCCTTAAGAATTTTATATGTTTCTATAAGATCCCCCCTCAGTCTTCTAAATTCCAGCGAGTACAAGCCCAGTCTATCTAGTCTTTCCTCATATGTAAGTCCCGCCATCCCAGGGATCAATCTGGTGAACCTTCTCTGTACTCCCTCTAAGGCAAGAACGTCTTTCCTCAGGTTAGGAGACCAAAACTGCACACAATACTCCAGGTGCGGTCTCACCAAGGCCCTGTACAACTGCAGCAGAACCTCCCTGCTCCTAAACTCAAATCCTCTTGCTATGAATGCCAACATACCATTCACTTTCTTCACTGTCTGCTGCACCTGCATGCTTGCTTTCAATGACTGGTGCACCATGACACCCAGGTCACGTTGCATCTCCCCTTCTCCCAATCGGTCACCATTCAGGTAATACTCTGCTTTCCTGTTCTTGCCGCCAAAGTATATAACCTCACATTTATCCACATTATATTGCATCTGCCATGCATTTGCCCACTCGCCTAATCTATCCAAGTCACTCTGCAGCCTCCTAGCATTCTCCTCGCAACTAACACTGCCACCCAGCTTCGTGTCATCCGCAAACTTAGAGATGTTGCATTCAATTCCCTCGTCCAAATCATTAATATACACTGTAAATAACTGGGGTCCCAGCACTGAGCCTTGCGGTACCACACTAGTCACTGCCTGCCATTCCGAAAAGGACCCGTTTATTCCTACTCTTTGCTTCCTGTCCGCCAACCAATTTTCTATCCACCTCAACACTGAACCCTCAATACCGTGTGCTTTAAGTTTGTACACCAATCTCCTATGTGGGACCTTGTCGAAGGCCTTCTGAAAGTCCAGATATAACACATCGACTGGTTCTCCCTTATCCACTCTACTAGTTACATCCTCGAAAAATTCTATAAGATTCGTCAGACATGATTTGCCTTTGGTAAATCCATGCTGACTTTGTCCGATGATTTCACCACTTTCCAAATGTAATGCTATCACATCTTTAATAACTGACTCTAGCATTTTCCCCACTACCGATGTTAGGCTAACTGGTCTATAATTCCCCGTTTTCTCTCTCCCTCCCTTTTTAAAAAGTGGGATTACATTAGCTACCCTCCAGTCCTCAGGAACTACTCCAGAATCTAAAGAGTTTTGAAAAATTATCACTAATGCATCCACTATTTCTGAGGCTACTTCCTTAAGCACTCTGGGATGCAGCCTATCTGGCCCTGGGGATTTATCTGCCTTTAATCCATTTAATTTACCTAACACCACTTCCCGACTAACCTGGATTTCCCTCAGTTCCTCCATCTCTTTAGACCCCCGGTCCCCTGCTATTTCCGGCAGTATTTGTTCAATTGGTCTGCCATCTCCTTGTTCCCTATGATCAATTCACCTGTTTCCGACTGCAAGGGACCTACATTTGCCTTAACTAATCTTTTTCTCTTGATATATCTATAAAAACTTTTGCAGTCTGTTTTTATGTTCCTTGCCAGTTTTCCCTCATAATCTATTTTCCCTTTCCTAATTAAGCCCTTTGTCCTCCTCTGCTGGACTCTGAATTTCTCCCAGTCCTCTGGTATGCTACTTTTTCTGGCTAATCTGTATGCTTCATCTTTTGTTTTAATACTATCCTTGATTTCCCTTGTTAGCCACGGATGCACTACCTTTCCTGGTTTGTTCTTTTGCCAAACTGGGATGAACACTTGTTGTAGTTCATCCATGCGACCTTTAAATGCCTTCCATTGTATGTCCACCGTCAACCCTTTCAGCATCAATCGCCAGTCTATCTTGGACAATTCACGCCTCATACCCTCAAAGTTATCTTTCTTTAAGTTCAGAACACTTGTTTCTGTATCGACTTTGTCACTCTCCATCCTAATGAAGAACTCTACCATATTATGATCACTCTTGCCCAAGGGGCCTCGCACAACAAGACTGCTAACTAACCCTTCCTCATTACTCAATACCCAGTCTAGAATGGCCTGTTCTCTCGTTGGTTCCTCGACATGTTGGTTTAGAAAACCATCTCTCAAACATTCCAAGAAATCCTCTTCCTCAGCACCCCTGCCAGTTTGGTTCACCCAATCTATATGTAGATTGAAGTCACCCATTATAACTGCTGCGCCTTTAGTGCATGCATTTCTAATTTCCTGCTTGATGCCATCCCCAACCTCCCTACTGCTGTTAGGTGGCCTGTACACAACTCCCACTAGCGTTTTCTGCCCCTTAGTGTTTCGTAGCTCTACCCATATCGATTCCACATCCTCCAAGCTAATGTCCTTCCTTTCCACTGCTTTAATCTCCTCTCGAACCAGTAACGCTACCCCATCTCCTTTTCCTTTCTGTCTATCCCGCCTGAATATAGAATATCCCTGGATGTTGAGCTCCCAGCCTTGGTCACCCTGGAGCCATGTCTCCGTAATCCCAACTATATCATAATCATTAATAACTATCTCCACATTTAATTCATCCACCTTATTACGTATACTCCTTGCATTGAGACACAAAGCCTTCAGGCTTGTTTTTACAACTCTCTTACCCCTTGTACGATTATGTTGAAAAGTGGCCCTTTTTGATTTTTGCCCTGGATTTGTCTGCCTGCCACTTTTACTTTTCACCTTGCTACCTGTTGCTTCTACCCTCATTTTACACCCCTCTGTCTCTCTGCTCCAGCTCCCATCCCCCTGCCACATTAGTTTAAATCCTCCCCGACAGCACTAGCAAACACTCCCCCTAGGACATTGGTTCCATTCCAGCTCAGGTGTAAGGGAACAATGAGAAGGAGCAATGGGACCAATAGGATTGCTTCCCTCAGAGCAAGCATTAGGCTGATGGACTGGATGGCCTCTTTCAGTGCCACAGTAGCACCAATACGACAAATTTGCAGGTTTCACATTTCCTTTGAAAGCTTTACATAAACAAAATACACTGTCAGTAATTTGTAATTCTACCAAGGGTAGTCAAGTCAAGTCAAGTCAAGTCAATTTTATTTGTATAGCACATTTAAAAACAACCCACGTTGACCAAAGTGCTGTACATCTGATTAGGTACTAAGGAAAAAAAATGAAAAAGGGTAGACAATAGACAATAGGTGCAGGAGTAGGCCATTCGGCCCTTCGAGCCAGCACCGCCATTCAATGTGATCATGGCTGATCATTCTCAATCAGTACCCCGTTCCTGCCTTCTCCCCATACCCCCTGACTCCGCTATCCTTAAGACCTCTATCTAGCTCTCTCTTGAATGGGGTAGGGGAATCAAGAACCAGGGTGCTGTCTGTGTGGAGTTTGCAGGTTCTCCCTGTAACCGTGTGGGTTTCCTCCAGGTGCTCCAGTTTCTTTCCACATCCCAAAGACGTGCAGGCTTGTAGGTTAATTGGCCGCTGTAAATTGTCCCCCATGTGTGGGGACTGGGTGTAAAATTGAGATTACATAGATCTACTGTGAACGGGTCATCAATGGTCAGCGTGGGCCTGGTGGGCCAAAGAGTTTGTTTCCATCCTGTATTTCTAAACTACACTAAACCAAGTCTAAGGCAGGCGTGAGATCCCCTGCTCAAATAACCTTCAGCACAGAATGGAGACCATAGTTACCTGACTGAGCGACCTCTGAAACAGGCTTGTTCTGTACGTGAGCCATGTGTCCCAGGACGGAGAAGATGGCAAATCCAGCAAACACACTCGTGGCACAGTTCACCACACAGACAATGATAGTGTCTCTGTAACAGTTGTTGTGGAATTTGTTGTAGGATGACAGGGTTATTAAGCTGCCACAGCCCACTGACATGGAATAGAATATCTGAGTTGCAGCATCTTTCCACACCTGGTGAATAGAAGATGGAATCAGTCAAATTTAACAAACTCATTCAACATTAGTATCGTACGTAAAACAGTAGAGCACAGGATCAGGCCCTTCTCCGCAATATCCGTGCTGAACATGTTGCCAAGATCAACACATGTTGACCTGCATGTGACGCGTATTCCTCCATTCCCTCCATCCCCAACATAACCAAATGCCACTATTGTATCTGCCTCCAAGGTTCTGACTGTCTACCCTATCTATGTCTCTCATAATTTTATATACTTCTGTCAATTCTCCCCTCAGCCTCTGATGGTCCAAAGACACCAATCCAGTTCAGTCCAACATCTTGTAGTTACAGGGAGAATATGGGGTGGAATATTCCCACCATTCTATTGTGTGGGTGCTAAATAATGCTTCCACTGGTCAACAGTAGTGTATCGTTCAGCCTCCTTATCTACACGCTGTTGCCTAGGCCACTGACTTTGCTTGTTATTTAGCAAGAGATGAGATGTGATTGCCAAAGAGATGAGATCTCTTGCACTCTTGTCGTCTGGGCTTTGTTATCCCTCTGCAAGCTGGAACAAAGAAAGCTCCATCGTGTTAAATTAATTCAGATCTCAACCAACAAATGACTAAACATAGCTTTCATCAACTAGTGCAAAACCAAAAACTAACTGAGATAAAATACCAGATTAAAAGTGAGATATATTTTCCTCAAAGCCATATAGAATGTTGTGATTTGTTTACCTCAGCATCAGCCAGCTTTGAGAAGTCCGACTGACCTCCAATGTAGAATTCAATCCCTTTCCAAGCTCCCTCCAGGGTCAGTCCTCGGATCAGAAGTACGGTCAGAACCACGTACGGGAATGTTGCAGTGAAATAAACCACCTGGTCAGGGACAGGGATTGTTAGATTGTCCTGTGTTTCTGCTACAACATTTACATTCAATAATTAAATGGCAAATATAGGATTTCATTTAAAACAGTGAATGAAGCAGAGGTGAATTACAGAAGTAAAATCACTGGAAGTACCCAGCAGGTCAGTGGCAGTGGAGGAAAATATCATTTAACCATTCAGTTCAAGACTGTTCTTCGGAACCTGTCATCAGTCTGAAATATTTACTCTCTCTGCAGTGCCACTGACCTGCTAACCTGCTTACTGTTACAACATTTAAAAGACACTCGGACAAGTACATGGACAGGGAAGGTTTAGAGCAGGGTTTCCTACCTTTATCATCCCGTTTACACCTTTGCAACTTTTCGAAAGTAAATTTACTCCCACCCTGATTTGTTCAGTAATTTGAGTTTACACTTTTACCATAATAAAGCAACCGACAAAGGGGAGATTTTAAATATTGTTTTTAACATTATTATTTTAAGTTAAAATAACGATAATAATAGCACATAAGAATGTCATTTCACTCATTTATGAACAACTAATGAACAGATACCAGTATACCAGAACCAAACACTGTCAGTCAATATGTACAAATCCAGAATCAACAAATTTACCCCAGGTTGGGAACCCTTGGTTTCGAGGGATATGGGTTAAATGAGGGCATGTGGGATGGTTTAGATGGGGGCATCTAGGTCAGCATAGATGAGTTGGGCCAAAGGGCCTGTTTCTATGCTTTATGTCTCTCTATTTCCAGGATTTTAAAATTTCAGATATGGGCAGGAACGGTTTAGAGGGATATGGGCCATACACGGGCAGGTGGGATTGGCTTAGATAGAGGCATCTAGTTCAGCATGGATGAGCTGGGCCGAAAGGCCTGTTTCTTTGCCATATGATTCTGTGACTATCGCTGGCATCTACATTACTTTGGTTTCTCTTGAAAATTGGAACATTAGAACAAAAGAAATAGACGCAAGAGTTAGTAAATTGGCCCCTCGTGTTTGCTTCAGTTTCCAGTAAGGTTGATGACTGATCTTTCATCTCTGTGCCATTGTCCTGCCTTAACTCAATACCCTTTGATTCTTAAATATACATAAAGAGTGTATTTATCTCAGAGCAGTAGGTTAACCTCAGTGTAAATAGCACTTCCTCAGTTAGGGAGGAATTGGTTACAGTATCTTCAGTATATTCAGTTTAGCTTCTTTGTCATTGTCACTGTCAGATGGGCTCATCCATTATGGAAATCCAGTCAATCAGCCAGCTGACAACTGCCCTGAGTTAGGTTTAGGATTAGGTTTAGGTTTATTATTCTCACGTGTACTGAGGTACAGTGAAAAGCTTCGCATTTTATCCAATCATGTCAGGTAATAATATCCATAACTGCATTCAAATTATATTCTCTGGAACGCCGGAGTTTGCGGGGAGACCTGATAGAAGTATACTTCCTTGAAAGGGGCATCACAGGTAGATAAGGCTTTTGGCACATTGGCCTTCATCAGTCAGGGTGTTGAGTGTAGAGGTTGTGATGTTATGTAACAGCTGTACAAGATGCTGGTGAGACCACAGTTGGCTTAAACGCAACAAAGATGTTGAAGTCTTTGAACTTAACATCTTTCCTCTAACAAGGTAATCAGGGTGTTCTGATTTGATCACCCTGTTATAGGAAAGATGTTAAGTTCAAAGAGTGCAGAGAAGATTTACGAGAATATTGCCAGGACTTGAGGGCCTGAGCTATAGGGAGAAAAAAAGAGATTTCCTCGTGTAAAAACCCATCCTTTTTCCCCCAGAGTTTGACCCCTTTCATCACCAATTCTTTTACCTTTCCTGAAGATTTAATTCCTTTCAACAAGGCGGCTCCAACCATCAGCCAGCCCAGGAGCAGACACAGGGCTAAGCGCCAGACGATCTTCCCCGTCTCATCCATGGAACTTGAACGGTGTAAAACTCCTTTACTAAATAAAATATTTAAAGGAGACAACCTTAGCAAGTTCCCTTCCACACAATCACTTTACATAAAATGCATTGGTGAATTAACATGCCATTCATTTTTTTCAATTTAATGGTGTGACTTCAAATTGCTACCAGAATTGAAAGTGAGTTTCATTTATACTTTTTTTATTCTGCCATTCTTCAGCTTTTTGTATCACATAATAGGAATCTTCTGTTAAATGGGCTTGGTTGAAGAGATTCTCCACTGAGCACAGCTGTTGTAGTTGAGTGTGCTACTAAAACAACTTGGGTTAATCGGGCAGCACAGTGGGCAGCAAGTAGAGCCATTGTCTCACAGCGCCAGAGACATGGATTTGCTCATGACGGGTGCCGTCTGTGTGGTGTTTGCACGTTCTCCCTGACTGTTTAGGATTCCTCTGGATGCTCCGGTTTCCTCTCACATCCCAAAGAGGGGTGGGTTTGTTGGTTAATTGGCCTCTGTAAATGAGTGTGTTGGGAGTGGATGAGAAGATATGAAAATGGGATAACATAGAACTAATGTCAATGGATGGTTGATGGTCGGCTTGGACTCGGTGGGCCAAAGGACCTGTTTCCAAGCTGAATCTCTTCAAAACTAAACTAATGTGTCTGCCCTAACTAATGCCACAACTTCCCATTGTTCAACTCTAAATCGATAGATTAGACACAATACCACAATAAGTTAATTTACACAACAAAACAGATATCGCTAAAAGACAAATTCAGCTATTTAACGGATGAAGCTCTACTTTTAAGAGCATGAAAATTTAAAACAAATATTCACATGATTTTGCAATGTAAATATTATTAAAATAAACCGGCAAATGTTAACGTAGTGTTGTTCACAACTGGATGAGTCCATGGTGTCAGGTTAATGTAGAACATTAGTGTCAGTATTACAGTATTGCAAAGGGGATTACAGAGGCATGAGGCAGGAGCTGGCCAGATTTGACTGGAAGGAGGCCCTAGCAGGGAAGACGGTGGAACAGCAATGGCAGGTATTCCTGGGAACAATGCAGAAGTTGCAGGATCAATTTATCCGAAAGAGGAGGAAAGATTCTAAGGGGAGTAAGAGGCACCCGTGGCTGACAAGGGAAGTCAAGGACAGCATAAAAATAAAAGAGAAGTGCAACAAAGCAAAGAAGAGTGGGAAGCCAGAGGATTGGGACTCTTTTAAAGAGCAACAGAAGATAACTAAAAAGGCAATATGGGGAGAAAAGATGAGGTACGAGGGTAAACTAGCCAATAATATAAAGGAGGATAGTAAAAGCTTTTTTAGGTATGTGAAGAGGAAAAAAAATAGTCATGGCAAATGTAGGTCCCTTGAAGACAGAAGCAGGGGAATTTATTATGGGGAACATGGAAATGGCAGACGAGTTGAACCGGTACTTTGGATCTGTCTTCACTAAGGAAGATACAAACAATCTCCCAGATGTTCTAGTGGCCAGAGATCCTAGGGTGACGGAGGAACTGAAGGAGATTCACATTAGGCAGGAAATGGTGTTGGGTAGACTGATGGGACTGAAGGCTGATAAATCCCCAGGGCCTGATGGTCTGCATCCCAGGGTACTTAAGGAGGTGGCGCTAGAAATTGTGGACGAATTGGTGATCATTTTCCAATGTTCTATTGATTCAGGATCAGTTCCTGTGGATTGGAGGGTAGCTAATGTTATCCCACTTTTTAAGAAAGGAGGGAGAGAGAAAACCAGAAATTATAGACCAGTTAGTCTGACATCAGTGGTGGGGAAGATGCTGGAGTCAATTATAAAAGACGAAATTGCGGAGCATTTGGATAGCACTAACAGGATCGTTCCGCGTCAGCATGGATTTACGAAGGGGAAATCATGCTTGACTAATCTTCTGGAATTTTTTGAGGATGTAACTAGGAAAAGTGACAGGGGAGAGCCGGTGGATGTGGTGTACCTCAACTTTCAGAAAGCCTTCGACAAGGTCCCACATAGGAGATAGTGGGCAAAATTAGTGGGCACATGGTATTGGATGTAGGGTACTGACATGGATAGAAAATTGGTTGGCAGACAGAAAGCAAAGAGTGGGGATAAATGGGTCCCTTTCAGAATGGCAGGCAGTGACTAGTGGGGTACCGCAAGGCTCAGTGCTGGGACTGCAGCTATTTGCAATATACATTAATGACTTGGATGAAGGGGTTAAAAGTACCATTAGCAAATTTGCAGATGTTACAAAGCTGGGTGGTAGTGTGAACTGTGAGGAAGATGCTATGAGGTTGCAGGGTGACTTGGACAGGTTGTGTGATTGGGCGGATGCATGGCAGATGCAGGTTAATGTGGATAAGTGTGAGGTTATCCACCTTGGTGGTAACAATAGGAAGGCAGATTATTATCTGAATGATGTCAAGTTCGGAAAAGGGGACGTACAACGAGATCTGGGTGTCCTAGTGCATCAGTCACTGAAAGGAAACATGCAGTTACAGCAGGCAGTGAAGAAAGCCAATGGAATGTTGGCCTTCATAACAAGAGGAGTTGAGTATAGGAGCAAAGAGGTCCTTCTGCAATTGTTCAGGGCCCTAGTGAGATCGCACCTGGAGTACTGTGTGCAGTTTTGGTCTCCAAATTTGAGGAAGGATATTCTTGCTATTGAGGGCGTGCAGCGTAAGTTTACTAGGTTAATTCCTGGAATGGCGGGATTGTCCTATGTTGAAAGACTGGAGCGGCTAGGCTTGTATACACTGGAATTTAGAAGGATGAGAGGGGATCTTATCGAAACATATAAGATTATTAAGGGTTGGACACATTAGAGGCAGGAAACTTGTTCCCAATGTTGGGGGAGTCCAGAACAAGGGGCCACAGTTTAAGAATAAGGGGTAGGCCATTTAGAACGGAGATGAGGAAAAACGTTTTCACTCAGAGAGTTGTAAATCTGTAGAATTCTCTGCCTCAGAAGACAGTGGAGGCCAATTCTCTGAATGCATTCAAGCTAGAGCTAGATAGAGCTCTTAAGGATAGAGGAGTCAGGGGGTATGGGGAGAAGGCAGGAATGGGGTACTGATTGAGAATGATCAACCATGATCACATTGAATTGTGGTGCTGGCTCAAAAGGCTGAATGGCCTCCTCCTGCACCTATTGTCTATTGTCCATAAATAGTAAGGCTATCCAAAGCAAATTAAACTTCCCTCATTAAACAGGACAGCTCATTGACCACCCCAAAGGGAAGCCACTGTTGTAGCAGTGTAGGCTGTAGATGTAAATGCCAACAGCATGTTACTTACTCCCAGTATTGTTCACTTGGGCCCTGGAAACAAACGCCGACTTCTGATCCATTTGAGTAAGATTTGTTGCTTGCGTGTAGCCACGTTGTGTTAAGTATGTCAAAATATCCATTGGCCACACTGAGATTGCACATCAAATCTGGAAAATATGAAATGGGAACACTGGGAACTGTAGAGGAAATGTGTAGGAAAGAACTGCAGATACTGGTTTAAAAAGAAGGTAGACACAAAATGCTGGAGTAACACAGTGGGAAAGGCAGCATCTCTGGAGAGAAGGAATGGATGACGTTTCGGGTCAGAATGGACAGAATATGTTTCTGGTCAGGTCCCTTCTTCAGCCTGATGGGGGAGAGCGGTCCCGCCCCCTCCCCTGACATCAGTCTGAAGAAGGGTCTCGACCTGACACGTCACCCATTCCTTCTCTCGAGAGCTGCTGCCTGTCCCGCTGAGTTACTCCAGCATTTTGTGTCTACCTGGGAACTGTAGATGTTGGTTTACAGTGGTGGTCAGGTAGCATCTCTGGAGGACATGGATGCTTTAGGTTGGGACTCTTCAGGCTAATTATAGTAGGAAGGTGAAAGGAAGAAAAGAGTTTGAGGTGGGACAAAGCTAGGCGAGTGATAGGTGGGTACAGGATTTAATTACCGGACGGTGGACAAAGGCCTGATATGAAAAGAAGACAAAAAAGTCTGTGAGGTCAGGAGAGAAGAGGTGTGAAATGTGGATCCAGAGAGGGGTGGAGGAGAGAGCAGTGGGGTAGTGGGAGAAATAGGGGCACATCTGGGTGAGACACAGGAAACGAGGGGAGAGAAAAAAGAGTGGGGTGAGGTAGTCTGGTTTGTTACCCACTGTGATGTCAGCAAGCCAAGCGCAATATGAAATGTGCAGTAACAATGAACTGCAGATGCTGGTCTCATTTCCAAAGTTCACTGTGCCTTGGTGCATGTAACAATAATAAACCAGCTGCCTGACCTACTGAGTTACTCCAGCACTGTGTTTTTTCAGCATATGTATATATTTGGATTTCCAGAAGACTTTCAACAAGGTGTTTCACAAAAGATAAAGTCATAAAATGTAGACACTCGGAACTGCAGACGCCTACTGACAAACAAAGAGACACAAAGTGCTGGGGTAACTTAGCGCATCAGGTAGCATCTGTAGAGAATATGGATAGATGACGTTTTGAGTTAGAAGAGTCACGTACCTAAATGTTGCCAATCCATGTTCTCCAGAGATGCTGCTTGACGCACTGATTTATTCCAGCACTATGTGTGTCTCTTTTGAAGTCATAAGGTAGGTATGGATCAAGATTGGCTCACAGACAGGAAGTAGCGAGTAGTGATAAAGGAGGCATTGGCTCATTACCTCTGGGTGTCCGACTGCAGGTTTCATCCGCACCCCACCAGCTGAAGCAGTCTGACCAGGGCAGGGGGGATTGGAAGGAGGCAAACAGGTAGAACAGGCTGTAGGCGATGATGCAGCAGTAGGAAATGTCACAGAGTGAAATCACAAGGACCATGGTGACCCCAACACCTTAAAATAAATGGTGAACAGGAGTTTAGAACAGAAACTAATTGAAATATATTCCCACACAAAGATTGTTAATCAGGTTGTGATGAAATACCCTCTACATGTCTGACAACCATCCCTTCACAACAATCTGATCAACAACTGTGAATGGCCCAGTTTCCAGATATTCAAATTTTCTTCCACCAACTCCATAACACGCTGCAGTTATGACAGGAGCTGATAACATCTCTCAATGCTTGAACTCTCCCACCAAGATAAATATAACAAAGTATTTACTTCCAAGTTGCACATGATCCTAACTTGGATGTGAGTTACTGGCACTTTGTCATTACCAACTCCTGAAACTCATTACCTAACACCACTGTGAGATTATTTTCATTGCAAGGACAGTCAAACAGGACAGGGCCTTCAAAGTGAATGGTTGGATCCTGTGGAGTGTTGAAGAGCAGAGGGATCTTGCAGCAGAGGTTCATTGTTCCATGAAATGGCGGCACAGTTAGATAGGGTGGACATGAAGGCTTTCGGTACATTGGCCTTCATCAGGGTTTTGAGTGTAAACGTTATGTTAGAGTTGTAGAAGACGTTGCAGAGGCTGCATTTGGAGTATTGTGTTTTGTTTTGATCACCCTGCTACAGGGAGGAGATTGTTAAACTGCAAAGAGTGCAGAGAAGATTTCTCAGAATATTGCCATGACTCAGGGGCTTGAGCCAAAGGGCGAGATTGAGCAAGCTTGGACTTGATTCCCTGGAGAGCAGGAAGATGAGGTGTGAAGTTCCTGCCCTGGTTTGACTTCCCAAAAAGCAACACCTCGCACATATCTGTGATAAACTCCATGATCCATTCCTCAGCCCATTTGCCCCAGCTGATCAAGATCCTGCTGTAATTTTTGATAAACATCTTTGCTAGCTACAAAACCACCCACTTTCATGTCATCTGCAAATTTACTAATAATGCCTTCAACATTCTCATCCAAATTATTGAAACCACAAAAGCAACATTGGCCCAGCACCGATCACCAAGGCACACCACTAGTCACAGGCCTCCAGTCCGAAAACCTTCCACCATCTCTCTCTGCTTCCTTCCATGAAGACTTCCATCAATGTAGCCATCAGAAGACATGAGCTTTCTCTAATCAGTCCCTGTCTCTCTAAGTGTATATGTATCTTGCCTGCAGTCCGTCTGTCTTTTGTGTTTTTTGTCGTTTTTGTCTGAATTGTAGTTTTAATATGATGTAGTGTTGTATGTTATGTTTTTGGGGGGGGGGGGTGGGAGGGAACGGGAACTGTAAAATTCTCTCTCCCGAACGGAGACGCGACCTTTGTTTCGGTGTCGTGTCTCCATTCCCGTTGCAGCCTACCACCGGCCATGCACCTGAGACCACCTGGGGCTCTGGTTCGCAGAGCCCACGGCCCGGACTCACCAACTGCGGCGCTGGCTGCCTGCGGATGCTGCGGGAGCGGCTGCGACTCGTCTCCGGAGGCTCCGGCGTGGGCCGCGTGGATGTCGGAAGCCCGCAGGCCCCTGGATGGGGGCCGACATCGGGAGCTCCGGCAGCGGTAGCGACAGCGTCTTCGCCCGCCCCGAATCGCGGGGCTTGGGTCGGCCCACTGCGGACCTTTCACCGACCGGCGCGGCCTGAAATAGGCCGCGGGATTTTTCACCGCCCAGCGGGGGCTTCAATATCGGGAGCCCCGACGCGGCAACTCCAACAGCCTGACCGCGGGACAAGACGGCAGGGAAGAGAAAAATACATTCTGGCCTTCCATCACAGTGAGAAGGGACTGGAGGAGACTCACTGTGATGGATGTTTCTTTTTGTTTGGTGTTAGTTGTGATTGTGTGTGTTATTGCATTTTTATTGATTAATCTTATTGGTCTTATTGTTCAACTGCGGGTAATGTATCATTTCACTACACATTTATGTGTATGTGACAAATAAACGACTATTGACTATTATTGATATTGTATAGCTTTCAGCATGGGCCATCCATCTGTGGTATTGTCTGAGCTTCTATTTTACCCTTTTATTCCCTTTAGGAATGGATCTCGTACATATCTTAGCATGCTGGTTATGTCCCACACCTCCCATATTTTATTTGTCTGTTCTTGTGTGTTCTCACTCTCTAACTGTTCCTTTTCGCTGATTGACAAGATGACTTTAACTGCACGATGACCCAGTTTTATTCTTGAGACATCCTCCTACCCACCACCCCAACACGTATACACCTTCTCATCAGTTTAACAAGCTCCATGTATCCCTCTAAGTTATGCCAAAGGATCTTTTACATAAAACATTGCCTCGGTTTCCCCTTCCACAGATGCGGTCTGACGTATTGAGTGTTTTCAGAATTTTCTGTTTTTATTTTAGATTTCCAGCATTTCAAGCATATTTTGATTTTCAATTAATGTCTGATTTTCAATTCACAAGTTATTGATGGTCGGTGTGGACTCAATGGGCTGAAGGGCCTGTTTCCATGCTGTATTTCTCAGTCAATCAATGCAAACGTTATGTAAAAATCTCGCTGATATTAGACTGTGAACAGTGATCCAGCAAGACTGTTTCATCTCTGATCAAATAACATAACTAAACCCAGTACATTAGTACAGTTCAAACCATTATTCCTCATATAAATTGTTCCAAACGGTATTGATAAATAAACATGAACCTTGTAGTATTGGCACGGCTTTCCACACTGCAACAGGTCCACGGCTGGCAAACTGCCCAAAGGACGATTCCAAAAAGAACATCGGCATTCCAACGAGTGCCAGCATGAGTGAGTAGGGAATGAGAAAGACACCTAGAAAATGTAAGTGAGGACTTCATTAGAGAGCACAAGCATGATTGGGGGTTACAGAGTCCTTCTGAACATCCTTGTTTATGGCAGGTTACCACTACACACAAATCTCTAAGGCTATGTGCTATATTTACAGTCACGGGGAAGATCATTGACTTCATAGATGTTCAGAGGGATCTCAGGGTCCAAGTCTATTGCTTCCTTAAAGTGGCAGCAAAGATAATAGTGGTAACAAAGGAGTTTACATCCCATCATTGGTTGGCATTGAGTACAAGAGTCAGGAAGTCATGATGCAGCTTTATAGGACTTTGGTCAGGCTGCATTTGGAGTATTGCGTTCAGTTCTGGTCATTCCATTAATTGTAAATTGTAATTGTAAAAAACCTTTATTGTCACTACACAAAGTACAGCGAAATTAAAGCAGTCCAGATGATGCAATCACACACAGCAGACAGTACAAAGGACAAACCTCTATCCATAACAAGCCAAACCTAATCCACTGAATCAAACAAACTGACCTCCAATACAATATAGACAAAACAACTACAACACGGTCGAGGCAGTGTACAGTGCAATCAAGACAGCAAGTTATTGCACAGCAATGAGAGCTAACATATTGCAAGTGCCGTTTTAAAAAAATAAAAGAAATAATGTAATCAAATATAAGGTGCGGTCGGCTGTAACATGCAATAAGTTCAGCAAATGCTAACAACATAAGTGCAGTAGAATGCAAACTTGTATTAAATTGAGGCCTATGTTTTCTGACAAGTAACTGAGTGTTCCGATCAGTTCCGTTCCTTCCCTTCAGTTTTATGCGAGTGTCTGGCAGTGTTAAGCTCACGTATGACACTGGGGTAGAAACTGTTCTTGAGTCTATTAGTCCGTGATGTAATGGACCTGAACCGTCTACCAGAGGGCAGCAGTTGGAGCAGCTGATGACCAGGGTGGGAAGGATCCCTCAGGATGTTGGCTGCTCTGCTGAGGCAGCGGAGGGAGTAAAGTTCCTCTAGAGAGGGCAGCAACCAATGATTTTCTTTGCAGAGTTGATGACCCTCTGAAGGGCTTTCTTGTTTGCCTCTGAGCTGCTGGTGTACCACATTACAGGTAGGATGTGGCGTGTTTGTTAAGGGTACAAAGGGAGGATGGAATACAGGCGGAAGGGGACCTGGGGAGGGAGAAGGTGATAGGATTTACTCGCATTTGGAAGAGAATAGGCTAATTAGGAACAGTTGTCGTGACTTTATCAGAGGCAGGTTATGTCTTAAACAACTGAACTTTTTGAGGGGAGTAACAAAAGTGTTGCATAACGGTAAGGCACTGGATGTTGCCCGCCTTGAATGTCACAAAAACTAAGGAGCTGATCGTGGACTCTAGAAGGGCTCAACATCCGAGGACGTACACGCCACTGGAGATAAATGGGATTACTGTGGATAGGGTGAGCAGCTTTAAATACCTGGGAGTCCACATCACAGAGGATCTGACATGGACAACACACGTTGCCGCACTGGTGAGTAAGGCAAGGCAGCGCCTTTACCACCTCAGACAGCTGAGGAAATTCAGAGTCTCTCCGAGGATCCTTCAGTGCTTCTACTCTGGGGCTGTAGAAAGCATCTTGTCCGGCAACATCTCAATTTGGTTTGGGAACAGCTCTGCCCAGGACAGGAAGGCTCTGCGGAGATTAGTGCGTTCGGCTGAACGCACTATGGGAACTACACTCGACCCCCTGCAGGACCTATACATCAGGAGGTGCAGATCCAGAGCCAGTTGCTATGGTCAGGCAAACGTCTCCGCTGTCACGCTGTGAAAACAGAGAGGATGAGACGGAGTTTCTACCCACAGGCCATCTCTTATATTAAGGTTAACTCTTATATCACCAGGGACTAATTTACTGTATTAATTTATTTTTTGTGTTGTGTTCTCTTATAAAAAAAAATCTATTCTGTTTTGTAGTTTTAGCACAATCCGCAGGCATTGCCACTTTCATTTCACTGCACATCTTGTATGTGTCTGTGACAAATAAAGTAGACTTGACTTGACATTGACGTTAGCAAGGTTTTTACAAGGTCCCTCACGGTAGGCTGATCCAGAAGATTAAGATGGAAGGGAGCCTCTGTGATTTGGTAGTTTGGAGTTAGAATTGTCTTAATAATAGAAAACAAAGGGTTATGGTGAAAGGATGTCATTCTGGCTGGAGGTTGCAGACAACACAGAAATTGGTGGTGTTGTGGAGAGAGAAGTAGGCTGTCAAAGGATACAACAGGATTGAAACCAGTTACAGATATGGGTGGAGAAATGGCAGATGGAGTTTAATCTGGGCGTCTATACTTTGGGAGGTCCAAGGTCAGGGACAAGTGTACAGTTAATGGCAGGGCCCTAAACAGCGTCAATGTCTAAATGAATCATGGGTTCCAAATCCATTGTTCCTTGAAAAGAGCAACAAAAATAGATAGTGATAAAGAAGGTGTACAGTATGCTTACCTTCATCGGTCGGGGCATTGCATATCAGTCGGGAAGTCGTGTTTATAAAACCTTTAATTAAACCACATTTGGAGTACTTTTGCAGTTCTTATCGCCCCATTACAGGAAGGATGTGGGAGCTTCGGGGAGGGTGCAAAAGAGATTTCCCATGATGCTCCTTGAATTAGAGGGTTAGTTATAAAGGGAGGTTGGACAAACTGGAATGTTTTCTCTGGAGTGTCAGAGGCTGAGGGGAGGCCTGATAGAAATAAATAAAATTATGAGGCATAGATAGGGTAGAGTCAAAATCTTTTGCCAAGGATGAAAATGTTAAATAGTGAAGGACATCGTTTTGGGGTGAGAGGGGGAAATTTAAAGGAGATGTGTGGGGTATGTTTTTATTTGCACAGTGTACGGTAGGTGCCTGGTATGCCTGCTGGGGGTGGCAGTGAAAGCAGATACAATGGTGGTGTTTAAGTGGGTTTTAGATAAACACATGAACATGCAGTGAATGGTGGAATATAGATCATGTGTAGGCAGAAGAGATTAGTTTAATTTGGTATCATGTTCCACACAGACTTTGTGGGCCAAAGGGTCTGTTCCTGTGCTGCACGGTTCTATGTTCTATTCTGTGTCTATTGAATTTAATATTATTTTCTTTACAAATCTATGACTCTTTTCCCTTTCTAATGCCTTTCTCTTCCTTGGATGATGAAACCTTTACAGTACCTCCTCCGTTCCTGTACGCCAGATAAGGGAATCTCCAGACGTTGCCCAGACCCACAGCACAGCCGATCATTGAGAGCAGGTAGTCGGTCTTCGAGGACCAGTTGCCTCGCTCCACGTTCTCGTCACTTTCACCCACGTGTCCATCGGCGGCAGACTTGGAGAAAGAGGAAACCAGACATTGGCAGACCAAAACTCAAACAAGATGATCACTAGTGAAACATTCGTCTTTTTCTGTTTAACAGCAATCAGAGAAAAGTTTGGAAACATTCTGAAGCCCATCGAGTAATATCCTAACACTGAGATCCTCAAATCCTTCAGGAATCTCCATAAGATTTGTTGCCAATGTTTTGATAAAATACTTACTGTGTTCTCTGGACGCTGTGTGTGATGATCAATCTGTGATAAACTGGAAAAAGCCACTTCTTTATCTTCCATTTCGACAAATGATCTTTTATCTTCTTCAGGTGGATGATATTTTAAAGGATCCTTTCATTCAGAGATGAACCAAGAACTGCTGCTGGCTTTTTGCTATGAACTGACATATTCCAGTCTTGCAATTAACTCTTCCACAATCAGTAACCAGCATCTAATGCTCCTTTTAGTCTGTTTGCTTATGGTCTATTGTTACCCAAGGTCCTGGAGTTTTTTTGTTATTGATTAATTTGTTGCAGATCTACCATTGGATTTTAATTTCAGAACACGGTGTAATAATACAATTATTTTGCATTGACAAGTTTGACAACAGCAACATTTTTAAAGGGACCACCAATACCGAGTGACTAAGCACCAAACAGAATATCGTTGGATATTGATTTCTTCGACTTTACTATACGATATGATACGATACAATAGATATGCAAAGATTGGTGGGGGTGGGGGAGGGAGGAAGAGTAAGGAGAGTCAGTCTACCCCACGACAGAAGGGGGAGGAGTTGTACAGTTTGATAGCCACAGGGAAAAAGGAACCAGTCTGTTGCTGAAGGTGCTCCTCAGGTTGACCAGTGTGTCATGGAGGGGGTGAGCTGTATTGTCCAGGATGCTCCGCAGTTTGAAGAGCATCCTCTCCGCCAAAACCCCCTCCCATGGATCCAACTTCAACTCCGCCCCCAGGACGGAGCCAGCCTTCCTGTTGATCTTGTGTAACCTGTTGGCATTAGTGGTCTTCGCCCTGCTGCCCCAGCACAAGACGGCGAAGAAGATGGCACTGGCCACCACCGATTGGTAGAACATCTGCATCATCTTACTGCAGATGTTGAAAGAGCGGAGCCACCTCAAAAAGAAGTCACTTGAGGCTCGTATCATAACATATGGCAGTACAGGTTGAACAACGGTAATGCCTCGAGCTTTCAAAGCCGGCTGCAGGAGGCATCCCCAGAATACAGATGGCCAGGTAAGGAGGGGAGAGGGACATCAGTTTGCGGGAACTGCTCCAGTACATTGGGCGCGGGCTGACCGGACATTGAACTTTGGACCCCAAAAATAGCAATACCAGCACGTGTAATATATGCAAAAAAACTGTCACTGTGCAGTTGCATACGTGACAAATAAAGCACCTTTAATACCATCGACACAAGGGATTGCAGATGCTGGTTTACAAAACAGACACAAAGTGCTGGAGTAATTCAACGGGTCTAGCAGCATCTCTGGAGTACATGGATAGGCTATGTGTTGGGTCAGGACACTTCAGACTGATTGTTGTCAAGGAACCTAACTTCTAGCTTCCTCCACCCCCCCAACCCCCCTTACAATCAGTCTGAAGGGTCTTGACCTGAAACGTCACCCATCCATGTTCTCACAGATTCTTGATTATGAAATTATAAAGTATGGTTTTCTGATGTAATATTGCACTAAGGTCTTACCCACTTGCAATGGCCGGTAAGATTCAAATTCACTCCGACCTGCACGAGATAACCACTTATGAGGTGTTTGCACAGTAATCAACCAGAACCAGAACCAGGTGCTGGTCAGTCATCAGAAGATCTTTCTATTCAAACAGTGGCATTCCCAATTACACTCCTGGTTTAGCTGGTCAATCTGATTTTAGTTACATTGTTTGGACATCTCATTCTGTGTGTGGGATCGAGTTCTATGCGTTGGATGTCTGCATGAGCTGTTCAGCTCTCCGGAATGTTCTAAAAGCATAAAATCATACCATATAATGAAAAATCTTTCAATCGGGAATTAGTATCCAGTGGAGAACAGCTTAATAAAGGGAGTCATCCCAATTACTATACATGAGCCACAGCTTCTAAACCATGCTTCACCTATCGAGTTACGAAGGGAGTTATTCACCATGCATAAACAACCAGAATAAATTCCAAAACACAACTTGTCACAATTTAGGAGCGGAGGTGAAATTTTGCAGAGCATTGAATATCAGAGTCATATAGTCAAACGACATGGAAACAGGCCCTTTGGCCCAGTTGCCCATGCCAACAAACATACTCATCTGCCTGCATTGTCCCATATCCCTCTAAACCTGTCCTATCCATGTGCCTGTTTCTTAAACATTGCGATAGTACCTGCCTCAACTACCTCCTCTGGCAGCTTGTTCCATACACCCACCATCATTTGTGTGAAAAAGTTTCAGGTTCCCATTAAATCTTTCACCACCTCCCCGTCAGTCTATGCCCACTGGTTCTCGATACACTCTTCTCTCCTACTCTGGGCAAAAGATGCATTTACCTGATCTATTCCTCTCATGGTTTTGTACACCTCTATAAGATCATCCATCCTCCTGCACTCCAAGGAATAGAGTCCTAACCCGCTCAACCTCTCCTAAAAGCTCAGATTGAAATGTCTGTCATTGGTGTCTGAAAATGCATGTGTTCTAAAATGCCAAGGTTTATTTGGAGTCCTTATTCATTCCAGCCTCAATACCAAAATATAAATAATTTTCATTTGGCACTCTGGGTTTTCAAATTTGAAGTATTTTCCAGCAAGTAAAGAATATCTCATAATTTAAAGGCTGGCCTTCATGAGCCCTGCTCTGAGGTGTAGCATGTCAGCAGAACTATCAGAGTTAGACATCCATCAGGTGGAGTGGACAGGCAGCAGACAGATCAATGGTCCCACAGCCTGTAACTTCATAGCCTGGTTTAAACCTCACTGGTCGGCGCGGACACGGTGGGCTACAGGGCCTGTTCCCATGCTGTATCTCGAAACTAAGGTTAATTAAACTAAAGTCCACCAAGACCTGCTGGATTTCATGGTTGCTAACAATTTTAACTCCCTTTCCCATTCCCATACTGACCTTTCTATCCTGGGCCTCCTCCGTTGCCAGTGTGAGGTCTCACGAAAACTGGAGGAACAACACCTCATGTTCAGGGCGGCACAGCAGTAGAGAGGCTGCTTTACAGTGCAAGAGTCCCGGGTTCCATCCTGTTTTATGGGTGCTGGCTGTACGGAGGTTGTTTTGCACACTATCCAATCCAAAGACAGGGTGTTCCAGTTTCCTCCCACATCCCAAAGACATGCAGATTTGTGGGTTAATTGGCCTCTGTAAAAAAATCCCCATAATGTGTGTAAAGTGGATGAGAAAGTGGATAATGTAGAATTAGTGTAAACTAGACCAAGTGGACCCGTTGGGCCCAAACCCCTCCTGCATTGGTGCAGCACTCTCCCCCCCTCCCTCCCCACCCCCACCAACCCATCATCCTCCCCCCCTCCCTCCCGCAAATTGGAGGAACAGCATCTCATATTTTGCTTGGGCAGCTTACAGCCTAGTGGTATGAATATCGATTTCTCTAACTTCAGGTAGCCCCGGCAATCTCTCTCTCTATCCCTCCCCCCCCCCCCCAAGTCGCACTAGCTTCTCGTTTTCAACCAAACAAACAACTAACAATGACCTGTTTCCTTTATCATTGTTACTTTTTTGCATATCTTTCATTCATTGTTCTTTTTCTCTCTGCATCATCGTCTATATCTCTCGTTTCCCTTATCCCTAACCAGTCTGAAGAAGGGTCCCAAAATGTCGCCCGTTCCTTCTCTCCAGAGATACTGCCCGTCCCCATGGCTTACTCCATCTTTTTGCGTCTATCTTTGGTTTAAACCAGCATCCGCTGGTCCTTCCTACACTGAAAATAAGCATGCAGGTACAGCAGCAAATGGCATGTTGGCCTTCATAGTGCGAGGATTTGAGTACAGGAGCAAGGAGGTCCTACTGCAGTTGTTCAGGGCCCTGGTGAGACCACACCTGGATTATTGTGTGCGGTTTTGGTCTCCTAATTTGAGGAAGGAAATTGAGAAAGGATATTGAGGGAGTGTAACGTAGGTTCATCAGGTTAATTCCCGAGATGGCAGGACTGCCAGGAGATCACACGGTTCTTTTGGGTGGGAAGAAGGGCGATAGTGGGAAGGGGGTTGGGGTAGGATCAGCCATGATCGTATTGAATGGCGGAGCGGGCTCGAGGGCCCGGTTGGCCTACTCCTGCTCCTATTTTCTTGTGACTGACATATGATGAAAGAATGGGTCGACTGGGCTTATATTCACTGGAATTTAGAAGGATGAGAGACAATCTTATAGAAACATAAAATTCTTAAGGTATTGCACAGGCTCGATGCAGGAAAAATGCTCCCTCTGTTGGGGGAGTCCAGAACCAGGGGTCACAGTTTAAGAATAAGGGGTAGGCCATTTAGGACTGAGATGAGGAAAATGTTTTCACCCAGAGTTCGAATCTCTTCCACAGAAAGCAGTGGTAGCCAATTCACTGGATGTTTTCAAGAAAGAGTTAGATCTAGCTCGTAGGGCTATCGGAATCAAGGGATATGCGGGAAAATCAGGAACGGGGTACTGATTTTGGATAATCAGCCATGATCATATTGAATGGCGGTGCTGGCTCGAATAGCTAAATGGCCTACCCCTACACATAATTTCCATGTTTCTATGATTCTCTTTGATCTAGTTTTCGATAAAAGAATAGTTTTCACTGTATGACTGTATGCCTCCTATTAAATGACACATGAGAGGGGATAAAGATGGAACCCTTTTTTTTCCACAGACAAGGTGGTGGGTACAGAGAACGAGCTGCCGGAGGACGTAATTGAGGCAGCTACTATAACAGTATTTAAAATATATTTGAATAGGTACATGGAAAGGAAAGTTTTAGAAGGATAAGGGCCGAACAGGGGCAAATGGGACAAGTGCAGATGGGATATCGTGGTTGCCATGGAAAAGTTGGACCAAAGGGCCTCTTTCTGTGCTCTATGACTCTATGACCGCATGGTGCTATCACAACATTTAATAAACATTTAAACAGGTACATTGATAAAATAGGTTTAGAGGGATATGGGCCGAACACATGCAGGTGGGACTAGTGTAGATGTGGCTTGTTGGTTGGTGTGGGCTAGTTGGGTTGGAGGGCCTGTTCCCACGCTGTGATTCTATGATGACTATGGCTCAATGGCTTTATGACTCTATAACTTTATGATTATGTCTCCATGTCACTGTCTCTGACTCAATGGCTTTATCGGTGCGGTGGTGCCGTACGATGGCAGCCTCGCCAACGGTCTGTATCGTCCTTTTCTTTTGTTTTTTTTAGTCTGTTGTTAAATGTATGTTTTAGTGTATCTTTAGTTTTGTATTATGTGGGGGGGTGGGGGAAACTTTTTAAATCTCTTTCCTTGATGGAGATGCGACTTTTCTGTATCGTATCTCCGTCCGCCCTGCGGCCTAACTTCGTGGAGCTGGCGGTCCCTTTGCTGGGGATCAACCAGGAGCTTCAACTGCCGGAGCCTGCGGACTTAACGTCGTGGAGCTTGGTTAGGGACCGACTTTGGGAGCTTCAAGCCAAAGGAGCTTCGTCTGCCCCGATGGTGGGAGCTTCGATCGCCCTGACTGCGGATAATTCGACTGCCCTGACCGCGGGAGAAAAGGAGGGAAGTAGATAATACGTTATTGCCTTCCATCAGTGCGCTGTGGTGTATGTTTACAGTAATTTTAATGTAGTTGTATGTCTTGTTTTTTTGGTATGACTGTATGGCAAATCAAATTCCTTGTATGTTTTTACATACTTAGCTAATAAATTAATTCCAATACAATGCCAATTATGACTATGTATTAGTAAACTGGAAGAGAGAATGATCACTGTTAATGAAACTGTTGCTGCTCAATTATGTTCCCAATGTTGGGGGAGTCCAGAACAGGGGCCACTGTTTAAGAATAAGGGATAGGCCATTTAGAACGGAGATGAAGAAAACCTTTTTCACTCAGAGTGGTAAATCTGTGGAATTCTCTGCCTCAGAAGGCAGGTGAGGCTAATTCTCTGGATGCTTTCAAGAGCTAGAGCTCTTAATGATAGTGGTCAGGGGGTATGGGGAGAAGGCAGGAACGAGGTACTGATTGTGAATCATCAGCCATGATCACACTGAATGGCGGTGCTGGCTCGAAGGGCCGAATGGCTTACTCCTGCACCTATTGTCTATTGTCTTAATAATTTAATTCTCTTGTCTCACAGTTGACTGCAATGAAACTAACCATTCCATGTTACCTACAGTGAATGTTGTTTTCTCCACAGAATGAGTTCAAGTAAAACTTTCAATGCTAACTGATTCCATCTTTTACTTACCAGGTCTGGACAGATGCTGCAACTCAGATTTTATTTTCCTACTCCTTGGGCAGCAGCTTGATAACCTTATCGTCCTACAGCAAATTCCACAATAACTGTAACAGCGACAGCATCACTGTCTGTGTGGTGAAGTGTGCCACGAGTGTGTATGCTGGATTTGCCATCTTCTCCGTCCTGGGACACATGGCTCATGTACAGAACAAGCCTGTGGTCTCTATGTGCTGAAGGGTATTCATGGAGTAAAGCCTAGTGAGATGTCTTACTTTATTTTCAATGCATCTAGTCTTGAAAGTGTAATCTATCAAACAATGAAACAATGAGAGGCAAGTATGCATCTTCAAATTGCAAAGAACAAATAATTTAGAAAAAGACAAGTACAGTATATTAAGGGTGAAATAAAAATTAGAGGGGATAAATTAGAGTTCAGATCAGGTTCTATGTAAGAGGATAAATAGTAGGATCAGGAATAAACCACCGCCACTTTGTAGCTGCTCCACTATTCAACAAGAACTGAATGATTTTTCATCTTAATGACCACGTTCTTGCCATTTTCTCGTAGCTCCTGCAAGCATTTTGTACATCTCCATGAGGTCACCTTAATTATTCTAAACTCTAGGGGAATGCAAGGAGAAAATATACAATTAATGGCAAGTCCCTTAAGAGCATGGATGTACAGAGTAATATTGGGGTCCAAGTCCATAACTCCCTGAAAGTGGCAAAATACTCAGATAGCGCAGAAAGTGGCAACATAAGCAGATAAAGTAGTAAAGACAAATTGGTATGTGACAAAACTGCGAACCATAATGATATATGTTATGGATGATTGATTTTGGTTAAGCTGTGCGATCTTGGATGAATGTTTACCATGACTGGTTATACCTGTTGATGAATCACAGTCAGTTCTCAATGAAATCACCAGGGTTAAACTATTTCCAGACCAAACCAATTAGACTCAGATTCGACCAGCAGAATGGGATGCTGGAAATTGTTGATCCTATGCAGTTTTATCTCACAGTCTGGGGCAATGAGTGTACAACAGCCAGCAAGCTCGGTAACAACGAAGCATACAATGGACTTGCTGCTCTGCTTCATCTCATTCCACACTTGCTTCTTGGTCTCCCTTCTCCTGAGAGAACTGGCTACATTTCCACATCACCTTAAGCAATTAGTAGTGTAAGGAACTTGTTAATGGTACAATTGCCGAGGACATTGTACATAATATTTAAGTTACTTTAGCTGCAGAACCAAAATGCTGATTCGTAGAGCAATAGAGAGATGCATTACAGAAGGTCCATGCCAAACGTCGAGTAACCACATTTGCACTAATCCTGCCCCAATCTATTTTACTCAACCCACACTCCCAAATATACCACTTATTATAGCAACAATCTTGATTTATATTGAATAAATACAATGTGGATAGAAATGTGTCTTTACACATGCAATAATACAAGTAGTAATGGATAAGATGCTTATTATGCACACCACCTAATATTAATTTCTATTGCAAGTAATAAAATTAAGATTCGTAGATTCATGGAAAGGTACAGCAAGTAATCGGACCATTTGGCCCATTAGATTTTTACTAACCATACTACCACGGTAGCGCAGCGGTAGAGTTGCTGCTTTACAGCGAATGCAGCGCCGGAGACTCAGGTTCGATCCTGACTACGGGTGCTGCACTGTAAGGAGTTTGTACGTTCTCCCCGTGACCTGCGTGGGTTTTCTCCGAGATCTTCGGTTTCCTCCCACACTCCAAAGACGTACAGGTATGTAGGTTAATTGGCTGGGTAAATGTAAAAAAAATTGTCCCTAGTGGGTGTAGGATAGTGTTAATGTACGGGGATCGCTGGGCGGCACGGACTTGGAGGGCCGAAAAGGCCTGTTTCCGGCTGTATATATGATATGATATGATATGATATGATACACTAGTCCCACACTAAATGTTCCTCTTGTTTCTATCAACTGCCTCCGGATTCTACAATCATCTTCACATTTGGGGCAATTTAGCCAATTAACTTACCAACCTGGAATGTGGAAAGAAGCAAAGTATGTATGATACAGCATGGAAACAGGCCATTCGGCCCACTGTGTTCATGCCAACCATCGACTGTCCCGTTCATACTAGTTCTAGTTACCCCACTTTCTCATCCTCTCCCTGCACACTAGGAACAAATTTTCGAGGCCAATTAACCTACAGAGCTGCACGTCTTTGGGATGTGGGAGGAAACCAGGGCACCCAAAGGAAACCCATGCAAACACAGGGAGAACATGCAAACTCCACACAGACAGCACCCGAGGTCAGGATTGAGCCCGGGCCTCTGGTGCTGTGAGGCAGCTCTACCCGCCGCGCCAGTGTTCTACACTTAAAAATTAGGTGCTTCACATAATCAATGTTTCTTTCCCCTGTGTTTCACACCACTTTGAAGATAAATTGCTATCTGTAACAATGTGTCCCCGTTAGACAATAGGTGCAGGAGTAGGCCAATCGGCCCTTCGAGCCAGCACCACCATTCAATGTGATCATGGCTGATCATTCTCAATCAGTACCCCGTTCCTGCCTTCTCCCCATACCTCCTGACTCTGCTTTCCTTAAGAGCGCCATCTAGCTCTCTCTTGAATGCATTCAGAGAATTGGCCTCCACTGCCTTCTGAGGCAGAGAATTCCACAGATTCACAACTCTCTGACTGAAAAGGTTTTTCCTCATTTCCGTTCTAAATGGCCTACCCCTTATTCTTAAACTGAGGCCCCTGGTTCTGGACTCCCCCAACATTGGGAACACGTTTCCTGCCTCCAACGTGTCCAACCCCTTAAATATCTTATATGTTTCGATAAGATCCCCTCCCATCCTTCTAAATTCCAGTGTATACAAGACTAGTCGCTCCAGTCTTTCAACATACGATAGTCCCGCCATTCAGGGAATTAACCTAGTAAACCTACGCTGCACGCCCTCAATAGCAAGAATATCCTTCCTCAAATTTGGAGACCAAAACTGCACACAGTACTCCAGGTGCAGTCTCACTAGGGCCCTGTACAACTGCAGAAGGACCTCTTTGCTCCTATACTCAACTCCTATTGTTATGAAGGCCAACATTCCATTGGCTTTCTTCACTGCCTGCTGTAACTGCATGCTTCCTTTCAGTGACTGATGCACTAGGACACCCAGATCTGAAAGGGACCCATTTATCCTCACTCTTCGCTTTCTGTCTGTCAACCAATTTTCTATCCATGTCAGTACCCTACCCCCAATACCATGTGCTCTAATTTTGCCCACTAATCTATGTGGGACCTTGTCGAAGACTTTCTGAAAGTCGAAGTACGTCACATCCACCGGCTCTCCCCTGTCAATTTTCCTAGTTACATCCTCAAAAAATTCCAGAAAATTAGTCAAGCATGATTTCCCCTTCGTAAATCCATGCTGACTCGGAACGATCCTGTTACTACTATCCAAATGCTCCGCAATTTTGTCTTTTATAATTGACTCCAGCATCTTCCCCACCACTGATGTCAAACTAACTGGTCTATAATTTCCCGTTTTCTCTCTCCCTCCTTTCTTAAAAAGTGGGACAACATTAGCTACCCTCCAATCCACAGGAACTGATCCTGAATCTATAGAACATTGGAAAATGATCACCAATGCGTCCACAATTTCTAGCGCCACCTCCTTAAGTACTCTGGGATGCAGACCATCAGGCCCTGGGGATTTATCAGCCTTCAGTCCCATCAATCTACCCAACACCATTCCCTGCCTAATGTGGATTTCCTTCAGTTCCTCCGTCACCCTAGGATCTCTGGCCACTTGAACATCTGGGGGATTGCTTGTATCTTCCTCAGTGAAGACAGATCCAAAGTACCGGTTCAACTTGTCTGCCATTTCCTTGTTTCCCATAATAAATTCCCCCGCTTCTGTCTTCAAGGGACCCACATTTGCCTTGACTATTTTTTTCCTCTTTACATACCTAAAAAAGCTTTTACTATCCTCCTTTATATTATTGGCTAGTTTACCTTCGTACCTCATCTTTTCTCCCCGCATTGCCTTCTTAGTCATCTTCTGTTGCTCTTTAAAAGAGTCCCAATCCTCTGGCTTCCCACTCTTCTTTGCTTTGTTGTACTTCTCTTTTATTTTTATGCCGTCCTTGACTTCCCTTGTCAGCCACGGGTGTCTCTTACTCCCCTTGGAATCTTTCCTCCTCTTTCGGATAAATTGATCCTGCAACTTCTGCATTGTTCCCAGGGATACCTGCCATTGCTGCTCCACCGTCTTCCCTGCTAGGGCCTCCTTCCAGTCAATTCTGGCCAGCTCCTGCCTCATGCCTCTGTAATCCCCTTTGCTATACTGTAATACTGACACTTCCGATTTTCCCTTCTCCTCTCAATTTGTAGAGTAAAACGTATCATATTGTGATCACTGCCTCCTAATGGCTCTTTTACCTCGAGTCCCCTTATCAGATCAGTTTCATTACACAACACTAAATCCAGAATTGCCTTCTCCCTGGTAGGCTCCAGTACAAGTTGTTCTAAGAATCCATGTCGGAGGCACTCCACAAACTCTCTTTCCTGGGGTCCATTACCAACCTAATTTTCCTAGTCTACCTGCATGTTGAAATTCCCATAACAACCCTAGCATTACATTTGTGACTTGCCAATTTTAGCTCTTGATTCAACTTGCACCTTATGTTGAGGCTACTGTTTGGGGGCCTGTAGATAACTCCCATTGGGGTCTTTTTACCCTTACATTTCCTCATTTCTATCCATACTGATTCTACATCTCCTGATTCTATGTCACCCCTTGCAAGGGAGTGAATATCATTCCTTACCAACAGAGCGACCCCACCCCCTCTGCCCACCTGTCTGCCTTTTCTATCTCTGAATATTCAGTTCCCAGCCCTGGTCCTCTTGTAGCCATGTCTCAGTGATTCCCACAACATCATACTTGCCAATGTCTAACTGAGCTTCAAGCTCATCCACTTTATTTTTTATACTTTGCGCATTTAAATACAACACTTTAACTTCGGTATTCACCTTCCCTCTCACACCGGTCACAATTGGCCCTGACCTTACTCTCTTATCCCATCTAGAACTTCCCTTCCCATTTATTCGAGAGTCCTTTGTATTTTCTCCTGTATTCGCTTCCCCTTTAACTCCATCTTCATATTGCCAATTTGTCAACCCCTCCTCCCCACTACTTAGTTTAAAGCCACACGTGTAGCACTAGCAAACCTGCCTGCCAGAATGTTGGTCCCCCTGCTGTTAAGGTGCAACCCGTCCCTTTTGTACAGGTCACACCTACCCCAGAAGAGATCCCAGTGGTCTGGAAATCTAAATCCCTGCTCCCTGCACCAGCCCCTCGGCCAAACATTCATATCCCCGATCTCTCTGTTCCTGCCCTCACCAGCACGAGGTACAGGTAGCAGTCCAGAGACAACCACCTTCGACGTCCTACTTCTCAGTCTTCTTCCTAACTCTCTAAACTCACGTTGCCTTACCTCCTTCCTCTTCCTCCCGATGTCATTCGTGCCCACGTGCACAACTACGTCCGGTTGATTGGCTTCCCTCGCTAGGATGTTTTGATGCCGGTCCGTGATGTCTTGAAGCCCGGCACCAGGGAGGCAACAGACCATCCTCGAGTCCCACCTGCCGCCACAGAATCTACTGTCCGTACCTCGGACAATGGAGTCACCCACTACTATGGCTCTTCCTGACTTCGGTCTCCCCGGTCAAGTCTCCTTGCCTGGATTAGAGCCACCAACTTGTCCGCCGCTCGGACTGGAAGCGTTTTCTGCCCCGACAGCTCCCAAGATGGTGTACCTGTTTGCAATAGGCACAGCCACCGGGGTCTCCTGGAGTCCACGTTCGCTCCCCTTTGAAACGGTCTCCCACCTTCGCTCGTCCTGGACCCTTGACGTGACAGCCTCACATTAGGTCCTGTCCAGGAAACTCTCGCATTCCCGGACGGCCCTGAGGTTGTCCAGCTGCTTTTCCAACACCACCACACGTCCATTCAGGAGCTGCACCTGGACACAGTTCTTGCAGGTGTAGTTCCCAGAAGATCCAGCGGTGATCCTTTGGCAGCATTTACTGAACCATTTCCATTGTATCCACTGTTCAGGTTTCAGTTAGGCTTTTATTGCCTACCCAGAGGCTCTCGCACAGCTGCCGTGGGCTCCTCTATGATCCGTTTTATTTTTCTTCATGCTGTTCACTGTGGGATTCGACACTCAGTTTTCAAATTTAGGTAACGTGATCATTATTTAATTTAACTCTGTGAAGTTATTGACATTGTTCTGTCCATTGTTACATAGATCAGTACAGCAAAGGTACAGGTCCTTCAGCCCACTTTGTCTGTGCCGAACATAACACCAAGACCAACTCTTAGCTGCCTGCTGATATCCCTCCATTCCCTGCATAGTGTAAGGGGTTTCTGCGTCGAGCTTTCGCCTGACCTAAGGTCCCCGTGCCTTGCTCTGATCCCTTGACCAGGCCGCGCACACTGGTTCCCCGTGAGTGGTTTGACCCACTCACCCCTTACGGTTCTAGACACTGGACTTAGATGCAGGAGCTCTTATAGTGCAGAAAAATTCAACCAGACCATATTTGAAAACCAGGGTTTAAATGAAAAGGCTTTTATTCAGCGCTTGGGACTATTGTCCATGAATATTTATACATTGCTATATGACATACCTATTAAACACATATTGAATCACATGAATACCTTTGACTTATTAATCACAAAACGCAGTTCACAAGACATATACCCGAATACCCTTTTCGCTGAATTCTTAAACACACAGTTCCACAAGACATATACACGAATACCTTTTACTTATGAATTCTTAAACACAGTTCCACAAGACATATACACGAATACCTTTTACTTATGAATTCTTAAACACACAGTTCTACAAGACATATACACGACTGTAAGATGGGGAACGTACGACGCATCGCAACATTGACCAACACATATTTCAATACACACCCAACGTGTATTAACAACCACCCTCCCCTCTACACTAAACTATGTCCAGGATATGCAGGATTTGGAGTACATGCTCACCATGGGGCTATTACTGGGGTTACTGGCTGTTCGTTTTGCAGTATTTCTTCTCGAGTTGCGTGCCTGTTCCTCTCTCTTGCATCCGTTCTTCTTGCCGGTCGTTTCTTCCTCCTGCATTCGTTGACTTCCTTCTGACTCTCTTCTTGACTGCGCTTATGTTCGGGAATACCGGGGATGACCAGACGGTGTTAATTGGTATTTCGTTGTGAGGTGATGGGTGTTAACTGGTTTCCCATCACCTACCAGGTAGTTTTCTATGGGCTATTGTGCCCCCTCAACGAGATGAACTGTTTAGGTCGGCTTGGGGCATTGTGAGTATGCTGATGTCAGCGCCCCAGTGTCTGGACTCCGACCTGGTTTCGTAGGTTTCTGCATGGCCAATACCCATCCTTTGTTCTGGCCGTGGCTTTGCAGAAAACCTAGAGACTGGGTTGTAAGGTTTTTACTTTTTGTGGCTGGTCACGAGGTCCTGCGGCCATTTTAGGACCCACGGATTGTGACATCCTTTGTTAATCTGACCGCAGCCTTTCTCCGCTATCAGCCCCAGTCTCTCGTTTAAAATGTCCAAACTGCAGCTCTTTGGTTTGGTGTTGCTTTCCAAATGAGGGAAAACTTCTCAAATCTTACAATAGCCACGTGCCATCCAAAAGTCTCATAAATGCCACTATTGTATTTGCCTCAACCATCAACCTTGGCAGCACGTTCCAAGCACCCACCACCCGCTGTGTAGAAAAGTTGCCTTGTACATCAACTTTAAAGTTTGCCCCTCTCACCTGAAAGCTACTGTACGTCCTCTAGCATTTGATATTTCCTTCTGGTGAAAAAGGATTCTGACTGTCTACCCTATCTATATATCTCAAAATATGATATCCTTCTATCATGCCTCCCCTCAACCTCTGCCATTCCAGAGAAAATAATCCAAGTCTGGCCAATCTCTCCCTGAGGCTAATACCCTGCTAACCTTGGTCTCATTCTCGTAAACCTCCTCTGCACTCTCCTCAAAGCCTCCACAGCCTTCCTGTAATGTGGCGACCAGAACTACACACAATACATCAAAAGCAGACTAACCAAAGCGACTTCCTGACTCTTATACGCAATCCCGCGGCCCATGAAAGCAAGTATACCATATGCCTTCTTCACCACTCTTTCTGCTAGTGTTGCTACTTTCAGTTTGTTATGTGCTTGGACCCCAATTTCCCTCTGTACATGCGTTTAGTTTAAAGAACAAAATAAATGTCCACAATGGTAGACAAAAGACCATGTCATGCTGAAGTATTAATGGGTTAAATTGTTGCAATAAAGGGTTCCTCCACATGATCTCATTTAAAACCTTCTTTTACCAGAAACAGTTGTAATGATCCTGATGGACCACTTCCCCAGGTTTCTGTAATCAAAGCGGCTTTGTGTGACATCTGGCCTTTGCTTGTTCAATTATTTTGTTGGAGTTGTGTCTGTAACTCAGGTAAGCTGCTCTTTAATAACAAGTCTTTGATTAATATTGTGCAGTGAATTTGGGGAACAGGGGGAACAGTTTTGCTGTTTCTAAACACAAAGACTAGTTGGAGATGAAATAGCTTCATTACCACCTGTGAAATAGTTTTACATACTGATCATCTGAAATCAGCAAAGCTTTCCAGCAGCTACCGGCCTATATCCTTGCTGTGCCACCCATACAAAACGGATGGAAAGATACATACTGAACCGCATCACGCTGGATGTAGACGATGTCCTGATACCTGAACAGGCTGGGTTCCGCCACGGAAAGTCAACAACAAGGTGTAACGATCTCGCTGTGGGTCTTGTCCAGGAAACTCTTGTTTTCCCGGATGATCCTGAGGTCATCCAATTGCCTCTCCAGTTCCCCAAAACGGTCCTTCAGGGGCTGAACATGGACACACTTTCCACAGTTGTAGCAGCCAGAGGCACCAGCAGAGTCCCTGACCTCCCACATCCTGCAAGCATCACACTAAATCAGCTTACCTGTCATTTCTTCACTGCGTCTCACCCACTCCAACTTTTCGCATAGTCTCCTCCTTCAGGCTTCGAGCCAAAGACTCGCATTTTTCGCACAAGCCACTAACATCGACAAGGCCGCACCCCAACAGGCCACTCCCCTTCTCAGCCAATCCCCGCTCTCACTCCTTCACCTGCCACTCGTCTGCCGATCTTGAAGACATTAGATGCTGGTTACTGATTGTGGAAGAGTTAATTGCAAGACCGGAATATGTCAGTTCATAGCAAAAAGCCTGCAGCAGTTCTTGGTTCATCTCTGAATGAAAGGATCCTTTAAAATTTTATCCACCTTAAGAAGATAAAAGATCATTTGTCAAAATGGATGATAAAGAAGTAGCGTTTTACAGTTTATCACAGAATGATCATCACACACAGCGTCCAGAGAACACAGTAAGTATTTTATGAAAACATTGGCAAAAAATCTTATGGAGATTCCTGAAGGATTTGAGGATCTCAGTGTTAGGATATTACTCGATGGCCTTCAGAATGTTTCCAAACTTTTCTCTGATTGCTGTTAAACGGAAAAAAGATGAATGTTTCATTAGTGATCATCTTGTTTGAGTTTTGGTCTGCCAATGTCTGGTTTCCTCTTTCTCCAAGTCTGCCGCCGATGGACACGTGGGTGAAAGAGACGAGAACGTGGAGCGAGGCAACTGGTCCTCGAAGACCGACTACCTGCTCTCAATGATTGGCTGTGCTGTGGGTCTGGGCAACGTCTGGAGATTCCCTTACCTAGTGTACAGGAACGGAGGAGGTACTGTAGAGGTTTCATCATCCATGGAAGGGAAAGGCATAAGAAAGGGAAAAGAGTCGTAGATTTGTAAACAAAATAATATTAAATTCAATAGACACAGAATAGAACATAGAACCGTGCAGCACAGGAACAGGCCCTTTGGCCCACAAAGTCTGGGTGGAACATGATACCAAATTAAACTAATCTCTTCTGCCTACACATGATCTATATTCCACCATTCACTGCATGTTCATGTGTTTATCTAAAACCCACTTAAACACCACCATTGTATCTGCTTTCACTGCCACCCCCAGCAGGCATTCCAGGCACCTACCGTACACTGTGCAAATAAAAACATGCCCCACACATCTCCTTTAAATTTCCCCCTCTCACCCCAAAACTATGTTCTTCACTATTCAACATTTTCATCCTTGGAAAAAGATTCTGACTCTACCCTATCTATGCCTCTCATCTATACACTAAAACTCTCATTTGTTTGTTTGTTTATTCCTGAACTACAGCCAAAATGGTACACGATAGTGTGACAATTTTAAGCCCACCTTACTCACTGTTGTCCCTTTGGTGCTAATGGAAGAAGTTTCACTGAAATCGGTATTATATTTTTAAAGTTATTCACATTTTAAAGTTTAAATCTATCTCCTAGGGAGAGAGCAGGAGGGAGGGGGAGGATAAGGGGGAGTTGAAGGGGATGGAGTGGGGGTGAGGGGAAGGGAGGGGGGTTGGAGGTAAGGGTGGACCGGGAGGGGAGGGAGGGAGGAGGGAGGGAAGGGGAGGAAGGAAGGAGGGGGCGAGGTGGGAGAAGGGGATGGGGGAGTAAGGGGGAGGGAAGAGATGGTGCTGCACCAATGCAGGAGAGGTTTGGGCCCAATGGGTCCACTTGGTCTAGTAATTTGATATAATTCTATCAGGTCTCCCCTCAGCCTCTGACACTCCAGAGAAAACATTCCAGTTTGTTCAACCTCCCTTTATAACTAACACCCTCTAATCCAAGGAGCATCATGGGAAATCTCTTTTGCACCCTCCCCGAAGCTCCCACATTCTTCCTGTAATGGGGCGATAAGAACTGCAATACTCCAAATGCGGTTTAATCAAAGGTTTTATAAACACGACTTCCCTACAGTGATATGTAATGCCCCGACCGATGAAGGTAAGCATACTGTACACCTTCTTTGTCACTCTTTCTATTTTTGTTGCTCTTTTCAAGGACAATGGGTTTGGAACCCACCATTCCTTTAGACATTGACGCTGTTTAGGGCCCTGCCATTAACTGTACACTTTTCCCTGACCTTGGACCACCCGAAGTATAGACACCCAGATTAAACTCCATCTGCCATTTCTCCACCCATATCTGTAACTGGTTTCAATCCTTTGACAGCCTTCTTCACTCTCCACAACAACACCAATTTCTGTGTTGTCTGCAACCTCCAGCCAGAATGACATCCTTCCACCATAACCTTTGTTTTCTATTAAGACAGTTATAACTCCAAACTACCAACCAATTGTTTAAGACAAAACCTGCCTCTGATAAAGCCACGACAATTGTTCCTAATTAGCCTATTCTCTTCCAAATGCGAGTAATTCCTATCACCTTCTCCCTCCCCAGGTCCCCTTCCGCCTGTATTCCATCCTCCCTTTGTACCCTTAACAAACATGCCACATCCTACCTGTAATGGAATGACCAGAACTGAACGCAATACTCTAAATGCAGCCTGACCAAAGTCCTATAAAGCTGCATCATGACTTCCTGACTCTTATACTCAATGCCAACCAATGAAGGGATGTAAACAATACTCCTTTGTTACCACTATTATCTTTGCTGCCACTTACAGGAAGCAATAGACTTGGACCCAGAGATCCCTCTGAACATCTATGAAGTCAATGATCTTCCCCGTGACTGTAAATATAGCACAGAGCCTTAGAGATTTGTGTGTAGTGGTAACCTGCCAGAAACAAGGATGTTCAGAAAGACTCTGTAACCCCCAGTCATGCTTGTGCTCTCTAATGAAGTCCTCACTTACATTTTCTAGGTGTCTTTCTCATTCCCTACTCACTCATGCTGGCACTCGTTGGGATGCCGATGTTCTTTTTGGAATCGTCCTTTGGGCAGTTTGCCAGCCGCGGACCTGTTGCAGTGTGGAAAGCTGTGCCAATACTACAAGGTTCATGTTTATTTATCAATGCCGTTTGGAACAATTTATATGAGGAATATTGGTTTGAACTGTACTAATGTACTGGGTTTAGTTATGTTATTTGATCAGAGATGAAACAGTCTTGCTGCATCACTGTTCACAGTCTAATATCAGCTAGATTTTTACAAAATTGTTTGCATTGATTGACTGAAAGATACAGCATGGAAACAGGCCCTTTGGCCCATTGAGTCCACACCGACCTTCGATAACTTGTTCACCCTATATTATCTAATTTTCTCATCCACTCCCAACGCACCAGGCAATTTACGGAGGCCAATTAATCTACAAACCTGCACATCTATGGAATGTGGAGTAAACCAGAGCACCCGGAGGAAACCCACGTGTTCACAGATGGAACAGGCAAACTCCACACAGAGAGCAAAATATGCTTCAAATGCTGGAAATCTAAAATAAAAACAGAAAATGCTGAAAACAATCAATGGGTCAAACTGCATCTGTGGAAGGGGAAACCGAGGCAATGTTTTATGTAAAAAATCCTTTGGCATAATGTAGAGGGATACATGGAGCTTGTTAAACTGATGAGAAGGCGTATGTGTGTTGGGGTGGTGGGTAGGAGGATGTCTCCAAGAATAAAACTGGGGTCATCGTGGGGTTAAGGTCATCTTGTCAATGAGTGAAAAGGAACAGTTAGAGAGGGAGAACACACAAGAAGTTAGACAAATAAAATATGGGAGGTGTGGGACATAACCAGCATGCTAGGATATGCACGAGATCCATTCCTAAAGGGAATAAAAGGGTAAAATAGAAGCTGAGACCATACCACAGATGGACGGCCCATGCTGAAAGCTATACAAGATACATATACACTTAGTGAGACAGGGACTGATTAGAGAAGGCTCATGTCTTCTGATGGCTACATTGAAGGAAGGCTTCATGGAAGGAAGCAGAGTGAGATGGTGGAAGGTTTTCGGACTGGAGGCCTGTGACTAGTGGTGTGCCTTGGTGATCGGTGCTGGGCCCATGTTGCTTTTTGTGGTTTCTATCAATAATTTGGATGAGAATGAAGAAGGCATGATTAGTTAATTTGCAGATGACATGAAAGTGGGTGGTTTTGTAGCTAGCGAAGATAGTTATCAAAAATTACAGCAGGATCTTGATGAGGGGGGGGGGCAAATGGGCTGAGGAATGGATCATGGAGTTTATCACAGATATGTGCGAGGTGTTGCATTTTGGGAAGTCAAACCAGGGCAGGAACTTCACACCTCATCTTCCTGCTCGCCAGGGAATCAAGTCCAAGCTTGCTCAATCTCCCCCTTTGGCTCAAGCCCCTGAGTCCTGGCAATGTACTTGGAAATCTTCTCAGCACTCTGAAGCTTAACCATCTCCTCCCTGTAGCAGGGTGATCAAAACTGAACACAATACTCCAAATGTGGCCTCTACAACGTCTTCTACAACCTTAACATAACATCTCAATGTTTACACTCAAAACCCTGACTGATGAAGGCCAATGTACCGAAAGCCTTCATGTCCACCCTATCTAACTGTAGCGCCATTTCATGGAACAATGGAAGTAATCTCACAGTGGTGTTGGGTAATGAGTTTCAGGAGTTGGTAATGACAAAGTGCCAGTAACTCACATCCAAGTTAGGATCATGTGCAACTTGGAAGTAAATACGTTGTTATATTTATCTTGGTGGGAGAGTTCAAGCATTGAGAGATGTTATCAGCTCCTGTCATAACTGCAGCGTGTTATGGAGTTGGTGGAAGAAAATTTGAATATCTGGAAACTGGGCCGTTCAGTTGTTGATCAGATTGTTGTGAAGGGATGGTTGTCAGACATGTAGAGGGTATTTCATCACAACCTGATTAACAATCTTTGTGTGGGAATATATTTCAATTAGTTTCTGTTCTAAACTCCTGTTCACCATTTATTTTAAGGTGTTGGGGTCACCATGGTCCTTGTGAGTTCACTCTGTGGCATTTCCTACTGCTGCATCATCGCCTACAGCCTGTTCTACCTGTTTGCCTCCTTCCAATCCCCCCTGCCCTGGTCAGACTGCTTCAGCTGGTGGGGTGCGGATGAAACCTGCAGTCGGACACCCAGAGGTACTGAGCCAACTTTACGGTTAGGCACCAACTAAGCGCTTCCAATATCAACATGCTGAATTACAGACAGTAATGGAGACTGGCTCTACACGTGGTGTCTGAACCTGAAATAAAAATAGAGAATGCTTGAAATACTCTGCATATCATGGAGCATCTGGCTTTGTTTAGTTTAGTTTGGAGATACTGCATGGAAACAGGCCCAGTGGCCCACCGAGTCCACACCGACCATCCCACTAGTTATATGTCATTCTACCTTCTCATCTATGCACTACACTCTTGGGTCAATAGAGGCCAATTAACCTAAAATTAATCTGTGGGATGAAATTGGAACACCTGGAGGAATCCCATGCGGTCAAAAGTCAGGATGAAACCTAGGTTTCTGGTGCTGTGAGGCAGCAGCTCTACAATCTGCACCACTGTGCGGCCTTATGCAGAGAGAACAGAATTAACTATTGTGGTGGTGGTGGAATGAGGAGCCTTCCAGTAAGGCAGCAATCCTGTTGATTTGCTTCCAATTTAGTCTTTTGCACTCAGAGCTTATATTAGAGCAACCAGGACCAGAGTATCCCGACTTGCTACTTCCTGCCTGTGAGCCAATCTAGATCCATACCTGTGTGTTATGACTTAAAAAGAGACACACATAGTGCTGGAATAAATCTGTGGGTCAAGCAGCATCTCTGGAGCACATGGATTGGCAACATTTAGGAACGTGCCCCTACTTCAAACTCTTTTCTTGCTTTCACCTTCCTACTACAATTAGCCTGAAGAAGAGTCCCAACCCAAAGCATCCCCGTCTTCCAGAGATGCTACCTGACCACCAGAATTATTCCAGCACTTTGTGGGTTTTTTTGTAAACCAACATTTACAGTTCCCAGGTAGACACAAATTGCTGGAGTAACTCAGAGGGACAGGCAGCATCTCTGGAGAGAAGGAATGGGTGACGTGTCGGATCGACATCCTCTGAAGAAGGGTCTCGACCCGAAACGTCACCCATTCCTTCTCTCCAGAGATGCTGCCTGGCCCGCTGTGTTACTCCAGCACTTTGTGTCTACCTTCGATTTAAACCAGTATCTGCAGTTCTTTCCTACACATTTCCTCTACAGTTCCCAGTGTCCACATTTCATATTTTCCAGATTTGATGTTCAATCTCAGTGTGGCCAATGGATATTTTGACATACTTAACACAACGTGGTTACACACAAGCAACAAATCTTACTCAAATGGATCAGAAGTCGGCGTTTGTTTCCAGGGCCCAAGTGAGCAATACTGGGAGTAAGTAACATGCTGCTGGTATTTACATCTACAGCCTACACTGCTACAACAGTGGCTTCCCTTTGGGGTGGTCAATGAGCTGTCCTGTTTAATGAGGGAAGTTTAATTTGCTTTGGATAGCCTTACTATTTATGTCAATGTATGTTCTACATTAACCTGACACCATGGACTCATCCAGTTGTGAACAACACTACGTTAACATTTGCCGGTTTATTTTAATAATATTTACATTGCAAAATCATGTGAATATTTGTTTTAAATTTTCATGCTCTTAAAAGTAGCTTCACCTAAGTTAAATAGCTGAATTTGTCTTTGAGTGATATCTGTTTTGTTGTGTTAATTAGCTTATTGTGGTCTTGTGTCTGATCTATCGATTTAGAGTTGAACAATGGGAAGTTGTGGCATTAGTTAGGGCAGACAGTTTAATTTAGTTTTGAAGAGATTCAGCCTGGAAACAGGTCCTTTGGCCCACCGAGTTCAAGCCGACCATCAATCATCCATTGACATTAGTTCTATGTTATCCCATTTTCATATCTTCTCATCCACTCCCAACACACTCATTTACAGAGGCCAAATAACCAACAAACCCGCCCCTCTTTGGGATGTGGGAGGAAACCGGAGCATCCAGAGGAAACCCACACTGTCAGGGAGAACGTGCAAGCACCACACAGATGGCACCCGTCATGAGCAAATCCATGTCTCTGGCGCTTTGAGGCAATGGCTCTACCTGCTGCCCGATTAACCCAAGTCGTTTTAGGAGTAGCACACTCAACTACAATAGGTGTGCTCAGTGGAGAATCTCATCAACCAAGCCCATTTAAAAGAAGATTTCTATTATGTGATACAAAAAGCTGAAGAATGGCAGAATACAAAAAGTATAAATTAAATTCACTTTCACTTCTGGTAACAATTTGTAGTCACGCCATTAAATTCAAAAATATTTAATTGAATGTTAATTCACCAATGCATTTTATGTAAAGTGATTGTGTGGAAGGGCACTTGCAAAAGTTGTCTCCTTTAAATATTTTATTTAGTAAAGGAGTTTTACACCGTTCAAGTTCCATGGATGAGACGGGGAAGATCGTCTGGCGCTTAGCCCTGTGTGTGCTCCTGGTGTGGCTGATGGTTGTAGCCGCCTTGTTTAAAGGAATCAAATCTTCAGGAAAGGTAAAAGAATTGGTGACGAAAGGGGTCAAACTCTGGGGAGAAAGGATGGGTTTTTACACGAGAAATCTCATTTTCTCTCCCTATAGTTCAGGCCCTCAAGTCCTGGCAATATTCTCGTAAATCTTCCCTACACTCTTTCAACTTATCATCTTTCCTATAACAGGGTGATCAAATCAGAACACAAAATGCCAACTGTGATCTCACCAGCACCCTGTACAGCTGTTACATAACATCCCAACTTCTACACTCAACACTCTGACTGATGAAGGCCAATGTGCCAAAAGCCTTATCTACCTGTGATGTCCCTTTCAAGGAAGTATACTTCTATCAGGTCTCCCTGCAAGAATATAATTTGAATGTAGTTATGGATAGTATTACCTGACATGATTGGATAACATCCAAAGCTTTTCACTGTACTTCAGTACACGTGAGAATAATAAACCTAATAATAAACCTAATCAGGGCAGTTGTGACAGTGACAATGACAAAGAAGCTAAATTGAATATACTGAAGATACTGTAACCAATTCCCCCCTAACTGAGGAAGTGCTATTTACACTGAGGTTAACCTGCAGCTCTGAGATAAATACACTCTTTATGTATATTTAAGAATCAAAGGGTACTGAGTTAATGCAGGACAATGGCACAGAGATGAAAGATCAGTCATCAATCTTACTGGAAACATGAGGGGTCAAATGGCCAACTCTTGCTTCTATTTATTTTGTTGTAATGTTCCAATTTTCAAGAGAAACCAAAGTAATGTAGATGCCAGAGATAGTCACAGAATCATAAGGCACAGAAACAGGCCTTTCAGCCCAACTCATCCATGCTAAACTAGATGCCTCTATCTAAGCCAATCCCACCTGCCCGTGAATGGCCCATATCCCTCTATATCCCATATCCCATATCTGAAATTTTAAAATCCTGGAAATAGAGACATGGAGGCATACAGCACAGAAACAGGCCCTTCGGCCCAACTCGTTCATGCTGACCAAGAAGCCCCCATCTCAACCTTCCCACCTGCCCTCATTTAACCCATAACCATCCAAACCTTCCCTGTCCATGTACCTGTCCGAGTGTCTTTTAAATGTTGTAACAGTAAGCAGGTTAGCTGGTCAGTGGCACTGCAGAGAGAATAAATATTTCAGGCTGATGACAGGTTCTGAAGAACAGTCTTGAACTGAATGGTTAAATGATATTTTCCTCCACTGCCACTGAACTGCTGGGTACTTCCAGTGTTTTTACTTCTGTAATTGACCTCTGCTTCATTCTTTGCTTTAAGTGAAATCCTATAGACAATAGACAATAGACAATAGGTGCAGGAGTAGGCCATTCAGCCCTTCGAGCCAGCACCGCCATTCAATGCGATCATGGCTGATCACTATCAATCAGTACCCCGTTCCTGCCTTCTCCCCATACCCCCTCACTCCGCTATCCTTAAGAGCTCTATCCAGCTCTCTCTTGAAAGCATCCAACGAACTGGCCTCCACTGCCTTCTGAGGCAGAGAATTCCACACCTTCACCACCCTCTGACTGAAAAAGTTCTTCCTCATCTCCGTTCTAAATGGCCTACCCCTTATTCTCAAACTGTGGCCCCTTGTTCTGGACTCCCCCAACATTGGGAACATGTTATCTGCCTCTAATGTGTCCAATCCCCTAATTATCTTATATGTTTCAATAAGATCCCCCCTCATCCTTCTAAATTCCAGTGTATACAAGCCCAATCGCTCCAGCCTTTCAACATACGACAGTCCCACCATTCCGGGAATTAATCTAGTGAACCTACGCTGCACGCCCTCCATAGCAAGAATATCCTTCCTCAAATTTGGAGACCAAAACTGCACACAGTACTCCAGGTGCGGTCTCACCAGGGCCCGGTACAACTGTAGAAGGACCTCTTTGCTCCTATACTCAACTCCTCTTGTTACGAAGGCCAACATTCCATTGGCTTTCTTCACTGCCTGCTGAACCTGCATGCTTCCTTTCATTGACTGATGCACTAGGACACCCAGATCTCGTTGAACTCCCCCTCCTCCTAACTTGACACCATTCAGATAATAATCTGCCTTTCTATTCTTACTTCCAAAGTGAATAACCTCACACTTATCTACATTAAACTGCATCTGCCATGTATCCGCCCACTCACACAACCTGTCCAGGTCACCCTGCAGCCTTATTGCATCTTCCTCACAATTCACACTACCCCCCAACTTAGTATCATCTGCAAATTTGCTAATGGTACTTTTAATCCCTTCGTCTAAGTCATTAATGTATATCGTAAATAGCTGGGGTCCCAGCACCGAACCTTGCGGTACCCCATTAAATGTAAATGTTGTAGCAGAAACACAGGATAATCTAACAATCCCTGTCCCTGACCAGGTGGTTTATTTCACTGTAACATTCCCATACGTGGTTCTGATCGTACTTCTGATCCGAGGACTGACCCTGGAGGGAGCCTGGAAAGGGATTGAATTCTACATTGGAAGTCAGTCAGACTTCTCAAAGCTGGCTGATGCTGAGGTAAACAAATCACAACATTCTATATATTGGCTGGCTTTGAGGAAAATATATCTCACTTTTAATCTGGTATTTTATCTCAGTTAGTTTTTGGTTTTGCACTAGTTGATGAAAGCTCTGTTTAGTCATTTGTTGGTTGAGATCTGAATTAATTTAACACGGTGGAGCTTTCTTTGTTCCAGCTTGTGTAAGGGCTCAAATTCAGCGTAGCCATGTGGGTTTTATTGCAGGGGTGTAAAAAAGGTGTAAAAGCTCCAGCTCGATTATGTTGCCAGGACATCCTGTTTATGGCTAAGGGTATCCTTTGATATGGGCAACTGGCTTTAAGGCTTTGATGGTTAGCCATCCTTTGAAGTGTTAAGAAGAACAACTTGCCATATGGACTGCCCTTTGTTCCCAAGAAAGAAGAGGTCACGATGGACACAACGGACACGAGGTCCCGAAACACATAAAGATTTATAGGACATTGTAAAACTTGCCATATAAGGTAGCAACAGGAAATGTACTGGGAAACGTAATTCAGGTATAAATATGTGTAATTGTTAGCATTCGGAGAGAGAGACTACACTAACTTCCTAAGCGTTTCTAAACGCTTCGGTTTCTAGACTCTCTCCCACCTGGGTGAGTAGAATAAAGAGGTTAAACGAATTCGGTTGTCTGCCTGTTTTTTCTAATAGGCCACAGACTACAACATTTGCAGAGGGATAACAGAGCCCAGACGACAAGAGTGCAAGAGATCTCATCTCTTTGGCAATCACATCTCATCTCTTGCTAAATAACAAGCGAAGTCAGTGGCCTAGGCAACAGCGTGTAGATAAGGAGGCTGAATGATACCACTACTGTTGACCAGTGGAAGCATTATTTAGCACCCATACAATAGAATGGTGTGAATATTCCACCCCATATTCTCCCTGTAGCTACAAGATGTTGGACTGAACTGGATTGGTGTCTTTGTACCATCAGAGGCTGAGGGGAGACTTGACAGAAGTATATAAAATTATGAGAGGCATAGATAGGGTAGACAGTCAGAACCTTTTTTCCCAGCTTGCAAACGTTAAATGCTGGATGGCATAGCTTTAACGCGAGAGGGTCAGAGCTTCAAGCAGATGTGTGGGACGTGTTTTGCACAGAGGGTGGTGCGGGCCTGGAACACACTGCCAAGGGTGGTGGTAGACACAGATACAATAGTGGTATTTGGTTATGTCGGGAAATGCAGGAAATGGAGGAATACGCGTCACATGCAGGTCGACATGTGTTGATCTTGGCATCATGATCAGCACAGATATTGCGGATAAGGGCCTGATCCTCTGCTCTACTGTTTTACGTACGATATTAAAGTTGAATGAGTTTGTTAAATATGACTGATTCCATCTTCTATTCACCAGGTGTGGAAAGATGCTGCAACTCAGATATTCTATTCCATGTCAGTGGGCTGGGGCGGCTTAATAACCCTGTCATCCTACAACAAATTCCACAACAACTGTTACAGAGACACCATCACTGTCTGTGTGGTGAACTGTGCCACGAGTGTGTTTGCTGGATTTGCCATCTTCTCCGTCCTGGGACACATGGCTCACGTACAGAACAAGCCTGTTTCAGAGGTCGCTCAGTCAGGTAACTATGGTCTCCACTCTGTGCTGAAGGTTATTTGAGCAGGGGATCTCACGCCTGCCTTAGACTTGGTTTAGTGTAGTTTAGAGATACAGGATGGAAACAAACTCTTTGGCCCACCAGGCCCACGCCGACCATTGATGACCCGTTCACAGTAGATCTATGTAATCTCACCTTTGCACCCAGTCCCCACACATGGGGGACAATTTACAGCGGCCAATTAACCTACAAGCCTGCACGTCTTTGGGATGTGGAAAGAAACTGGAGCTCGGACGAAACCCATACGGTCACAGGGAGAACCTACAAACTCCACACAGACAGCACCTTGGTTCTTGATTTCCCTACCCTTGGTAGAATTACAAATTACTGACAGTGTATTTTGTGTCTGTAAAGCTTTCAAAGGAAATGTGAAACCTGCAAAATATTCTGAAGTATTGGTGCTGCTGTGGCACTGAAAGAGGCCGTTCAGTCCATCAGCCTAATGCTTGCTCTGAGGGAAGCAATCCTATTAGTCCCATTGCTCCTTCTCATTGTTCCCTTACAATTGACAATTTATTTTCTCTCATTTATAAACTTCCCTTTTTGATTATTTTTGCCGTTAAACTGAACTGAGGACTCATTTGTACTCGTCAAGGAACCTCCCCATAGATCTGTGTTGACTGATTGAAAGATAGTGTGGAAACAGGCCCTTCAGCCCACTGAGACCATGCTGACCATCGATCAACCATTCACACTAGTTCTATATTATCCCACTTTCTGATCCACCCCCTGCACACTGGGACAATTTTGCAGAGACCGATTAACCCACAAACCTACACGTCTTCAGAATATGGGAGGAAACCCATACGGTCACAGCAGGGCTGGATTAAGCTGGTGTGAGGCCCGTAGCATATGTTTTCAACGGGCCTTAAATATGGGAAAAGGTGACATCACCGCCTGTGGCCCACGTGACCTCACCCAGCCAGCGGCCACGTGCTCCCACTCCACCAATGGCGGCCGCCCAGGTCGGGAGGCGGGTTGCTACGCAACCTCCGTTAGGCGCTCCCAGAAATCGCAACAAAATGCAGCAACAATCAGCGAGGTCCCAAAATCCAGGGTTCAAATGCACAGGCCTGGGCCAACTCGGTGCAACATTCAACAGAAATGCCGCGGGGATTTGTGCAGACTAGGGGCAAGAAACACATCAAGCCCCTGCATTGGGTGGCGACCGCAGTGCGAGCGAGTGCGCCCAGCGCCCGCTCCACACATACAACTCTGGTTCTAGTTGATTACTGCGCATACACCTCACAAGTGGTTATACCTGGCCGGTCAGAGTGAGTAGAGTAGTGATTCAATTTTAAAGTGGGCCCTGGAGACACCGAGGGCAACCCTCCCAGTGTTAACAACACCAGCTGCACACCAGATTCGCATCCCCCCGAAGGCCAGCGCTTCCCTCTCCCGCGAGCGGGGATCGCCCGCTTCAACCACAAACTCCAACGGCATCATGCGCAGGTCTGCCAAGCACGCTGCCCCAGCCTGCAAGCTCTGGGGAGGGGAAAGGAATCAAAAATCCCGGCACTTGCTACCTAACGGCCAAATATGGTCTGTCTACAAGTTTGCAGATGACACCACACTGTGGTGGGTCGGATCACAAACAATGATGAGACTAAGTACAGGAAGGAGATAGAGAAGTTAGTATCAGGGTGTCAGGCCAGCAATATTTCCCTCAATGTCAATAAGATGAAGGAGCTAAAAGCCAAAAATGCTCACCGACGCCTTTACTTGCTGAGGAGACGGAGGAAATTTGGCATGTCTCCAGTGACTCTTACACACTTCTACAGATGCTCCATAGAATGCATACTGTCAGCTTGCATCACAGCTTGGTTTGGGAACGGCTCTACCCAAGCCGGCAAGAAATTGCAGAGAGTAGCCCAGTGTATCACACAAACCAGACTCCCCATCATTGACTCTATCTACACTTTGTGCTGCCGCAGAAAAGCAGCGAAAACAATCAGACGTCTCATTCCTTGTTCTCCCTGCTCCAATCTGGCACCAGATACAGCAGCTTGAAAGCGTGCACCAGCAGTGTCAGGAACCTCATTGCGGCCATTGGAACTGGTGCGCTACAATGCTGAGAAACTATATGCTGCACTCTGTATCATTCCCTTCCTTCTTGAGTGTGGTTTGATGTATTCATGTCTGCTATTATCTGATCTGATTGGATAACATGCAAAACAAGGCTTTTCACTGTATCTCATTATGTACGGCAATAATAAACCTAAACTTAAATCTAGATAGTCTGCAAATGTCCTGAACCAGAATCGAAAATCTTACATGAATCTCACATCATGTAAAAGACTGGGACTAGCGTGACAGTGGCACCTTGGTCAGCATGGACAAGTTGGACTGAATGGCCTTCTTTCCAGTATGACTATGAGATCTTTGTAAAATGGAATTAGGGTCTGAACTCTGGTACAGTTATTAGTTAAATAGTTATCTTTTTGTGCAACTCTCCCTTGTCCAGTCCCACCACTCTTCTACCCACTGAGTGTCATTTTATGTAGTGAACCACTGGAGGAGATCTTGTAAGATTTACTAATGAATCATATACTTGTGCGCACAGAACCCAGTATTCAATTCCATTTCATTCAATGAAACATCAACTGTTTCATATAATGCTGCACATCTCAATATTGCATCACTCCAAGGTGCAGTATACCTGCTTGTCTTCACAATATAAATATATTTAAGGACGATTACCTGAAATTGTGTCTGTTGTTCAGGTTTCAGTTTGGCTTTCATCGCCTACCCAGAGGCTTTAGCACATCTGCCGTGGGCTCCTCTCTGGTCCGTATTGTTTTTCTTCATGTTGCTCACGCTGGGACTCGACACTCAGTTTGCAGGTTTAGGTAAGAGTGGCTCTGCCAAATTTAACAACACTTTTGATATTTACAATTAGAAATTATTAAATTACTTTAGAGTTAGTGTGAAAACAGGCCCTTTGCCCCACCGAGTCCATGCCAACCAGCGATCACACCATATTCCACACACGAGGGCCAATTTACAGAAGCCAATTAACCTACAAACCTGCAAGTCTTTGGAATGTGGGAGGAAACCAGATCAGACCGGAGAAACCGGAGGAAGCTCACACATTCACAGGGAAAATGTATACACTCAGTACAGGCAGCAACCGTATTCAGGATCAAACCCGGGTCTCTGGCGCTGTGAGGCAACAACTCAACCACTGTGCCGCCCTTTCTTCATTCAAGCTGAGAAAATGTTGCTGTTGATTGTAATTGTTAAGATATCCCGGATGGGAAAGAGCTGGGAAATAATGGTAGATGTGTACACAGCTGTGGGCACATCACCAATTCGCCTTCTTAATAACAGACTAGACTAGGTTTTTTTAAAGCACCAGTTCATTAATTACTTGAAATTAAATGGATTTGATTTGGGGTCCCTTGAAATGGACAGAGATGTAGATGTAGCCCAGTCCATCTCACAGACCAGACTCTGCACTATTGACTTCATCTAAACTTCACACTGCTTCTGAAAAGCAGCCAACATAATCAGAGACTTGTCCCACCCTGGTCACTCCTTCTTCTCTCCACTCTCATCCTGCACAAGGTACAGAAGTTTGAAAGCGTGCATCACCAGGCTCAGGAACATTTTCTTCCCCACTGTTTCTGAACAATTCCTTCCAGAAGCTGGGGTACTGTCCGATTCACCTCTACCCCATTGTGGACTGGACTTTGACTATGGAACTGATGCGCTATGATGCCGAGAACTATAAACTGCATTCTGTATCTTCCTCTTTGCTCTGTCTGCTGTACTTGAGTTTGACTTGATTGTAATTATGTATAGTATTATCTGAACTGTTTGGATAGCATGCTACACAAAGCTTTTCACTGTACCTCGGTAAGTGACAATAATAAACCTAAACCTGAAGCTAGATTCTTAGTCCAGATATTTGATGTTTGTAAACTGAAGCAACTCTTGTTTCTCTGCTTGAAGCCAGGGATTTGTGCACCCGGTATCTGAGGATAATAATTGTGCTAATGATTGTGCAGTAGATGGCTTCTCCCTAACAATTTGCCCGTTCAGAGTAACGAACTGGATTACATATGGAGGACAGATGTACAGAGAAACTGCCTCAGCTGTTCCCTCAGTCTCATCACTCCAGCCTTTGATAAGGTGCCATGTGTTGGGCTGCTTCGGAAGATGAGAGCCCACGGTATCAAAGGGCAGATACGAGCATGGACAACAGGTTGGCTGGATGGCAGAAGATAAAGAGTGGCAATAAAGGGGGCTTTTTCTGGTTGGCTGCCAGTGACTAGTGGAGTCCCACAAGGGTCGGTGATGGGGCCGCTACTCTTCACGTTGTATATTAATAATTTGCATGAGAGGATTGAAGGCTCTGTTGTAAAGTTTGCAGATGATACGAAAATAGGTGGGGGGGCAGGTAGTGTAGAGAAAGCAGGGACTCTGCAGAAGTATATGGACAGGTTGGGAGAGTGGGCAGAGAAGTGGCAGATGGAATATAATGTAGCAAAATGTGGAGTCATACATTTTGGTAGTATGAAAGCGTATACTATTTTCTAAATCGGGTGAGAATCCAGAAATTGGAGGTGCAAAGGGACTTGGGAGTGCTGGTGCAGGATTCCTAAAAAGTTAATCTGCAAATCGATTTGGTGGTAAAGAGAGCAAACTCAATGCTAGCATTTATTTCAAGAGGACTTGAATACAAAAACAGGGGTGTAATGTTGAGGATCTACTAGGCGCTGGTAGGGTTGCATTTGGAATATTGTGTGGAATTTTGGGCACTATATCTGAGGAAGGATGGCCTGGCTCTGGAGAGGGTCCAGAGGAAGATTACAAGAAGGATCCCAGGAACAAGTAGGTTAACGTATGATGAGTGTTTGTCGGCACTGGGCCTGCACTTGCTGGAGTTTAGAAGAATAAGGGGGACCTAATTGAAACATACAGAATAGTGATAGGGTTGGATAGAGTGGATGTGGAGAGGATGTTTCCACTAGTGGGAGAGTCTACGACCAGAGGTCATTGCCTCAGAATTAAAGGACCTTCTTTTAGGAAGGAGATGAGGAGAAATTTATTTAGTCAGAGGGTGGTGAATAAGAGGGTGGTGAATCTGTGGAATTCATTGACAAGGAAGGCAGTGGAGGGCAAGTCAGTGGATATTTTTAAGGCAGAGATAGATAGATTCTGGATTAGTACAGGTGTCAGAGGTTATGGGGAGAAGGCAGGAGAATGGGGTTAGGATGGACAGATCAGCTATGATTGAATGGTGGAATAAACTTGATGGGCCGAATGGCCTAATTCTACTCCTATTCCTTATGACCTTATGAGGGAATACTGTGGGACACTGATTATCATCGATTTAAACATTTCTTCCCCCAGAAACAATTCTAACAAGTCTGCTGGACCAGTTTCCAAAGATGTTGAAATCTAAACGTATTTATATGACAAGTGGAATTTGCTTGGTGTTTTATTTCCTCGGCCTTGTGTTTGTTACAGAGGTATGATGTTCATTAGTAGTTTTTTATGTTTAGTGCTGTCATAGCTGATCAGAAACTAGATGGGAGCAGGATTTAAGGAAGAATCTCGCTGTCCTAATGCATGGATTTGAATAGAAACACAGACCATTCCTTTCCTCACATCATCTTTGTTCTACCCATGCCTGGCTCTGTTGCAGAACATAGAACACAGGAACAGGTCCTTCCGCCCACAATGTTTCTGTCAAACATGTCACTAAGACCAATCCTTGTCGGATGCACAATCTATAACCACCACAGTGAAAAGCTTTTGTTGCGTGCTAACCAGTCAGTGGAATGGCAATACAAGATTACAATCGAGCCATTCAGTGTACGATACATGATATGGGGATAACGTTTAGTGCAACATAAACCTAGTAAAGTCCAATCAAAGATAGTTCAGGGATCACCAGTGAGTTAGATAGTAGTTCAGGACTGCTCTCTAGTTGCAGTAGGATAGTTCAGTTGCCTGATAACAGCTGGGACAAAATTGTCCCTGAATCTGGAATTGTGTGTTTTCACACTTCTACATGTTTTGCCCGATGGGAGGGTGGAGAAGATTATGCTGCTGGCCTTGCCGAGGCAGCGTGAGGGATAAATAGAATTAATGGAAGGGAAGTCGGTTTGTGTGATGGTCTGTGCAGTGTCCACAATTCGCTACATTGCCATTTGTATTGCCAATTTCAGGGACTAGATTGTAACCTGTACAATGCGATTGAAAGAGCAGAACTATGGGCTAACACTTTACATGGAAATAGAAACAACATAGGTCATTGACAATGTGTAGAAAGAACAGGGCAAGCAATGAGTGAACAATGGAAGAAACAGATGCATTCCAAATGCCAGGAAAATCTGGTAGATAAAATAAGCTAATCAAGTAAAGACAGAATATTACAAAATAAATGAAACAGATGAGACTTTAAACAGCTCGTGTGGACAGTACTGGGCTATGTGAGAAGGGGATAATTACTTCTATGGAGCAAAAGGAAAGGTAAATGGAAATAGCAAAGTTATTTGAAAGAGAACATTTCTTCAGCCTGAGTTTAGCTCAGAAGACTGGTTTGACCCTCTGTTGATTGATGGAATGCTTAAAAGCTTCTTGTCCCTGTACAATAAGGAATCCTCAGCCCAGCCTCAGAATAAAACGATGCACCTTTAGAAAGGAGATGAGGAGGAATTTCTTTAGTCAGATGGTGGTAAACTGGTGGAATTCATTGCCATAGATGGCGGTGGAGGCGTCAATTGATATTTTTAAGGCGGAGATTGACAGATTTCTGATTAGTAGCGGTGTCAGGGGTTATGGGGAGAAGGCAGGAGAATGGGTTGAGAGGGAAAGCTAGATCAGCAATGGTGGAGTAGACTTGATGGGCTGAATGGCCTAATTCTGCACCTATCACATGAACACGATAAGAAAAAAAATTCCTGATCCCCACAATACAGAAAATGGCAACTTGGAAATATACTGCACAGAAGTGCTGCCCTGAGCCAGCCCATCAATGCTGGACTTCTTGCTCATTTACATTGATCCCATTTTCCCGCATGAGGACCATATCATTTTGTGGGTCGTGCTTATTTAATAGTCTGTTTAAATGCTTCTTAAATGTAATAATTATATCTGATTTAACAGGTGCTTTTCAGAATGGCAGACTGTGACTAGTGGGGTGCCACAAGGCTCGGTGCTGGGACCCCAGTGTTTACAATATATATTAACGATTTAGACGAGGGAATTATATGTAGCATCTCTAAGTTTGCGGATGACACAAAGCTGGGTGGCAGTGTGAGCTGCGAGGACGATACTATGAGGCTGCAGGGTGACTTGAATAGGTTGGGTGAGTGGGCAGAAGCATGGCAGATGCAGTATAATGTGGATAAATGTGAGGTTATCCATTTTGGTGGCAAGAACAGGAAGGCAGATTATTATCTGAATGGTGTCAGGTTAGAAGAAGGGGAGGTGCAACGAGACCTGTGTGTGCTTGTACATCAGTCACTGAAAGTAAGCATGCAGGCACAGTAGGCAGTGAAGAAAGCCAATGGCATTTTGGCCGTCCTTGCAAAAGGATTTGAGTTTAGTAACAAGGAGGTCCTATTGCAGTTGTACAGGGGCCTGGTGAGACTGCACACCTGGATTATTGTGTGCAATTTTGGTCTCCTAATTTGAGGAAAGACATCATTGCTATTGAGGGAGAGCGGTGTAGTTTCACCAAGTTAACTCCTGGGATGGCGGGACTGACATATGATGAAAGAATGGGTCGACCGGGCTGGTATTCGCGGGAATTTAAAAGGATGAGAGGAGATCTTATAGAAACATATAAAGTTCTTAGAGGATTGGACAGGCTAGATGCAGGAAAAATGTTCCCAATGTTGGGGGAGTCCAGAACCAGGGGTCATAGTTTAAGAATAAGAGGTAGGCCATTTAGGACTGAGATGAGGAAAAACTTCTTCACCTAGAGAGTTGTGAATCTGTGGAATTCTCTGCCACAGAAGGCATTGGAGGCAATTCACTGGATGTTTTCAAGAGAGAGTTAGGGCTAAGGGAATCAAGGGATATGGGGAAAAAGCCAGAACGGGGTACTGATTTTGGAAGATCAGCCATGATCAGATTGAATGGCGGTGCTGGCTCAAAGGGCTGAATGGCCTACTCATGCACCTATTTTCTATGTTTCTATGATTCCACCACTTCCTCTGGTAGTGCATTCCAAATATCAACCTCTCTGTGTTATCTTAATCCTGAGGTTCATTTTAAATCTCCTACCTATCACCTGAAATCTCAGTTTGAAGAAGGGTCTCGACCCAAAACGTCACCCATTCCTTCTATACAGAGATGCTGCCTGTCCAGCTGAGTTACTCCAGCATTTTGTGTCTATCTACCTGAAAGCAGTACCCTTTTATTTTGATCACCTTGTGGTTTCAAACATCGTCAAGCCACTTTTGCTCACATTTAGCTGCGAAACCATGTGGACATTAGCATTAAATGCATTGCTGAGTTCGAGAGCCAGAAAGAGATGTCGTTGAAGCATTGAAAGGTGAGGAAAGGCAGGATACATTGGGCAGTTTCCAATCTCATTGAAACTCTCATTTTAATGTTGATGCTATGATTTTGTGATGCAGCATTTTCAAACTCTGGCTTTAATTTTAGGCTGGAATTTACTGGGTGCATTTAATTGATTATTTCTGCACCGGGTGGATTATCGTGATTGTGGCCCTGCTGGAAGTGACCGGTCTGAGCTGGATTTATGGTAAACATAACAGGGAAAGTGCTGACTCTAAATTAGTTTGTTAAAACACTAAATGCATGACAATCAAGTTAAGAGTGTTTAATTGTCATATGTACCAGAAACACAACAATGGGATTCTTACTTGCTGCAGCACTAACAGTCCCACAAACACAATAATCATAGATAGCCTAATAAACAGATAAAAGGAATGGAAGGGAAGGCAGGTTTTTTATGCAGAGGTTGGTTGGGGCCTGGAACGTGCTGCCACTGGTGGTGGTGGAGGCAGATACAATAGTGGTGCTTGAGACTTTTGGATAGGCACACTGATGCGCACGGAATAGGGGAATATGAATCATTGTGGGGATGAAGCTGTTTTTGAACTTAGAGGGCATGGTTTTCAGACTCCTGTTTCATCTTGCCGATGAGTGCAGTGAAATGAGAGCATGGCCAGGGTGCTGTTGGTTTTTGATGATGCTGGCTGCCCTTTTGAGGCAGTGCCACCTCTCGACCCCTTCTATGATGGGAAGGTCAGTATCTATAATGGACTGCGTACTGTTCGCTACTTTTTGTATTCCCCTTTGTTCTTGAGGGTTGGAATAAATGAACAAGTTAATTGGATGATGTAATATAGTAAGTCCTTCAAAACCAAATGTGGCCAGTAACGAAAAAGTTTTGCCTGAACTGTCAAAATCCTTTCCCCTTGTTGCTCAAAACCCACCCTGATACAGGCAGTGCTTTCTACATCCTTCACCCTTGCTGCCTTGTAGTTCCTGGGCTGTTGATGGGTGCACAATCTTTGCTACAGTTTTTGTTAATTGCTGATAGAAATGTTGTCTGAAGGACTTCACTCTTGAACTAAAGGATGGAGATATCAAACACGATAGAACTTTATTTATCCCAGGATGGAAATAGATCTGCCAACTGTTTAATTGTCATTAAAAAACACGATACATGAAATTAAAGTAACGAGTGGAAAGGATTGGGGATGTGCAAAGATTCTGGGGGGGGGGGGAGTCAGTCTGCCCCACGACAGAAGGGGGGAGTTGTGCAGTTTGACTGGAGGGCATAGATGAGAGGGGCACAGTTTAAAGAAGATGTGTGGGGCACGTTTTTATGCAGAGGTTGGTAGGTGCCTGGAACGTGCTGCAGGGGGTGATGGTGGAGGCAGATACAACAGTAATGTTTAAGAAACTTTTGGATAGGCACATGGATATGCAGGGAATGGAGGGAATTGGAATAAATGCAGACAGACAAGAGATGGTCTTGGCATCATGTTCATCACAGACATTGTGGGCTGAAGGGCCTGTTGCTGTGCTGTACTGTTCTATGCTTTATGTAAAGTGGCTGAAGTTCATGATGCATATAAATGGTAGTGCAGGCTCAGTGACTCCCATGTTACTATGGAAGTCATTTTGTAATATCTCCCAATTATAATGACAACAGAATCACAGGATGTTCTGTGCGGGGTGAAGGGAAGTGAGAGCAGAACGGTGGGACGCAGATGAGGGCTTCATCCACGAGAAGGTGAGAAGACAGGTTTAATGAAGACAGACAACATCTCCCGAGTGTGGAAAGCCTTATTGTGGGAGGAGACATAGGGATTGAAAGTAATGGATGGCGTCTTTGCAAGAGTCAGGGTGGGAGGAGGTCCAGTCAAGGTGACAAGGATATTGGAAGGGAAAGATGGCATCCTTGCCAGAGGCAAATAAATTGAGAATTAAAGATGATATCTTTGCAAGAGAATGAAAGGTTGAGAGAAATAAGACTCTTACCTTGTCTGAAATTAACATTGCATCCATTTTATAATTTAATCTGTTCCTAATGCGAGATATGTGCACAAAAGTGCTATACTAAAGACCAGATCAGTCAATTCATTGCCTGTCCCTGTTTTCTTGTTGTTCACAGGGATAAACAGGTTCATCAAGGACATTGAGATGATGATTGGGAGGAGGATTTGGTTCTTCTGGCTGTGGTGGAGAGTGTGTTGGCTTTTCATCTCTCCGATCTTGCTGGCTGTAAGGAAAATGCAATATTTAGAGCACAGAAACAGGTCCTTTGGCCCATATTGGCTGCCACAATATCATTAAACTAATCTCCTCTGCCTACACATGATCCATATTACTCCATTATTTGCATATTCATGTGCTTATCCAAAAGCTTCTTAAACACCACTGTCACATCTGCCTCCCCAACCATGGTGTTCCAGGTGCCCACCACTTCCCGTGTACAAATAAAACATGCCCCCACATCTCCTTTCAAACTTCCGCCCTCTGACGAGAAAGCTCTGTCCTCCAGTCTTTGACATTTCCATCCTGGGGACAATTTGTGAATGTCTGCTCTATCTATGCCTTTCAATTTATGTCACGTTGCCCCTGTCTCTAATGTTCCAGAGTAAACAATCCAACTTTGTCCAACCTTTCCTTATAGCTAATGCTCTCTAATCTAGTCAGTGTTCTCTTGTGCACCCGATCCAAATCCCCACCATCCTTCCTGTAATGGGCGACTAGAACAGCACACGGAACTCCAAATGTGACCTAACGAAGTTTTGTAAAGCTCAAACATAACTTCCTGACTCTTGCACTCAATGCCCCGACTGATGAGTGCAAGCATATGCCTGCTTTACCATTCCATCAATTTGCATTGCCACTTTCAGGGAGCTATGGACTTGGAAACAAGATACCTCTGTACATCAGTGGTTTTAAGTGTCTTGCTAGTAACTGTGTACTTTCCCTTCGGAAAGTACAACATCTCACACTTGCATGAATGGACCTACATTTACTGTTTACTCACCCGAATGTATAACTGATCAATATCCCACTCTGTCCATTGACAACCATCTTCATTGTCCACATTCCAATCAATGTTGTGTTATTTACAAACTTGCTCACCAACTCGTCTACATTTTTGTCCAAGTCATTTACTTACTTATATTTCCATACCTTTGCGGATCACCACTGATCACAGACATTCAGCCAGAATAACACCCTCCCACCAATACCCTGTGTCTTCTATTGGTAAACCAGGTCTGAATCTAAATGACAAAATCATTGCATCTTTGGCGGATCCCATGCATCTTAAAGTTCTGGATCAGCCAGCAACGAGGGATAAAACGCCTTACTAAAATCCATGTGGCCATCTTGTACTACCCTATCCTCATTTACTGCCCTACCTTGTCCCGATTACCTTTGTGATCTCATCAAATACCTCAATCAAGTTAGTAAGACATGTAACTCTCAAGAGAGAGTTAGATAGAGCTCTTAAGGATAGCGGAGTCAGGGGTATGGGGAGAAGGCAGGAACGGGGTACTGATTGAGAATGATCAGCCATGATCACATTGAATGGTGGTGCTGGCTCAAAGGGCCGAATGGCCTACTCCTGCACCTATTGTCTATTGTCTATTGTAAACTGGAAACAATCCCACAACAGACCGTCTCATTAAATTATTTCTTGTTATGTCCAATCATTTGGCACAGGTAATATTATTCTGGTCTTTGGCGACATTTTCCATGCCAACATATGGACCTGTTGAGTACCCAGAGTGGGCAACAGCTCTTGGCTGGTTCATACCAATCTTTTTCCTCAGTTGGATTCCCATTGTTGCCATCCTGAAAGTTGCCCAAGCTAACGGCACCAACTTGTACCAGGTAAGAAAGCACTGCTTTATCCCATAATCACGAAGGAAAGGAATTTTAAAGAGTTTACCCCAATCACTTACTGTGCAATTGTTGGTAGGTTTAGGTTTCGAATGCAGAGACGATTTATGAGGATGTTGCCAGGATTCTAGGGGCTGAGCTACAGGGAAAGATTTGGGCAGGCTAGGACTTTATTTGTGGAGTGCAGGAGGCTGAGTGGTGATCAGAAAATTGTATAAAATCATGATAGGAATAGATAGGGGTTATTGCACAGTCTTTTATCAGGGTCAGGCACTCATGAACCAGAATACATAGGTTTAAGGTGAGAGGGTCAAGATTTAATACGAATTTGAGGGGCAACGTTTTCACTCAGGGAGTGGGGTTATATGGGCCGAGCTGCCAGAGGAGGTAGTCGAGGAAGATACTATAACAGCATTTAAAAGACACTGGGACAGGTACATGGATAGGAAAGGTTTAGACATGGGTAGATGCAGTCAAATGGGACTAGCTTAGATGGGGCATCTTAGACGGCATGACTAGTTGGCCCAAAGCACTTGTTTCCATGTTGTATGACTATGACACTATTATTGTCCTGTGTACCGAGCTTCAGTGAAAAAGTTTGTTTGGCATGTTGTGAAGTTAGATGATACAGTGCAGAATATAGTTCGCAACTTTGTAGTGCACTAGTTCCATAGACAAAGTCCAGTATCCCCAATGAGGCAGAGGTTGATTGGATCGTACCCTAGCTTATGGAAAGACCGTTCAGAAGCCTAATAACAGGGGCTGTTCCTGAGTCTGCCGGTGACACTTTCAAGCTTCATTAACAAACTAGAAAAGTTAATGTGTTAAGTAACGTGTTAGGAGTTCAAAAACAAAAAATCAGCAGGTGCTGAAAATCTGAAATTGAAAAATAGAATATGCTGGAAATGCTCAGCAGGTTGGGAACATTTGTAAAGTAGAGATATATTTAAAGTTAATGATCCTTCATGACAATTAGAAAAGTGAAAACACAATTCTGTTCTCAGATACACAGAGAGTGAGGTATGAAGAGAACAATTCAGAATATCTGTTGGAGACCAAGGTTTTTTTGGGCACATGGATATGCAGGGCATAGAGGAATATGGTTTACATGCAGGTAGATAGGAGTTGGTCGTGTCATCATGATTAGCACAGACATTGTGGGCTTCAGGGCCTGTTCCAGTGCTGTAAAACCTAGAAAAAATAAGCACAGCAACAGTCCCTTCGGCCCATAATGTCTGTACTAACATGATACAACAACTAACTCTTGCACATAATCCATATCCCTCCATTCCCAGCATATCCATTTTCTCTGCAACAGTATCTTAAATGCCAGTATAATGGTGGGATTATAATTGAACAAAATTATTTCCACAGAAGCTTTGTGCTGCCTGCAGATCAGCTCCTGATTGGGGTCCGTACTTGGAAAAGCACAGAGGACAAAGATACCGAAACTGTCCTCATTCTGCAGATGATCCAAAGCAAGTGCAACTTGTTATCGCATCTGACATATCAACAGTTGAGAGAGGATGTGTACACCAGGACCTCGAGACCTGTAGCTGCTCAGATATTGTACTTTAACTTCAGAGAGAGTTCTTCACAACAGCAGCAGTCTGCTGGAATACAAGGTCACAGTTTGGGATAGGTTGGGTTCAGGGAGGAATTACTGAACATTAGATTCACCATGTAGGATAATAACTGCAGATGCTGGTACAAAGCGAAGGTATCACAAAATGCTGGAGTAACTCAGCGGGTCAGGCTGCATCTCTGGAGAGAAGGAATGGACGACTTTTCGGGTCGAGACCCTTCTTCAGACTGATGTCAGGGGGGGCGGGACAAAGAAAGGATATAGGTGGAGACAAGAAGACAGTGGGAGAACTGGGAAGGGGGAGGGGAAGAGAGGGACAGAGGAACGATCTAAAGTTAGAGAAGTCAATGTTCATACCGCTGGGCTGTAAACTGCCCAAGCGGTATATCTACTAACACTCTCCTCCACCTAGCAGAGCTGGTTCTTACCCTCAACAACTTCTCCTTTGACTCCTCCCACTTCTTCCAAACCAGAGGCGTAGATATGGGGACTCGCATGGGCCCAAGCTATGCCAGCCTCTTTGTCGGCTATGTCGAACAATCCGTTCCAGCCCTACACTGGCCCCATCCCCGAACTCTACCTCCGCTACATCGATGTCTGCCTACCTCTTGTGCCCATGCAGAACTCACTGACTTCATACATTTCACCACTAATTTCCATCCTGTTCTTAAATATACTTGGACCAGCTCAGACATCTCCCTACCGTTTCTGGATCTCACCATCTCCATCACAGGAGACAGACTAGTGACTGACATCTACGACAAACCCACTGACTCGCACAGCTATCTGGACTACACTTCTTCCCACCCTGTCTCCTGCAAAAGGTCTATCCCCTACTCCCAATTCCTCCGTCTACGCCGCATCTGCGCCCGGGATGAGGTGTTTCACACTAGGGCATCAAAGATGTCCTCATTCTTTAGAAAACGGGGCTTCCCCTCTTCTATTATAGATGTGGCTCTCACTAGGGCCTCCTCTATATCCCGCAGCTCCGCTCTTTCTCCCCCTCCCCTCATTTGTAACAAGGACAGAATCCCCCTTGTCCTCACCTTCCACCCCATCAGCCAGCGTATCGTCACCTCCAACGGGATCCCACTACTGGCTACTCCTCCCCTTTCTGCTTTCCGCAGAGACCGTTCCCTCCGTAACTCCCTGGTCCACTCATCCCTTCCTACCCAAACCACCCCCTCCCCAGGCACTTTCCCCTGCAACCCCAGGAGAGGCAACACCTGTCCCTTTACCTCCCCCCTCGACTCAATCCAAGGACCCAAACAGTCTTTCCAGGTAAGACAGAGGTTCACCTGCACCTCCTCCAACCTCATCTGTTGTATCCGCTGTTCCAGATGTCTACATCGGCGAGACCAAATGCAGGCTCGGCGATCGTTTTGCTCAACACCTTCGCTCAGTCTGCCTTAACCAACCTGATCTCCCGGTGGAACAGCACCTCATATTTCGCTTGGGCAGTTTACAGCCCAGCGGTATGAACATTGACTTCTCTAACTTTAGATAGTTCCTCTGACCCTCTCTTCCCCTCACCCTTCCCTCTTCTCCCACTGTCTTCTTGTCTCCACCTATATCCTTTCTTTGTCCCCCCCCCCTGACATCAGTCTGAAGAAGGGTCTCGACCCGAAACGTCACCCATTCCTTCTCCCCAGAGATGCTGCCTGACCTGCTGAATTACTCCAGCATTTTATGATACCTTCGATTAGTCTCACCATGGTCATTAGTTTATACCCCACACAACCCCACTGCGGTTATTTTATAGGATTAAAACCATTACATAATGTGGACTGGTAAATAACAATTGCCATCTACAGTAAACAATGCACAAAGTGCTGGAGTAACTCAGTGGGTCAGGAAGCATCTCTGGAGAACATGGAGAGGTCACGTTTCAGGTCGCCTATGCATGTTACCTATCCATGTTCTCCAGAGATCCTGCCTGATTTGCTGAGTTACTCCAGTGCCTTGTGTCTAGTTTTGTAAATTATCATCTGCAGTTCCTTGTGTTGACAGTATACAATGGCCAGGTTTCCTTAAATTAGGCACAAAGTATTTTAAGGATCAGAAGCCCTGCTCCACATTGAGATTTTTCAGCAATGGTCACCACTTCGTCAGATCACTGATCGCAAGAGGCAAAGCTGATGTTCAGGGTTTTGACAGCATCAAACATGACTGGTCCCTTTCAAGTCAACTCAGACTTATTCTACCTCTTGCTCTTCTGCACCAATGGGTCAATGGTAATTTGTGGTCATACGTACTGTCAAATCCTCTGTTTGTATACCATTCAGTAAAATCATACGTACAATAATACCCAAGTGCAAGAATACATTGATTGTAGTACAATAGTAGATTACACTGAGGCTGTGTACAAAGAGTTGCCATGTTCCCAATGCCATCTTGTCTCCTTCAACGATCATTCCAGGATCATTCCTTGGGATTATTCAATGTCATCCTTTATTACTGGACTGAAGCCACTCCCCAACTTTGCAAAGTCTCTATGTAGAATCTTTTTTCTAGTTTTAGCGATAACTTTGGTTCCTATATGCACTAGAGCAGCTGGATTTACATAATCCCCTTACCAAACTGGTTGAAATCAAAACTTCTGTCAGAGTGGAGAATTTTTGGTTTGCCTTTCACTGGGAATGTTTGGTCATGAGTTCATGAATTCATAAATGATAAACTAAACTAAACAATCACTGGAATATATTCCGTTACCGGGTGGTGCCGTGATGGCAGCCCCACCTACAGTCAGTCTGTCCTTTTCGTCATTTTTTTGGTAATTTTTGGTGAGTTTTAAAAGTCTGTGTTAATGTTCTCTGGTTTGTTTTATGTGGGGGGTGAGGGAGGGTGTCGGGGGAAACTTTTTTCAATCTTTTACCTTGCCAGAGATGCGATTGTTTTCCGGATGGTATCTCCGGTCGCTCTGTGGCCTAACATCATGGAGCTGGAGGCCTTGCCTGGGACTGAGTTTGAGCCCCCTTGGGGCATGTACTTACCATCTGAGCGTGCGATTCCTTGCCTGGATCGACGCTCCAAACGCGGCCTGTGGCGTTTAACATCAAGGAGCTCGCAGTCTCGGGTTGAGACCGAAGTCAGGAGCTCCAAGCTGCACGAAGTTCGACAAGCCCCGACCCGGGGTAGATCGCCTAGTGTGGGGGAGCTGAGATTCCCCCCGCCCCCGATGCAGGAGCTTGATCGCCCCGACGAGGAAGGCCCGCCACCGGCTACATGAGTCAAGATTGTCCCTTCAACGGAAGGTTAGAGGCCCCCAACCGCTGGAGGACAAAGAAGGGAGAGAATTAACTTTTTTTTCGCCTTCCATCACAGTGAGGAATGCGGAAGAGTCACTGTGGTGGATGTTCATGTTAAAATGTATTTTGTGTGTCCTGTTGCTTTTTATTGTTACGACCGTATTGCAAATGAAATTCCGTGTGTTGCAAAACATACTTGGCTAATAAAGTATAATTGTGATTATGATTGTGATTGATATCTTGAAGCCAATCACTGGAATTCTCAAACAGATCTCAGTCCCTACCTGACAGGCAATCTCAGCTGTGCCTTTCTGACAGACGGTATTGTTCTGTAACCCACCTCCTAAAGCTTGAGGGGCAACACTGACCAGAATAGACATCAAATCACAAGAGCAAGTAGCAGGATATATATCCTGCAGTGAGGGACACATTGCCTGAATTTCAAACACTTAATTATTCACAATTAAGTGATGGCACCCAGAAATGTCCCTACCCAAGGTCCACTGGAAACACATCAAAGAAAGGATTCTATTTCTCTCTTTGAGGCTCTGTACACATAGGAAAATCTAAGAGTTTGTTTTGATCACCACGCTGCCCAACCACTCCAGATTTTTCGGCAGCCCTCCAACAACACAGTTGAATTGTGTTGAATTTAAATATTAATTAAATATTTTCTGGAACAAGCTGCTAGAAGAGGTAGTTGAGTAGTATAGCCATACAGTCATAGAGTTATGCAGCACAGAAATAGGCCCTTTGGCCCCCATTCCCACACTGACCATAATGCCCCATCTACACTAGTTCCACCTGCCCACATTTGGCCCTTATCCCACTCAACCTTTCCTATCTTTGTATTTTAAATGTCGTTATAGTACCTGCCTCAACTACCTCCTCTGGCTGCTCGATCCATATACGCAACACCCTCTGTGTGAAAATGTTGTCCCTCAGGTTCCTATTAAATCTTGCCCCTCCCACCTTAAACCAATATCCTCCGGTTCTTGATTCCCCTACTCTGGAGAAAAGACTGTACATTCACTCTATCTATTCCCCTCATGATTTTATACACATCAATGAGATCACCCCTCAGTCTCCTGCACTCCAAGGAATAAAGTCTTAGCCTGCCCAACCTTTCCTGACAGCTCAGACCGTCGTCCTGTCATCATCTTCATAAATCATCTCTGTTCTCCTTCCAACTTAATGACATCCTACCGTTTCTGGATCTCACCATCTCCATCACAGGAGACAGACTAGTGACCGACATCTACTACAAACTCACTGACTCCCACAGCAATCTGGACTACACTTCTCCCACCCTGTCTCCTGCAACATTGACTTCTCTAACTTTAGATAGCTCCTCTGTCCCTCTCTTCCCCTCCCCCTTCCCAGTTCTCCCACTGTCTTCCTGTCTCCACTTATATCCTTTCTTTGCCCCCCCCCCCCTGACATCAGTCTGAAGAAGGGTCTCGACCCGAAATGTCACCCGTTCCTTCTCTCCGGAGATGCTGCCTGACCCGCTGAGCTACTCCAGCATTTTGTGATAGGTCCTTCCTATAACATGGTGACCAAAACTGAACACAATACTCCAAATGTGGCCTCACCAATATCTTGTCCAACTGTAACATAACATCCCAACTTCCATACTCAATAACCTTAAGGTTTCTGGACCTCCTTTTTTTAATCTGTGATGCCACTTTCAGGGAACTATGTACCTAACTCGCTCAATCCCCTGCTCTACAACACTCCCCAGAGCTCTGCCATTCACTGTGAAGATCCTGCCTTGATTTGACTTCCCAAAATGCAACACCTTTCACATTGCATTAAACTCCATTAACCATTCCTCAGTCCACTTGCCCAGCTGATCAAGATCCTGCTGTAAATTTTGTTAACCATCTTCACTATCTACGAAGGTGGACACAAAATGCTGGAGTAACTCAGTGGGTCAGGCAGCATCTCGGGAGAGAAGGAATGGCCTGACCTGCTGAGTTACTCCAGCATTTTGTGTCTACCTTCGATTTAAACCAGCATCTGCAGTGTTTTTTCTTTCACTCTCTCCGATATCACCCACTTTGGTGTCATCTGCAAACGTACTAATCATGCCTAGCACATTCTCATCTAAATTATTGATATACACTACATACAGCAATGGGTCCAGCACCGATCGCTGAGGCACACCACTAGTCACAGACCTCCAGTTCGAAACCAACTTTTCACCTTCACCCTCCATTCTTCCATGAGGCAATTCTCTGTCTAGCTAGCTCTCCCTCGATCACATGTGATCAAGCCTTCCAGGGAAGTGGGGCCAGCACAAAGTCTACAAGTTATAGGTGGTTACAGGTAAGGGGGGTTATTGATTGGCAAATGGTTGGACAAAGGCCAGAAATGAAAAGACAAAAGATGTGAGATCAGGAGAGAAGAAACATGAAATGTGAAGCCAGAGGAAGGAATATAGGTGGCAGAGTATGGGGGTCGGGGTGGTTAAGGAATAAATGGGTGGGCATCCAGGTGGTGCACGTGGAAGGTAGGGGTAATAGATGAAATTGAAGAAACTAGAACTGGAGAATACAATGTATTTTTACAGATACTGTTGCTGAGTTTGTGGGATCCTTCCGCTCATTAACATCTTGTGGCATCGGGCTGGGCTTTTTCTGGCCTGCTTACATCTCAATCTTCGCTCTGAGAGCAATATTCTGACGAAAATGGTGGTTGTGTTCACGCCATTCTTTTTTTTGGTCTTGTACCCAAGAGTCCTGGTTCAGTCTTCAGTTCTTGACCTAACAACAGCTGACATGAGTTATGCGGCTCAAATTTGTTAATTTGGTTTTGAGATATCACTGAGTCCACACCGATCACCGAGCACCACCCACACTAGTTCTGTACTATTCCACTTTCTCATCCTCTACATACTTCACACAATTTTACAGAGGACCAATTAAATTACAAAGCTGCATGTCTTTGAGATGTGGGAGGAAAATGGAGAACACGTGCAGTTGCAGGGAGAACGTGCAAACTCCAAACAGACAGCATCCAACATCAGGATCGAACCCATGTCTGGCATGGTGAAGCAGTGATCTGTCAACTGCATCACTGTGCTGCCCCAAACTGTGGAATAACCATTGCGCACCATGTGAGCTTTACAGAGTGAGATGTCTTGGTCCAATACAGAGGGGGTCCAGGACAAGAACAGAGAAATATGATTTGTTGTATTTTGGGCAGTCTAACATGGGCAGGACCTACACTGTGAATGGTAGGGCTCCAGGAGTGCATGTACATGGTTCCTTGAAGGTCGAGTCGCAGGTAGACAAGGTGGTCAAAAAGGCTTTTAGCACATTGGTCTTCATCAGTCAGAGTATTGAGTATGGATGTTGGGAGGTCATGTTGCAGTTATGTAAGACATTGGTGAGGCCACATATGGAGTATTGTGTTCAGTTCTGGGCACTATGTTATAGGAAAGATGTATAGAGAAGATTTACGAGGATGTTGTCAGGAATAGAGGGTCTAAGCTCGAGGCAGAGGTTGAGGAGGCTGAGACTCTATTCTCTGGAGCACAGGAGGATGAGGAGTGATGTTACGGAGGTGTATAAAATCATGAGAGGAATAGATCGGGTAGATGCATGGAGTCTCTTGCCCAGTGTAGGGAAATTGAAGACCAGATTGGAGGGGAAAAGATTTAATAGGAGTCTGTGGGGTCACTTTTTCACACAAAGGGTGGTGGGTGTATGGAACGAGCTGCCAGAGGAGGTAGTTGTGGCAAGGATTATCGTAACGTTTAAGAAACAGTAAGACAGGTACATGGATAGGACAAATTTGGAGGAACATGGGCTAAGTGCAGGCAGGTGGGACATGTAGCTGGGACATGTTGGCCAGTATGGGCAAGCAGGGCCAAAGGGCCTATTTCCACACTGTTTTACTTTATGATTATGACTCTGTGACTTGGAAAGTATAAGATGGTAACATGGCAACACTTTGTGAGAAGAAATCTACTATTTGTACACTACAATCGTTGTATTTATGTATGATTGTGCTTATGTATAGGATGATTTTTTCTGGATGCTGCAAAACATATAAATTATATCTAGATACACGTGATGATAAAGTACCATTGAAAATGCCACTCTGCTGAATGCCAGATGAAACCTTTAAACTGTAAACAGTTCTTTCATTATAACTGTCATGGAAAATCGTGGAATAAGTTTCAGAGATCCCTAAAATTATCAGAAAATGGATTCAGTTATTATCAACAAAGCACTGGAGGAATGCAGCAGGTCAGACAGCATCTGTGAAGGGAATAGACAGATGACATTTTGGTCTGAAATGTGCCCTGTCCATAGATGCTGCCTGACCTGCTGAGTTCCTCCAGCACTTTGTTTAATTACATAATCTGACATCCTGCAACTCTGTAAGAAACTGGCAAATATTTTTCCATCCAAATATCTTTTACAACAACCAATGGAATAAACTACCTCCAATCCGTAAGATGAAGTAATAGACAGCACGGAAACAGGCCCTTCAGCCCAACTTTCCCATGCCGTCCGAGATGCCCCATTTATCCCAGTTCCACCTGCCCGTTTGACCCATATCCCTCGAAACATCCCCCATCCATGAAGTGTGAAATATCAAAGCAATTCTGCTAATAACATTCTTATATAATGACATTATTGAATGATCTGCTCCTGCTTCCATTTATATGTTCTTGGAAAATTCAGGACCTATTGGGAATGGAGGCATTGATACGGAAGTTTTTAATCAAAATATCAATCAAGAATATGGTGGTTCGTGCCATTACCTGCAGTCCTGGTACCCCCAACACCAATCAGGGTGTCTGGGGAATGGGGAGAAGGCAGAAGAATGGGGTTGAGAGGGAAATATAGATCAGCCATGATTGAAAGGTGTAGACTCGATGGGCCAAATGGCCTAATTCCGTTCCTATAACCTATGAACAAAATCATACATCACACACAGTTCTAGTTTGTACAAAAATATTAATTGCACCATTTTATTCAGTCCAAATTTTTCAACTGTTCAGACTAATAGATTGAAAGATTAACGTTTGTTCCGCAGTTGTTACACAACAGACATTAGTACGGAGACACAAGGAACTGCAGGTGCTGGTTAACAAAGAAAATTCAAACTGCTGGAGTAACTCAGCAGGCAAGACGGCACCTGTGAAGTGCATAGGCAGGCAATAGGGAGCTTGATTCACTGAGTTACTCCAGAACTTTTAGAGATATGAACAACGGTACATCTGGGTGTCCGACTACAGGTTTCATCCGCACCCCACCAGCTGAAGCAGTCTGACCACGGCAGGGGCGATTGGAAGGAGGCAAACAGGTAGAACAGGCTGTAGGCGATGATGCAGATGTAGGAAACGTTGGAAAATGTAACCACAATCATCATAATTAACCCCACACACCTTGGAACGGAACACAGAGTTTGGATTAGAAATTTATAGAAATACGAGACCAAATGGACCCGTTGGGTCCAGATCTCTCCTGTGGGCGTCTCCTGGGGCAACCTTCCCCCAACTGACGATCCCGCAGGCGCGGCAACCCTCTCCAACTGACGACGGCCATTGCCGGGCGGGGAGTGTCTCCCGGGGTCATAGGCAGGCGAGGGAGGGGGGACAGAGGAGGGGAGAGGGTACCACTCACCTCGGCTCCGTGCCACCAGCGATGCAGCCAGAGCGAGCCGTGGACCCGTTGGTGGAGAGCGGAGAGTGGGTCCGGTGGTGGACGGGCCGTCGGCGAAACGCGGGAAGAGCGGTTGCGCCGCGCGCGAAAAAGCGCGGTGGCGCCGCGCGCGAGAAGCGCGGGAAGAGCGGTTGCGCCGCGGCCCCGCCCCGAGTGCGCCGCGGCCCCGCCCCGAGTGCGCCGCGGCCCCGCCCCGAGTGCGCCGCGGCCCCGCCCCGAGTGCGCCGCGGCCCCGCCCCGAGTGCGCCGCGGCCCCGCCCCGAGTGCGCCGCGGCCCCGCCCCGAGTGCGCCGCGGCCCCGCCCCGAGTGCGCCGCGGCCCCGCCCCGAGTGCGCCGCGGCCCCGCCCCGCCCCGAGCGTAACGTCCGCCATTTTAGTAGGCAAAACCCGCTCTTCGCTGTGCCTCTCGCAGTGTAATCAGTGTTTTGAGGGAACAGTATGTGAGATGATACCATTAAAAGGCAGAATATATCTCATCTATCAATTCACAGATTTTTGTTATTTTTGTTTTAAAATGTCTCTGCAAGTTTCTGCCTACTAAAATGGCACCATGACGTACTACGGTTTTTAGGGTCGAGTGGTGTATCTTGTTCCTCTAGTATCTTTGGTCAAAAGAGCCCCAGTGAACCACTGTTGTAAGAACCCCCCCCATCAATGTGAGACAATATGGAGACAAATTGGACTACCTATGGTCTACAGACGTCTGTGTGCAGTGTGCATGAAATTCACACTTACGGGTTTGCAGAGTTCGATAATTCCTTTGAGATTTGCACCAGGTTCTTTGAAGAATTTCCAGACTAGAATTTAACTGAATGGATATGATTATATCAATACAAATGCAGTGAAAGCTGAGCTAACTGGTAAAGAAAGTGTATGGTGTGCTTGCCTTCATTGGAGGCATAAGAGTCAGGATGTCACGATGCAGCTTTATAGGACTTTGGTTGGGCCTTATTTTGAGTACTGCGTGTAGTTCTGGTCGCCCCATTGCAGATAGGATACGGAGGCTTTGTAGAGAGTGAAGATGAGGTTCACCAGAATGATGCCTGGATCAGGGGGTATTAGCTACAGATTGGACATTCTTGGATTGTTTTCTCTGGAAAGCCGGACGTTGAGGGGAGACCTGATAAAAACTGGTGAAATTATGAGAGGCATAGATAGGGTAATCAGTGAGGATTTTTTTGCAGAATGGAAGTATCAAATATTAAAGGGTATAACTGTAAGGTGAGAGGGCAAAGTTTAGACAATAGGTGCAGGAGTAGGCCATTCAGCCCATCGAGTCAGCACCGCCATTCAATGTGATCATGGCTGATCATTCACAATCAGTACCCCGTTCCTGCCTTCTCCCCATACCCCCTGACTCTGCTATCATTAAAAGCTCCATCTAGCTCTCTCTTGAAAGCATCCAGAGAATTGGTCTCCACTGCCTTCTGAGGCAGAGAATTCCAGAGATTTACAACTCTGAGTGAAAAAGTTTTTCCTCATCTCCATTCTAAATGGCCTACCCCTTATTCTTAAACTGTGGCCCCTGGTTCTGGACTCCCCCAACATTGGGAACATGTTTCCTGCCTCTAATGTGTCCAACCCCTGAATAATCTTATGTTTCAATAAGATCCCCTCTCATCCTTTAAGGAGATGCACAGGGCAAATGATTTTACACAGATGATGGAATGTGCTGATGGGGTGGTGGTTAAGGCAGATACAATAGTGGCATTCTGGAGACTTTTGGATAGGCACATGGATACGCAGGGATTGGATGAATATGGATTATATGCAGGTAGGTAAGAGTTAGTCTTGGTACAGACATTGTGGGTGATGGGCCAGGTCCTGTACTGTTCTGTGTTCTGTGTTAAATTTGATCTGGAAAAGAAGTAACAATAAAGGAGCCCACCGAGTGGTGCAAAACATAGAAACATAGAAAATAGGTGCAGGAGTAGGCCATTCGGCCCTTCGAGCCTGCACCGCCATTCAATATGATCATGGCTGATCATCCAGCTCAGTAACCTGTACCTGCCTTCTCTCCATACCCCTGATCCCTTTAGCCACAAGGGCCACATCTAACTCCCTCTTAAATATAGCCAATGAACTGGCCTCAACTACCTTCTGTGGCAGAGAATTCCACCGACTCACCACTCTCTGTGTGAAGAAATGTTTTCTCATCTCGGTCCTAAAAGACTTCCCCCTTATCCTTAAGCAGTGACCCCTGGTTCTGGACTTCCCCAACATCGGGAACAATCTTCCCGCATCTAGCCTCTCCAACCCCTTAAGAATTTTTTATGTTTCAATAAGATCCCCCCTCAGTCTTCTAAATTCCAGCGAGTATAAGCCTAGTCTATCCAGTCTTTCTTCATATGAAAGTCCTGCCATCCCAGGAACTGAACTGGAAATAAATAATGCAAGGAATTGCAAAGTTATGTTAATATTTGAAATACTTGTGCCTGCTCATGTCTTTATACGTGATAATTTACAATGCTTAACGTGTTCTTTACACTTTAACAAAAATCCACATTTGTAGGTTTTAAGAGTTAGAGAAAGTTTCCACAGGGCGAGGGAGAAAGCAGGATCTGACTGCATGGATGTTGTGGAAATGATAACAGGGACATCTGAACTCCTTTGAGGAAGTACCACAAACCCTTATGAAATGACCACTCTCATGGAATGAAATGTTCTAAAACTTAAGCACAATATTGTAGCTTAAAGCAATCCCCTTCCCGTGGCCACAGCAACTATTGTTCCTAGGCCGACTCCATTGCCAGAGTGAAGCCACACACAATGGTGGAACAGCACCTTATATTCCGCTTGAATAGTTTAGTTTAGTTTAGTCAAGTCAAGTTAAGTCAATTTTATTTGTATAGCACATTTAAAAACAACCCACGTTGACCAAAGTGCTGTACATCTGATTAGGTACTAAGGGAAAAAAATGAAACATACAGTAGCACACAAACATAACAGCACATACAAAACAGTTCACAGCGCCTCCTCAATGGGCCTCAAACGCTAGGGAGTAGAAATAGGTTTTGAGCTTGGACTTAAAGGAGTCGATGGAGGGGGCAGTTCTGATGGGGAGAGGGATGCTGTTCCACAGTCTAGGAGCTGCAACCGCAAAAGCGCGGTCACCCCTGAGCTTAAGCCTAGACCGCGGGATAGTGAGTAGCCCCAAGTCGGCCGACCTGAGGGACCTGGAGTTAGAGAGGTGGGTTAGAAGATTTTTGATGTGGGGGGGGAATGTCTATTTAGGGCTTTATATGTGAATAGGAGGAGCTTGAAGTTGATTCTGTACCGTACAGGGAGCCAGTGGAGAGAGGCCAGAATCGGAGTGATGTGGTCCCTTTTACGGGTACCCGTCAGGAGTCTCGCTGCAGCGTTTTGGACCAGTTGCAGGCGGGACAGGGATGATTGGCTGATCCCAGTGTATAGGGAGTTGCAGTAATCTAGGCGGGAGGAAATGAAAGCGTGAATGATTTTTTCAGTGTCGTCGAATTGGAGGAAAGGTTTAATTTTAGCTATGGTACGAAGTTGGAAGAAGCTGGCTTTTACCACAGCGTTGACTTGCTTGTCAAACTTTAATGCAGAGTCAAATATCACGCCAAGGTTTTTGACATGCGGTTTGACTAGGCAGGATAGGCTTCCAAGACTGCCTGTTATCGATTTGATGGAGTCGGGGGGGCCGAATAGGATGACCTCAGACTTGCTCTCGTTTAATTGGAGGAAGTTCTGTGCCATCCAACATTTTATGTCCTCAAGGCAGTGTAAGAGGTTGTTTAAATTTGACTGGTTCTTGGGTTTCAGGGGGAGGTAAAGCTGAGTGTCATCGGCATAGCAGTGGAAAGAAATGCCGTGCCTTTGAATGATTTGGCCAAGGGGGAGCATGTATAGAGAGAAGAGAATAGGGCCTAGGATGGAGCCTTGTGAAACTCCGCAGGAGAGGCTAGCTGGAGAAGAGGAACAAACTGCCTATGTTGATGGCGAAACTCCTATCTTTGAGGTAGGAAACGAACCAGCTCAGGGCAGTGCCATCAATGCCAACCACGTACCGGAGACGGTCAATAAGGATGGTGTGGTCCACTGTATCGAACGCTGCGCTGAGGTCGAGAAGGAGCAGGATTGCACAGTCGCCGGTGTCAATGGCGAGAAGCAGGTCGTTGTGTACCTTCAACAAGGCAGACTCTGTGCTGTGGTGGGCTCTGAAACCTGACTGGAAACTTTCCAGGATGATGTTTTGGTGTAGGTAGGGCACTAATTGGTTTAGAATTGCCTTCTCAAGGAATTTTGACAGGAATGGCAGTTTGGAAATGGGTCTGTAGTTGCTAGGCAAGGTGGGGTCTAGGTTAGGTTTTTTCAGTAGGGGCTGGACCACCGCGTGCTTGAAACTGGTTGGAACAGTGCCAGTGGCCAGAGAACTGTTGATAATAGAGAGGATGCTGGGACCGGCTATTGCAATGACATCCTTCAGAAGGGCAGTGGGGACAGGATCAAGGGGGCAGGTTGCAGGTTTCATAGCGGAGACAAGCTTTGCAAGGGAGGATAGAGTGACGGGTTGGAAACAGTCCAATTTAGATGAACAGACTAGTGAGACAGCTAGGTCACGGGTGGGAGGGGAAATGTTCATTCTAATGTTCTCAACTTTGCTGGTTAAAAATTTAGCGAATTCTTCGCACTTAGCAGGGGACCCAACTAAGCTGGTACTGGGGGCGGGACATATGACAGAGGTAATTGTGCTAAATAGGACCTTGGAGTTATGAGAGTTTTTGGAGATAAGGTCGGAGAAATATTGTGCTCTAGCAGACTTTACTGCTTCCTGGTATTTGAGAAGATTGTTTCTCAGAATTTCGAAGGAAATTTGAAGCTTGTCACATTTCCACCTCCGTTCTGATTTTCTGCACTCCTTTCTTAGGGCTCTGGTGGTGTCATTGAGCCACGGCCGACCTTTGGGCTTAGGCTTTTTCATTTTAAGGGGAGCGATAGAATCCAGGATGGTAGAGCAAGTGATATTAAATAAAGAGGTGAGATCCTCAGTGCTGAGATGGGGGGGAGAAGCCTCAATAGTGCAGATGTTGGGGGCAGCTGTGAGAGCCTCGAAGAATTTAATGGCAGTCAATGAATTTATGTAACGAACAGGGAGATGAGATTTTGCGGGAGATAAAAGCAGAGATGCGTCAAAAATGATAGCGTTGTGGTCCGATAGACAGGCCTCAGTAGTTTCAATGTTGTAGATGGGAATCCGGACGATAACACTAGGTCGAGTGTATGGCCTAACTTGTGAGTGGGTCCCGTGGTGTGAAGAATCAGATTGAAGGACTCAACCAGGTGCATAAATTCACTCACAAGAGGCTTAGTGGGACAGCAAACATGAATGTTAAAGTCACCAAGAATCATGACCCGGTCAAATTTGGGCAAAATGTTAGAGATCAGATCAGCAAATTGGGTGATGAAGTCCTTATGCATTTTTGGTGGGCGATACACAAGAACAATTAAGAGGGGATAGGCTAGGCCTACTTTAATTAGTTGCACCTCGAAACTGGAGAAATGATCAGTGTTCAGGAGGCGGCAGTTGAAATGTTTCTTAAACACAGTGGCTAAGCCCCCACCGCGTCCGGAGAGCCTAGGCGAGGTGAAAAAGTTACAGTCATCAGGACAGAGTTCCACGAGTGGAGCAAGCTCACCAGGGTTAAGCCAGGTTTCTGTAACAAGTAAGAAGTCCAATCCACGGGTGGTGAAGAAGTCGTTGAGGATGAAGGTCTTGTTCTGTAGGGATCTTGTGTTGATCAGGGCCACTTTAGCAGGGACAGCAGGTAAGCGTCGGTCTGGTAGCGGCTCCCACGCCAGCGGGCGGAGGTTCAGGGAGACCACGCCGCTGCGCTTCACAGATGGCCTTGCTGGGAGCCCGTGGGCCGGCAGTCCAGGGACCGGGATGATCGGTCGAAGAGCTCGAGGGAGCGCCGGTGGATGGAGCGATAAGGTCGACCAGGTCCGACTTTGCAGCACTGGGTGAGGTAGGTCGATGTTGGATGAGCGCGGGCGAGGTTTTTTAACTTTTCAAATGTTCCCACGCGTTTACTCCGCCTCCTAGCGCGGTTCGTACGGCGGTGGATGTAAGGCTGGGCCCGCACATCTACCGGGAGTTGATCGAGGAGCGATCGCTGGGAGAAACTTTGTCCGGGACCTGGACTGAAGAAGGCGACGACGGAGGGTCGGATCATCAGGAGGGTTCGGCGTTCGTAGATCAAAGTGGCTCGCAGAACACTAGGATCTCTAGGTGAGCGACGACAGGCAGCCAAACACAACGGCGCAGCCATCTTGGTTCGATTTAGTTTAGTTTAGGTTAGCTTAGTTTAGTGATACAGCATGGAAACATATCCTTTGGCCCATTGAATCCATGCCGACCATCAATCACCCGTTCGTACTAGTTCTGTATTATCCCACTCTCTGACATATTTGCTGGAGGGCATATCAGGGGAAAGCCAGGATGGATCAAACACTTGGCATTTTAGGTTTAAGCACAAAGTGCTTGAGTAACTCTGTGAGTCAGGCATAGGGTTGCCAACCTTCTCACTCCGGAATAAAGGAGAAAAACTGACGTCACCGCCCCGTGCCCCACAGGACCGATGGCGATCACCCGGGATGGGAGGCGGGTTGATACGCAACCTCCATTAGGTGGTGCCCGGGCCTCCGGGCCTACATTGTCCAGGCCTACAGTGTCCGGGCCTACACTGTCCAGGCCTACAGTGTACAGGCCTGAACAGTCCGGGCCAACAGCGTCCGGGCCTACAGAGCCCCCTGGGCCTAATACGGGACAAGGGCGGTCCCGCAAGGGACAAACCAATTTAGCCCAATATACAGGATGTCTCGGCTAATATGGGTTAGCTGGCAACCCTAGTCAGGCAGCATCTCTGGAGAACATGAATAGGTGACATTTTGGGTCAGGACTTTTCTTTTGACTTGTTTAGGTTTAGATTTTTATGCTTTATGGTGGCACGGTAGCACAGAGGTAGAGTTGCTGTGCCAGCGACCCTGGTTCGATCATGACTACAGGTGCTTGTCTGTACGGATTTTGTACGTTCTCCCCGTGACCTGCATGGGTTTTCTCCGGGTACTCCGGTTTCCTCTCACATTCCAAAGACGTATAGGTTTGTCGGTTAATTGGCTTGGTATAATTGTAAAAATTGTCGCTAGTGTTAATGTATAGGGATTGCTGGTCGGCGCGGACTCGGTGGGCTGAAGGGCCTGTTTCCGCACAGTATCTCTAAACTAAACTGAGAACTATATTCGGCACTCTGTACCTGTTTTGTCTTGTGCTGCTCTCTTTGAACTGTGTTTTTTTTGTGCCTGTGTGCTGTGATGTCTGTTTCTTATTGTGCTTTTAGTACTTGCTCTGACGTACAGCACTTTGGTCAATGTGGGTTGTTTTTAAACGTGCTTTTATAAATAAATTTGACTTGACTTCCCGATTGCTCTATCTATTGTGCTTGAGTTTAAACTGATTGTACCTATCTGAAGAAGGGTCTCGACCCGAAACGTCACCCATTCCTTCTCTCCCGAGATGCTGCCTGACCTGCTGAGTTACTCCAGCATTTTGTGAATAAATCTGATTGTACCTATGTTTGGTATCTGATCTGATTAGATAGAATGCAAAACAAAGCTTTTCACTGTGCCTTGGTACACATGAAAATAATAAACCTCAACTTAAACGTAAAAGCTGATCTCTCCTGTGTCCCCTTTCTTTTCAACCACATCCTTATTATGAAGTCGTGTAAATCATGATTTTTCTGATTGCAAGAGACTAAAATATATTAAACGTTTACAGAGCTATTGAAGACAGAGGAATCTTGGGTTGCATATTTCTAGCTCAACAGAGATATTTTAGGAACCGCCTTGTTTGCATTGTAATAGGTTTAGGTTCAGATTTATTCTTTTCACGTGTCCCAAGGTACAGTGAATATCGTTGTTTTACACGCTATCCAAACAGGTAGATAAATGCAATCGAGTTAAACTCAAGTTCAATCGATCGAGCGGAGGGGAAGATACATAGTGCAACATATAGTTTTCAGCATTGTAGCACAGCAGTTCCATTGACAAAGTCCAATATCTGCAACAGGGCATTTTAGTGATGTGTTGCAGTTTCCTGAGGAGTTCAGAAGTGATGCAAACTGCCGCTGATGCCCATAGCTAATGGAAAGACCATTTAGATGCTTGATAACCAGAGGTGAAGAAGCAGTTTCTGTGTCTGGTCATGTGCGTTTTAAAGCTTCTGTATCTTCTGTCCAATGGGAGTGGAGACTAGGGTGGGACATGAAACTAAAGTACTTGCTTCTTGGATTCACCTTGTGAACTTGGTATAATTAACATTCTTTGAGTTTAATGCTATTTATAAATCAATGAATTGTTGGCTTTTCGTCTGCCTTTCCCTCTCATGTATTGTGGAACCACTACAGTACTTCCTCCGTTCCTGTACGCCAGGTAAGGGAATCTCCAGATGTTGCCCAGACCCACAGCACAGCCGATCACAGAGAGCAGGTAGTCGGTCTTCGAGGACCAGTTACCTCGCTCCACGTTCTCATCACTTTCACCCATGTGTCCATCGGTGGCGGACTGGGGGAGAGAGGGGAAATGACCAACTGGTTAGTCATCATTAGATATGTATTCAAAACAAACAGGGGGACAGTTTACAGAAACAATGAAAAATATGCAAAAAATAGCTTTAGAAGTGGATCTACTGAAGATAGTCAACAGGTCATCCAGCATCTGTGGAGCAAAAAACATGGTGATGTTTCAAGTCAATGAACTCAAATAAGATATTGTCTTGTTAGATATAGAAGATAGAAATATGAATGATGGTTTTAAGATGACGTAAAAGGGGGAAGATGAGGTGATAAGAACCAGGAAATTACCACCAGGGTATAACCATCGGGACATAGGTTAAAGGTGAGAGGAGAAAATTTAAAAGGAACCTGAGGAGGGTGGTGGGTATATGGAACGAGTTGCCAAGGGAGGTAGTTGAGACAAGTATTACAAACAACATTTAAAAGACATATGGACAGGTACATGGACAGGAAAGGTTTAGAGGGATGTGGACCAAAAGTGGACATATGGAACTAGGTTCGATGGGACATCTTGGAACAGACATAGTTGATGTCAATTATAGTGGAACGGAACCCATGGTAGAGGAGATAGCTGTGATATCTTCAGATTGTGTGAGGCACAATATGGTCACAGTGGATGTGACAGAGATGAAAAAAACTGGGAGAATGGAAAGCTGGCAGATAAGGAGACTAGAACTTGTGCGAACGGGTTGGTATGGAAAGGCCTACTTCCCTGCTGATCAATCGTTCAGTAAGGAGAGGCATCAATGTGACCATCAAATGTCCTACCTGTCCCATAAACACACAGATATGGCTTGGATTTTGATAGGTTCCTGTAGCAATATCTCTTATTTGGAGAAGTGAGGGGAATTTAAAGAGGAGTTATTCAATGTCAGGGTTCAGGCAAAGAGTGTTCAATCAAAGGCCTGACAGGGGCTGTGGTCCAGGAACAAGGAAGGGCCCTCAAGTTATCCCAGTAGGAGGTGAACGTATGGAGGGATTGGACATCCACAGAAACATGGCACTCCTCTTCATTTACCAGGAAATAGCGACCGTTTGCCTCACTTTTGAACTCCTCAGGGAACTGCAACACATCACTAAAATGCCCAGATCATCAGCATGTTATTGATAATTCCTGATCAAATACTTACTCTCAAACCTGGACTGTGTGCTTGACAGCCATGGATGGATAAAGCCATTTCTCTCTCCTCCATTTTGGGGCAATGATAAACGATTCTCCGATATGTTTAAGTTGTCCTTGTTGAGATTACTTCATCCAATGCCTTTGAATTTTGTCCTCTCTTGATTCTGAATAATGGCAATTTATTTCTACTCCTGGGAAAACGTCTTCCACAGCCAGAGGCAAGTGCCTTACACTGTTTAAAATAAGTGTATCTTGGTCTACTGAGTCTGGTGGATCCAGGGTCCAAGAATTTTTATGTTGTTAATTAATTTACAGATGAAGGATTATTCTTTCATTTTGGAGCACTCAACTGTGCAAGAGCCTGGCCGAACATTTGAAACATAGATGATGGACACAATAGAAGAAGTGCCAAAGTGCAAGTATCGTGCATTTTTGATTTTCCATTTTGAAATCAGGAGCATAGGAAGCTGATCAGAAATGGCAGAAACTAACTGGATAATTCAATTCTCTTAAGGTAGAATTGGTAATCTGTTTAATAATTTAGCATGTACGATAATCTTGAAAAGTCTGCCCAACTCTGCATTAATTTGAAACCCACAGTTAACTATAAATAGTAATGGAAGTTAGCCTTGGATCAAAGAGCCAATGATCAGAATTTTATGAGTGTTCGCACCATACTGCATGGAAACAGACTCTTCGGCCAAACTTGCCCATGCCGACCAAGATGCCCCATCTCAGCTAGTTCCATTTTCCCACATAAGGAGGAGCCACCACTGCCCTCGCAGCTGCGGCTTGCCTGCAGTCCGTTTGTCTTTTGTGTTTTTTGTTGTTTTTGTCTTAACTGTAGTTTAAATATGATGTAGTGTTTGTGGTTGTATGTTATGGAGGGGGGGGGGGGTGGGAACTGTAAAAGTGTCTCTACCGAACGGAGACCCGACCTTTGTTTTCTGTGTCGTGTGTCCGTTCCCGCTGCGGCCTACCACCGGCCATGCACCTGGAGCTGGCGGGCTCCGGCTGGGACCACCTGGGCTCTGGTTCGCAGATCCTGCGGCCCGGACTCACCACCTGCAGCGCTGGCTGCCTTCGGATGCTGCGGGAGCGGCTGCGACTCGTCTCCGGAGGCTCCGGCGCGGGCCGCCTGGACGTCGGAAGCCCGCAGGCCCCTGGGTGGGGGCCGACATCGGGAGCAACGGCAGCGACAGCGTCTTCGCCCGCCCCGAATCGCGAGACTTGGGTCGGCCCGCCGCGGACCTTTCACCATCCGGCGCGGCGCTTCAATGTCGGGAGCCTCGACCGCCCCGATGTGGCAACTCCAACAGCCTGACCGCGGGAGAAGACGGCAGGGGAAGAGAAAAATACATTCTGGCCTTCCATCACAGTGAGGAGGTGACTGGAGGAGACTCACTGTGATGGATGTTTCTTTTGTTTGGTGTTGGTTTATGATCGTATGTGTTATTGCATATTTTTATCGCTTATTTTTATTGATCTTGGTGTTGAAACTGCGGGTAATTTTTTATTTCACTGCACATTTATGTGTATGTGACAAATAAATTGACTATTGGCCCATATCACTCATCACCTTTCCTCTCCATGTACCGGTCCAAGTGTATTTTAAATGCTGTAATAGGACCTCCCTCAACTACCTGCTCTTGGTTCAGTTTGGTCACCCTGCTGCACGAAAGATGCCAATAAGTTTGAATATACCTGCTATCTTCTCCTCAACTTGCTTATGTTAAATTCTTCAGTGCAACTCTCTCACAATCTCTTAGTTAAACTGGATTAGATTGCACGGCACGGTGCTAGATGATCCACTTTTCATCTAACCTGCAACAATGCTGCTCAGTGATCAATTCTGGTTAAAATCATGCCAATACTTAGAGCATTGGAGGCTGATGGGTGAACATATAAAGGATTTTAACGTCACAAGGGGAATAGATAGGGTAAAAGCACAGAGTCCTTTACCCAGGGTAGGAGAATGAAATTACAGAGGACTTGCGTTTAAGGTGAGAGACGCAAGATTTAATAGGAACCTAGAGGGCAACCTTCTCATTCAGAGGGTGGTGGGTATGGGGAATGAGCTGCCAGGGGGTTTGATCCTGACCTCACGTGCTGTCTGTGTGGAGTTTGCACATTCCCCATGTGAATGCGTGGGTTTCCTCCGGGTGCTCTGGTTTCCTCCCACATCCCAAAGACAGGTTTGCAGGTTAATTGGCCTCTGTAAATTGCCCCTAGTGTGTCGGGAATGGGTGAGAAAGTGGGATAATATAGAACTAGTGTGAGTGGGTAATCGATGGTTGGCATGGACTCGGTGGACTGAAGGGCCTGTTTCTTTGTTTCATCTACAAACTAAAAAGATCTGGCAAGCGATAGGTGGATGCAGGTGAAGGTGGGACGATTGGCAGGCCACAGTCAGGTGCAGAAGGGAAGGATGGAGATAGCAACAGAGGGCGGGTGAACAGAATGTTGCAGATTCTGGAATCTGACAGGGATGGAAGGAGTATGAGGTGTGGTTGCTGTTGGGAACAACAGTGGGAGGGGAGGGCTGAGTGTAGGGATTCAGTGGGAGGGGTGTGGGGGAGGGGGAAAATGGGAACACATACACTAGTATTCATTGACAGCACTGAAGTAGATATGGTTGAAAGCTTCAAGTTCTTAGGAATAAATGTTGCCAGCAATTCATCCCGGACCACCCATATTGAAGCAATGGTCAAGAAACACACCAGCGCCTCGACTTCCTGAGAAGGCCTAGGAAATTGGGCATGTTCCCAACAACCCACACCAACATCTACAGATGTGCTGGAGAAAGCATTTTATTGGGATACATTGGGATACAGCCTGGTTTGGGAACAGCTCCATCCAAGACCGCAAGAAATTGCAGAGAATTGTAGATATAGTCCAGACCATCAGGGCTGGTGGCGTTTCTTCTCTGCTGTGTTTCCTTCAATGCACCACTGATGATGGGTTTGAGCCACTCAGCTCCCATTGGTTTGGAATCCACCATTCCCTGCCATTCCAGTCTCAGGATCAAGGTCATTATTCATCCTCTGTACAAACTGATGTGACGCATTCCTTTTGTAATTAAAAGGCCAGGAATAAAGGATAAACATAGTGGTCGATTTATCAGAGTTCATTTGACCTTCTGTAAAGCTATAAAATGGATGGTTTAAAATGATACACTGCTTGACAAAAAGTAATTTTGAACAAATTAACAAAAAGTAATGATTGACAGGAAATTGAACTTTAAGGTACAAATCACGTTGCCTTCAGATTGCAATGACTGCACATCGATCAAAGTTCCATAAACACAAAGTGCTGAAGTAACTCATTGGGTCAGGCAGCATCTCTGGAGAGCGTGGATAGGTAACTGATTCAGTAGCAGTACACATGGAGTCTAGGGAAGGTGGGTGGAATGAGGTTGAGGGGTGACTGAAGTCTGAAGAAGCATCCCGACCTAAAACACCACCCATCCATGTTCTCCAGAGATGCTTTCTGACCCGCTGAGTTGCTCCAGCACTTTGTGTCTTTGTTTGGGTAGGTGGGTAGATTGTAAGGTAGTTCTCACTTTCCATGCTTATCTATGGCTTTGTGTGTTCATGATGCATGAGCTCTGTTATCAATACCACCCTAAATGCTCCCCCTCTCCATGGACCAAACACTGAAGTCTGAAGAACAGTCCCACCCAAAACATCACCTGTCCATGTTCTCCAGGGATGCCATCTGAGCGGCTGAGTTATTCCAGCACTTAGCGTCTGATTTTGTAACCAAGCATCTGCAGTTCCTTTAGTTTAATTTAGTTTAGAGAGACAATGACCCATCGAGTCCACGCCGATCAGCAATCCCCATACACTAGGAATAATTTTACAGAAGCCAATTAACTCACAAAAATACATGTCTTTGGAATGTGGGAGCAAAACAGAGCACCTGGAGACACCCCATACGGTCACCAGGAGAATGTACAAACTCCTTGTAGAAAGCACCCATAGTCAGGTTTGAACCCGGAAATATGGATTATGTGCAGGCAAATTAGAATTGGTCTTAGCATCATGTTTGGCACCGATATTGTGGGCTCTAATGCCTGTTCCTGTGCTGTTCTGTGTCTATAAGAAAATTGTAAAGTTTCTATCATGGTTCACCCTAGAGATGTACATATTGGAAAAGGATGATGGAAAAGGAGGCCAAGATGGTAAAGATAACTTACAGACAGAAACAAAGAAAAATGTGCAGGAGTAGACCATTCGGCCTGTCGAGCCAGCATCACCATTCAATATGATCATGGCTGATAACCCAAAATCAGTACCCCATTCCTACTTTTACCCCATATACCTTTATTCCGTTCGCCCTAAGAGCTAAATCTAAGTCTCTCTTGAAAACATCCAGTGAATTGGCCTTCACTGCCTCCTGTGACAGAGAATTCCACAGATTCACAAGTCTATGGGTGAAAAGGTTTTCCTCATCTCAGAGCTAAATGGCCTACCCCTTATTCTTAAACTGTGACCCCTGGTTCTGGTCTCCCCCAACATGGAGAACACGTTTCTTGCATCTAGCCAGTCTGATCCATTAAGAATTTTATATGTTTCCATAAGATCCCTTCTCATCCTTCTAAATTCCAGTGAATACAAGCCCAGTCGACCCATTCTTTCCTCATATATCAGTCCCGCCATCCCAGGAATTAACCTGGTGAACCTATGCTGCACTCTCTCAATGGCAAGAATGTCCTTCCTCAAATTAGGAGACTAAAACTGCACACAATACTCCAGGTGTGGTCTCACCAGGGCTCTGCACAACTGCAGTCGGACCTGCTTGCTCCTAAACTCAAATCCTCTAGCAATGAAGGCCAACATGCCAATAGCTTTCTTCACTGCCTTCTGTACCTGCATGCTTACTTTCAGTGACTTACAAGCACACCCAGGTCTTGTTGCACCTCCCCTTTTCCTAATCTGACACCATTCAGATAATAATCTGCCTTCCTGTTCTTGCCACCTCACATTTATCCACATTATATGGCATCTGCCATGCATCTGCCCACTGACTCAACCTCTCCAAGTCACCCTGCAGCTTTATAGCATCCTCCTCGCAGCTCACATTGCCACCCAGATTTATGTCATCCACAAATTTGGAGATGTCACATTTAATTCCCTCGTCTAAATCGTTAATATATATTGTAAATAACTGGGGTCCCAGCACTGAGCCTTGCGGCACCCCCCAATAATAGACACAAAATGCTGGAGTAACTCAGCATTAAAGGTCACTCAGCCCAACTTAAAGTTCACTGTAGAAGAAGCAGTAATTAGTTTGGGACATTGTTTAGAATGGACAGCAGAGATCACTGCAGGAAAAATAAGAAGAGTCTGAACAATAAGGTATGGTCTCAATCTAGAGCACATATTTACCGAGGAAACGGGGAAAAGGTTGTTTGGCAAGGAGGGCTATTGAGGGCGTGCAGCGTAGGTTTACTAGGTTAATTCCCGGAATGGCGGGACTGTCATATGTTGAAAGACTGGAGCGACTAGGCTTGTATACACTGGAATTTAGAAGGATGAGAGGGGATCTTATCGAAACGTATAAGATTATTAAGGGGTTGGACACATTAGAGGCAGGAAACATGTTCCCAATGTTGGGGGAGTCCAGAACCAGGGGCCACAGTTTAAGAATAAGGGGTAGGCCATTTAGACCAGAGATGAGGAAAAACTTTTTCAGTCAGAGAGTTGTGAATCTGTGGAATTCTCTGCCTCAGAGGGCAGTGGAGGCCAATTCTCTGAATACATTCAAGAGAGAGCTAGATAGAGCTCTTAAGGATAGCGGAGTCAGGGGGTATGGGGAGAAAGCAGGAACGGGGTACTGATTGAGAATGATCAGCCATGATCACATTGAATGGCGGTGCTGGCTCGAAGGGCCGAATGGCCTACTCCTGCACCTATTGTCTATTGAGATGGTTGTGAAAGATTGCAGCAGGATCTTGATCGATTGGCCAGGTAGGCTGAGGAATAGTTGATGGAATTTAGTACTGAGAAATGTGAGGTGTTGCATTTTGGGACGTCTAACAAGGGCAGGACCTACAAAGTGAACGGTAGGCCTTTGTGGAGTGTGGTAGAGCAGAAGGATCTAGGAATGCAGGTGCATGGTTCCTTGAATGTCGAGTCGCAGGTAGATAAGGTGAGCAAAATTGCTTTTGGCACATTGGGCTTTATCAGTCAGAGTATTTAGTATAGAAGTTGGGAGGTCATGTTGCAGTTGTATAAGACATTGGTGAGACCGCATTAAGACTATTGTGTTCAGTTCTTGGCACCATGTTATAAGAAAGATGTTGTCAAGCTTGAAAGGTTCAGAGAAGATTTCCGAGGATGTTGCCAGGACTAGAGGGTCTGAGCTATAGGGAGAGGTTGAGTAGTCTGGGCCTCTATTCCTTGGAGCACAGGAGGATGCGGGGTGATCTTATAGAGGTATACAAAATCATGAGCGGAATAAAGCGGGTAGACACACAGAATCTCTTGCCCAGAGTAGGGGAATCGAAGACCAGAGGACATGGTTCAAGGTGAAGGGGTGATGGGTGTATGGATCAAGCTGCCAGAGGAGGTAGTTGAGGCTGAGACTATCCTATCATTTAAGAAACAGTTAGACAGGTATATGGATAGGACAGGTTTGGAGGGAAATGGACCATGTGCAGACAGGTGGGACTAGTGTAGCTGGGATATGTTGGCCGGTGTGGGCAAGTTGGGCCGAGGGGCCTGAATCCCCACTGTATCACTTTATGACTCTATGAGATAAAGTGCAGGCTGTCAAACGGATAGAGGCAACTCCTAGTAAACCAGTATCAAATGCTCTACGGAAACGTGGGGTGCTGATGAATTATTTTGAAGTATAAACATTAAATGTAACCATCATAACACGAATACTACAGATTGTTATAAGTTTTTTGAGTCAGTGACGTATCTTCGAGCCGTGCTTCCCCTGTGACAAGGCCTGAATAAACCACCTTGTTCGAGAGACTCTTCACTGTTGCATGAGAGTTCCTTTGTGTGCGGTGCTGATCTAAGCTGCAATTAATAGGGTTACTGGGCCCCATCTGAAGGTAAGATTCAGGCAGGTCAGACAAACAAATCCCTTTACTATATTGTATACTTTGTGTGTTCGAGGTATTCCATGGCACTGTGGTGCATATGGGAATAAACCAAACTGAATCTGAACTGGTGTCAAGCAATATGCAAGATATAAACTATGATACAGGGATATAACCCAAGTCACTGATGCTGATTGTTCAGGACAACTCCCACTGGTGCTAAAGTGGGAATAAATTACAAACTTCCAGAGAATTGTTTACAAATTAAACAGGAACTTCCCTGCCACTTTCGTAAATCAGGGACTGCTCAGAGCTGTACACTGTAAATGGCCTTCTGCAGAATCAGGCCCCTGCCTGTATCTGTTCCCTCGATGTTGTTCCAAGTACGGGCCCCAATCAGGAGCTGATGTGCATGCGGCAGAAATTTTCTGTGAAAAATAATTTGAAAGATTATATCGTTTTTGTGTGCTCTCATACGGCAGAAGTACAGAAGCTTGAAAGCGCGCACAACCAGACTCAGGAACAGCTTCTTCCCCTCTGTTATCAGGCTTCTGAACGGTCCTTCCATAAGCTGGGGTATTGTCCAATTCACCTCTACCTGATTGTGAAAATTGGACAATGTCTGTGGAAGTGACAAAGCTAGGAACTATATTCTGCACTCTGCATCCTCCCCTTCAATCTACCTATTGTTCTTGAGTTTGGCTTGATTGTATTTATGTGTGGTGTTATCTGATCTGATTAAAAAGCATGCAGAATAAAGCTTTTCACAGTACCTTGGTACATGTGACAATAATAAACCTAAACCTAAATTCTTACATCGCCTGTGCCCTGCTCTCTACTTCGACCATATTCTTGCCATTAGGTCATGTAAATTGTGATTTTTTTAATTGCAAAAGATTAAAATGTATTAAAAGACTGGCAGAAATGCTGAAGACACAGAATGCTTGTGTTGCACATTGCTAGCTTGACAGAGATATTCTCTTGAATCGCAAGTCTTTCCTCTCTCATAGACTTCAAGGTGTTCCCTTACCTGCCACAGAGTGGAGCCCTCTGCTTGGACAACTCTTTTAATGGCAACGATGGGGATCCACATAATACAGAAGGTGATCATACACCAGCCAAGAGCTGTTGCCCAGACGGGGTATTCAACAAGCCCATATGTTGGTGGGGCGAATGTTACCAGAGACCACACTACGATTGCCTGTACAAAAACATGTCAGAAATAGGAGATGGAACAACCACTTGCTAATTATTCTGTTTAAACTGCTGTAAGATCTCAAGATCTCCTTACTGCCATCAAGCATGGAGAGATGTAAAGCCAGCACGCTCTCCACCACAACCAGAAGAGCCAACTCCTCTCCCCAATCATCATCTCAATGTCCTTGATGAATCTGTTCACTCCTGTGGACAACAAGAATCCAGGGGTATTCCATCACTTGATTTCTCCAGTTTCGAGGTCCGTATCAAACTGAACATCACTGACATCAGTTAGGATTTCAAACAATTCAAACAAATAAAAACAGACACAAAGTGCTGTAGTAACTTAGTGGGTCCGCCAGCATCTCTGGAAGAAAAGGATAAGCGACGTTTTGGGTCTGGACCCTTCTTCGAGCAAATTTCCTCCTGTCTCTAATTTGATTCACTGGAAGTAAATTGTTTGAAAATCTAAAAACTAGAGATGTTGAAAATATGAAATATGAAAAAAAAAACTGGTATACTCAGCAGGTCAGGCAAAAGCAAAGCAGAATCAATGTTTCAGATCAAAGACACTCATAGTCATACAGCGTGGAAACAGGCCCTTTGGCCCAACTTGCCCACACCGACCAACATGCCCTTTCTACACTCGTCCCACCTGCCTGTGTTTGGCCCATATCGTCTAAACCTATCCTATCCATGAACATGCCCAAATGTTTCTTAAATGTTGTGATAATACTTGCTTCAATTATATCCTCCGGCAGCTTGTTCCATATACCTAGCATCCTATGTTTAAAAAAGGTTGCCTCTCGGGTTCCTATTAAATCATTTCCCCTTCACCTTAAACCTATGTCCTTTGTTTCTTGATTCTGCTACTCTGGGAAAAGATTCGGTGTATTTACCTCATCTGTTCCTCTCATGAAGTACGTCTCTATAAAATCAGCCCTCATCCTCTTGAGCTCCAAGGAATAAAAGGGGCAACATCCCTATTCTCTGCACTCTTTTCATCTTAACAACATTTTTCCTATAACAGGACGACTAAAACTCAACACCATACTCTAAATGTGGCCTCACCAATACCTTGTATAACATGATCTCCTAACTTATATACTCAATACTCTGACTGATAAAGGCCAATGCACACTTTGTGAGGATTGCTTGCATGAGGTCCTGAAGACCAGGAACTTACTTTAGGAAAGGCTTGTGCATCAGAACTATGCTGGGGTGGATGGGTTCCATTAGATACCTCCTTTGTCCTGAGCTGAAAAATAGCAAATTGTCCCCAGAAAGCTCATGAAAATGCAGGCAGTTTTAGGTTTGGCTTCGGCGAGGTCGAGCAAAAAGCTTTGTTTTGCATGCTAGTCAATTAAATCAGATAATAATAAACATAAATACAATCAAGGTATAAGGTGAGAGGGAAAAGATTTAATAGGAACTTGAGAGGCAACTTTTCCATACAGTGCATGGTGGGTACATGGAACGAACTGCTGGAGGAGGTAGTCAAGTCAGGTACTATAACAACACTTAACACTTTCGACATGGACACGGATAGGAAAGGTTTAGCGGGATATGTATTGAATTCGGGCAGGTGGATCTAGCATACATGGGCAACTTGGTCAGCATGGGCAAGTTTCCATGCGGTATAACTCTATGACTCTAAGCTGAACTCAAGTAGATAGATCAATAGATAGATCAAAGAGGAAGATACAATGCAGAATATAGTTCTCAGCCTTGTTGTGCATCAGTTCCAGAGAAAATGTCCTATGTCCACAATGGGGTAGAGGTAAATCGGACAGCACCCAAGCTTATGGAAGGACCATTCAGAAGCCTGATAACAGAAGTTTTTCCTGAGTCAGGTGGTGCACACTTTCAGGCTTCTAACCAATGGAAGCAGGGAAAAGCAGGAATGAGCGGGATCATTGGTGGAGTCTGGTCTGTGTAATGTATGGGGCAGAAGCCGCCTTACTGTTCCATCAACCTCTGCCTAGAAGAAACTGAGTCAAGTCGCAATAAACTGTTCAAATTAAGGTCAGGATATTCCCTCCAGTAATGGTCAAGAAAATGAGTATAGAAGTTGGGAGGTCATGTTGCAGTTGTATAAGGCATTAGTGAAACCGCATTTAGAATATTGTGTTCAGTTCTTGGCACCATTTTATGAGAACGATATCGTCAAGCTTGAAAGGGTTCAGAAAAGATTTATAAGAACGTTGCCAGGAGTAGAGGGTGTGAGCTATAGGGAGAGGTTGAGTTGTCTGGGTCTCTATTCCATGGAGCACAGGAGGATGAGGGGAGATCTCATAGAGATATCCAAATCATGAGAGGTAAAGATCAGGTAGATGCACAGAGTCTTTTGCCCAGAGTAGGGTAATCGAGGACCAGAGGACATAGGTTCAATGTGGAAAAGTTTTAATAGGAGTCCGAGGGGTAACTTTTTCACACAAAGGGTGGTGGGTGTATGGAACAAGCTGCCAGAGGATGTAGTTGAGGCTGGGACTATCCCATTATTTAAGAAACAGTTAGACAGGTACATGGATAGGACAGGTTTGTAGGGATATGGACCAAGCACAGGCATAGACAATAGACAATAGACAATAGGTGCAGGAGTAGGCCATTCGGCCCTTCGAGCCAGCACCGCCATTCAATGTGATCATGGCTGATCATTCTCAATCAGTACCCCGTTCCTGCTTTCTCCCCATACCCCCTGATTCCGCTATCCTTAAGAGCTCTATCTAGCTCTCTCTTGAATGCATTCAGAGAATTGGCCTCCACTGCCTTCTGAGGCAGAGAATTCCACAGATTCACAACTCTCTGACTAAAAGTGTTTTTCCTCATCTCAGTTCTAAATGGCCTTAAACTGTGGCCCCTTGTTCTGGACTCCCCCAACATTGGGAACATGTTTCCTGCCTCTAACGTGTCCAACCCCTTAATAATCTTATACGCTTCGATAAGATCTCCTCTCATCCTTCTAAATTCCAGTGTATACAAGCCTAGTCGCTCCAGTCTTTCAACACATGACAGTCCCGCCATTCCGGGAATTAACCTAGTAAACCTACGCTGCCCGCCCTCAATAGCAAGAATATCCTTCCTCAAATTTGGAGACCAAAACTGCACACAGTACTCCAGGTGCGGTCTCACTAGGGCCCTGTACAACTGCAGAAGGACCTCTTTGCTCCTATACTCAACTCCTCTTGTTATGAAGGCCAACATTCCATTGGCTTTCTTCACTGCCTGCTGTACCTGCATGCTTCCTTTCAGTGACTGATGCACTAGGACACCTAGATCTCGTTGTACGTCCCCTTTTCCTAACTTGACACCTTTCAGATAATACTCTGCCTTCCTATTCTTACCACCAAAGTGGATAACCTTACACTTATCCACATTAAACTGCATCTGCCATGCATCCGCCCACTCACACAACCTGTCCAAGTCACCCTGCAACCTCATAGCATCTTCCTCACAGTTCACACTACCACCCAGCTTTGTATCATCTGCAAATTTGCTAATGGTATTTTTAATCCCTTCATCCAAGTCATTAATGTATATTGTAAATAGCTGCGGTCCCAGTACCGAGCCTAGCGGTACCCCACTAGTTACTGCCTGCAATTCTGAAAGGGACCCATTTATCCCCACTCTTTGCTTTCTGTCTGCCAACCAATTTTCTATCCATGTCAGTACCCTACCTCCAATACCATGTGCTCTAATTTTGCCCACTAATCTCCTATGTGGAACCTTGTCAAAGGCTTTCTGAAAGTCAAGGTATACCACATCCACCGGCTCTCCCCTGTCAATTTTCATAGTTACATCCTCAAAGAGTTCCAGAAGATTAGTCAAGCATAATTTCCCCTTCGTAAATCCATGCTGACTCGGAACAGTCCTGTTACTACTATCCAAATGCTCCGCAATTTCGTCTTTTATAATTGACTCCAGCATCTTCCCACCACTGATGTCAGACTAACTGGTCAATAATTTCCCGTTTTCTCTCTCCCTCCTTTCTTAAAAAGTGGGACAACATTAGCCACTTGCAGGGCATGTGGGACTAGTGTAGCTAGCACATTTTTGGCCGGTGTGGGCGAGTTGGGCCGAAGGGCTTGTTTCATATCACTCCATGACTCTATGAGTGGTGGAAAAATGAATTCAACCAGTCATAACCAAACAACAGGTGAAGGGGAAAAGATTTAATTTTAAGGTGAAGGGAAAAGATTTAATAGGAATCGGAGGGTAACTTTTTCATGTAAAGGGTGGTGGGTGTATGGAACAAGCTGCAAGAGAAGGTAGTTGAGGCAGGGACTATCCCAACGTTTAAGAAACAGTTAGGCAGGTACATGGACAGGACAGGTTTGGAGGGATATGGGCCAAATGCAGGCAAGTGGGACTTGCGTAGCTGGGACATGTGGGCCGGTGTGGGCAAGTTGGGGCTAAGGGCCTGTTTCCACGCTGCATCACTCTATGACTCTATAACATGTTGGGGATTTTGTGGATGAAGAGCACAGATTGGCCTGTAGTATCAAGGACTAACCCTCCCCAACTCCCACTCCCCTCACGCATGTCCACTTGCAGGGCTTTGTCCCGCCCCCACCTCTCTTCCAGCTTCCTCCTCCCCACTTGAAACGTCACCTATCCATGTTCTCCAGAGATGCTGCCTGACCTGCTGAGTTACTCCAGCAATTTGTCTTTTTTTGTAAACCTGCATCTATAGTTCCTTATGCTTATATATACTTACCATATATCCAGCTCACACTAATAAGTTCCAGATTGGCAGTGACAAGAACACCCCATCCAGCACAGAAATGATCAATTAAATTTATCCAGTAAATTCCAGCCTGAAACAAAATTAACTAATTGAAAGGTTGCTGCATGGGATGCCTGAGATAATGAACCATCAAAGTTAATCAGTGTGTTCCAGACACCCACCACTCTATGTGTTAAAACCCTGTCCCAGACATATCATATCATATCATATATATACAGCCGGAAACAGGCCTTTTCGGCCCACCAAGTCCGTGCCGCCCAGTGATCCCCGTACATCAACACTATCCTACACCCACTAGGGACAATTTTTTAAAAAACATTTTACCCAGCCAATTAACCTACATACCTGTACGTCTTTGGAGTGTGGGAGGAAACCGAAGATCTCGGAGAAAACCCACGCAGGTCACGGGGAGAACGTACAAACTCCTTACAGTGCAGCACCCGTAGTCAGGATCGAACCTGAGTCTCCGGCGCTGCATTCGCTGTAAAGCAGCAACTCTACCGCTGCGCTACCGTACCATGTCTTTTAAATTTTGTCCCTCTTACCTTGAAGCTATGCCCTGCATTCTTTGATATTTCCACTTTGGGAAAATGGTTCTGTCTACCCTATTATAATTTTTCATAATTTTATAATTTTTCATAATTTTATAATTTTTCATAATTTTATAAATTTTCATAATTTTATAAATTTTCATAATTTTATAAATTTTCATAATTTTATAATTAATGTTTAAAAATATAATCTCCCATAATTTTATCTATATCAGGTCTTCCCTCAACCTCCACGCTTCAGAGAAAACAATCCAAGTTTGTCTAGCCTCTCTCTATAGCCAGTACCTTCTAATCCAGGCAGCATTCTGGTAAATCTGCTCTGTACTCTTTACAAAGCCTCCATATCCTTCCTATGGTGGGGTGACCAGAACTGCATGCAATACTCCTAGGTTTTATTAAGCTGTGCATGACTTCCTGACTTTTATACTTAAAATTAATCTTAACAGGAACAAATGTGTTACCCAGACACCTGCACAGCCCCAGTGCTGCCTGATTATTGAAGTCCAACTGTAAAATGCTCCATTTACTGTGAATGCTTCCAAGTGTGTGTTCACATTTGAGCTGTTTCCACACTGTGACCTTGACCACTCTGTGGCATCCTCTCTGGGCACTGTCAAATGGCCCAGATGAATGGCATCCTCGTGGTACTGGGCTTGTGGGTGAGACACCAGGTAGTTCAGTGGCATTAATTAATTGATTGACTATTGTTATCACACTCTCACAGGGATTGTTGGAAAGGCCAACATCCATTGGAGATACTTACTGCTGTTGGAAAAGTGCTGTTGAGCTCTCTGCAGCCCAACCTCTGGAAGTATGATCACAGCGTGTGATGCACTGTCCTAGACCACCTCCATTGCCAGAAAGAGGAACTGAAAATCATATTCCACTTGGGAAGCTTACAGCTCAATGATCTGAACATTAAATTCTCCAGTTTTAGGTAACAACCCCCCACTCCCTGCTACCCCCTTTTTCCCCTTTCATTCCTGTGCCCTACCCAGATGCGTACCTATCCTGCACCTCCCCACCCTCCTTCCCATTCTGCTGTTCCCATCCACCTATATCCCTTCCTCTGGTTTCACCTTTCACTCCCCTTCTTCACTTACCTTAACAGCCTTTTGTCTTCTTTTCATCTTTGGCCTTTGTCCATCCACCTGCCAATAAACAAAACCCCATACCTGTATCCACCTATCTCCTGCCAGGCTTTTTCTCACTCCTCCCCACATCTCTTCCAGAATTCCCCCCCCCCCCCCAAACTGCAATCAGTCTGAAGAAGGGTCTCAACATGACATGTTGTCTATTCATGTTCTTTACAGATGCTGTCTGACTCGCTGAGCTACTCCTGCACTTTGTGGTTTTTTTGTAAGCCAGTACCTGCAGTTGCTTTGTGTCCCTAATTTTGATGCTGTGAAGTATTTCACAATCAGAATAATATGTGACTTGTCAAGCAAGTTAAACAACATGTCTCTATTATTTAATCATATCAAATTCCCCACATGATAATGGACAAGAGACAATAGGTGCAGGAGGAGGCCATTCGGCCCTTCGAGCCAGCACCGCCATTCAGTGTGATCATGGCTGATTATTCTCAATCAGTACCCCGTTCCTGCCTTCTCCCCATACCCCCTGACTCCGCCTTCCTTAAGAGCTCTATCTAGCTCTCTCTTGAATGCATTCAGAGAATTGGCCTCCACTGCCTTCTGAGGCAGAGAATTCCACAGATTCACAACTCTCTGACCGAAAAGGTTTTTCCTCATCTCAGTTCTAAATGGCCTACCCCTTCTTCTTAAACTGTGGCCCCTTGTTCTGGACTCCCCCTACATTGGGAACATGTTTCCTGCCTCTAACGTGTCCAACCCCTTAATAATCTTATACGTTTCGATAAGATCTCCTCTCATCCTTCTAAATTCCAGTGTATACAAGCCTAGTCGCTCCAATCTTTCAACATATGACAGTCCCGCCATTCCGGGAATTAACCTAGTAAACCTACGCTGCACGCCCTCAATAGCAAGAATATCTTTCCTAAAATTTGGAGACCAAAACTGCACACAGTACTCCAGGTGAGATCTCACTAGGGCCCTGTACAACTGCAGAAGGACCTCTTTGCTCCTATACTCAACTCCTCTTGTTATGAAGGCCAACATTCCATTGGCTTTCTTCACTGCCTGCTGTACCTGCATGCTTCCTTTCAGTGACTGATGCACTAGGACACCTAGATCTCGTTGTACGTCCCCTTTTCCTAACTTGACACTTGACAGATAATACTCTGCCTTCCTATTCTTACCACCAAAGTGGATAACCTCACACTTATCCACATTAAACTGCATCTGCCATGCATCCGCCCACTCACAAAACCTGTCCAAGTCATCGTGCAACCTCATAGCATCTTCCTCACAGTTCACACTACCACCCAGCTTTGTATCATCTGCCAAGTTAAAGCTGGCCTGTAAAGATACTATTGAATTGCATCTTACCTGTGTTGTGCAGGTAAGGCTGAGCAAATAAAATACCAGGCAAACAGCAGCTGTAAGAAACAGACGCCTTGATCGTAGAAACCCAGGGAACTGATCCAGTAGGGTCGTTATTACTGCTTCTAATCAAATAAAAGTTAAACAAGTTTAATGAATAATTTACAAAATCGCAGAGAATCACTGCGCTGGATGTTCCAGCACTGAGCAGACCAGAAGAGCTGTGGCAGCCTCTTCTGTCCAATTGTGACGTGACTGGTAAACAGGGTGGTCAAGAAGGCTTTAGGTACATTGGCCTTCAGCAGTCAGAGCACTGAGTGCAGTAGTTGACAGGACCTTCACAGTAAACGCCAGTGCCCTGCGGACTACTGTAGGGCAGTGGGCTAGTTCCCTGAAAGTGGTGTCATGGCTAGACAGGGTGGTCAAAAGGCTTTTGGTACACTGGCCTTCATCAGTAAGGGGCCTGAGTATAGAAGTTGGGATGTTATGTTCCAATTGTAAAAAAGGTTGTTGAGTCCACATTTGGAGTATTATGTTGAGTTTTTGTCACCCTGCTATAGGAAGGATGTCATTAAGCTGGAAGGAGTGTAGAGAAGTGTTATGAGGATGATGCCAGGACTTGAGGGCCTGAGCTATGGGGAGTGATTGGGCAGTCTAGGACTTGGGCAAGCATTAAAGTCACCAACTTGCTCCATCAGGGGCACGGCATACTTCAAGCATGCGTGGAGCTCAAACATTCGTGGTAATGTTCCCCTCATGAAGTTACAAAGTGGAGTACATCCCTCCAATGTTTCAGGCAGAGGAGTCATAGAGACGTACAGCACGGAAACAGAGCTCTCGGCCCAACCCACCCATGCCGACCAAGATGCCCCCATCTAAGCTAGTCCCATCTGCCCATGCTTGGCCCAAGTTCAGCACAGACATTGTGGGGCATAGGGTCTGTTCCTGTGCTATACTGTCCTTTGTTCTATGTTCTAGCGTCAGAGAGTCATAGAGTCTTACAGCGTGGAAACAGGCCATTCGGCTCAAAGTGCTCCCACCGGCCAATATGTCCGATCTACATTAGCCCCACCTACCTGCATTTGGCTCATATCCCACTAAACGCGTCCTATCCATGCACCTGTCTAAATGTTTCTTCCGCTTCTATAGACAATAGACAATAGACAATGGGTGCAGGAGTAGGCCATTCAGCCCTTCGAGCCAGAACCACCATTCAATGTGATCATGGCTGATGATTCTCAATCAGTACCCCGTTCCTGCCTTCTCCCCATTCCCCCTGACTCCGCTATCCTTAAGAGCTCTATCTAGCTCTCTCTTGAATGCATTCAGAGAATTGGCCTCCACTGCCTTCTGAGGCAGTGAATTCCACAGATTTACAACTCTCTGACTGAAAAGGTTTTTGCTCATCTCCGTTCGAAATGGCCTACCCCTTATTCTTAAACTGTGGCCCCTGGTTCTGGACTCCCCCAACATTGGGAACGTGTTTCCGGCCTCTAATGTGTCCAACCCCTTAATCATCTTATATGTTTCGATAAGATTCCCCTCTCATCCTTCTAAATTCCAGTGTATACAAAGAATAGAAGGGAAAGGCTGCATTCGCTCCAATTTCTTTTTTTTTGTGCTCTTGCTGCAAAGTAAAGGAATGAGGGTTTGTATTGGAAACAACTCTGAAATGCTATTAAAATCTTTTACAAAAATATGAATATTAGAATTGTATGTAAATTTCAGCGCGATCCAATTTCAAGACCCAGACACCCTGATTTTAGGGAAGTGGCAAAGACTTGGCAAAGGATTGAAGTGGCTCTTACCTACAGCAACACACTGACTGCTGAGTCCCAGGGTGATCAGCATGAAGAAAAACAGGCCGGACCAAAGAGGCGCCCATGGTAACTGCGCTAAAGCCTCTGGATAAACAATGAAAGCCAAACCAAAACCTGAATGGGAGATACAGTGCTCAGATCAGATTAATTATGTATAAAAGAAAAAGATTATAACGATGTTTATAATGCAAAAGTCCACTAATTAATCTAACATCCAGATTGAGTCCCCAGTGCTCCTCTCTTCCATATACTTACTTGTTTACTTTACATTTCCCCATACCTTGCTCTCCCCTCCCCTATGTCTCTCCCTTCCAATTACCTTCCAACTGATCTCTTGCTCAGCCCCATTACCTCCACTCCATCACTGGATCTAAATCACAACAGAAGATGGCAAGTCTAAGAGCACAGGTACCTGACTTAGCGACCTCTGAAACAGGCTTGTCCTGTACGTGAGACATGTGTCCCAGGATGGAGAAGATGACAAATCCAGCAAACACACTCGTGGCACAGTTAATGATGCAGACAGTCATGGCGTCTCTGTAACAGTTGTTGTGGAATTTGTTGTAGGACGACAGGGTTATTAAACTGCCCCAGCCAATTGCAAGAGAATAGAATATTTGTGTTGCAGCATCTTTCCAGACCTGGTGAATGGAAATTGTAATTAGTTCGCATAGAGTAAAATTTACCGATGGGACCAAAATTGTTGGTACAGTGGACAGTGAAGGAGGTTGTCCAATGTTACAACAGGATATCGATTAACTGTAAAAGTGGGCAAAGGAATGGCCCTTCCATAAGCTAGGGTACTGTCCGATTCACCTCTCACTATTCCAGTCATTAGACTTTATCTCTGAAACTGGTGCACTACAATGCTGAGAACCATAGTCTCCACTCTGTACATTGCCATTTGCTCCACCCATTGTACTTGAGTTTGTACTTGATTATATTTATGTATAGTATATGACATGATTGATTGGCTAGCAGGCAAAACAAAGCTTTGCACTATATCTTGGTAGACGTGCAATGATAAATCTAAACCTAAACCTACAATAAAGCTAAAGATTGACACAAAATGCTGGAGTAACTCAGCAGGACAGGCAGCATCTCTGAAGAGAAGGAATGGGTGACGTTTTGGGTCGAGACCCTTCCTCAGTCTCAAACCGAAACGTCATCCATTCTTTCTCTCCTAGAGATACTGCCTGTCCTGATGAGTTACTCCAGCATTTTGTGTCTATCTTTGGTTTAAACCAGCATCTGAAGTTCCTTCATACACATACCCACAATAAAGCTGTTCAGTTGCATTTTCTTCAGACCTCTAAACCAAAATGCAATTGTTAATATGATTTATGTAACAATTCAAAAGCAGCATTCATTTCTTTAGCTAAATATCTCATTCATCCCATGAAGAAAGAAGCAGAAAAGTGTCCAGAATCAGGGTCCTCCCTGATGGTCGGGTAGTTTGCCCCAGGAGCCTATTTTTGCCCTTGTCTCGCCAAGCTCATGGACGGGCTCACATGGGAAAAGGGGGGATGCCACATGTATTTGCAAATTGATTTTGTACATATGCCAGCAGCAAAGGGTTTTAAGTACATTCTGGTCATAGTTGATATGTTTTCCAGATGGGTGGAAGCACACCCCACAAGGAGGGATGATGCAAGGATGGTAGTCAATATTTTAAGGAAAGAAATAATACCTACATTCGGGATAACCATGGGAATAAACACTGACAGAGGAACTCATTTCACCAATAAATTAGTGTAGAACTTGTCGAAAGCTCGTGGATTGCAGTGGAAATTACACATACCATATCAACCAGTTGAGATTTTGATGGGGTGACCTATGACAACAGGAACCCAACCTCTGATAATGTGGAGATGTGGAACGCAGAGCCAGATCTATCTTATTTGTCTGCTTGGGCCACTGGATTTTGCATGGGCTTTGCAACATTGTGTGCTAGGTTAAATCACATGCTTGAGGCTCTTTTTTAAATTTTTTTTTTACAAAGACTTCATTCAGCACAAACACATGATACATCACATCAAAACCACATTCAGAGGTTACAAAACATCAAATAATCATTATAATACAATGTTGCCTTCATTATTTACAATGCTCTCAACCCCCGCGGTGACCAGCGCCCACGGAAGGCCTCCAGAGTCCCCGTGGACACCGCGTGTTCCCTCTCTAGGGACACGCGCTCACGGACGTAGGCCCAGAAGAGGGGGAGGCAGCCGACTCTGGCAAGACCATCGACCGCCCGCTGCCTGGACCCGCGAATGGCCAACTTGGCCAGGCCCAAGAGCAAACCGACAGGGAGGTCCCACCCCCCTGAACGACCCTCCCCACTCCCTGCCTTGTGTCCAAACACTAGAATCGTAGGACTAAAGTGTAACCAAAACTTGAGGAACAACCCCTTCAGATATTGGTACAGGGTCAGTAACCTCTCACACTCCATATACACGTGGAACACGGTCTCTTCCTCACCGCAGAAAATACAGGCAGCCGACGAGCCCGTGAACCGACTCAACAGTTTATTACACATCACCGCTCTGTGCAACACTCTCCACCACAGGTCCCCGATGTAAAGGGGAATGACTCCCTTATAGAGAGACCCCCACTGAGGTCCGCCCCCGCCTTCAGGTGGTAACACAGACCGCCAAGATGTGTCAGGACGGTAGACGAAGACAAGGAGGTGCAGAATGTGCAGGAGCATTCTGTACAGTGTGCGTCTCTTCGCATCACAAAACGGCACGCT